>NC_044031.1:528018980-528662282 GCF_901765095.1 Microcaecilia unicolor
AAGTTTTAAGTTTGAGTACTTTCTACCCCACCATATGGGCAAGCCATCTAATTGGCTTACATTCTAGGAGTAGGAAAAGAAAAGTGAAGCACTCAGACAGTGTGGGCCAGGGGGCGAAACTTCAATAAGCAAAAGAAAAGATGGGGAGAGTATAGATGAAAGGTAAGCTCTTGCATTTTCCAAGAACAGTAAAGGGATCCCATAGGTACCAACAGAATCAATGAAGGGCATCTGTGAAGAGAAATGTGTTCAGACCAATTTTAAATTGAGAAAGGGGATGTCTTTAGCCGTAAGTGAGAGAGCAATAGGTTCCATAAATATGGGCCTTGCATTGAGAATATAAAACTCCTAACACACCTGTGGACTATCTCTCTATGGTTAGGTACTATCAATTTATTTTGAATAAGGAATCTGAGGGAGCAAGTTGGCAAATAGTGAAATAATCAACAGGCGAGATAAGCTGGCTCACCTGTGAGCAGTGTTTTAAAAACTAGGAGAAGTAGTGTATATGTTATCCTATTATGTAATAGGGAATCAATGGGCTGCTTACGACACCTATTTACTAGACAGCAAGGGCTCACGCTCTAACCATGTGTTAATTAGTTGGTGTCAGGGGCGTAGCTACATGGGACCACGGGGGCATGGGCCCCATAAATTTGGCCCTGGCCCCCCCCACCGCCAACCCCTTTGACCCCCCCTCCCGTCGCCAACCCTCCCCCGCTGCCGCTGTCGGGTACCTTTGCTGGCGGGGGTCCCCAACCCCCATCAGCCGAAGTCTTCTTTGCCGTGGCGGCGTTGCTGATCTACAAGGGCACGCTTCTGTTTCTGTGAGTCTGACGTCAGATTTACAGAAACAGAAGCCTGCCCTTGCAGATCAGCAACACGGCCGCGTTGGAGAAGAGACTTCGGCTGGTGGGGTTGGGGACCCCCCACAGCAAAGGTGCCCGACAGCGGCGGGGAGGTTGATGGCGGTGGAGGGAAGAGGGTGTCGAAAGGGTTGGCGCTTTGGGGGGGGGTAAAAATGGTGGGGGGGGGGGGGGTTGGCGGTGCCAGGGGGGGCTAAAATGTGCCCCTTACCTCGGGCTGTAGACCCCCCTTCCGCCAAAGTCTGGCTAAGCCCCTGGTTGGTGTGTGGCAATGTAGCTGAGCTAAAACGATTAGCAGTGGGCACACCTACTCTCCACCCCCAAACACTCTCCCCAGCGCTAAAAAATAGAAAGTATTTTTTAGCTCATGGAAGCATGCATAGATTCCAAAACTACAGCATGGATACCTCAGTGTGCCCCAGAGTAGTGGTAAGTATGCATTAGTGTTTACATGCTGCTTAGTTAAAGGACCCCTAACTAAATCCCTATTTTGCTGAAGTGCATCAAAGTTTTGATGCTGCACATTAAGGGGGAAGATTCTATCTATAGGGCCAAAAATTCCATGTGGTAAACTTTCCACCAAAGCATATTCTATAAGTGGCGCCTAGATTTAGGTGTGGTATATAGAATACACTTATCCCCGGATTCTATATAGCATGCAAGAGATCGGTGCCGAAATCAGCATGGATTCTATAACAATGCACGTGATTTAACTAGCTAATAAACACAGATAACAGCACTTAACAAGCAATAATGAGCACTAATTGGCACTGATAAGAATTTAGGCACACAGCTCGCTAAGCATATCTGTAATGACGTGTGCCAAACTTCTAATGTGCGCAGGCAAAAATGCGGCATGGTTATGAGTCGGAAATGCGTGTTTCGTGGGTGTTCTGAAATTTATGCGCCTAGTTATAGAATATGGCCCAGTGTACCACGTTTTGTTGGTGTTAATGGAGGTGCGCAGACTTAACGCTGAAATATCAATTGTGCGTATTCTATAATTGGACCAAAATCTAGGCACCAATTATAGAATACACTTAGTCAGCACTGTTTCAATGCCAATTTGTTTGGCACCATATATAGATTCTCCCCCCTAGTGCCTAAAATTACACGCCTCCATTTACACCAATGAAAAAGTGGCACAAATCCCAGCACGTAGATTACATGCACTGGGCCCATATTCTATTAAATATGCACATAAAGTTTGGAATGCCATTTTCCCGCCTATAACCATTCTCCTTTTGAACTGTGCATATTAGAATTTAGGCGCAGTTCACTTACAGAATACTCTTAGTGAGTTGTGCATAAAAATTCTAATTATTACCAATTAGTACTTATTGATTCTTAAGTGCTGTTCTCAATGCTATCTTGTTAAGCCATTACGTTATGCACGCTATTATAGAATATGCCTGCAGTTCAGCACGGATCTCTAGGTGCACTATATAGAACCCGGGAGTAATTGCCAAAGTAAAGCCCTTTATAGAATAACATTGAGCACTAATTTTTCCTGGCGCCCAAATTTTTAGTACCATTTATTGAATCTAGCCCTAAATGTAAGTTTCAGTCCATTCTCTGCCCCATTCTGCACTTTGCAGTACATGCAAGAATTAGCACGTGCCGTCAAGATGCCATGTTAACAGTGTACACTGATTCCTACATTAACTGTTAGCACACAATAAAAAGAGCCCATAGTGTAAAATTCTAGTAGCAGTAGTGATACTCAAGAAAACTGAAATCTTTTCAGACTGTAATTCCTTTTTTAAAAAAACATGCTGTAATGCTAGAATTTTTCAGAATACACAAAGCAGAAATCCCCTCACATCCACTGTTAACATCCTCCTCAAACAATTGAAAGAAAGCAAGAGGCTTTTTTAAACATCTCTTTAAAACTGTTTATCGAACTTTTTAAAATGAAAGAACAAAGAGGTCCACAAATTCTATAAGTGAGACAAGACTACAAAGCCTTGAGAGCAAAGAGCAAAATAAAAATAATCTATATATATGAAATATACCTGGGAGCAAGAAATAATGCCTGTTTTTTCTGGGTGTGGTAAGCATGCCAGAGAGGGACACACATGAGATATCTAAAGAGCCACAGAGCTATTGGAACAGGGGAACTGAAAGGGCCACAGGATCAGAAAAGGGAAGGGAAAGAGGGATGGATAGAATGCTTTGGGTGGGAGGAATAGAGAGAGGGTGTCAGGATAGGGGAGGTAAACAGTTTCTTGGGGGGGGGGGGGGGGATGGAAGACGATGGAGTGATAAGAGAAAGAACTGAGGGAGACAGAGAAGAGAGTACCCGGGGCAGAGAGAAAGAGAGAGTGTGTGTGTGTGAGAGGGAAGGGAAAAAAAGGCAAGGGAGAGAGAGAAAAAGAGAGAGAGAGAAAGCGCTCTATGCGGTAGTACCACAAGATTACTAAGGGCTCGAGTCACTTTTTAGAACCTAGGATGCTTTGTTCATCTAGGAATCACTCCTGACCTGACACTAACCCAGCAGGGAAACCTCCCAGGAAGTGTTAGTGGAATCTGGTGGGTGAGAGGAGCTGCTTTTACTAATGCTGGTTATGGGGATTGCAGGTGGGATAGGAGGAGGTCTTGATGCTGATGGGGTGGGTTTATGTTCTTAGGGGGAGTTGGAAATGTTGCTTAGGGGCATGGGATGCTGATGGGTCTACTAGGATTTGTAATAGTGTGTTAACGCATACTGAGACTGCAGTTACACTTATCAGAGTTATAAAGTACAACATTGGCTATAGTCAGCCTGTGGTAAAGTTCTCTGTGCTGACTGTATAGTCTACTCATAACCTGCCAACTTTATTTATTTATTTATTTATTGCATTTGTATCCCACATTTTCCCACCTTTTGAGGGTTCAGTGTGGCTTACAATATGTTATAAATGATGGAATACATGCCCCATCATGCCCCAGGTGCTTGATGTTTTTAGCACACAGAAATATTAGTGTGAGCCCATGCTATCAGTTAGCCCATCCTAAATCCCATACAAACTTTTCAGCACACATTAGTAAACGTCTCTCTTGGACTCATCTCAAGACTCCATTATTTTATTTATTATGCCATTTACTTTGTTGTATTTATTGCCTCCAGACTCAAAGCAGTTGGATGCACAGTAAATAAAAAAATACAGCCATCATTATTTACACAATAACTCAATTCTACTTTACCTCCTACCTTCAAGTCCTACCTAGCTCACCCTACCTGTATTTTATTCTCATTCTGCCCCTTCCCATACTCCTCTCCCATCAATTGCAACCAAATTACTCCAACCAGCATTACTGAATCCATCACCACCTTCATCCTGGCTATCATTCTATCTCCACATCAGGCTGTGTAATTAACTAAGGGCTTCTTTACAAAGCCGTGCTAGCGATTCCCGCATGGCAATAAGAGGAAGCCCATTCATTTCATATGGGCTTCCTCTCACTTGCTGTGCAGAATCACTGGTGCAGCCTTGTAAAAGAAGCACTAAGATAGGAAGCAAGGAAATCATCATCACAAGGCTTACATCTTTTTTAGCTCAGTTGCACTAATTAACCTAAATTTCACTATTTCCTAGTTACTGTGAGGAACCCCTGAGGGTCAGGGAAGAAGGGATCTGGGAGAGGAGCAAGATGGGTAAGTTTCATACCCGTGATTCCAACTACAAGTGCCAGGATCCTAGGGACTGAGAAGCCACACCCCCACAGAGGCAATAAGTTTCCCAAGAGCCGGAGAAGGGAGGAGGACTACAGTCCCCAAGAACCCCCTGCAAAGCCCTGGGGGCAAGCAAAGGGAGCAGCAAGGGAACGACAAGTCCCAGGATCCCGAGGGAGAGGAGGGGGATTAGTGAGGAGGAATAATCAGGAGGGAGAGGACCAGCTGGAGACCCAAGGAGAGAGGAGCCCATGGAATGGGATGGGGAGAAAGAGGTCGGAGAGGAGATCCAAGCCCAAGATGACTGGGGAAGTGAGCCCATGGAGATTGTTGCTCTAGGTCAGGTACAAGGGAAGAAGTTGAAAGGCTTCATAACAAACCTTCTTCAAGGCTGGGGAAAGCTTGGAGGAAAGTTAAGCAGCTGTTCCACTCAAGGGGAGAGAGAGGTGCCGTGCTGCAAAGGCAGTGAATGATTTCAGCTGTGCCAGAAGTCAGACCTGGCTGGAGAAACAGGTAGTGACTTGATCTGTGTCCAGGAACCTGGCCATGCTGGGGAAGCAGTGAGTGATTTGAACTGTGTCCAGAAGTCATGCCATGCTGGGGAAGCAGTGAGTGATTTAAACTGTGTCCAGAAGTGGTGCCATGCTGGGGAAAACAGTGAGTGACTTGAACTTTGTTCAGAACACCTGCCATGCTGGTGAAACAGTGAGTGATTTAAACTATATCTAGAAACTGTGGCCGTGGGGGGAAGGAACAAGGGGTGATATATATGCTGTATCCAAGGACTGTGGAAGAGGAAATGTCTTGGCCTTGCTGATGGCATAAAGCGGTTTTAAGCATATTTTGGAGTCTGCTTCTGGGAGTGCTGTGTCCAGGGAAGGGTCTTCCAGGGTCAGCCGAGTTCATACCTGCAGAAGGCCTGAAGGTGGTGGGCCTGCTGACATTACCTAGTGGATGAATGAATTGCTGATTACATAGGAAATTCATAGGTTCAAGAAATAGAGAGACTGTCTTCTACAGCCTAGTTAGCATATAAAATACATTTTGGTGAAAACATCTTAACATTGTATAGATTCAACATAATATCTACTTTATAGACTGTAAAGAACTCCTTGTTTAAAAGACCAAAATGAGGTCTAGCTCATGGAAATACAAATTCCTCCCTAAGACAAAGTTTGAAAAGTACTAAATTATAATCTAGGTGAGAAAAAACTTGAGAAAGAATACTTTTAAGACACTGAATAGCAACGGGAAATATTCCCTTACTATACATGAGTCATTCTTCAAAATGATTTATGGTGTTTAACTTCCAACTTAACTGCATAAAATATTGGCTTTGGAAAATTCTAGCTGTCTATCATATACCTTATGGGGCCAGAGCTAATATGTGGTGATATTCAGTTAAGGCCCTGTTTACAAAGGTGTGCTAGTGTTTTTAGTGCACGCTAACCATGTAGATGCCCATAGGAATATTATTTTATTTATTATTTGTTACATTTGAATCCCATCTTTTCCCCACTTATTAGTAGGCGCAAAGTGGCTACATAGTTCCGGAGAGGTTGTTACAGACTCCGATGTGAACAAATACAGTATAGAGGTACTATTACAGTGACAAGTACAGTAAAGAAGTATCGGTAAATAGGTTGGGGTGATTCCGACAAATGTTAGGGGTGTGATCATGCATTGGAGTTGAAAACTGTGCATTTCCTGATTAAAATGCCATATTTCATTATTCGGTGTTTATGTCAGATACTGTGGGGTATGCCTTCTTGAACAGGTGAGTTTTTAGTTTATTTTCAGAATTCTAGAGGATTACTCGTAGATTTCAGACGTTTTGGTAGAGAATTCCAGAGCTCTGTGCATATGTAAGAGAAACTTAACACGTATGTTGATTTATACTTCAGACTTTTACAACTTGGGAAGTGAAGAGTTAAGTACGTTCTGGCTGATTCAATTGTGTTTCTAATTGGTAAGTCAATTAGTTCAAACATATAGCTCAGAGCTAGACCATGTATTATTCTGTGAACAAAGGTACAAATCTTGAAAGCGATACGTTCCTTGATTGGTAGCCAGTATAGTTTTTCCCGGAGGGGTTTTGCGCTTTCAAATTTAGATTTTCTATAGATAGGCCTGGCTGCCGTATTCTGAGCAGTCTGTAGTTTCCTTAGGATTCATTCCTTGCAACCCGCATATACTCCATTGCAGTAATCGACATGTGTTAATACCATTGGTTTTTTTTTTTAATTCTTTTTTTCCCTGAAATTTTATTAAGGTTTTCAGATAACAAAAATAATAATAGAAACAGTAAAGTAGAACAATAAAGATAAGACATAATATCATTGCTTGAATCATGTTGCGAAAAGTTTCCCTCGGGAAGAATTGTTTTAACCCGTTTGAGTTTCCACATTGTGTGGACATTTTTCTTTGTAATGGCGGTGGCTTGGTCTTAAGTGCCCCTTTGTAACAGGGCCCTGGTTACTAAGCTGTGCTAGAGGCACGCTAGTGTTTTTAGCACGCGCTAATCATTAGCACATGCTGTGCAGACACCCATAATATTCCTATGGGTGCCTACACGGTTAGCATGCGCTAAAAACACTAGTGTACCTTAGTGGTCCTTTTACTAAGGTGCGCTGAAAAATGGCCTGAGGTAGTATAGGTGCGGTGTTTTGGGTGTGCGCAGAATCATTTTTAATTTTGCTGAAAATGGACGTGCGGCAAAATCAAAATTGCCATGTCCATTTTGGGTCTGAGACCTTACCGCCAGCCATTGACCTAATGGTAAAGTCTCATGTGGTAACCGGGCGATAATGACCTATGCATGCCAAATGCCACTTGACGCGCGTCTGATACGTGCAGCAGAAAAAAAATGTATTTTTCGGCCATGCGTTTCAGACACGTGGGAAAAATGAAATTACCACAAGAGCCATGCAGTACTCATTTTGGCGTGCGTTGGGCACTTACGTGACTTAGTAATAGGGCCCCTTAGTAAACAGGGCCCCAAATCTAAAAACCTGCTTAGAGTTAATAGGATAACATTGAGCAGATTTCTGACTGCTGAATATTGACCCTTATCATCTTTTCTTTTTTGTATTTACTTCTTTCTTACCAAATTCATACAGTTCATATCCTTTTCAATATTAGTATTTTATAATTGCAAACTGCCAGCTCGCTCTAGAGCAGTATATCAAGATATGGACTATAAAGTTGAACTTAGATTCAATTAGACACACATTCTTACCTGCCTTTGTGTAACAAAGGGCTTCTTTTGCATATGTTCCATTAAGATTTCTTGGTTACATAGGAGAAATTTGAATGCCCAACTGCAAAGATATGAGTTAAAAGCTCCTTAAAAGCAGCCCCCTTTTCCAATTTTGAGGCAATTAGTGGTTCATCAAGCAATGCAGCAGTGGTCTTGTGCTAATTGTACATGTTACTTTAGAAGGTAAACATTGAACAGAAAAAAAGATGAACCTAGATACACAAAACTGTTGAAATGATTAATGAGGCTGGATCACAATAACCCTTTTGGAAAAAAAATGAAAGGTAATAAGTGCAATAGTAGACAGATACACCTAAAATAATGCTGATCTTTGCTGAAATTGTTTTAGTTAGTGCCATAAATCTCTGTAAAATATTCTATGGCCTAGAAATTACTTTAGTTGAGAAGTATCTTCAGTAGCAAGCATAGACAAAACCTTTTTTCAGCTTCATCTGCATTATACATTCTTTTAGGTGTTCATGATTCATTTTGGAAAGCTGTTTAAAATATTTAACAGACAATGGATGCATCTAAGATATTGAAGTTCAGACTAAATGGATACTTATTATTAATCCCTTTCCTAGGGAATGTGCATGTGTTAAAGGAATGGGGGACCTGCAAGGAATCAAGGAATTTTTGGTTCATATACCTTTAAATGAATCAAGAGTATAAGGGAGCTGGAATTGATGAATCCTTATTTGGCCCTGCCATGAACCACACCCACAAGGGTGGAAGATAAGCAAACTGGAGCCACAATTTAGAATGAATACATACAAGGCACTTCATATGCATGTTGAACATTTTTGACAAGCAGCCAACCTAGCCCTTCATTCCTCTCTCTATTCCATGGCTGATGATGTCATCAGAATTTTACTTAAAAAGTGAAACAATATAGTACACAGTACCATTTCCAATTGCTGTTCAGACCAAGAGCAGGTAATTTGATAAGGAACACCTCACTGTTAATCAGTGAGGGTGATAACATTGGCTGAGACAGAAGCAGCCAAGTTAGATTGATGAAGGGTGGGGGGGGGAGGGAAAAGAGAGGGTAGTGGGGTGAATTAATTGGAGGCTGGCAGGGCAGCAACAAAGGGAAAGAAAAGGGGATTGGTTGAAGGAAAAGGAATTGGATTGGTTAGGAAGAAAAGGACAGGATAGGAGGAATTTGGCGCTGAAAAGGATAGTTAGTTAGGTAGGAGAGGGGGAGGGTGGTTGAAAGGTAGTTGAAGGACCCGTCCCGGCCCACCCTGTTTTTTGGTGGGAAATGGGGATTTTGGGGTTGAATTTTGGAGAAGTTTAGGAGGGGCATGGGGGAGTGGGGGTAGTATTTGGGAGGATCGGTAGCAGCTTTTAATAAAAGGGGGTGCCTGGATGAAGGGTGCTACAGGCACCAGAAGCGGTTAAAATGAATATTGGGAAAGTTATGAAATGGAAAAGAACTCAGGGGCGGAACCGCCATGAGTGAGATGTGGCTTGACGGCACCGTAAGTCACATGGGGGGATGGGGGTAAGTTGGGGAAGGTAAGCCAGTTTCGTGACCGAATGGCTTAACAGTATTAAACCGCTATATATGAATTTAACCGAGATATTGATTGACATGTTACTAAGTGGTTGTTAAGTGAATTGAGTTATTTATGATTATTTGGAAATAAAGCTGCAGCCAAATTTTATTCCAAAAAAAAAAAGAAAATGTTGTTTGGTATTATTTATAATTAAGCATTTATTAAGGCTGGCTGAGGTGCGAATGTCAATGTTAAGGATTTTGTGTGCATTGGTACTAGTGGTGAAAGTGCCTTATAAAATTACCTTATGTGTAAAAAATGCATGCAGTGCAATTAGTGCACCTAATTGGATGTGATTTTAGAGTAGGTGTGTGTGTGTGTATTTTATAAAATAATAACAGCAGAAGAGAGGGATTTCAAGGTATACAGCACAAGACAAAATAGCAGAAAAAAGCACCAAGGGCCTCCAAGGTTGAAATCCACTCTGTGGAGGAGTGGCCTAGTGGTTAGGGTGGTGGACTTTGGTCCTGAGAAACTGAGTTTGATTCCCAGCACAGGCAGCTCCTTGTGACTCTGGGCAAGTCACTTAACCCTCCATTGTCCCATGTAAGCTGCATTGAGCCTGCCATGAGTGGGAAAGCGTGGGGTACAAATGTAACAAAAATAAACACTATCCAATACACTGAGAGCTGATTAGTCAACAGTTCATCTTACTAACGCTACTTCTCAGACTCCACTGCAGCAAACTCCTTCAGGGTGACAAAAATGATAAAGTGGATAGTATAGTGAAGAAAGGCTAAAACAGTTAGGGTTCTTCAGCTTGGAGAAAAGATGACTGGTAGGGGGGTTATGATAAATATTTCCAAAACTATGAGTAGGGTGGAATGATGAAATAAGGAACAGTTTAATTTTAAGCAACACAAAACAAGAGAACATCCCACAAAACTAATGAATAATAAACATTCAAGTATTTTTAAAAAACACAAAATAACCCTAATGACCAACAGATTGAAATCAAATCATAGAAAGTTTTTTTTCATCTAGCACATAACCAATCAGTGGAATCGGTTGCCAGAGGATGTGGTCAAGATGATTAACATAACGGGATACAAAAGAGGCTTGGACATGTTTTCTAGAGGAAAGGCCCATGACAAAATTATTAGCAAGGTGGACATGGGAGAGACAGTGCATATCCCTAGAAATGAGTTATAAGAGATGGCTCTACTTTTTTGGGATTTACTGAGCACTTGTGAATCGGACTGGCCACTGTCATATAACGGATGCTGGGCATGATGGACCGTGATCTGACTCAGCATGACTTTTCTTATGCTCTTGATGTTCTCATTTTAAATATTTCCAGCAAAAGTGTCAGATATTAAAAATATCATAGCTGAGAAAGGTTTAGAAAATATACTCTCTGGCATCCTAAATGGTGAGGGCATAGGACGTGATAAAGCCAGAACCAAGGAAGATCAGATAGGGCTAAATTCAGTAAATGGTGACCAAATTTGAGTACTGAAAAAGAGAGGTGTGGTAGTCGTGTTAGTCCATTTTTAAAGGTAATCAATAGAAACAAAATAAAATAAAAGATGGAAAAGAAAATAAGATGATACCTTTTTTATTGGACATAACTTAATACATTTCTTGATTAGCTTTCAAAGGTTGCCCTTCTTCATCAGATCGGAAATAAGCAAATGTTGGTAGATGACAGTATATATAAGTGAAACATCAAAGCATTTCAGTGACAGTCTAACAGAATGGGGGTGGATAGGTGAGAGACAGGAAGAGTCGGTACTGAAAAAAGAAATAAGTGCTAAGCGCTAATCTATAAAGGCACTCTGAATTACATGCTGTTTATAGAATAGCATGAAGAACCAAGATCCATGCCTAATTTTGGGCATGAGGATTTACACCAACTGAAACCTGGTATAAATCTTGAACTCTAAATTAGATGTGGATCTACCATATTCTATAACACTGCACACAAATTCTAGGAATGCCCCTGACCTGCCCATGCCCCTCTCATAGCCATGCCTCCTTTTTGGATCTGCACAAAAAAAATGTATGTGCCTATTTTTATGGAATCCCAGCCAGGAAGATGAATGTGTAAATTCAAATTGATGCCAATTAGCGCCCATAATTGTTAATGCCCAATTATAAATAAATAGTGTATCTCAACAGCATTTGTCAAAGCTAATGTGTATATTTTTGACAAGTGTCCATGCACATTTCTGGTCCCAACAGCCAATCAGAAGCAAGGACATGCCCAAACCATGCTGTAGCTGGGTCCCCCTTCCAGTACCCAGCCAGGCTTGACCCTGCTTAGCCTCCTTCTTCACCCAACTGTTGCCTTGCTCCACACCACCTTGGCCTGTTCTGGGACCTTTGCACCAGACCCCCATGAGAGCTTGCAGGACTTCCTCCTCTATTGTTTCCACAGAGGCTTAATCAAGGCATTCAGCATAGACACAAAAGGAAAACACCTTACTCCCAGGTTGTTAAGGTTTGCTGCCAAAGTCTCATTCAGGGTTTAAACAGTCCATATAACTTCACTTTAGCCAAAATTACTTCTTTTAGTGAACAGTACATTATCAGAAAGAAAGCACAATAGCTTGGTAGGTTGCAGGCCCAGACCTTTTCAGTATGAAACAGTTTACACAGTCTTTCTTACAGCACAGCTACACAGCTTTGGTCCCACCTGGTTCAGACTGAGGTTTCAATTGTGCCCAGCCCTCTTTCTCTCCCAGGGGCTGCACCTGTTTCCTCTTTAGTAGAGATCTCCCCCAGCGCCTCAGTCTCTCTCCTCTGGTCTTCCACCAGTCTCTCCAAGGCACAGCCAGCCACCCTCTTACAGCAGCTTTTTGGGTTTGATCCAAAGCTCCAATCTCCATCTGTTCCTCCCCTAGTCCTTCAGTAACCTCCATTTTATCCTCCTCTCCAACTTCCCCCGCCCCCAACCTCTCCAGCTGGCCCTCATCACCTTCCTCAGAGACCATTTCCCAATCTTCTATCTCCTCCCCTAACTCTTGCACAGCCGGGTGGGGAAGAGAGGGATTCTGGGACTGGTAGTTCCTCCTCTTCTTCCTTAACCCGGCCAACCTCTCTGCCTCCGGTAGTGCAGCTTTCTGAATGTGGGTGTTGTTCACATGAAGTCTACCCCGTTGGGCTGCCTGCACCCCCCTTCTGCGTGCCTTCCCGGATCCCCTTTCACTTACCCTCTCACAATGCCCAATTCTGGTCTAAGCCCTGCCTACTCCTGCCCATGTTCCATCCACTTTGATGACATCACCAGATGGGATGTCATAGTCCTGCCCTTTTTATATAACCTTGCCCTATAACTCCACCTTATTTGCACAGGCCTGCCCTAAACCCTACTCCTTTTATATAACCCCACCTATGATCCCACCCTTTTGGTGACTTCACATGAAGTGACATCATAGACGTGCCCCTTTCCAAGATGGCAGCCACCACTGGTTGCACTACATCACTTCCTGTTTCTACTGCTGGTTGCCATCTCGGATGGGGTCATGAGATGGGAAGTGATGTCAAAAAACCACAGCACCACCCCCTACAGTAGTGGAGGAATGTGCTCATGTGCAGCTTATTTTTTTTTCATAGGAAAGAAAAACTATATTTTGTTTTCTTTTTCTTATAATTTTTTTCTTTCAAAAGGATACCTTGTGCATATTTTTAAAGCTGGATGCTAAGCTGTTTTGAGGTTAACTTACACAAGAAACGTAGGGGGTTTGGCTAGTTAGGCTTTCAGATCCGATCACACAGGTAGAAGCCCATGAACCCTGCCTGCAAGAGCTGGTTTTCTCTGCAGCCACTTCAAAAGGAAATTTAAAAAAAACTGTGTTGCATATGAATAGCAAACTTACAATGTAGCATTTAGCAAAGCTGTTCTTTTTTTTGTAGTAGCAGTAGTATGTGTGTTTGGGGTTGGGGCATCTGTGTGGTGGGATGGAAGTAACTTCATGAGAGAATATTTGCTGGAAGGAGGGGACTTCAGACCGTGTTTCTTTTTATAGCATGGCAGCCTCTATCTGGCCACATGCTACAGACCCTATGCTCCCGGGCAGGAAAATAATTCTAGCTTTGAATTGGCACTACTTTTCCAGGAATAACACAGTTTGCAAATTTCAATGCAAGCTGCATTATTCAATTTACATTATAATGAGGTGTTTTGCATGCACAATATAGTAATATCATGCATAATATTGCTGTTTGATGAACTGAGGCAAATATTTGTTATTCCCTCAATGCACATTAGGAAGAACACCCCCACCCCACCCCACCCCAACACACACACACACACACACACACACACTTAGTCTTGATTTAGAATGCATTATTTGTAGCAGGATTCCCTAGTCACTGTTTTCAGAAGTGCAAAAAGCAATAGACTCCAGACATCCATGAATCTGACGTAGCTTGGGGTCAGTTTTCTCTTTTTCCCTCCTAAAAAGGTGACAATAAAGTAATTTGGTCACAAGTCACAGTGTATTTCATACACTAAAATAAAATGGCAATTTTCAAGGGCACTAAAACATTTTCTATAGCAACTCGGTACACGTACGATCCCCATTGACCTCCAGCATGGTTTAATCAATACCTCTTCTGTGATAATGCCTTGGATCAAGAAGCATACCAAAATCTAATGGAGAAAATTATCATCCGTGGCTGAAGTTCTCATTCTGCTTAGTTTCATACACTACTGTTCAGCTCCCGTGATCGCAAAGAAAGGGGGAAATAAACACCAGATTGCGTCTGTGCAGCAACTTACTGCCAACTTCAGATGCAAAAATGATATTTGAATAATACTCATTTCTATTGGATGTTTTAGCTAAACTTTTATATTTAAGGCTGGATAGTAATTATTTTCCCTGAATAAACTTCTGATGGCAGCTTTTGAAAAAAGAAGGGAAAAGTGCATGAATATAGTCAGCGCTCTGGTAATCCAGACAATTTCCTTTATTTTCAGCAAGAAAGCTTTCAAAACAAACAGACAAACAAATGCAGCCCCATCTCACCGTTATAAAATGCTATTTTCGTTAGGACATAAACATCAGTATGTACTGTACTCATATGCCTCCTTCCATCTTCAATCAAATATACAATACTAACAGCTCTTCCTTCACATTCACTGTTAACATGTTTGTGCATATTATTAATCCTAGGGGGGGAAAACAGACTAAAAAAAAAATTAAAAATAAGATTCATTATTTTTTTTACAAACTTCACTTTTTTTCTGGGACAGGAAGGGATGGATTTTTAAAAAAACATTTTCCCCCGAATTCTATATAGGTAGTCCAAAGTTGGGCACACAAATTTGGGCGTGGCTCTCAGATCCGTATGCAAACTAATCGGTTAATGAGGCATTAACAGCCCTTATTTGGAGTTACCCACGTATCTGCCTTGCACCCTATTCTACAACATTTATGCCTAAATGTTATGGTGTGCAACTCAAAGGGGGTGTGGCCATGGGACGGGCACAGTTGGGCCAGGGGCGTTCCTGGAATTTAGATGCGATGTTATAGAATAGTGCAATTTATATGCCCAGCGGCCATTAGTTGTATGCCAGCATTTACACCAGGTTTCAGCAGGCATAAGTGCTCACACCCAAAGTGCAAAATCTATGTTAAGCTTCTATTCTGCATAGGGCAATCTGCGTAGCATGCCATTTGCAGAATACTGGTTTAACGCAGATTTTCCTGGCACCTAACTGGGTGCCATTTACTGAATTCCTCCCTTTTTTTTTTACCTATTTTGCTCCAAGGGCCTTCTGTGTCCAGCAGACAGGGTACCTGATCCTGATCCCTAGAGGAGTAGAATGTGCACGTGATCTGATCTAGTATGAAAAGTATAACTGCTCACCCCTACTTACCCCCACTTACTAAGAGATGGGAGTAACAAGTGAGGTAATTAAATTTGCTGACAACACAAAGTTATTCAAAATTGTTAATTCGCAAGAAGATTGCGAAAAATTACAAGAGAACCTTAAGAGACTGGGAGACTGGGTGTCTAAATGGCAGATAGCGTTTAATGTGAGCGCGTGGAAAGTGATGCATGTGGGAAAGAGGAACCCGAATTATAGCTATGTATCACATGCAGAGGTTGTGTTTAGCTCACAAAGCATAGAAGTACACCTATTGGGGAAATATTTAAAAAACTCCCCCCCCCCCCAGGCATGGAAGGACAATGAAGCAAACAAACGTGTCTAGAGGTGAAACGCTGCTGGTCTGACTCTACTGAATGCTTAATTTGTTTGGTTTATTGTCCTTTCCTGCTTGGGGGACAGGTTTTTTTTTTAATGTTTCTCCCAACAGGTTTACTGGTATGCTTTGTGAGCTAAACAAATGTGATGCATGTATGTTTCGACCTATGTATTGTGGACTACTGATGCAGGCACTCTAGCAGAAACACGACCCATGTCATAAGTACATAAGTAATGCCACACTGGGAAAAGACCAAGGGTCCATCGAGCCCAGCATCCTGTCCACGACAGCGGCCAATCCAGGTCATGGGCACCTGGCGAGCTTCCCAAACGTACAAACATTCAAGTCCCTGTTGTTTGCTACTTATTTTTATTAATTGAAATTTGTCAAGAGACTACTTTGGCTCCGAATTGGTCCTTGGCTCTATCTGCTGTGTTTTGCTTTTACAGTTTGGGAGCCAGACAGAAAATTCTCAGTGAATTATACTATAAACCAGATGCTGGGGTGAGTGTTATCCCTGCAGGCCAATTAATACACACAATCAGTCGCAAAGGGGAGATACTACTGTAAGCTTTGCACCTCTTGTCCATTGAGATCACATAGACAAAAGCATTGAAATAAAGTTATCGCTTTCTTTAATTTTTTTTTTATTTTTAGAAATAACATCAAAATGTAAATTAGAATGATTTCTGAAGCAGTGAATAATTTTTGCATGCAATTTCTAAATCTGAGGAATAAGTTGGGTGAGAAGAAATCTATTTCCTACTGCACTGGAACAATAACAGCTGGTTCCACCACAAGCCCTCAAGCGGTTATAGAACAGATTTTGATCTGTTCCTGAATTTATTATGTTGATAGGCTGTTGGCAGACTGCCTGGATGTTACTTCATTTGACTTACTTTTAAATCTCGTAATTGTGAGTATGTTTTCCTTTTTCAAGATGTGTGTAACTTTTCGATAATATAAGCATTAGCATTCATTTAAGTTTTCAGTTAAAATATTCCTCCCAACAAACCTGACATGCAATAAATTCTCTTTGTGATCCAAAATAAACATAATGATTTTTGATTCAAATTTCTTTTGCGGAGTCAGATCCATTGCATTAGGAGGGCAATTTCCAAAGGCCACTTAACAGGTGGTAAGTTGGCTATCTGAAACTCTTCACCCTTACACCTGGTACCCAGAGATCAAGAACATTCATATTATTATCTCTGGACAATATAGGAAGGCTCCAAAGGGGGATTAGGTTGAAGAAAGCAACATTGCGTATAGTTCTTTATTTTCAAAACTATGTGCATTATTTTTCAGTGAAAACGTACCTTTGGAAAAAGCAGATACAGATCTTTGCAGATTTTATTTCCATTACGTAGTTCTCAAAAAGAATGTGACCACTTTCCCTTGAGTGCCTTTGTAAAGCTAACATTTGTGAATCTGAGTAATAGCTTCAGTGTTACCTGCTGCTTAAATCCCCTATTCACAGGGTAATGTTGACAAACAAGGACTGATTTACCTTTTTAGGGGTAGATATACTAAAGTCCTCTAATTTGTCCATTGCATTAATATAAAGAGATGAAAAAATATAGTACAATTGTACGGGCATCGTATAGTAATATTAGTATCATGCAGTAAAAATCAATACTGCATGCTATTTTGATTTTGCCAGACCTACAAATTATTATGAGAATTCTCATTCCTTCTGAAAGTGCTTGCCATGAATTCTGCATTCAGTATCTGTTTCTCAGAGCTGTCATGCGATGTGTATTCACTTCTTTCCAGAGACAAATAACCCTACTACAGTATGGCAGGAGTATGGCATTCAAGATGCTGTTCCATATTCTGCTCCTGAGCAGCAGCTTCCCTCAAGTGATCTGTATAATGTTGATCATAATAAAAGGAAAGATAAAAAGTGAGGAGAATGGGTGAGGATACCAACACTTGTATATTTTATTTAAAAATGAAAAATAAGAAATTAAAAAATTACACTGTATAAAGTGGGTCATTTTTATACAGTGTAATTTTTTAATTTCTTATTTTTCATTTTTAAATAAAATATACAAGTGTTGGTATCCTCACCCATTCTCCTCACTTTTTATCTTTCATTCCACGGTTTCGTGAGGGTTTCACCTCCTTTTTGTTTTTGTTTTGATCATAATAAAATGCCACTCTGTGCTGTGAGGTGTCTCTTGTCTCTTTTGCAGGTGGACAGTTCCCTTCTAGCTACGGCAAACCAATGACTCAGTGGGGTCCTTTTACAAAGGCGTGCAGAAAAATAGCTTGCGGTAGTGTAGGTGTGGGTTTTGGGTGCGCGCCGATCCATTTTTTAGCACACCTGTAGAAAAGGTCCTTTTTTTGCCGAAAATGGACATGCGGCAAAATCAAAATTGCTACGTGTCCATTTTGTGTCTGAGACCTTACCATCAGCCACTGACCTAGCGGTAAAGAATCTGGGCAGTAATGACCTACTTATGTCAAATGCCACTTGGCACGCGTCCATTACACGTGCCCGAAAATAAAAAATATTTTTCAGACATGTGTATTGGACGTGCACCAAAATGAAATTACCGCAAGAGCCATATGGTAGTCGGGCAGTAACTCCATTTTGGCGCATTTTGGGCGTGCGTAGATGCTTACGTGGCTTAGTAAAAGGGTCCCAGTGTGCTGCCTGAGAAGGGACAGCAGATTGCACAAGAGGCTATTGGATTCCCAGCATAATCCAGTATTGCCTCTACTTTCTCACATGCTCCTCCAGATCCTGTCCTACAACTCTCAGATTAGACTTTACACCAATCAATTAGCAATTCCATGGCTAACTTGCTTAATCCGGCAACAAAGCCCTCAAAGTCTCCCCCCCCCCCCCAAATCTCAAAAGTGCAGAAAACAGAAGCACTCTTGGTTCTCTTCTACCTCTTCAAACTCCTCCTCCTCCTCTACATCTAGTTCCTCTTGCTTTTCTGTTGTTTCCAGTATACACAAGATCTCTATCACTGGTGAACCACTATGGGTTATGGAGTTGTGGGAAAGTGTTTTCCACTCACTGAGGAAGAATGCATTGAGGAGGGAGTACTTTAATATTTTTAAACTTCTAGAGAGAAAGCAAAGGAGAAACACTTAAAAAAAAAAGGTCAAAGTATGGTAATTTGCTATAGGGACTTGGAAAACTCGCTTCTCACATTATTAGCTTGATGCTTTCTTTTTTGAAGATGATCAGTATTATGTGTCACAAACAACCCGAGCAACAGCCAGCTATGTTGACTTTATTGACACCATTGTAGGTTCTACAAAGAGTCTTTGGTCTTGCCTGATTGTTGTATGATGAGAACTTTAGGGGAAAGACGAGACTAGGCCTCATATGTCCTGAGAGTAGATGATAGTGCTCTATGGCTGAAGAACATGTCTATAAAAACAGTAATAATGCTTCAAGCCATATCTGTGCTGTGATTGCCCTTCTAGGCTACTCTAAAGGCGCCTCTGCTTCCTGTGATGTATATTGGCAAATTAATAAAGAGTCCTGTACTTTTCAAGATTAAAAATACAAACGACTCTGTTCAGTTGTTCAGCCAGTCACAGAGAAAACCAGTGTTCAAAAAAGGGTACTTGATGTTAGCTTCCAGACCTGTCTCTGTCACAATGAGGTCCCCTTGGCTACACTTACCTCAATAGGTGAGCCATTAAATTGGTGCAGAATGGCTTTGCAGAGGGTTTACCCATTCCTCAAGATAGTCTTTGCGAGCTGCAAAGAACAAATCATAAAGAAACTTCAGACCGCCCAAAATACAGCAGCCAGGCTTATATTTGGAAAAATGCATTTCGAAAGTGACAAACCCCTCTGAGAAAAACTGCACTGGCTCCCAATCAAAGAACATATTTGCTTTCAAAAACTGCACAATTATTTACGGCGAAGCCCCAGGATACATGACAGACCTGCCAACCAGAAACACTACAAGATCAGCATGATCATACCTAAATCTCCACTACCCAAGCAGCAAAGGACTCAAATACAACTTACACATCCAGCTTTTCGTATTTAAGCACACAACTATGGAACGCACTGCCAAAAGCAGTAAAAACTACACTCAAACACCTAAAGTTCCAAAAACCACTAAAAACAAACCTGTTCAGAAAGGCATACCCCACCGACCCAACATAAAAACCTGGGCACCTGCGACATAACGAAACCAAAGATCGTAATTGGACATTTCCTAACTCTTCCTTTTCCTCTCAAAGTTCCCCCAATATATTTTCCATACATGAACCTTATTCTACCACAATATTACCTTGTATTTGTTCATACCGTAACTGGCAAACGCCGTAATGGTACTATATAAGCCACATTGAGCCTGCAGATAGGTGGGAAAATGTGGGATACAAATGTAACAAATAAATAAATAAATAGTCCCTTCTTTGGCACCACCCCACCAGTTCCTAGGTTCATGGCTATCTTAGATCTAATTCTACAAGAGAAGCTGAGGAAAGAACTGGCACTGGGGCATATGGGTGGCCCATTTTCAGAATGGCTATTCTCCAACAGCCACTCATCACTGGTGTCTGTAGTACCCAAGAAGGAATCTTGGAAATTCTTTCTAATACAGAATCTCTCTTTTTCCCTGGGACAGTGAGTCCATGACTATTCCCTAGATATTTAAAGCTATTTAACCTCCCAGATACAAATGCTGACCAGTTAAATAGCATATCAGTGCCTAACCACTAATATTTAGTGGGAGATAACTGGTTATCTCCCACTGAATATTGCCGGTTAATGACTAGCTATATTGAGCTACTTATCTGGTTAGGCATTGTTCTGCCCCATATTTATGGAGGCAGGGTGTATTGTTGTGCATATTTAATATGAGTATTATTTGTATTTAATTGCATTGTTTGTGTATAAATAGCACTGTGTATTAGAACTGCTTTTCCTTTAGCTTGCAGTTCCTGTGATTGACTCCTTGCGAGCATTCCCTATTGGCTGTTAGCTCTGTGCTAGGGCCAGCCCTCCCTCTCTGCCCCTCTGCGGGCTGTGTGAGAAAGCCCAGTCTTCCTAGCATGCCTTTGTGATTAGCAGCTGTTCTAGGGGCTGATCCCTCCTTAATCTACTGTAATTCCATCAAGATTTTCACGATCGCCCAAGGCTTTTCCCAAGTCATCTCCTCAAGGCATCACCTCCAGTCATTACCCAAGTCATTTCCCATTTATTGTCTCTGAATTCTCCCTCTTATTTCCCTTGAGTGTTACAGCTTTTCCTCTCAGCTGGGCTGAGGTTCTGGCCACCTCCTTGCCTCTGAGCTGGCTAGATGCAGACTCTATGGTCAGAAGGCCACAATTATTTTACAAGCAACTGAACTGTAAGTTGGACTTTCTTTGTTTATTCTGAGTACTACAATAAAGAAGATTTGCTTAAGAACTGAGAGTCTACTGGTGAAGCTTCTACTTGGGGTGGTTTATACTGGCTGTTTAAGCTATACTATATTTTGCCTACAACAGTATACTTGCCTAGAACAGTACAGGCACCAATATTCAGCAACTAACCGGATGTTTAGCGGTCAAAAAGGACCACATAAATAGCTGTCCTATCTTTAATGCGAAAATGTTAACCAGTTAGTGTTGATTATTGGCATAGCTGGTTAACTTTTTAGTGGTTAAAAAAAATCACCGGAAATAGCCCAGCATTGAATATCCCAGTTTAATTCCAGTAGCAGAGAACAAAAGCGCTAGCCACCACCAGCTGAATATTGGGCCCTATAGTCCTATATTGCACAGTTTTTGTACTGTGCAATATATTGCAATTGAGGTGTTGGTTAAGTAAGGTAAGGGCATACATAAGAACATAACATAATAATATCCTTATTGGGTCAGACCAATGGTACATCTAGCCCAGTATCCTGCTTCCAACAGTAGCCAATCCAGGTCACAATTACCTGGCAGAATCCCAGATAGCAGCAAGATTCCATGCAACTGATCTCAGGGCAAGCAATAGCTTTTCCCATGCATTTCTCAATATACAGACTATGAACTTTTCCTCCAGGAACTTGTCCAAACCTTGTTTAAACTCAGTTATGTTAACCACTGTAACCACATCCTCTGACAATGAGGTCCAGAGAGTAACTATTCATTTAGTGAAAAAATATTTCCTTTTATTCATTTCAAAATATTACTATGTAACTTCACTGAGTGTCCCCTAGACAAGTTTCAAGTTTATTAAAGACTTTCTATCCTGCCCATCAAGCATTTGTCTGGGCGGCTTACAATCTAATAGGAAAAGAAACAAAAAAATAAACACAAATGTACATACAATAAACCAACAGGACACAATAATACAAAAGGAGCAGGGGAATAACTATAATATCTTATAGGAAAGAAAGAGAGGAAGGAAGGAAAAAACACAAGGAAAACACAATTGTTGGTGTTTCACACAAACTCAAGTAGTACCCATAAACCTTAAATCAGTTTTAAACTGGAACAGAAAGGAGGGCAGGGTCTTCAGGCACATGATTTCATAGTTGGGGAGCTTTTACAAAGAAGAGGGATCAGCACAATGGCAGAAGAGAAATCATCTAACTCGTTAAAAGGAGTTTGCAAAATTTATAGTTAGTTAGTTTGTGAGTGTCCCTTTAATTGTGGAAAAACCTCCACTTTAAATATATTACAAAACAATTGAAACCTCAAACCTCCAAACAGGGAAAATACAAATGTATTTACTATATCCTTGTTATCTCAGGAGTGGGTTAATATCATCGGTTCCCTAAGAAGGAAAAAGAGAAAAAAAACCCAGACGCAAAAAACTCATATTTAATGAGAAAAAGCGAATGAGATGAAAAACTCTCTTACCTTCTTTTTTATAACTAATAAAGGGACACCAACCCCGAACTAAACTATCACAGACTAATTTTGCAAACTCCTTTTAGA
Source organism: Microcaecilia unicolor (assembly GCF_901765095.1). Taxonomy (NCBI): domain Eukaryota; kingdom Metazoa; phylum Chordata; class Amphibia; order Gymnophiona; family Siphonopidae; genus Microcaecilia; species Microcaecilia unicolor. The sequence continues at coordinate 528,041,381 of NC_044031.1, forward strand.
GAGTTAGATTATTTCGATAGAGTTTGTTTTCTCCTGCTAAATATTAGAAGAGATATCATGAAATGATGGAATAACCAGAAGATCTTATTGAGAGGAAAACAAAAGGTGAGGTGGTCTGTAAGGAAGGAGGAGCATGGAAAGAAAAGAAGGCTCCCCAGTAGCATGAATTTTATAGACCAGAAAAAGCAGTTTATATTTGATACAATAAGGGATAGGTAACCAATGGGAATCCCTCAAAAGTATGTTGCATTACTTTTGAGGGATTCCCATTGGTTACCTATCCCTTATTGTATCAAGTTTAATGGTGTTTTGAATACATTGTAATCTGCTCAGTTTGTGTTGTGAAAGACCTATACAGAGAGACTTACAGTAATCAAGCTGTGATACAATAAAAGAATGAACCAGAATGTTCATCACAGCAGGTGTCTATAGTTCACATTAGCATTTGGAGCCAATGATGATTTAGGTAAGCCACAGGGCTGTGTACCCTGAGTAAAAAGAGTTGCCTCCAAGGCTTTACTAATATTTGTACTAAGTCTTTAAGCTTCGGTTGCTACCTACCATTTACATATTTGTTGCGCTGGGTTTGTTTATTTGTTCTTTCACTAATAATCATAGGTCTTAGGTTTTTTTTTTTCTGACCTAGGATTATTAGTGAGCATACTTTATGCAATAGCCTTGTGCTGTAGTGGTATCACTCCTATTGACTGAGGTCTCTTTTCTCCATATATTTTATGGTAGTGATTTCAGGCTCACATTAGAAGAGAATGGAACTTTGTTGAGTATTTAGGTTTTGTTTCCATTCTTTCTTTTTCGGTAATTGAAATCACCTATTATTATACTGTTGCCCAATATGATAGCTTTTCTAATTTCTGTTAACATTTCTTCATCTGTCTGTTCTGTCCTGGCGGATAGTATCAGAGCCCTATCAGTATACTCTTTCCCTTCCCTCATGGAATTTCCATCCATAAGGATTCTACGCTGCTGTTTCATGCAAAATGTTTATTTTGTTTGATTCAATTCTCTTTTTAACATATTGCACAACCCCTCTCCAATTTGGTCCACTCTATCTTTGTGATATAATTTGTACCCTGATAACAGTGTCCCATTGATTGTACTCCTTCCACCAGATCTCAGAGATGCCTACCACATCTACCTCTTCATTTTATGCTATGTATTCTGACTCTCCCATCTTATTTTTTACACTTCTAGCATTTATATACAGACTGTAAAGAAGGGGATAAGGGAACAGAGAGGGGAGGGGGTACCAGCGGAGGAGAAGATAAGGCCTAGAGGAGGGGACAACCCAGATTCTTAGCTCAGGGAGTTCCACATGTCAGGAGAAAGCATAGATCATTTTCCCCAGAGGGCTGAAGGCAGGGTAAAAACTATGATTCCCATCAGTCCTTGAGGAAGTCTTACAACAGAATCAAAGACTTTCTATCCCAGCAGCCCCCAGTGGAGCCCAAGGGAAAGGCAGGTAAAGGTGAAACCCAAGACACGGAGGGGAGGCCAGGAATGGAGGGGGAGCCTCTAAGCAGAGCTAATCAGGGGGAGGAGGATCAGCTGGGGAATGGGTGGGGAGAGGAGCCCATGGGATAGAAGGGGGAAGAAAAGGAGGAAGTGAGGCAAGAGGAGGCGAAGGAGATTGCAGCTCTGGCAAGATTCACAAGTAAAAGGTTCAGACAGCAGGTAACCGCTTGGTGCAGGGTCTTGGAAAACAAGGGAAGGCAGTGGCTATCGTGAGGAAGCCAGGGAGCAACTGGGTCAAGTGGGAGGAAGCCAGGAGATAGAGCTGGCCAGAGGAGGGAGGGGACCCCTGGGAGCTCTCTGCCTCTGAACTGCTGATAGGATTTCTAAACTGCTTGTGTGAACTGCCTGTTTAGAAGTGCTTGTTTTCTTTGAACTGCTTGTTTTTCTTTGTGGAACGTTTTTTGCTTTTGGGATTACTTATTTTGAATTGGATCATTGGGACTGCTGAGATTCATGTCCTGTTCATTTGTGAACTGCATTTTTGAAGCTGTGGAGATTCCTGAACTGCTTTGCTTTTGGAACTGCATTATTAAAAACTACTTTTTCTAAACTGTTTGTTTTTGGGATTGCATTCTTGAAACCTCTGGGATAATTTCCCTGGCGGATATCTCGGGAGCTGTGCTGGAATAGTACTGCTGACATACCTCAGGTCGGAGGGTACACCTGGAGGATTACAGGGAATTGTACCTAAGTGAAATATCATATAGAAAACTTGGGCCAGAGGCCAGAGTTTTCCTGAGAGGAGCGGAGGGATTCTTCACAAGACACTTCAAATTGTGTTTTTCCCTGTATCTACAAGCTACTTAGAAGTTGGAGGGGGTAATGTGCATCCTTTATCTTGCTTTCTCATTAAGCACACCTGGCTTATTTTCAGCATTTCTTCCTTTATACTCCCCTTAAACACTCCTGGATTTGTTTCACCATTTTAAAAATCTCTCTATTGAGATTCACTAAATGTCTTGCTTTAATAGTATCCTTCAAGGATACTCCACTCCAATCCATATGTTCCTGTCAGCAACCTGGTTTCATCTAGATTAATGTGGAGTCTATCCTTTCAGAATAGGCTCACCCTTCCCCAGAGTGTTGCCCAGTTCCTAATAAATCTAAATCCCTTATCCCTGCACCATTGTCTCAACTATGCATTGAGATTTTGAAGCTCTGCTTGCCTCTTGGGTCCGGTGCATGGAACAGCGAGCATTTCTGAAAATACTACCCTGAAAGATCTGGATTTCACCTGTCTACCTAAGAGTCTAAATTTGGCTTATAGAACTTCCTTCAACCTTTTCTTATGTCATTGGTGCCCATATGTACCAAGAAATGTGAAGTCTACCACCTTTGCACCAGACAGGCCAGTGACCAAGTGATCTTGATGTACCAGTCACCCAGCTATCTAAATGCCTAATGATCAAATTACCAACTACAATGGCTGTCCTAACCCTTCCTTCCTGGGCAGAAGCCTCTGGAGACACATCCTCAGTATGAGATGATATTACATCCCTTGGTGGGAAGGTTCTGGCTACAGGATTACTTCCTACTTCCAACAGGATAATGCTCTCCTTTTAGGACACCTCCCTCCTCCATTGCAGCACTGGAGCCACCAGACTGGATGTGACACTTTTCTACTAAGACCCTGTAGGTCTCCTATATTTACCACTCTGCCTCTGCTCCTCTAGTCTCAAAAGACCAGATTAATTCTCTGACAACTAGAATCTCTTTGCATTGAGCACAGTATAGAAAATGAACCTATGTACATTGGTTCAGGCCTAAAATGATTATTAAAAACTGACAGGCCAGAGCTTGTGTGACACTGACCTGAACTCCAGTGTGGCTCAACTCATGATCTGTTGAGACACCCTGGTGCAAGCAGAAATGAGGAAAGGGCGAGGATGGAAAAACAGAGTAACATGGTTTAGCAACATGGTGGTCACAGATGTTTTAGTGAAAAATAGAACAAGATAACTCCTCAGGAAGATGACTTGCAGGCTTATTTTCAAAAGAGAAGGGTGCCCATCTTTTGACACAAATCGGGAGATGGGCGTCCTTCTTTCAGGGTCGCCCAAATCGGCGTAATCAAAAGACGATTTTTGGCATCACCAACTGCTTCCAGTCGTGGGGACGACCAAAGTTCCTGGGGATGTGTCGGAGGAGTAGCGAAGGCGGGACTGGGACATGTCTAACAGATGGCTGTCCTCGAGCGATAATGGAAAAAAGAACAGCGTCCCTGATGAGCACTTGGGCGACTTTACTTGGTCCATTTTTTCTTACGACCAAGCCTCGAAAAGGTGCGCAAACTGATCAGATGACCACCGGAGGGAATCGGGAATGACCTCCCCTGACTCCCCCAGTGGTGACTAACCCCCTCCCACCCTGAAAAAAATAACTTAAAAAACTTTTTTTGCCAGCCTGAAATGTCAAACTCAGGTCCATCGCAGCAGTATGCAGGTCCCTGGGAAGGGAGGTGTGTGTGTGTCAGTGGAGGCATAGCGAAGGCGTGGACGGCCTTCTTTCAAACATTTTGGACGTCCTGAACTGCCCCCCCCCTCACAGGGACAGTCAAATTTCAAGGGAGTGGAGTGGAGGAGTGGCCTAGTGGTTACAGCACTGGTCTTACAATCCAGAGGTGGCCAGTTCAGATCCCACTGCTGCTACTTGTGATCCAAAAGCCAAGTAAATAAGGGGGTGTCAGAGGCATAGCAGGTATGGACATCCTTCTCACAGAAACATCCAGACATGGACATCCTTCTTACAGAAACATCCACATTTTGGACATCCTTAACTGCCATTGCAGGGACGGAGGCATAGCAAAGGGCATCCTTCACCCATACTCTAAAAAAAAAAAAAAGACATTCCTGATGAACACTTGGGTGTTTTCACCTGGACTTGTATTTTTCTAAGGTTGTAGATGGCAATTTATTTAAGGTTGTAGACGGCTATTACACATGCAGCTTGTCTGCATGTATGAAGCTGTCTTTGGCATGCGCAGAGCAGCCACACATAATGCTTGGCTGCTCTGCACTAGCTTCCCCTCCTTAGGAAGGAAATCATGTGCAAATGAGCTAACAGTGAGCAGCTCATTTGCATGCAATTTCCTTCATGCATGCCCGTTTCTTTCCGAATCGCTAAGGGATCAGTAAGGGAGGGGCTTTTTCTGTTCAGTTAGTACATCAGTTAGTCCACTGCAGTGCCCCCTAGGGTGCCCGGTTGGTGTCCTGGCATGTGAGGGGCACCAGTGCACTACGAATACTGGCAACTCCCATGACCAAATGTCTTGGATTTGGTTGTTTTTGAGATGGGCGTCCTCGGTTTCCATTATGGTCGAAATCCAGGGACGACCATCTCTAAGGTCGACCATCTCAACATTTAGGTCGACCATCTCTAAGGTCGACCTAAATGTTGAGATTTGGGCGTCCCCGATAATACAGTCGGGGACCGTATTATCAAAACTAAAGATGGACACCCATCTTGATTCGATAATATGGGTTTCCCCGTCCCTTCGTGGGACATCCTGCGAGGACGCCCTGAGGAAAACTTGGGTGCCCCATTTGATTATGCTCCTCTTAGTCTTCCAAGAAGAGCTAGTCCATTATTAGCTTTTCCAGTAAGTACTAACCACATTATTATAATAGCCAATCAGTGTTAACCATAATATTATCATATATCCAATAAGTGTGATTATTGTCAGATTACCTATGTATGACCTGTTATGTTAATGAACGTATATAAGTGATTGTATTTCCTACTTCTTTGGAGAAAGTCACATCCAGTACCTTTGTGCAAGCAGGGCTGCTCTCCCATGAGAAACTAATCAATTGTATCTGCATTGGCAAGTAATAATAAAAGAACTGTTTTTCTTATCCTATATAATAATTTGCACCTCCAACGTTCTACGTCTGGATGCCTGGGTTCGTAACACAATTCCCATTGGTCCGCCCTCGTGTCTGAACGTAATTATATCAGAGTGCGGATCAATGAGAGGGAAGGGAAACCAACACCAGCCAGCCACAGAATGTTGGAGGTGAGGATACAATCGCGGGAGAATCGCCCCCTCCCTCCCCCCTGTCCTCTGAGTTCCAGGCCCTCCTCTCCTCCAAGTTCCAGGCCCGCCCCCTCCTTCCCTTCCTCTCCTCCCCTCCCTTCTGAGTTCCATGCCCCCCTCTCCTCCGAGTTCCAAACCCCCGCGCCTCCCTCCCTCTCTCTCTCTCTCCCCTCCGAGTGGCAGCCCAACCTGTGTTGCCCGCCTCTTCTTCATGTCCTCCGCTTGCCCCTCTCCTTCCTGCGTGCCGGCCTACATTTAAAAGTTCTTACCTCTGGGTCCAGCGGCAGCAGTGAAAGTCGAGCAGGCATGGCGCTTCAGCCTGCCTTCCCTACTGTCTCAGCTCTGTCCTAGGGTGGGAACAGAACACGATCATCTGGGGGTTGATTTTCTTGCATCAGCTTTCAAAGACATTCAAACAGAGTTTACCATCAGACAAAACAATTGTTAAATCAACAATAGACAATGATTCCAACTTTGTGAAAGCCTTCTTTGTAACTGGACAGCATGACAATGACAACGAAGATGAAGATGCAAGTGATTAATTAGCACTTCTAATGCAGATAATAATGACAATAATGATGATAAAGTACTCTTTGCTATATGGAAGTTGTGTTTCAGAGATTCCCTTGATCAAAACCTGCAGACCCAGTCAGAAGACATTAGTAATATTGCAATAACTTTTTACTTTTGCTTAAGTAAATTTTTTATTGTGTTCTTCACTGTACTTTAACTTTTACTTAAGCATTAAAATATACATTTATTTTTACTTTTACTCGAGCGGAGGAGTAGCCTAGTGGTTAATGCAGTGAACTTTGATCCTGGGGAACTGAGTTTGACTCCCATTACAGCTCTTTGTGACTCTGGGCAAGTCAATTAACCTAATACCAAAAAACTGCTCTAACTGAAAGGTTAATCAGTGTTTATTTGGAGAAAAGCCCTCAGAAACCGTAGGCGAATCGCCTGAAGGTTTTGAGTGTGGTTAAAGATAATCTTATAATGACTTGTAACACACACTACAGTTCGATCATTGGGCTGAAAAACTCCATTTCAAAAAGGGGTCAAAAGAATTATTGATCACCTCAAACAATGAATTTCTTTCAATAAATTTTTAAAATTTTTGAATTTTATAATACTATTTCAAAAAATGTCCCAACTACACATCAAAAAAAGTAGCACTTAGCTTTTGAATGTGTTGAGACTCGGGCACTCATCACTGTCCGTTCTACGGGGACCCGTTTCGCCTAGAAACGTGGCTTCTTCAGGAACGGAGTGCTTAGAGATGTATTGAAGATCTAGAATAAACAAAAATCATGCCATGAAAGAAAATAATAATGATTGTACACCCAGAGTTCACACCACGGTCAAACTTACTTGTCAACAAATTTCTACATTACTTCAAAATGGCGCCTCAGCGTCTAACTACAGTCAGCTGACTGAAATACTAACGTGCGTGTTACGTCACTGATGTTTAGTAGAAATTGTGCCAATCAATGGCATTGTTGAGCCCATTTGGTTCTAGAGTATTGAATTCAAAAATTAACCTCGCTTCCCTTCTCAATAAGGTGAGCTTGCGATTGCCTCCTCGATGATTTGCAGCCACTTGATCTAATACAGAGCAACGTAAATCCTCAAATTTATGTTTTAAAGAGATACAGTGTTCAACGATTGGTTCCTTGACGACTGATCTGCGTAAATTGGATCTGTGTTCCATGATTCTAACTTTTAGTGGTCTCGTTGTCATACCTATATAGATCTTATTACACGGACAACGTAGAGAATATACAACATAGTCAGAGGAACAATTTGTGAATTGTAGTAACTTGTGAGTCTTATTGGTTTTGGGGTTCACAAATTGTTTGATTTGTTCAGTAATATAGCATATCTGGCAGTGTCCGCATCTGTAATGTCCTAAGACTTGTTTCTTATTAACAGTACAAAGACTTGCGTCCGCTGGACTGATGATCTCTTTAATATTGTTCGTTCTGGCAAACGCTATTCGTAGATTCATATTTTCAAATGAGGGTAATGATCTCATGATGTCCCATCTATTTTTTATTAAATTTGCAAGATACGGACTGTGTTCAGTGTATTGCATGACCATGGTAAAATTATTCTCATCTATTTGGTGTTTCGATGTGCTTCTTAAAAGAAGGTCCCTGTCATTGCACATGGCTCTGCGGTATGCCTTCTTGAGGACAGATTTGGAATAGCCTCTCTTCAATAAATTGGATATTAATTCATCCGCCTGAATTTTGAACATGATTGGGTCAGAACAGATACGTCTTAGCCTCAACATTTGAGAGAACGGTAGACTGTTTTTAAGGTGTTTAGGATGGCAACTTGAGTTGTGGAGAAATGTGTTTCAGATTCCAAGATGGCGCTTTGAACGGTCGCACTTGTAGTGGCTCCGTTTGTTTGCTGTGGTTAACTGCTCTTCCGAGACCCACGACTCCTTGTTTTAATGGGGAAGCGAAGGGGAAAGGTAAAGGAGGTTCCCTCGACTCCTGGACCGGCTTCGGGATTGAAACAGACTACCTTGCAATTTCAAACGGCGCTACCGGGACCTCTCTGTACATCGACTCCTTCTGTACACCCCGACGTATTGACGTCGATGGGAAGCGGAGACGGGGCTTCCTTGAGCCCCGTGGAACGCAGGGCTCCACCACAACCAGGGAGTGAGTTATTTTCAGCAGCCCAAACAGAAACGGATACCGGAGTGTTTAATCCGCAACTGTTGGAGGGTAGGACTGCAGTTAATCGGACTGGGACACAGGAACAGATGTCTTCGGCTGATTTGGCCTTAAAGGTACTACCACAACATATTGTGAACAAACTGTTACGATCTGAGCCCCCGTCCCACACCTTGGCAACAACAGGTGAAATAATTAAACCCTCAAATGTGACGCTTGAGTCACTGTGGGATATGGTTCATGACACTCACTCCTCTATGCAAAAAATGTTGCAAGAAAATACTAATGACATTAGAACTCTTTCTGAAGCCGCTCTGATACAGGCACAAGTAACTGCACAGCAATCCTGTAAGATTGGAAGTTTGGATACTAAAATTCAAGAAATGGGGATTTTGGAATCCACTTTGGTTAAAGATAGCAATTTTCTACACAAACGCCTAGAATATTTGGAAAATCAAGTTCGTAGACTTAACCTTCGGTTACTTAATTTTCCTAAATCACCTCTGATTTCCCCAGTTGATATGATGAAAAAATATATGACAGATATACTGGGAATGGATAAAGACTCACTGCCTCCTATAACTCGGGCTTATTACATTTGGAACACTAAAGCAATAATGGGAGAATTACCTAAACGAAGAACGGAGGCAGAAATGAATCTTACTTCCTTCCTAGAAAGTTCCCTAGAAGTAATTACACACAGGACAACTATGCTGGTTACCTTTGCGTTGGAACCAGACCGGAATGCAGTTTTAAGACTTTCCCTGAGACACTTAGATAGCTTGTTTATGGGTTCTAAAGTTAGGATTTTTCCAGACTTATCTAGGCCAACACAACTGAAACGCAGGGCCTTTTTGGAAATGCGTCCCAGAGTAGAGGCCATTAAAGCAAATTTTGTATTACGTTTTCCCTGTATTTGTAATCTAATGTTAGAAGGTAAACAATTTCAATTTGTGGACCCTAGACAGCTTAAAGATTTCCTAGATGCTAGAGGAGAAGTGAATGTTATATGCCCTCCCACACAACAGGCTGGAGTATGAGAGAGAGAGGTAGTGGCTCTGTATTAATTTAGTTATTTTTCCTTTTTTTATTTTAATTAACTCCTAAATCTTGGAATCAATTTCTTTTTTTTTTTTATGTGGACAGAAAAATGTTCTCGCTGTTTCCTTATGTGTTAAATGAAATATTTTTTTTTCATTTATGGATTTAATGTGATTTGTATGGTCACATTATATTGTGTATTTTTGAAAAATCAAATAAATAATTATATAATAAAAAAAAAAAAAAAAAAAAAAAAAAAAGAGAAATGTGTTTCGATCCGTGCTTTTTTTGAATACCTTAGTGATAAATTTATTAGAAACAATATTAATCTCCACATCTAAGTAATGAATGCAATCATATGAATGTTGTTCAGTAAATTGTATGTCCTGGTGACAACTATTGAGCCAGTGCATAAACCGCTGGAGATCTAACTCTGAACCACCCCAGAGCATAAAAATGTCGTCTATGTACCTCCACCAGTGTAAAATGGCACAATGAAATGGAGAACAGGCAATCCATGTTGATTCAAAATTGGACATGTATAGATTGGCTATTGATGGGGCAAAAGTTGCCCCCATCGCTACTCCACTGGTTTGGAGGTACATCTTATCAAGAAACAAAAAATAATTTTCTTTCATCGCTATCCCTGTCAATGTTAATAGAAATTCAGTGGGTATAGCGTGAGGTCTGACTCTTTTGTCTAGTATTGATTTGACTGTGTCAAGTGCCTCATTTTGAGGTATAGAGGTATATAAGGAACACACGTCAAGGGTGACCATCATGACATTCTCAGAAACAGAGCCTACCTCCTGGAGCTTACAAAGGAAATGAGTTGTGTCCCTGATGTATGATGGATATGAAGATACTTCCGTTCTTAAAAAAGTATCAATGAAAGTTGACAATGGTTCCAGAATAGAATTTCTGCCAGACAAAATGGGTCTGCCTGGGGGATTGATCAATCGTTTGTGTACTTTAGGCAGAAAGTACATTGTTGGAATAGTTGGATGTTGGCAACACAAATATTTTTTATCCTTTGGAGAAATGAAGCCTTCATTGAGTGCTGTATTGGTGATTCTATTGATGAGTGACTGTAATCTCTTAGTTGGATTTAAGGTCAGTCTTTTATAATATCTGATGTCATTCAATTGTCTAAATCCTTCATCAATATAATCATTGCGATTTTGAAGAACAATCGCTCCACCTTTGTCAGCTTTCTTAATGATGATCTTGTCATCGTTTCTGAGAGCTTTTAGCGCATTCATCTCATCTCTAGTAATGTTGTAATTCTTGTAATGTAGGACACCTCTTTCTGCTTTTAAATCCTCTAAATCTTTAAAGATCATATTTTTAAACGTCTGTAATGCAGGGGCTTGTGGGACTTGGGGTTTCCAGGTCGACTTTGGTTTTACAATGGTCTTATCATATATGTCTTCATGATTTTGGAAAAAAAGTTTAAGCTCTAATTTTCTGATAAACTTTTCCAAATCAATATGAAATTGAAAATCATTAAAGTGAGTGGACGGAACAAAAGAAAAACCTTTAAGTAGAACTGAATGTTCTATTAAAGTAAGATCTCTATTGGATAAATTAATAACAACCGGTTCTACTTTTGAGATCTTGTCCACGGTCTGTTCCGCTGGCCTGTGTAACCTCTTCTGCCTCCTCTTCCCCTGCGATGGAATCTGTTCCCTAAAAAAGTTTGTTTGTTGGTATCAGAGGACTCGCCAGTGCTGTTTAAAGAAGATGACGATTCATAAGATATAACTGATTTTTTATCTGTGGTTGTTTCTACTTCTGTTCTCATCCAGGGGTAGACGTTATTAGAAGAATAATCTTTTTCGTCCCTGATTAATTTTTTTAATTTTGATTTTTTAACATTATCTCGAAATGTATCTATGTTTTCTTTGAGAAGAAGGTGTTGTTTATCAAAATCAACTGATGTAATGTTATTTTTAATCTTGACCAAATCATTATCTAATTCGGCTTTAAGATTATTCAAATTGGTTTGACTCTTCTCAATTATCAACAGCATCAAATCAAGCGAACATTTGTTTAATATACCATTCCATTTTTCAACAAAATCGCTGTCCTCCGTGTGACACTGAGGAGCCTTATTGATGCGTAAGCCACGGGGAATCTTTTCTCTCTTGCAGTATTCAATTAGTAAACCGCTGTTCAATTCAATTTTAATGATATTTTTGTATTTGGAAGTAATGTCATTCCACCCACTCTCAGTGGTGGAAGTCGGTATATCGGTAGCAAATTCTGAAGGGAGACTTAGTAAATCCTTTACTCTATCATTGGAATAACTAAAACCGGAAGACCATGGGTTCTGTGACATACTGCTGAAAAATATGCAAATATAATCCAACCGAACAAAAAGCAGTGTGCTAGAGCAAACAAAGTAACCTAATACCAAAAAACTGCTCTAACTGAAAGGTTAATCAGTGTTTATTTGGAGAAAAGTCCTCAGAAACCGTAGGCGAATCGCCTGAAGGTTTTGAGTGTGGTTAAAGATAATCTTATAATGACTTGTAACACACACTACAGTTCGATCATTGGGCTGAAAAACTCCATTTCAAAAAGGGGTCAAAAGAATTATTGATCACCTCAAACAATGAATTTCTTTCAATAAATTTTTAAAATTTTTGAATTTTATAATACTATTTCAAAAAATGTCCCAACTACACATCAAAAAAAGTAGCACTTAGCTTTTGAATGTGTTGAGACTCGGGCACTCATCACTGTCCGTTCTACGGGGACCCGTTTCGCCTAGAAACGTGGCTTCTTCAGGAACGGAGTGCTTAGAGATGTATTGAAGATCTAGAATAAACAAAAATCATGCCATGAAAGAAAATAATAATGATTGTACACCCAGAGTTCACACCACGGTCAAACTCACTTGTCAACAAATTTCTACATTACTTCAAAATGGCGCCTCAGCGTCTAACTACAGTCAGCTGACTGAAATACTAACGTGCGTGTTACGTCACTGATGTTTAGTAGAAATTGTGCCAATCAATGGCATTGTTGAGCCCATTTGGTTCTAGAGTATTGAATTCAAAAATTAACCTCGCTTCCCTTCTCAATAAGGTGAGCTTGCGATTGCCTCCTCGATGATTTGCAGCCACTTGATCTAATACAGAGCAACGTAAATCCTCAAATTTATGTTTTAAAGAGATACAGTGTTCAACGATTGGTTCCTTGACGACTGATCTGCGTAAATTGGATCTGTGTTCCATGATTCTAACCAATTTCTTGCAGATAAAAATACTCTGTATGGACAAACTCCACTATTGTTATCTTAATAAGAATAATTGACTGTAAATTAAGACCATAAACGAAGAGATGTGCCAGGGGTAAGGATTTGAAGAGGTTGGGTGGGAAATAAGGCTGAACTAGGCCTTGCTATGCCTTCTAGAGGCTTTCTGTTAATGCTGTAAACTCTAACAATTAGCCCCCCCCCCCCCTTTACAAAGGTATGCTAGCAACTGCTGTACGGCAATACTGACACAGCCCCACTTTGAATGGGCTGGGTCAAAATTACTGCACCAAAGTATGGCTTTCTAAAAGGGTGTGTGTGTGTGTGGGGGGGGGGGGGGGTAAGTTTCAACCTCTGGCAGAAAGTTTAATTTTAAAACTATGGGGAAAACCATTTTATACTATTTAAACTAGGTAATAAAGTTTTTTTTTAATATCAAACTGTCTTTTAAATCAGTAAAACTACAATTTTTCTTTTATCCCAATCTTTAAATCACCAAAGCACGGAGAAAATAATGTTCACTTAACCAGAGAAGTGTTCTCTAGTTAAGTGAACATTATTTTCTCTGTGTTTTTTTCTCTTCTCTCAGTGTTCTCTTCTCTCAGAACTCCTAACTAAGGCTGACATTGTGTCACCTTTGTATCTTTTACATATTAATCTCAACTCCTTCCATCTTTTGTGTTTCTTCTTTAGAGGTTAGTACTACTTTGACAACTGTATTCCTACAGGCTCTTTGGTGCTTTGCTTCTTCTTTGAAACATATAGCTTCTTTTTGCACTGAGCAGTATGTCACACAGAACAAAATTGTCCAACATTTTTTATTACCTTGACTGTTTTTGTGGACCTGGCCCTCAGTAATACTACTACTACTTATCATTTCTATAGCACTACTAGACGTACGCAGCGCTGTACACTTGAACATGAAGAGATAGTCCCTGCTCGACAGAGCTTACAATCTAATTATTTATTTATTTATTGCATTTGTATCCCACATTTTCCAACCTATTTGCAGGCTCAATGTGGCTTACATAGTTTTATTAACATTGTCATTCTAGGGTCTCAGATAGGGTTAGTATTGTGCCGAGATTAAGTAGGGAAGAGAGAAGAGGAAGGAAGTGATTAGAGTAGTTATAGAAGGTTTTGTTTTAGGGCAGACAAACAAGAGATAAGGGAATATTAAAGTGAGGATGATAAAATAAGGGTTCTGAACAAGTGAATAAGGGCTAGGAGTTAAAAGCAGCATCAAAAAGGTGGGCCTTTAGCTTTGATTTGAAGACAGCCAGAGTTAGAGCTTGACGTACCAGCTCAGGAAGTCTATTCCAGGCATATGGTGCAGCAAGATAAAAGGAACGGAGTCTGGAGTTAGCAGTGGAGGAGAAGGGTGCAGATTAGGGTGCAACTTTGTTGAAGGGTTTCCAGTCAATGGCTAGTGAATTTTGCATGCCCCTTTCTCTAAATAAAATGGTAGTCCTATCTGTATTTTATCCTTTCTCAGTATAGACACTGACAGGCAGATGCTCAAAAGTCTGGCAGTGTTCCAAACAGCTATCATATACAAATATAAACTCCTACAAAAAATATATAGCGTCAAACATATGTTTAGTTTGTAGGGGAAAAGCCTCAATCCCGGCGTGAGCTCCTTGTGTTGTAAAACAACGTAAGGGAGCTCCGCCCGATCATCACTGGCTAAAAAACCCCTATTCGAGTAACCTTTATTTTCCAATTCTTAAAGAAATCTCTAATTAATGGTTACTTAGCTCACTGCTGGATGAAAATCTTAAGCAGTTAACCGGAACACAGTCGTCTGAACCCAATCCACGGCCCGACTCGGCCCAAGTTTCGCCTTCTTCCTCAGGGTCCGCGGGTCAATCAACTGTATTTTAATCAGCTTATCGCTTTCTTCAGTGTATTTTTTGTAGGAGTTTATATTTGTATATGATAGTAGATTGATTTGACTGCCTACAGCTCCAATATTGATTATTAGTAGTGTTCCAAACAGCGCCAGAGTTTTACCACCCAATCAGTGCTGTAAAATAGCTCCCTAATATTCAGCGCTAATGACATGTAAATTTAGGAATGATGTCAGTGCTGAACATTAGGAAGCTGTTTCCTGTTCTGCAGGATAATTGTGCCTGAGCATGCGTTCAAGGCACAGTCCTCCCGCAGAAAAGGTTTGACAGGTCCAGGCTTTTCTTCTGGTCCTGATAAAACTTAAAAGACCTGGTGATTCGGTGGACCTCCAGACCCCACATCCCACAAAACTCAAGGGCATGGAGGTCCAATGGACCCCCAGATCCCTCACCCCCAAACACATAAACCTCCCCCACCGACCTACCTTCCAAACACAAGGGGGCCTGGAGGTCCAGTGGACCCCCAGACCCCTCACCCCCTATGCACATGCCCCCCTCACTGAAATATCCTGGTGGTCCAGTAGGATCTTCAACAGGCCCGATGTGACCCTCCTGAAGGCTAGCCCTGCCTGTCTAGTGGTGGGGTCCCATCAACCTAACCCCCTCCTTTCATACCTTAAAGTTGGAGGGACTAGCACTCCCTGCCTTCTCTGTTGGTGCTACCACAAAATGGTTGCACCCTACCCTGAGGGGAGGGGGTTGAGTTGGGGTGGGGTGGGGGAAACCCATAGCTAGATCATGAGAGCTAGCCTTCAGGGGTCACATCAGGCCTGTCAAGGGTCCCACTGGACCACCAGAGTATTTTGGGTGGGGTAGGGTGGGGCTTTGTGCTTGGTGGATGAGGGGTCTGGTGGTCCATCGGACTACAAGCCCCCTTGTTTTTGATGGGGTTGGTGGGTGGGGGTTGTTTGTGGGGTGAAGGGTCTTTGGAATTTCTACTGGACCTCCAGGCCCTTACATATATGGGGTTATGGGGTCCACTGAACCACCAGGGCTGTGTTAGCTAGTCTCCCCATTCCTCTACTGCTCAACAAATCCTAACCCCAGTTCTGAGCTGGCATAGGGTTTGCTGCGGAAGCAGTGTTTTTGTTTGGTGCGCTGCTCACTGAGAATTAGGGAGGAATGCAGGAGACCCTCTTTTGCATACATTTGCATGCAATTAGCAGTCAGGGACGGCAAACTCATTGTTTCACACGCTCGCTGGTTCTGATCATCAGGCACCGGCAAACACAGGTGTGAGTCAAGGCCCTGATGGCCTCTAGCACCCGTGTTTGCTTTTGAGCATTGGGGCATGAGGTAACAAACTAATGCATGCGTCAAACTTTACCTACTTGAGCACACAGTTATGGAACGCACTGCCGCGCAACTTAAAAATGATCTACGAACTAACCAACTTCCGCAAACTACTGAAGACCCATCTCTTTAATAAGGCATACCACAAAGATGAACAAATGTGAATATACACCACTCATCCACATATATTCAGAACTGTCTTATAACATCTGCTTGTTATATTACTATCATGTTTTATCATTATCATGTTACCCAAGCTTCTTCTATAATACTAATTGTATATTTTTTAATATATTTCCACCATTCATGTTGTATTGTAAGCCACATTGAGCCTGCAAAGAGGTGGGAAAATGTGGGATAGAATTGCAATAAATCAATAAATAAATAATAGTAACTTGCCTTCCTTTTGATAAAATTGAGAAAATATGGTAAAATATGGTATAACTTGATGCTGCCCTTAACCAAGAAACTGACCTTGAGAGGTTGTTGAACTTTGCATTCTGAGTTGTGCTGATGGGCAGAGCATTTTTGCACCACTTAGCTAGAACCACATACGGCATCACAAAAAAAACTTTACTGAATAAGGATAACAACTGCCATTAAACAAGATCTTAGAATTTGGCAGGCCTTCCTGGAAGACTTTAATGGTACATTAGTTTGTCAGTCTGAACCGGTGTCTAGAGAGGATCTGGAATGGTTCACAGATGTGGCCAGGCAGGTGGTTTCTGGTCTTGCTGTCAGGGCACGTGATGCACCACTTCTTGGCCACAGGAACGGCATGCCTGCAGTCAGACCAAGAACATAAGCCTTTTGAAGTTGTTTCTCATTATGTTCACCCTACATATTTGGGGCAAATGTAGACTGATGAACCAAAGAGGGGTGTTCTGGTTGGACAACACTTCTATAGTTGCAGTTATAGTCAAGTTAGTATGGGTTCTAGTTCT
Organism: Microcaecilia unicolor; assembly: GCF_901765095.1. Classification (NCBI taxonomy): domain Eukaryota; kingdom Metazoa; phylum Chordata; class Amphibia; order Gymnophiona; family Siphonopidae; genus Microcaecilia; species Microcaecilia unicolor. The sequence continues at coordinate 528,058,090 of NC_044031.1, forward strand.
AGTACTGCATTGCTTACAGATTAATGTTATGGCATGATGAAAACACATAGAGGGTATGATCTGCTAAGGAACCTTGGGCAAGCCCTGTTAATTAGCCAGAGACAGTGACGTAGGAAGGGGGGCGGGAGGGGCGGTTCGCCCCAGGTGCACGCGCTCGGGGGGGGGGGGTGCCGGCCCCCGCTGGTTCCCTGTTCCCTCTGCCCGGAACAGGTTACCTCCTGTTCCGGGCAGAGAGAGCAGGGAACAAGCGGGGCCGACGCAGCTCCGAGTGACGTGCACATCGGGGCGGATCGGCCCTCCTGCAGGTAAGAATGCGGTCCGAGGGGGGGGTTGCACTCCGGGAGGGGGGGTCGCGCCGTGCTACACCCGGGGGGGGGGGGTGCACAGCGGCGACCTGCCCCGGGTGCCATTAGCCCTCGCTACGGCACTGGCCAGAGATCAGATGGTTGGGTGGCAAGCATGGCGGCATCTCTCTCTCTCTCTCTAGAATTAACTCTTACCATTAATAAGATCCAAGAATACTAATTGCCTGTTATTATCTCTTGCCTATTGCTGTTTAATTGTTATTTCCTATCTTATTCTCAATTTGTATAATTGTTTTTTCTTGCACTGTAGCCTTACTACAGATCTATGTAAGCCACTTTGAGCCTGCAATCAGTGGAAAAATGTGATATAAATGTAATAATAAATAAGTTAAAAAATATATATATATACATACATACATACACACACACTTTACAAGGAAGACAGGAGAGAGGAGATGTTATAGTAACATTTATAAACCTCCATGGCATAAATGCACAGGAGGATGACCTATTTTATTTGAAAGGAAGCTCAGGAATATTCTATGGAATATTTCTTTACAGAAGGAGTGGTGGATGTATGGAAGATAAGGAGTACTGCAAGGCTGGTGCTAGAAGGTGTAGTAGCCATTTTAAGAAGGTAACCATACCACACAGGACTGAGTGGGCATCACTCCTGTTCATTTCACCACTAGACCACCAGGAATTGGGCAGGTACGTCTGCAACATCTGGGAAGGAGGGGCTTGATGTTCTAGAGAGGTGGGGGGGGGGGGGGGGTAGGAAGGGAATCCTGTGGGGGTGGAAGGGATGGAGGGGGATCAGAGGGCATCTTTTGGATGTTATGGGGGATCAGAATTGGGGGAAGAGGGTCAGGAATGGCCAGAAGTATTTACATAGTTTCCTGGCCAATATTTATTCTGGATCTGCATAAGTGTCTTATGTGGATCCTGGCTGAATATTGCAGAGAGCTGCATGAACTCCGGCGGCTAGTATATAACAAATTAGCTCAAGATATTCAATGCTGGTGCACAGACATGGCCCAGCATTGAATATCTGAGACTAATTCTTCACAAAGCATTCCGCATTAAAAAAAAACACTGAACAACATGAGCTAAATATCAACTGTATAGTCTATATCTATACATGTTGACCTTTTTCAATATGTCTCTGTTTCTATGCAAAACTTCCATTATAAAAATAAAACTCAATGACCATAAGGCAGGTTATGAAGACATCATGATCACGGGGAGTGCTAATGAGCTGTTCAGCTGAATGGAAACATAGAGCTAGATCTCTGTGGTTATACCTGCACAAATTACTCTTTTTTTTTAACCAGAGTGCTAATTTTTGCTTCAAATGTGAATTCACAGCTATCTACGATAGTGAGTAACAGATAGCTGCAGCTAAAGTGACTTTTGTAGCCTCATGGGGAGTAAAGCAAGTGAAGCCAGATTTACCGTCCCCTTGCAAAGCAACAAAGGAGAAAGAATCAGAGCCTAAACTGTGGCATGAAAGGCATATTAAAGATAATCATAAGGCAATAAATGAGACAATGGGACATAATTGCAGCACAGACTGTTCAGCTACAACTCAGTCATCAATAAATGGAAAGGCTACACGAATGTACTGGGGAGCTGTAATATAAGATGATGCAGTTAACAAACTAAAACAAAACTAATTTCTGTACTCACAAGAGACACAGTTGATCTAACAAATAGGTACTCATGAAAGGAGAAAAGGAACCGATCCGGTAAGTTTTATGGAGACGTTTCTACTACATACTAAATTCAGAAAATATTTTACAACTGAGAGGGCACTTTCCCCTGGATTCTAAGTAGAGGAGTCACGCCTGTTGGGCAACATTTCACAGGACCAGGACACTGCACCAGTGACTTCACAGTGAGAATCCTCAAAGGTAACTTTAAAACCATACAAGAACGTAAGACCTTTGAAGTCAGAATGATTGAATATTTTAACACCCAACAGAAAGGACTTAACAAGGATCTGGGGTTCCTAGCCCATTATAAACCATAAAGCTGTATGTCTCTGTTGATCTCCACACCCATCCTGTTAGAATATCAATGATATGCTTTGATGTCCCCATGCATACTTCCTACCCACCCCCATCCTCCCACCCTGTCAGACTGTCATAGTAATGCTTGAATGTTTTCACTTATATACACTGTCAGCTAGCACATTTGCTTATTTCCGATCTGAGGAAGAAGGGCAACCTTCGAAAGCTAATCAAGAAATGTATTAAGTTATGTCCAATAAAAAAGGTATCATCTTATTTTCTTTTCCATGTTTTATTTTGTTTGATTTCTATTGATTCTACATGGAATGTTGCTATTCCACTAGCAACATTCCATGTAGAAGTCGGCCCTTGTAGATCAGCAATGTGGCCGCGCAGGCTTCTGCTTCTGTGAGTCTGACGTCCTGCACGTACGTGCAGGACGTCAGACTCACAGAAACAGAAGCCTGCGCAGCCTTCTACATGGAATGTTGCTAGTGGAATAGCAACATTCCATGTAGAATCTCCAATAGTGGCAACATTCCATCTAGAATCTCCAATAGTATCTATTTTACTGTCATAGTAATGCTTGAATGTTTTCACTTATATACACTGTCAGCTAGTACATTTGCTTATTTCCGATCTGAGGAAGAAGGGCAACCTTCGAAAGCTAATCAAGAAATGTATTAAGTTATGTCTAATAAAAAAGGTGTCATCTTATTTTCTTTTCCATGTTTTATTTAGTTTGATTTCTATTGATACCCTGGATTCTATAAATGGCATCCAAATTTCAGTGCATTGCCGAGATGCGTGTGCATCTTAATTGACTAACACAATGTTAACCATCAATAATTGGATGATAAGAACCAATTATTGATTGTAATTGGCACCAATTAGAATTTGTGCATGCATCTGGGTGAGCGCTGTTCTATATCGCTGGGCACCTAAATCCCACAGTGCAATTCAAAAGGGCGCGTGGCCATGGGAGGGGCATGAGCAGGTCATAAGCATTCCAAACATTTGCACACAGTGTTATAGAATAATGGATTTGCACAAGATTTCAGCAGGCATAAGTCTGGTGCCCAGAGGTGAGTGTGGAAACTGTTGCTAAGCTCTTTTTTTTTAAAGGCCATATGCACTTTATAGAATAGTGCAAATTTTTGAGTACCATTTATAGAATTCTGCTCACATTTTCATTTAATTCAGGATCAAAGAAATATCCTAGACCATTGGTAGTTGCAGAAATTACACATTTAAAATTTGGATCTCTCATACAATGGCAAAGAAACCAGAATTAGTGTATGTGATATGGACAAGTCAACTGCATAGAAAATTAAATTATTCTTAAGTGTGTGCACACATCTTATAGGCTTTGGGACTTAAACAGATTTGGCTTTTATGAGGATTACTATAAATAACAAGACATGCGGTTTTGAAGATCCAGATGATCTGCATGGGTATTTCATACTTTGGGCTAGATTTATTAAAGCGCTTTACTATGTTAGCGTGCTAATGCATTTAACATTTGTTATTAGTAAATAGGTCCCATTGTATGTATGTTTGACATGGTAGCAATGATAGCACCTTTTAGTAAATCTAGCCCAGATCAGAGAAAATATATGAATGCATATTATTTGTTTATAGTACAGCAAAATTGTGTTGTACACGGATCTGCTTATTCCTTAATGGGATGCACTAGTCCTTAGTGGAATGCAGGGAATTCAACTGAATTAGCATTCAATTTTCAAAAGGGTGACTATGATAATATGACGAAAATGGTTTAAAAATGCAAAGGTTATCAGTTGAAATCAGGTGTGGACTTTGTTTCAAATATCAACTTGAAAGCCCTGACGATTAGTTATTTGTAACCTATCATTAGAATTGTCTATGCTACCTGAAGGTTAGAAGGTGGCCAATGTAGTGTGTATTTCTCAAAAATGTTTCTGTCACAGAACCAGGATGGTGAGCCCTTGGGCTGCAGCTAGGGCTGCATCAGACAAGTCCTCTGGGGAGGCGCAGAGAAAAGGCGAACCAGACACTGAATCAGACAACATACCAGACATGGCAAATAGACAGAGCACACTCAAGACAAGGTGAAACCAAAGCATGGCTAAAGCGAAAACTAGGAATGGAACTTGAGAAAAGCAGGAACCAGGGAGGGTGATTGTTTTTTCTATGGGCAGTTATATGACTTTATGAAGAGAAGGGTACTTCCTGACTGCGATCAGGGAGATCATTGCTTGTTAATAATTTTTATATGGGAGTTGGAACAGGTTTAATTTCTAGATTATATCAAGCATTGTTATTTAGTCAACCTATATCCCAACAATATGAGAAGAAGTGGGAGAAAATGCTTAATGTCCCCTTACCAACTGCACAGTGGCATAGAATTTATAAGCGACTTACAAGAGTCACCATTGCATCTAACTATATTGAACGTGGATATAAAATGCTATTCTAATGGTACTGCCAAACTATATAAGATGTTTGGCACGGGGAAGAAAGATTGTTGGAGAGGCTGCTCTGTTCAAGGCTCTTTTGAACACATTTGGTAGCTCTGTCCCAAAATTCAGTCCTATTGGCTGATGATTGCAGAGATGTTTCAAGCGATGACAGGGTTTTACTGCATGCCGCACATTCTGAACTTTTTGCTTAATGATTATCCAGCACATTGGGAAGATACCAAAGGACAACTGCTGATGTTGGTGGTGTCAGCAGCTTGCCTTTGTGTGGCGGTTGCCTGGCAAAATCTAGAGCCCCCTAATAAGGAACAAGTGCTGCAAAAATTAGACTACTTATATTTGATGTCCAAGTTAACGGCATTGAAGTACCAGCAATGGAGAGGTACTTTTTGGCGGTGAAATTTATATTGTTTGAATTCTTTAGGTTTACCTTAATCGAGCAGGTTGGGGGGGAGTGGGGAGGAAGTTTATGCTCTTACCTATATTGCTATTGTACCAATCGCTGCAAGTGTACAGCACTGCGTACGTCTAGTAGCACTATAGAAATGAAAAGTAGTAGTAGTAAGTAGTGATGCAATTCTGTATCAATGTATGACTCGATGTTACAGTACAATTGTTTGTATTTTCTTTGCAACTTTGAATAAAGCATATTAAAAACTAAAAAAAAGAAAAAAAAGCAGGAACCAGGAATAAAGGGTGGACACTCATATGGGCCACAAGTCTGAACTGGAACCCACCCATCAGACGAGGGCGGGCCCTGGACGAAAGGAGGGACGTCTGAAGACTCTTCAGCGAAGAGGATCAGCTGTTCTTGCCGTTGCAGCGCCTTCACACAGAGGTGAGAGGTGCTGCGAGGGTCCGGTAAGACGGAGGGGGGGCCCTGTGGAGGGGGGAGCGGCGGCGACTACCTCAGGGGGGGCGGCGGGGGCGAGGCACGGGGCGGAGGATGGCGGGAGCTGTTTAGAAAGAGAGAGAGGAGGAAGGAAGGAAGGGAGGGGGGGGGCTGGGGCTGCCTAAAATCACAATTTTTAAATGCAGGGGGGAGCGGGGTAGCAGCGGTGACCTGGGCAGGGGAGCAAGGATGCCCACAAGGACGTGTTTATGACATGTCTGTATGACAGCTCCATCCTTACTGACAGCTCTGACCACATGTTAAATATATTGCGGTAATGAGTCGGTGCAATCGTCGGTATGGTTAGTGCATCCCGAATCGTCCACATTACAATGGTAGTTACTCGTTTGTATTCCGTTTTCGTTACCTGCTACCGCCGTCGGGAAAAACTGTTTAGTGCATGCCACGGTTTACTACTTGTTCGTTAATGGCTCGTTATTGGCTCATTAAAGTTTAGTGCATCTGGCCCATAGTCCTATCCCTGCATGCTACTGCTGCTAGTTTATTCCAGGCTTGAAAGGCTAGATCCTTCAGTATAGCTACTTACGATAAGCCCTCTCCCCCCGCATTCCTTACATATGATGAAAACACTATTTAAAAAACAAGTATCCTCTATAAAACAAAATAAAACCACAATTTGTCTTATTCCCTTCTGCATGCAGGGAAAAAGAAAATGTGCTCTGTCTCTACTTCTGGACATACAGCCAATGCCTTATCTTTAACATAAACAACTCTTACTAAGGGGAAGATGCACTAAACTTAACGAACCAAATAACGAGTCAATTACAAGCCATTAACAAGGAAGTAGATTACCCTGGCATGCACTAAAGCCCAATTTCCGACTACAGTAGCAGCAAACGAAAACGGAATGCAGATGAGCAAATTGTGTAGAAACCCTATGAGATGCACTAAGGTTTTCCGCTTGCCCTAACGCTGGAAAACTCCAGGAAAGCTAACGAGAGGTCTGTACCTCTCGTTGGGGCTGCCCGGCTTCCAAAACTTAAATGTAAAAAAAATCGGGAGGGGGCAAAAACGCTCGTCAGGAGCATCCTTTATTGATGGCCTTGCCCCCCCGCCCGAGGTCGCCGCTGCTCCCTGCTCCCCCTGCATTAAAATAATAACTTTAGGCAGCCCGGCCCCCTCCCTTCCTCTCTTTCTTCTCCTTTCTTTGAAATGACAGCTCCCGCCATCCTCCGTCCCCGTTCCCTGCCCCCACCGCCCCCCTGAGGTTGTCGCCGCCACTCCCCCCCTCCACCGGGCCCTCCTTCGTCTGATACCGGGCCCTCACAGCGCCTCTCACCTCTGTGTGAAGGCGTTGCACGGGCAAGAACAGCTGATCGCTTCTTCGGACGTCCCTCCTTTCCTCCTGGGCCCGCCCTCATCTGACGTAAGTAACCTTCGTAGGTTACTTACGTCAGACGAGGGCGGGCCCAGGAGGAAAGGCGAAGACATCCGAAGAGGCGATCAGCTGTTCTTGCCCGTGCAGCGCCTTCACACAGAGGTGAGAGGCGCTGTGAGGGCCCGGTATCAGATGGAGGGGGGCCCAGTGGAGGGGGGGATGGCGGGAGGCGGAGCTGTCATTTAAAAGAAAGCAGGAGAACAAGAGGAAGGGAGGGGGGCCAGGGCTGCCTAAAGTTATGATTTTACTGGAGGGGGAGCGGGGAGCAGCGGCGACCTCGGGGGGGGGGCAAGGCTGTCGATAAAGGGCCTCGGGCGGGGGGGGGGCAAGGCCATCCATAAAGGACGTGTTTTTTTTTCTGACGTCCTTGGCATGCGCAGAGCAGCCAGCATAACGCTTGGCTGCTCTGCGCATGCTCTACAGGCCAATTTTACGACGGATTTACGAAGGGTTAGAGAATGCAAGTGAGCTGCAATGAGCAGCTCATTTGCATTCCCTTTCCTTCGTGCATAGCTGTTTCATACTGATTTGTTATGGAATTCGGTACGGAACGGCTCTAACGAGGACTTTGGTGCACCCCCCCCCCCTAATTCTAGATATTTAGACAATTCATTATCTTTAACACAGAAGAAACAAAAAAAAGCAAAGAGAAGAGAAAAAAATAGAAAAAGAAAAACCCCAATTGCTGCTATATGCAGTACAGTGTTGAAACCTATCAGTATATATCTGATCAAGACATCAATATCTTACTGAAACCTCCAAAATTATTGTAGGAATAGCAGCTGTAATTTACCACCTATGTGATAGGATACAGGCATATATGAAATAAATGTTGTTAGTACTCTGGGTATCAGGCATCCAAATGAGCAATTCCAAGCTCTCTCCAAATAAGATATATTTACACTACCAAACTACAGACATCTAGCTAATAATAACAAGAATTTATTTACATGAAGAATAAGAAACATTCACACAAATGAAATTTAAACAAAACAATGAGAACAGGATTAACCAGAATGCAAAAGTAATATACAAATGCTTAGAAGGAAACAGAGTTGGTATTCTAATACTAGAATGCCCATTATTTGCATGTCAGAAGAACACTAGTCAGCTATTGGAACAAATACACATTCCCTGAGACACAAAAATCAGTGCCACCTGTTGGTTCCCCTAGAAAAAAGTGATTACAAAGCTCAATTTATACAGCCTACATGTGACACAAGTCTCTTCCTTCTTGGGATGACAGGAAACAGCAGGTTGTTTTGTCCAGGCAGTGCTGGCTCTGAGAGTTTCATTGATGATCAGCAGATGAATTGGTGAAATGAGTTGAGATAAGTTGATGATAAAAGGTTGAAAGTTGTCAGATGTTAATGTCATGCCAAGGAAGATGTCCTTTCATATCATTTTGATATCAGAAATGTCTCCAATGATCTGATAGAATCAAAGGTGATTGGCCGTGCCATTTATGCTATGGCTTGAAAAATCACAAGAATGTTTTTTTTAACATACTCTGAATGCTTTTATCTTGGCTCAAGATATTATGGGGTTGCTATGACTGAGAGTCCTTGTTGCATTGTCTATATTCCTTTGTCTTGCATCAGCCAGGATCACAGGGTTGTTTTTTCCCCCATTAGAGTAAGCGTGACTCAGCAGGTTTTGAATCATAGCAAAGGCTGTTCCTGTTATTGGAAGCCAAAGCACTACACATTTGGTGATCTATATCATCTGGGCCATAGGTATAGCCTCGTCAATCTCTGTAGTACACCTGTTATCTTGCGGCAGGGGCTTTTATCCCTACATGTACATAAACTGTAAAGAAGAGAAGATAATGGCAGCATAGGTATAATTGCACCTTATGTAATGACAGCCCTTCACCCTGCGTAGCAATCACTGCCACTAAGTTGTTGGTAATAAAAAATGTCTCTGTATGCTTCTTAGAAAACTGCAAAAATATGTTTTATTGTTATCATGGTCAGAATGGCAATCAGCATAATTATAAATATTTCCCAGAAAGAAAATTACACAATCCTATAGTATAATTAGTAGAATGTGTGGCAACTTTTGTATCTCAGCTTTGGCTCACTTTCCAGACAGATTGCCTCCCTAGCTAATCCAAACATAAAGGACCAAGATAAGAGAGAAAGCCTTAGACATGTGTTATAAATGATGTCTGCATTCCAGGAAGGAAGAACAATACATGGATGGTGTATTATGCCCCAGTGGCGTTCCTAGCTTGGATTGCACCCGGGGCGGATCGCCGATGAGCCCCCCCCCCGGGAGCAGCACGCCCCCCCCCCCGCCTGCGAAATTACACCTTCCCCCCCCCGGCGAAATGACACCCCCCAGGTGCATGCCGCTGGGGGGGGGGGTGCCGCGGCGCGCACCTGTGGGCTCCGACTTTGCTAGCTCGTTCACTGCAGCTCCCTCTGCCCCGGAACAGGAAGTAACCTGTTCTGGGGCATAGGGAGCTGCAGCGAACGAGCGAAGTTAGCGAAGTCAGAGCCCACAGGCGCGTGCCGTGGCACCCCCCAGCGGCGTGCACCCGGGGCGGACCGCCCCCACCGCCCCCGCCCCCTTGGTACGCCACTGTTATGCCCTGAACCTTTGGAGAGAGCATAACAGAAAAAAAACAAAGTTCCTTGGAGAAATGCAGTAAAATCCTCTCTGTGGCCAGCAGGTTAGTAGGGTCTGTGCAGGAACAGTTACTCACCAGTGCTAGTACAGTGATTAACATATTCCGCATACTCTCTGGATCTATAGTTTTACTGAATTATTTCTTCGTCAACATTTTATAACATTTTGCTGCCCAGTGTCCTAAAAATAACACATTTACTCATAGATTCTGTAATTCAGGTTCATCACTCAGAACTGCATAATCCAGAGAACTTTAATAATACAATAAACCAGTTGTGTCTAATGGTTGCTGTGGATGCCAAAATGGGAACAAATATCAGTAAGAGAATAACTTTATGCTGCCAAAAAGCTGTTCCAAAGTCCCTGGAACTGCTACAAGAGCCAAGTGATTAGTTTTTTTGTTTATTTGAATTGTAGGATTAGCACTAATACTTGTTCATGGTTTTGACACTGTTTTATCTGTATTTTATCACAAACCTTAATTTAAAAAAATTACTGAACTTAAAAAATTATTTAGGATTCAGCTTTTGTTGTCCAAGCACCAGATATTTATCAGGGGATCTCAGATCTTTTGTCCAAGTCAGTGAGAGCTGTTTGTGTGGCTCTTAGAAAAGTAGCATTTTGGTAAACACCTGGAAATTGGATATCTATTGCACATCTCATAAAAATAGGAAACAACTGTTCTTTCTCTACTAAAGCCACATAACACCATACCTTTACTAAAAATAGATTTAGGCGCACTAAGCCATAACCTATAACTATGTTTGTAAACACCCATGAAATGCCCATTTTTCTGCATATAACCATGCATGCATTAAAATTCAGGTGTTCTGCATTACAGAATACGCTTAGCGATTTGTGCACGTAAATTCTAATTATTGTCAATTAGTGCTCATTATTGCTTGTTAAGTGTTGTTAACATGCTGATTGGCTTGTTAAGCCCAGGTCTTTTTTTGAGGGGGTACTTGAGGGTACTGAGTACCAACACCTTTTTCCATTGTCCTGCTAAAATTGACCCATGTTTTAATGAAAGAGCTCAGGATCTACACACCAATTCTGCCTTTTAATAAATTCTGTGACTGGTTGAAGGGGGCCTGGCTATTGTGGGGTGGGTCTCTCAGAGATCACCCCACCCCTGAAGTGTGGCCTGGCATTTGAGTACAGACACCTTTTTCACTAGAAAAAATGCAATTAGGTTATGAGTGCTGTTACAGAATCCCTTGTATTTCAGCATGGAGCACTAACAGGCTTATTTTCGAAAGAGGACACCCATCTTTTGACACAAATCGAAAGATGGGCGTCCTTCTCTCAGGGTCACCCAAATCGGCATAATCGAAAGCTGATTTTGGGCATCCCCAACTGCTTTCCATCATGGGGACGACCAAACTTCCCAGGGGCGTGTCGGAAGCGTAGGGAAGGTGGGACTGGGGCGTGCTTAACACATGGGCATCCTCGCCCGATAATGGAAAAAAGAAGGGCATTCCTGATGAACACTTGGCCGACTTTACTCGGTCCATTTTTTTCTTGCGACCAAGCCTCAAAAAGGTTCCTGAACTGACCAGATGACCACCGGAGGGAATCGGTAATCACCTCCCCTTACTCTTCCAGTGGTCATTAACTCCCTCCCACCCTAAAAAAATCTTTAAACATATTTTTTACAATCTTTATGCCAGCCTCAAATGTCATATCCAAATCCATCACAGCAGTATGCAGGTCCCTGGAGTAGCTTTAGTGGGTGCAGTGCACGTCAGGCAGGCGGACCCAGGCCCATCCCCCCCTACCTGTTACACTTGTGGTGGTAAATGTGAGCCCTTCAAATCCCACCACAAACCCACTGTACCCACATGTAGGTGCCCCCCTTCACCCCTTAGGGCTATGGTAGTGTTGTACAGTTATGGGGAGTGGGTTTTGGGGGGCTCAGCACCCAAGGTAAGGGAGCTATGTACCTAGGAGCAATTTCTGAAGTCCACTGCAGTGCCCCCTAGGGTGCCCGGTTGGTGTCCTAGCATGTGAGGGGGACCAGTGCACTATGAACGCTGGCTCCTCCCACAACCAAAGGGCTTGGATTTTGTCGTTTCTGAGATGGGCGTCCTCAGTTTTCATTATCGCCAAAAACCGGGGCGACCATCTCTAAGGACGACTGTCTCTAAGGTCGACCTAAATTTCGCGATTTGGGCATCCCCGACAGTATTATCGAAATGAAAGATGGACGCCCATCTTGTTTCGATAATACAGGTTTCCCCTCCCCTTCGCGGGGATGTCCTGCGAGGTCGCCTTCATGAAAACATGGGCACCCCGTTCGATTATGCCCCTCTAAGCGCACTATATAAAATCCGGGAGTAAATGTTTGATGCACTTATTAAAATAGCCCATAGTGTATGTCCAAAAGTGTAACAGAATTTTCTAAATACTGTTTGAGAATTTACTGTGAGCCACTGCAGGAAAGTGTGAATGTGTGTGTGTGTGTGTGTGTGTGTGTTGGTGTGGGGGGAGGGGAGGGGGAGCGAGTTTTTGCTTATTTCTAATAAGGATGATCTAAAGATATCTGAGATCTTTCTGAAAATTCAGTTTTCGTTTATAGGTGTCCCTAAACAATCTCATAAATATATCTTGAACATGAGCAGGCAATAATTTTCTTAATGAAGTTGATATTGTTAGAACAATAGATAACAATAATCTCTTTGGTCCTTGCTCTTACTTAATGTTAATACAATATACGTAATGAGAGCAAGTATAAATCTCCGAAATGGCAACTGTTAATGCTAGTAGAGGAAAAGACTTCAGAATCTCGGTTTCAGCTGTTACCATATAATTCAATATTTAACTAGCTGACCGCTCTGCTCTGCGTGTTAAACTTTCATACACGCTAGCGAGAATCCTCATCAGTCATAAAAACCTCTACTTAAACACTTTCTTTTTGTTATATGACTATTATTCAAATAGTACTTAGCTGTAGTGTGTGCAAGGGCAAAATATACTAGTCCAAGCCCAACGGCAAGCTTCCGCTTCGCTCGTGGCTTCTTAAGGAGCTGGACGGCATAACCCTTCTTCGCACCTATAACAGTATAACCAAGAATTACTCAATCAGTTAACATCCAGAAATAGAGTAAGTGGAACAACTCACATTTTCGCCGAATGAGGAAATACCTTCACAAACCCTCAGCTTACAACAGCACAATTGTTTCTGTTGAACCGGAAGTATTTATAGTGCTTCCCGTATTCGCTGATTCCCGCTCTATACGGTGCATATTTTAAAGGGCATTCCCTATGTTCTTAAAGGAACGCTTTCCATTCTACACGGTTGTTTAAACCTTCTGGCATCAAGGATCTCAATCTATAGATCCAGCGTTGTTCTCTTTGTATTAATTGGCGATTTCGATCCCCTCCTCTAATATTGATTGGAATTTGATCCAAAACTACACATTTCAGATCCTCAAATTTATGGGCATGCTGTTTACTATGTTGCACTAAGGGGGCATCTATTCGTGAATGCTTCAAATTATGCTTATGATCGCTTAACCTATTTTTCAAGGGTCGTGTCGTTTTGCCCACATAGATTTTACGACATGGGCACATTATTATGTATACCACGTGATTGGATTCACAATCTGTATTATATTTTAAATGGTATTCTCGTCCATCAAGTGGATTTTGAAATATTTGTGTCTTTATCATCAAAGGACAAAAAATACATTTCAAACAGGGTTGATGTCCTGGATCCCTTATATCCAAGTCTGATGATTTATCTTGTAATATTTCTTTCAAATTTAGACCTCTGGAATATGCTACTCGAAGTTCTTTTTTATTAAATACTGGATGTAATTGCAGAATCTTCCAATGTTTTTTCATAATGCGAACAGTATTACTAGTCCCTTGCATGTACTTTAGTACACAGGTTAATAAATGACTTGTATCTTCTTTGTCACGTTTATGAAATAAATATTCTCGATGATTATTCTTTGCCCTGGAACAAGCCCGCTTGACTAACTGATAAGGATACTCTCTAGTTACAAATTTCTGTTTCATTTGTTTTGCATGGATTTTAAATTCTGACATATCAGAACAAATTCGACGTGCTCTTAGGAATTGTGCAAACGGGAGGCTTTCTCTCGTACTCTGAGGATGATGGCTTGTGAAATGTAACAACGTGTTACGATCTGTAGATTTACAAATAAGAAGTACTAATGTACCTTGTTGTTGTTTAACCAAAACATCCAAAAAGTTTATTTGAGTAACTGATTGTGTTTAGTAAAGTTATGTTTTGATCTCTAGTATTTAGCCAATTATGAAATTGATCAAGCTCTTCTTGGTTTCCATTCCATGCAACGAAAATATCATCAATATATCTATGCCAACTCATGACATACTGTGCCCAAGGATTATTGTGTAGCCATTGATCTTCAAAATCCATCATATATAAACATGCTACAGAGGGAGCATGACTGATGAGGATTCTCGCTAGCGTGTATGAAAAGTTTAACACGCAGAGCAGAGCGGTCAGCTAGTTAAATATTGAATTATATGGTAACAGCTGAAACCGAGATTCTGAAGTCTTTTCCTCTACTAGCATTAACAGTTGCCATTTCGTAGAACAATAGATAACAAGATAGCAGATTTTATAGTTCCTTGAAAGTTAATGATGCAAAGCAATTGGCGTGTTTTCAGATATGAACTGAAATCTTTTCTAAGCGCACTAAAACAAAACCTTAATTTAGCAAGGAAAGCTTTCATGTGATGGTTTCAATAATATGAATTAGAAAAAAATTCTAATTGTTTTCAAAACTGCATGAGATAATAGCTAGGTATAAAATGGCATATTAGCAGCTGGTGTTCATGTGTTTTCTGCTTTACCAAAGATGACTAATTGTTTTCCAGGTGTCACCAGGAATAAAGAAAGATTAATCACACAGTATCTTAGCCTTTTGTTACGAATCCTTTAAGCTCCATTTGTCTTTTTGCACAGCTTCATGTTGTGGGTTTTTTTTTCACAAGGTTTCTCAAAAATAAACATGCAGATGGATTTAAAGTTCAACAAAGTTCTTCCTTTTTGTCTAAAAGATAGCTGTATTTAATTGTTACAAGTGGTACAGGGAAATTAACTCTACACCCAAAGACATTGAATTGTAGCATAATTAAGTAGCTCTCCTGTTAGCAGGCTGAGGCCCTTCAAGCAGGTGGTGTGATTAGTAGTGGGAGTTTCATTCCGATTTTTACTCAACCCAGTATTTGTAATTCACCTATAGCCTGTTCAATATCAGTTGTTTACACATCTTCAGATGCACCACTGATTAAAAGTGCCTGAAATAGCTTAACACCCTCAACTCTACACCAATTCTTCAACATTACAATATCTTCAGTATCCATTTTTTAAATGTCAATCCTAGAAACATAGAAACATGATGGCAGATAAAGGCCATATGACCCATCCAGTCTGCCCATCCTCTGTAACCCCTAATTTTTCCTGTTCCTAAGCGATCCCACATGCTTATCCCATGCCTTTTAAAATTCTGGAACAGTCCTCAACTCCTCCACCTCCACCAGGAGGCCATTCCATGCCTCCACCACTCTTTCTGTGAAATAATACTTCCTTAGGTTTCTCCTAAGCCTATTCCCTCTTAACCTTGTTATATGCCCCCTCATTCCAGAGCTCTCCTTCATTTGAAAAAGGCTCTCTTCCTGTACATAAATGCCCTTGAGATATTTAAAACGTTTCTATCATGTCTCCTCTCTCCCTCCTCTCTTCCAGCGTATACATGTTGAGGTTCATAAGCCTGTCCCCTATAATTTTTGCATTCAAGACTGCTTACTAATTCGTAGCCGCCCTCTGGACCAACTCCATCCTGTTTATATCTTTCCGTAGATGCGGTCTCCAGAACTGCACGCAGTACTCCAAATGAGGCCTCACCAGAGACTTATACAATGGCACTATCACCTCCTTTTTCCTGCTGGTCATGCCTCTCTTAGATATCGGTCCATTTCTCTAGCTTCGCTAGGCCCTTCCTCATGTCAATCACACCCTCCAGGGTGTCCACCCTGTTGCAGAGTTTAGTATCATCTGCAAAGAGACAAACCTTACCAGACAGCCCTTCCGCAATATCGCTCACAAACACGTTAAAAAGAGCTGGCCCTAGGAACGATTCCTGCGGTACTCCACTGACGACCTCCTTTTCTTCAGAGCAAGCTCCATTTACCACCACCCTCTGTCTCCTATCATTCAACCAATTTTTTACCCAATCAGTTACTCTAGGTCCCACACCCAGTCGCCTGTGTGGAACCGTGTCAAAGGCTTTGCTGAAATCCAAGTATATCACATCAAGCGTTCAATAATTTTATTGCAATCCCAGCAGTAAGCCTATACAATTTTATGTCAAGCTCTATCTGTCCCTTACATGTATGCACCTGGTGCCTCCACCTGAGGTAAAAGGATAATATTTCCCTCCTGTTTCCCCCAGGAAAACTCCTACAAACCTCATCTTGAGTATTGCATTCAGTTCTGGTCTCTGTATGTCAAAAAAGTTATAGCGGAATTAGAAAACGTTCAAAAAAGAGTGACCAAACTGATAAAGGTGATATAACTCCTCTCATATGAGCAAAGGCTAAAAAGGTTAGGGCTCTTCATTTTAGAAAAGAGATGGTTGAGGGGAGATATAATGAAGGTCTACAAAATTCTAGTGGTGTAGAATGAGAAGTGCATCGATTTTTACTCTTTCAAAAAGCGCAAAGACTAGGGGACACTCAATAAAGTTACATGGAAATACTTTTAAAACAAATAGGAGGAAATATTTTTTTCACTCAATGAATAGTTAAGCTCTGGACCTCTTTGCTGGAGGTTGTAGTAACAGCGGTTAGCGTGTCTGGATTAAAAAAAAAGATTTGGACAAGTTCCTGGAGGAAAGGTCTATAGTCTGCTATTGAGAGAGACACGGAGAAGCTTAAAATGCTCAGGGAATATAGGGGAGTACAGTTCCTGGATTTTAAATTATATCATTTTGCCTTTTTGGTCGCCGCAGTGGTGGCTTGGTTTTCACCTGGAGGGGATGAGGAGGGTCCTAAGTGGTTGCTGTTGGAGAGGGAAAGTGTGGCTCCGTACCCCTTGTATAGTTTGCTCACAGTGCAGGTTGGCAGGTTGTACCTCAGTCTTTGATTTTGCAGGTGTGCCTCTAGTGCTGACGTTTATTGCTTGGGGACTGGGGTTGTTTTGGCCAGTTGCTGATTGCATTTCACTGTGGAGAAATTTGGAGGTAAAAGTTCAGGAAAGGGTCATAAGCTGGTCTGATTGGCAGGCTAGGGGGATGTGGTATGAAGTCAATTGTTTGGGGGGGGGGGGGGAAGTTTCAGGACCTTTGAGGACTTGTGTATGGTGTTTCATTTGGAATCTTGGCATTCCTTCCAGTGGCTGCAGTTGAGGCACTGTTTGAGGGGTTACAGGTTGAGTAGGTGAAGGTTGGTGACTTGGGTTTATATAATTTCTGTATTGGGCTCATCAGGCAGTCGAAGAAGGCTTCAGTGATTTATCATAAGGTTAAGTTCAAGGGTAAGAATGTGTGTATTGTGATACAGAGGATGTGGGAGCATGATTTGGGGGACAGTATTGATGAGGAGGTATGGAAAGTTTTTTGTGGTAGAGTTTGTAGGCCTATTTCATCTTCTTCAGTAACTCAATCTCTTTTTTTATGTAGCACATAGGGTGCTGTGGACCCCTTATAAGGTTTCTAAGTAGACAAGTAATAAGTCTAGTTTATGTTGGTTCTGTAGGTTGGGTGTGGGTAGCTTTTATCATATTATATGGATGCAGTAATTTACAAGACTACTGGGATTTGATTTGGAAAGGGGTTCAAGGTGTCTTCAGCATCCAGGTTGAACTTAGCTACAACATTGTTATTTTAAGGTCAGCAGCTTTTCCTCATTTGTTACAAAATAGCAAAGCTAGGTTGCTTGATGTGCTTATGGGTTTAGCCATACAGCACATCTTGTGTAAGTGAAAAGATGGTTCTGTGTTATCTTTGAATGCTTGGTGGTTTGGAGTTTTTCTTTTGTGAAAGTATGAAGCTGCTGCTGTCAAATGATGCTGTGTTCTCAAATTCTGGACTTTTTGGGCTCCGTTAGATGTTTTCTGTTCACTGGATTCCATATAATCTTCAGTTATGGACTCTCAATTTGTGGAGTTATGCTCTGTGGGTTCTATATTGTGGGCTGGGAGGGGGTGGCTTCTTTGGTATTCAAAATTTAATAAATAAATAAATAAAAACAAAAACAAAGAGAGCTTCCCTCTGTGGTTCATAAGACATAATGAGGATGAGCAACTTATTCGAGTGTGTTTGGAAATTATTTTTGATCAAGCCTGTTGCACCCAAAACAATGTTTGTAAGAGTCTGAGATTTTTCTTCTGTAAATATTCTCAGGCCGGTTTACATCTACAGTAAACCAAATTATTTATATAGAATTATTTATATAGATTTTTTTATTTTATAATACCTGCTTAGTTCTCACCTCCAACGTTCAGTGAAGCACTGAATCTACTCTTCCTAGGCTAGGCTGTCAACACCACTCATCCTCCTAGGCTGACAGCACCACTCACCCTCAGTCATAGACCCGCCCTCAGCCATGCCCCTTCTGGACATAATTCACAACTCCAACGTTCTAATGAAGCCAAATTGCTAATCTCCAACTTCCATCATGGTGTAGATTGGAATTCCACCATGACTGTGTGCCCCGCCCTCGCGTCAAACGTCATGATGTCGAGGGCGGAGTCTCGGAGGACCAAAAAAGTATTTTTAAAAAACGCCAACGGCGCAAAAAGAGAAGAGCAGTGCCGGTAACCCCCCCCCCCCGGAGCTCTGTCACTCAGCCCTCCCGAGGTGCCACTTCACCACGTCCCCATCATCTGACTTCCGACCTCCGCCCTCTCCTCTACGACTTCGGACCTCCCCCTCCTCTCCCACTGACTCCCTCTCGAATTGGCGAACAATTTGTTCCTACCCTCTGCCCTCCTGTCACGATACACCTGCGGACGTACAGGACACCACCCTCTCCCCCCCCAAAGGATCATCACATCATCCCTCCAAAACACTTGCAGGCACCATCCCTCCATCGTCGCTGTTACTGTGAATGGCAGCAGCAGTCCAAAGCGTCCAGACTCTGCACTTCTCTCTCTCACACAGCTCAGGTCCCGCCCGTGCGAACACAGACTATGAGAGATAAAAGGACAGAGTCTACACGCTTTGGACTGCTGCAGCTGGCAGCCGTAACAACGACGATGAAGATGACTCTCACCCTCCACCCTCAACAAAAAACACACTCAGACCCGAATCCAACCCCCCTGCAAAACCCTCTCAGTTCAAAAACACTTCCTCCAACTTTGCCAGCACAACACACACAAAAAAACAAACAAAAAAAAACTTTGCAAGCAAGGGACATTCACCGAACCCCCCCCCCCCCCACACACACACACACAAAACACATAAAAAAAAAACCATTCCGGGAAAAGCCCACTCTCCACACCCCTAAAAAAAAATCCTCCAAGCCCCCTTCATACAACCTATCAATTCAACAAAAACAAACAAAAAAAAACCTGACGTGAGATCCAAACAAAATATCAAAGAACCACACTGACACATCCACCAACAAACACCCAGTGCGTACAAAACTCTCACCTACACACACTCACACTATCACACAAACAATGTCTTACACTCTCTTACACACAAACACACAACCACCACACCCCTCAGCAACAAAACAAAACAAAAAAACACTCAAAAAACACACACACTGTCTTGTTATGAGAAGAAGGTGAGCCCTTAGGTCCCGAAGGACCTCAAAGGACAGCCGTGCAACTCCAAGTCTTCACCCGCGGCGACCGCCGTTCACCAAGGGTTGAGCCCCCAGCTGCAGGCGGCCAACGGGACTTCCGGAACCGCGGGGTTGACGGGCTGACCCAGCACTGGAACTGGGGGCAGGTGGAAAGACAGAGAAGCCCAGGAACAAACAGCAGGTCAAGATAGGCGGCTAACAGCGTTGTCCAAAAACAGGCAGCAAGTCAGGGCAGGCAGCAATCAGGGTAAACCAGAGACAGTCTAAAGGTCAAACCAGGAAAACAAGGGAACGCTCAGAGAACAGGAACACAAGAAGACTGGCCTCGGGAAACAGAACCTGAAGCAATGTTCTGTTGCAGCCTCGCTCCTTAAATACCGTCAGCATTCAGCCGCCCAGCCCCAGCCGACATGGCCGGCCAATCGGATCCTGGCTACCGAAGAGATCCCTCTGATTGGTTCCATCCGGCCTCTCAGGCGGAGCTACAGCACTGGCATCCCAATCTGGTCCCGTAGAGGCGGAGCTTTGGGCACCCGTGCCCGAAAATGAAGAAGATGCCGGCCATCGCATCTTAGCGCCATCTTCCCTGCTAGTGCAAGCGTGGACTCCATAGCCGGCGACTGAGAGCCTGGAAGCCGCGATCGCCGTCCTACGGGCTCAGCCGCGGACAAGGCGGCCATCGCCGGAATGGGTCCTGGGTTTTGGCCGCGGTTCTGAAATGGCCGGCCATCACCGCAAGGGATACTGGCTCGGCCCCGCCTGTCCTCGGGATAGCCAGCCATCCGGGGAATCGTCGGGTAAGTCCTCCCTGGCTGCAGAACCCTCCTCCCGGCTCTTGCTTCCCGCAGAGGAACAGCCTGAGGGAGCGAGGGATGTGACACACACTCACTCTATCAGTGTGACACACAGCCACACACTCTGAGACACACACACATTGATGACAACTAACCGAACACTACACACACCCCCTAACCAAACATCAACTCACACATACTCCCTCCCATGCAACAAAACAAAAAAATACAAAATGAAATGGCACATAACACAAAAATGCCAAATATTCATTACCAACACAACACAATTATACAATAAACCTCTTTCAACACAATCATTGAAGAAATCAAATACCTTGCTAGCGCCCGTTTCATTGCTCACCGAAATGGTCCTTTTTTACTAGTAATTCCATAAACAACCTGGAAAGCAAAAAGAGGTGAAAATGCTGGACAGAATTTCAAGGGAGAATGGGACTGAGCTCCACCCATTTCCCCATGTTTAATCACGACCTAAGGCCAGTGGTGTGCTGGTAAATTTTTAACAACAGGCTCTCTCCCCGGTCCACCTCTGCGCCCCCCCCATCCACCTCTGCCCCCCCCCCAAATTGCAGAGCTGGCTATAGCCGGGGGTGGGGGGGGGGTGGGGCGCAATGCATTACTCTCTCCAGGAAACAAAAATTAAATGATCCCGGGTTCCAATCTAATTCATGTTTAATATGGGATAAAATGCCATAAATAAGAAATAAATATAAACTTTTAACGTTCAGCACCTGATTCTCAAAGTGGACATATTCCAAACACTATAATGAAAATAAAATTATTTTTTTCTACCTTTGTTGTCTGGTGACTTTGTTTCTCTGATCATGCTGGCCCAGTATCTGATTCTGCTGCTCTCTATCTGTTCTCTTGACTCCGTTTCCAGGGCTTCCTTTCCATTTATTTCTTTTCTTTCCTCCTTTCTTCTTCATTTCTGGTCCTCTGCAGACTTGACTGTACAGTGGATCCAGCTTCTGCCTATTTTCTCCATCCATGTGCAGTTTCTCTCCTCACTTCCTTTTCCCTCATCTAATCTCCTTCCTCTATCTTCCCTCCATGTCCAGCATTTCTTCTCTCTCCCTTCCCTCCCATCCATCCATGTCCAGAATTTCTCTTGCCCTCCCCTCCATCCATGTCCTGAAACTCTCCTCTCTCCACTGCCCCTCTCTATCCATCTATACCCAGCAATTCTCTTCTCTCCCCTGCCACCCCTCTACCCATCCATGCCCAGCAATTCTCTTCTCTCCCCTGCCCCCCTCTACCCATCATGCCAGCAATTCTCTCCCCTGCCCCCTCTACCCATCCATACCCAGCGATTCTCCTCCCTCCCCTGCCCTCCCCTCCCGCTCCCATCCGTCTTTTTCTATTACCTCCGTCGAAGCGCCATGTTATTTAAAGCCCTGCTGCCTGTCTCCAGCCTTCCCTGCTTGCTTCATGATGAGTTTGTTCCCTCAGTCCCGCCTTCGTGGAAACA
Organism: Microcaecilia unicolor; assembly: GCF_901765095.1. Classification (NCBI taxonomy): domain Eukaryota; kingdom Metazoa; phylum Chordata; class Amphibia; order Gymnophiona; family Siphonopidae; genus Microcaecilia; species Microcaecilia unicolor. The sequence goes on from NC_044031.1 coordinate 528,079,887, forward strand.
GGAAATGACGTCAGAAGGCGGGGCTAAGGGAACAAACTCATCACAAAGCAAGCAGGGAAGGCTGGAGACAGGAGGAAGGGCTTTAAATAACGTGCCGCTTCGACTGAGGTAATAGAAAAAGACAGATGGGAGCGGGAGGGGAGGGTGGGGGCGAAGGACATCGCTGGACATGTTTGGGAGCAGGAGGGGAGGTAAGCATGGCTTGTGATGGCGCCCTCCTGCCATGCTTACCTTGTGTAATGGAGCCGGCTCACCCCAAAATTTAACAAGTGGCTCTTGTGAGCCGGTGCGAGCCGGCTCCAGCACACCACTGTTTGTATCTATCTTTTTCAGGGCACAGACCGTATAAGTCTGCCAGCACTAACCCCGCCTCCCAACCAACAGCGCTCTGCCAAGCCAAAGAGAACTGAGGTCTGTAAACCCATCCAGACCAGGTACCTCTCCCCTCCCCAAGAAGAGCTTTAAGGGTCTCCTGAATCTCACCCTCACATATTGGAGCCCCAAGCCCTATATTCTGTTGTTCTGTAAGTGCTGGGAGTGGTAGCTGCTTCAAAAACTCATCAATATCCACTCTAGAAAAATCAATTTCTGAAGTATGCAACTTCTCATAAAATCCACAGAACTCAGAAACAATATCCTCATCCCTAACATGTACCCTTCTTGATCCATCCACCACCTGAGGCACTCTCCCTGTACACCTCTGCCCCTTCAAATATTGAACATAAGAGAAGCCATGCTGGGTGAGACCAATAGTCCATCTAGCCCAGTATCCTGTTTCCAGCAGTGGCCAAGCCGGGTCACAAGTACCTGGCAGAAACCCAATTTGTAGCAACATTCAATGCTATGGGGCAAGTGGTGGCTTCCCCCATGCCCATCTCAATAACAGACTATGGACTTTTCCTCCAGGAACCTGTCAAAACCTTTTTTTAAACACACTAACTGCTGTTACCACAACCGCCACCAAGTTCCAGAGCTTAACTATGCTTTGAGTCAAAAAATATTTTAAAATGTTTACAAGTAAATTTATTGAGTGTCCCCTGATCTTTGTACTTTTCAGAAGAGTGAACAATTGATTCACTTTTACCCGTTCTGCACCACTCATGATTTTAGAGACCTCAATCATATCTCCCTTCAGCCATCTCTTTTCCAAGCTGAAGAGCCCTAAGTTCTTAGCCTTTCCTCATATGGGAGGAGTGACATCCCCTTTATCATTTTGATCGCTCTTCTTTGAACCTTTTCTAATTCTGCTATATCTTTTTTTGAGATATGGTGACCTGAATTGAATGCAATACTTAAGGTGAGGTTGCTCCATGGAGCGATATAGAGGCATTATATTTTTATTTTTGTTACATTTGTACCCCATGCTTTCCCACTCATGGCAGGCTCTGCAGCTTACATATTATATACAGGTACTTATATTTGTACCTGGGGCAATGAAGGGTTAAGTGACTTGCCCAGAGTCACAAAGAGCTGCCTGTGCCTGAAGTGGGAATTGAACTCAGTTCCTCAGGACCAGGGTCCACCACCCTAACCACAAGGCCACTCCTCCATTCTTGGTCTTATTTTGCATCCCTTTACTAATAATTCCTAGCATCCTGTTTGCATTTTTGGCTGCTGCCACCCACACTGGGCGTAAGATTTCAGAGTATTTTCTACAATGACACTTAGATCTTTTTCTTGAGCCAAGAGACGTCCTGACATTGTTCTCAGAATAATACAATGACCTATGCATAAAGATAGAATGTCTTGTCTCAGCAGAGTATTGTAAGTATATTTAACCATCTGCAGCCTACTGTATACCTCAGACTGAAAAGCCCTCAAACAACTCTGCTCAAGCCACCCAACTCCCTCTTCCTCTATTCTCCTGGTCCACTGGTAACCTTGGTGATGTTTTGCAGTCCTTGTTGATTGCACACAAGTCTGAGGCCTAAAACCAACAGGCCTTATCAGTAAAAGATGAAGTGAGCCCTGAACTCCGTTTGCGGGCCGGACTCCCCTTGAAGCTCTAACTCCTTAACCAGCTATTGTTGGTGGGACAATAACTGCTCCTAATTTTCAGCCCAGACTTGACTGTGCTTTCCAGAACCCCCTTCCTCCTTCTGGTCATGTGGCAGCCAGGGGTGTGCTGGTGATCTCATTACCAAAGGCAAACCAAAGGCAAACCAAGGCTTACACAGGCAAACACTTTTATTTTCCCAAACTCCTCCCAGAACTGTCATTCACCCCAATTCATGCATTAGCATTCTGCATTTTATTTTCTAATCCTTCCCCTAAGGTTTGGCTTACTTCACACCCAGGGACCTCCCAGTCACTCCCCTCAGTGACTCTCTACTTGGGACTTACTTTCATTAATCCCTATACAGAAGTAAACAATAAAAGATAGAAAATTGCAATCACACTTGCTTCTCAGTAAAAGGAGATAAATGAGCATTAATTTTAAGCAGCAGACAACATGCAAAAACATTGAAATTTAGGTAATTTTTTAAAGCTCCAAATAGCTGGAAATAGAGCAGAGATTTCCAGACTGAAAACTGGAGACAATTTGATCACCACGTCCCAGTTTTTCCACTGAAATATTAGTTTCTTTGGAAGAATACTACCCTCAATAGATATGGACAGAAAAAAGAAAAACATACAGTATTTTTTCATATTCCTACTCCTCCTCCATAAGCATGGTTTCCCTTTCTTCTATTTGCAGAGGTTCCTGAACTTCTAGAACTTTCTGGAAACTTTCCTTTCTGCACACATCCTCCTCCTCCATTTTTGCCTCTGGCAGTTGCTTAGTAACCAGCATTAATTTTCGATGAAGCAATATGTTTGCTAGTCTATATAAATGCACAGATATAAAGGTGAACCAAATAAAACAAGAGACAAAAATTACATGGTTATTAGTCCAAGATCCATTGGACTAACATTTCATTTGACTAACTTAGCACATTTCTTGGTTAGCTTTCAGGAGCTGGAGTTGACCTGTAGATTCCTCAGGTTAGAAAAGAATGAACAAAAGATGACTACAAAAAATATAAGCAAATAATAAAGAATAACACAAAAACAATCTGAAGAAAAAAGTGTGAGGGGGAGGCAGTGTTAGGGGATCAGAAAGTGACAGCATGATGTCTTAGGAGCCAGGACTCTGCTGAGCCATTTCTGAAGTGTCTAATTGTTTGAACTTCAAAAGTTGTACCTTCCTGGATTGTTACCAGTCACCTTCTAATAACCCAGCAGCCTCCTCTCCTACCCCATCTTATCCCTTCAGATTGTCCTAGGAATGTTTTTTAATGATTTGCTTTTATTTTCAGCTCACAAGCATTTCAATAGCATTGATCTTACATCCTCAACTGTTAGTGTTTGAAAAGATTCCCAGTTAAGGTTGAGCTACAGGTTGAACTATTTTCCTCTGTTGGTGTAGCTTTAGATAGTTTGGATCTAATTTGGATGATCTTATTGGCAAAATGATCAGCTAGGTCTTGGGTGGTGGGACATGTTTTCTGTGAATGTTCATCCTTAACTAAGGAGGAAACGTTTTTTGCTGTCAAGATCATCTTGACCTATTAGGCTGCTATAGTATTGGCAGTTTGGGTCAGCTACCTTCTTTTTGTAGCATCGGAAGGCTGACTTCCATTTGGATTTAGCAGTAATATCTTTGTTCTTCCTCCATTGCTTTTCAAGGCATCAACCTTCCTTTTTTAGGATGGATAGTTCCTCTGTAAATCATGGTGAATTTCTGGATGTCTTGACCTTTTTAGTGGTAATGGAGCAATTGTGTCTAGTATGGCTTTCACCTTGGTGTCCCAGCGGGATTTGATCGAACCATGTGTAGAAGATGTGGTAGTGAGGGAATCTGTTTACTCAGACTAGAAAATGGCCATTGATTTTATCTCTGGTGGAGATGAGTTTGGATGACTTGTGTCTGGCTATGCTTTACATACAGATATCAATGGTGAAATCCACTTGGAAGTGGGTGTACCATGGTACTGGCTTCCATTTGAATGAACTAGTCATGCTATTAGGATAGGAATTCATGAAGTCAAACATATGGCTTTTTCATGAGTTGCACCCTCAGAGAATGTAGTTTGTTCGCAGTCCTTTAGGAATGATTTGAAGTTATGGACATTGGTGTCATCATCATTTTCCAAGTGTAGGTTTAAATTTCCCTGGAAAATAATCCTTGAAAATTGTGACAAGGCAGAGGAAGTAATCTCTTCAAGTAGAGGTTCTGCCTTGGACTAAGCTTCCGTAAAATGGTAAATGAGGAGTAGGGTGATTTGATTTGTCTCTTTTGAATCATTGCAGAATGTGCATAGCATGTATTCTAGTTCAGGGAAAACCCCAGAACTAACTAAAGACAGGTGGAAAAAAACTCTTAAAGATAAGAGCATGTCCGCCTCCTTTTATACCCTGTCTTGGAGAATGAAGAATACCATAACTGGGTGAGTAGATGTGGGGCAGTATCGGACTATCAACTTCTGTGAGTCATGTTTCTGAGAAAAACAGAAAGCCCAGATATGAAGATTCTAGCAGATCTCTGAGTAAAAGAGCCGTGTTCCCCACAGACCTGGTGTTGATATAAATGGCGGGGACAGGAGTGAGTTGAGACTTGTGTTCCAAAGGAGAGAATTGTTTGGATAATTGCAATAGGTAGCAAGGTTTTTTAGTCTGTTGAATGTTAGCCATTTGGTCTATAACCATAGTAGTGTACTGACTGTATGTATTGGCATTGTCTAGCAGATATCTGACATTACAATTAGGGTGTTTCTTAGTACAGGGTCTTCTAGATAGGTTATACTGTAGGATTAGGCACTTAGTTATCTGGTAGGTTGTTAGAAATGTCAAAAATACAGAAGAAACCAGTCTTCGCAACAACAACAGTAATCAAAAACAGCGAAGATGACACAAAAAAAGGGGGAACCAAAGAAAAAAGAAAAAAGAAAAAATAATTAATAATTAAAATAAAGAATATAGAAAATGTAAAAATCAAAAAAGGAGACGACACAAAAAGAATAAAAAATAAATAGATTTATTAAGGTGATATGACTCGACACAGCTGTGTTTCGGCCCAACTGGCCTGCGTCAGGAGTCTAAATAAAACAAATTAATTTTAATTTAAACATGTAAATATACAATAAGAAAAATTTATTACAATAAAAAAGGTATATACTACAATCATTGGTCCAATACTTTTTGTGAGACATTTTTTTGTAAATAAAAACTGACTGAATATATTGTCAAGGTGGCTAAGAATGGACATATGAAGATGCTTATTTTGAAAAAACCAATAAAGGAGTACCAATAACTCTACTTTGAATTATGTCTATCAATGAATTTCATATTGTCACTAAAAAATTAAATCTTTAAAAATATATATATATATTTATAATTTCATTCAAATTAACAGAGTTTCTAACTATCTACTAATCCTAAATATATTATACATATATATATGATATAGTACAGATTAATGGTCATTGTTATATGTAACTTTAATATGTAGTACGTATTCAGAAAAAGAAAATGATTGGAATTTTTGATTCTAAAATTTTAAAAAAATTTTTTTTACCTGTTGCACCATATATGTCCTTTCTGGCAATCAAAGTCCTTATAGAGTATTCAAATAAACACGCTTTTATTCAGTAACACTCTAACTTTAAAAAGGCTGTGTGCACAGTTTGAACAAAATTCTGTATAATAAAAGAGGAAACAATATGTAAACTATGTAAATAAATGTTCTCAATTTTGCTATAGTTCTTGTTGTTCTTTATTATAAATAAAGTATCTCATATCAGTTGTCTACAATCTTCTACGTAGCTCTATTTATAAGGGAATATTGGATATTGAAAAAATAGTAGGAAACCATGTATTTATGATGTAACAAACGAGAGTCTCTAAGGCAAAATACTATGTGTTTAAGAAAGGTCTTGTGCATCGCTGATACTATTTTTCAGCTAAGTATATCTATTACAAGTCTGTCAGTGAAGCTAAGATTATGAATGGTATAGAATATTTCTATTTACCTGCGGGATCTATACTGTATAAACATTTCGTATGATCAGATCAATGGACTCAAAATAAACTAATTTTAGCTCCTCCGAAGTTATCCCAATTACATAGTATATACACGTTGCTAGGATGTAGACTATGAAGGTAAATGTCTCAATTTTGCTATCATTCTTGTTGTTCCTTATTATAGGTAATGTATTTCATATCAATTGTCTACTGCCTTCTACGTAATTCTATTTATAGGGGGATATTGGGTATTGGAAATAATGGTCAGATTCAATGTATTTATAATATAACAAACGGGAGTCGCTGAGACAGAGTAACGTGTCTATAGAAAGGGTCTCGTAACTATCGCTGATATTATTTTTTAGCTGAGTATGTCTATTACAGGTCTGTCGGCAAAGCTACGATTCTGAATGGTGTACAATGTTTCTATATTTATCTATGTGGTCTGTGATGTATAAATATTTCATATCGGCAGATAAATGGAATCAGCTCGAATTAATTTTAGCTCCTCAAAGGTTATCCAATTTGCATAATATATACGCGTTACTGTGAATTTATATGATATTAATGATATATACTCTAAATATAATCTTAAATGTCTTACCGTTGTGGAGGACTCTGATGTTGGTAATATATGTATATCTCTTAACAAAGGAAGTTCCAAAGATACTTGTGTTCGCTGGCAATCAACTATAGTGCCGTATACATTTTCTTTTATAGAGAAGTAAAACTACTAAAAACGTCCACTGCCCACGTCATGTCCGCTTTGTTTGAAACAGCTTCTCCCCGCCAAAAGTAACTGTGGCTAATGTCCGTCACTTCCTGTATTTTAAACTATTTAAGTGATTATTTCTATTAACCAATCGTACTCACAAAAAATTATTATGTATGTAATGATTCGTTTCAATTGATTCTCTTATGTAACCAAATGAGTAAAATAATCAAGAAATCACATTAAAACTTTAAATATGATTGCTATGAATGAATACTTATATTATACATTGAATTTTGATTATCCAATTGATAATTAAATTAACTGGTTGTGTTCATAATTAAAAGTAATATAATAAACTTGAAGATAGGACGTCATTACAGTGATGCCACTGTATCACCAATTGAATTCTGATTATTTGATAGGTGATGAGACGGAGTAATTGTGAATAAAATAATAAACATAAATATTAGACGTAATGCAATGATAGCAATGTATAGTTGATTGCTTGTGGATCAATTGTTAATTTAATAGATAACCTTAAGAATGAACAATAGTATATGGCTATTAGATGAAATAAAAAAATAAAAAGTAAAAGATAACTGACTAAGTCAGAGTCCGATGGAATCTTATTCGTATGTTAATAATGTTGGTCTAATTATTATCTGTTCTCTTTTGTCAGCTTATCAAAAAAGTGGCACATAAAAAAATAAAAATAAGAAAGTTTTTATGACATCTAAAATATTTGGTTGACAATATAATATTATTTGGAAATTTGATTTTTTGAAAAATATAAGATTAATGTAAAAAAAGGCTTTCATCAGGGGTTCTTATTAGCCAGTCGTAATAACACAAGAGAAAATGAACATCAAGATGTCAGACAAAAACTTAGCAGTGCCAACAGCGGTATGATAGCAAATAATGCATCTCCAATGAAAACGACAAAAAACCCAGTCTCTACCCATATGAACACCAACCTGGAAAGTACACACCATCAAGTATTGGCATTTACTTAGAGAATACTGCATAGCTGGAAAATGGGCATTTATGCACATATGTGTCAATATATATAACTAGAATGCCAGCATTTACACATGTTATTGTTCCTAAATCTAGATGGTTCCTTATAGAATTGACCTTATCTGTCTATCCTGACCAAAAGCTTTAGAACTCCTTACCTTTAGAGGTAGGGTTGAAGGATTTGAATGAGTTTAAAATGGGCTTAAAGACTATGCTATTTCAGAGAGCATTTAATCTTCCTACAGGATAATTGTTCAATTAAGACTGTTGCTTTTCTCATAATAGGTTTCCTGTTTTTATGTGAGTTTGTGTTTCAATTTGAGGCTTTTATTTGTATATTGTTTTATTTGATATACATGATTGTGTACATCTTTTGTACTCTGCTCAGAAGTGTAGATTATGCGGGCTAGAAATTTTATAAATAAATACAAAAAAATTATAAATTGAACTTGGGTAGGAATTGAGGCATTCTGAGGCAGGACTAAAAATTAAATGGGAAGCAGTGAAATTCAGCTGTTTCTAGGTAACATTCATTCAAACCTGATCACAGTCATTGGAAGAATAACTGTAACAGATAGATTATCCATTAAGTTATGCTGTCATTTTCAGTGTATATACTTGAATGCATAGCTCAGAGGTCCTATACAAAAGTAATTTATTTGCATAACTGTGCTTTAAATGGGGAGAAAATAGAAAAAGATCACAAACTAATGTAGCAAAAGTGAAACAAATGGGTCCTCCTGGTGGATATGTAGAGATAAAGTCCAGGCCTAAAGTGGAGCAAATTAAATAAGATAAGGGCCGAAAGAGCACAAGAGAGCATTTTAAGTAAAACACCTTTTATAAATGATCCCCAAACTAGGGGTTCCTTTTCTAAGCTGCACTACCAATTCCGGCATGGCAAATGAGATAAAGCTTGTTCATCGCATTTGTTGCATCAGAATCACTAGTGTGGCTTTGTAAAAGAAGCTCTATGTATTCACATTCCTTCAAACTCAAGCAAAGGCAATGCAAGAGTCAAAGTTTCAGCTGTACTTCAAAGAACTTAGATACGATGTTCCCTTGATTCTCCTTTAGTGATGAATACCATCCTCCACACTCACCTTTTAGCAACTTCCGCCCCTGCAGTCTGCAACTTTTTCTTTAGATTAATACTTTAGGGGCCCTTTTACTAAGCTGGTTTAGTTATCATCCTCACTTTAATATTCCCTTATCTCTTGTTTGTCCTGTTTGTCTGTCCTAATTAGATTGTAAGCTCTGTCGAGCAGGGACTGTCTCTTCATGCTCTGCGTATGTTTAGTAGCGCTATAGAAATGATAAGTAGTAGTAGTAGATGCTAATGCATGCCTAATGCAGCTTAAAATGGTGTACCACAGGATGCGCTCAGGCGTCCTGCTGTAACTGCCAAATTAGCATGTGCTAACCTGTGCGCTAAAAAATATTTGTATTTTTTAGGGGAAGGGAGCATGTCAGGGAGCAGGAAGTGTGCGTTCCTGCACTAAACAGTGCATCCACATTAGCTTGTGCTAACTGGTTAGTGCAGGAATACTGCATGAGCCCTTACCATCTACAAAATAGGTGGCTGTAAGTGCTCATATGGTGATTTTTTTTTACTGGCTGTGCGCTAATGGTGGTACATGGCCGTTAATACAAAAAAACAGAAATCAACCATTTTATGGCTGTGGTAAAAATGGCCTTAGCATGCAGAAAAACTACTGTAAGGGCACAATAAGTCCAATTCTTACTGCAGATTTCAAAAAGGACCACCTAGACACTCATGATATATATTTATATCCTAAATTATAAAACATTAAAAACTGTTTCTATCAAAGTATGATAACCATTCTCCCAACTCATAAAATCTCAGCTTTTTTTAAATTCAAAAACAGCATATTATTTTTTTACAGCCTTTACATTGCCATACGATAATCAAGACCCCCAGGAAGATATTATAGCAGATCACCTCCATCCATGAAATATTCAAATATCATAAAGACTGATTAGGACTTTCAGAGAGACTATTACAGAAATCACCTCATTTTGGTTAATCTCATAAAATATTTTTCTGAGCAATATGCATCTCAATAATATAGGGGTCCTTTTACAAAAACCATAGTAAAAAATGGCCTGCGATTAAGTATATAACAAAAGAGAGGGAATGAAGTACAAACTAAAGTCCAAACAAAAAAAACAGCACCACGGGCCTTTAAAAATGGAACACAGTTCTTTAATGAATGAGCCTTGACAAAATGACCCGACACGGGCCGTGTTTCGGTGACTAGCACCTGCATCAGGGGACACAGTGATGACGTGGAAAACTTGGGGAATAACTCGAATATATTCCTCTACAATATATTATTCCTTACCCCACGTCTCATATAGTAAAAGCTATCTATTGGATACAGAAAGTGAAAGTGCCTTGGTGCTTTGTAGCTTTTACTATATGAGACGTGGGGTAAGGAATAATATATTGTAGAGGAATATATTCGAGTTATTCCCCAAGTTTTCCACGTCATCACTGTGACCCCTGACGCAGGTGCTAGTCACCGAAACACGGCCCATGTCGGGTCTTTTTGTCAAGGCTCATTCATTAAAGAACTGTGTTCCATTTTTAAAGGCCCGTGGTGCTGCGATTAAGTATGCATGTCTTTTTGGCATGTGCTGGACCACTTTTTACCGCGGCTGGGAAAAAGCCATTTTTTAATGGACCGGGAAATGAGTGTGCACAAAAATTAAAACTAGCATGCCTATTTACAGCCTGAGCCTTAACCACCAGCCATTGACCTAGCTGTAAGGGCTCACGAGCTACCTGCACGGTAATTTTGCAGCTCATGCCAACGTGGCTGCACTGTTGATTACCACCAGGAATGCCCCTGTGATAGAAAATAGAAAAATATTTTCTACCGCAGGATTCGGTGCACACCACGCTCGAAATTACCACCGGGTGCACACACTACCCCAGCAGTAGTGCTGATTTGGCACATACTACCCATGCATTAGTCCTCCCGCAGCTTTGTAAAAGGGCCCCATAGTGCAGAGGTGGGCAACCTCGGTCCTAGTTGGGTTTTCAGGATTTCCCAGATGAATCTAGTTGGGTTTAGGATTTCCCCAATGAATATGCATGAGATCTATTTTACACTGACTCATACACTAACTGTATGCAAATAGATGTCATGCATATTTATTAGGGAAATCCTGAAAACTCGACTGGGTTACGTTCTCAAGGACCAAGGTTGCCCATTCCTGGCATATCGGATGCAGAAGGAATGGTAGCTTCTGCTATCTTCATGCAGATCACCCAAGTTTTTGCAGATGGGCAGAAAGAAAGGGGTATGAATAAAGGGTTTCCTCCTTGCTGTTGAAAAATTTCCTGGAAAGGTCTCATTAAACACAGAAATATAAGAATAATTCTCTGCCTAGTTCGTTAAAGTAATGCGGTTGTCATGTTAGTCCACTTTAAAGGTAATAAATAGAAAAATTTCCATCCACTTGATTATTTTATGGTACTGAATAAATTTTTGTGAACCCCCTTAGAATAGTCTGTATTTTAGTATAATTTCACCTCAAACCATGACTATATCCTAATATAAACCCTGAAAAGAGAGCAAAGAACAACCCCACTGAATTTACTCAGAGAAAATATATGGCACAGCATTTTAGAAAGGATGTCCAACTCAGAATGTGGACGTCCAAGTCTGAACATCACAAATGGACGTCCATCTCATGTGTATTTTAGAACATGATATAGCCATACATTGATGTCTGTATGGCAGCATAGGAACATTCATTTTATAAAATGAGCGCAGAGAAGTCTATGTAGCAAAACCGAGCTTCTCATTTTCCCCCCCAAACCCACCTCCCCGCTCCCCCCGTTTTCTATTTCTGTTGATGGCTCTCTCATTCTCCCTGTCTCCTCAGCTCAAAACCTTGGGGTCATCTTTGACTCTTCTCTCTCCTTCTCTGCTCATATCCAGCAGACCGCCAAGACCTGTCATTTCTTTCTTTACAACATCCGTAAAATCCGCCCCTTTCTTTCCGAGCACTCTACCAAAACCCTCATCCACACCCTTGTCACCTCTCGTTTAGACTACTGCAATCTGCTTCTTGCTGGCCTCCCACTTAGTCACCTCTCCCCTCTCCAGTCGGTTCAAAACTCTGCTGCCCGTCTCATCTTCCGCCAGGGTCGCTTTACTCATACTACCCCTCTCCTCAAGACCCTTCACTGGCTCCCTATCCGTTTTCGCATCCTGTTCAAACTTCTTCTACTAACCTATAAATGTATTCACTCTGCTGCTCCCCAGTATCTCTCCACACTTGTCCTTCCCTACACCCCTTCCCGTGCACTCCGCTCCATGGATAAATCCTTCTTATCAGTTCCCTTCTCCACTACTGCCAACTCCAGACTTCGCGCCTTCTGTCTCGCTGCACCCTACGCCTGGAATAAACTTCCTGAGCCCCTACGTCTTGCCCCATCCTTGGCCACCTTTAAATCTAGACTGAAAGCCCACCTGTTTAACATTGCTTTTGACTCGTAACCACTTGTAACCACTCGCCTCCACCGACCCTCCTCTCTTCCTTCCCGTTCACATTAATTGATTTGATTTGCTTACTTTATTTATTTTTTGTCTATTAGATTGTAAGCCTTTGAGCAGGGACTGCTTCTTCTTCTATGTTTGTGCAGCGCTGCGTATGACCTTGTAGCGCTATAGAAATGCTAAATAGTAGTATAGTAAGTAGTAGTAGTAGTATCTCAGGTGCAATAGGTCTTTTTTATGTCCCTGGAATGCTCACAATTTAAAAAAAAAAACCCAAACAGTTGAAGTGGAAATTTAACCTGGATCCTTTGGTTCCTCCAGCTACTGCACTAACCCTTAAGTTACCCCTCAAACTTAAAAGCTGTTGTGTTAAGAATGCCCATAATACCTGAAACTGTCATAGACCCTGGTATCCCTAGCGATATGTAGAATTCCTTAAATGCTTCAAGGATTTGAGGTGAGGATGTTAAGGAAACACCTTTAGGTGACTGGATCAGAGCAATGCACTGCTTTGTTCTTTTACCTTTAAGATATGACACTAACAGTTTCCCAGATTTATTGAACACTGAATAGTACATAGCACTTTGTTTAAAGGTGATGACATTAGAAATGCTTGATAGTAGAGAATTATGTTGCATCTTTAGAGATCATAATTTTTGAAGTGTAGACTTGGATGAAGATGTATATAAAGTGGATTCTAGTTGGCAAATTTCTTGCTCCATATTGGTGATGGTAGCATTGTTAGATTTACCAAGATGAGATGCATAGTTAATTATCTCACCACGTAACCATGTTTTGTATGCTTCCCACAGCATTACATACGAAGAGACAGAATTATCATTGATGGTAAAAAATTTGGTGGATTTCTGGGAGACATGTTGTAGAAATGCTGTATCTGATAATAAGGATGTATTAAGCCTCCAGTTTGAAGATTTCAGAGTGTTTGAGGACCATGCAAAGTCACACGACATTGTTGCATAGTCTGAAATGGATAGATATTTCATGAATCATGGCATCAGACAACATGGGAATCAAGTCTTTAGTGCCCATAAAATACTAAGTACAATGGGAGGCGAAGTAAAAGGAATAGTCTCTAGATTTTGGGTTGAGCAATCGCCATAAATCCATTAGATTTCATCAGCAGAATTAAAGCCTTGCAAACTTTTAGTTTGGCAGGTCTGCAGTTCGAAGATCAGTTCAGATATGAATCAACTGGGAAATTGAAGTCACCTCCAACAATGGTATGACATGTGAGAGCAGTAGATCCAAAGTGTTGGTGTGATGGAAAAAGGTGGGATCATCAGAGTTTGGGGCATATACATTGATTAGAATTATGGGTTTGCCATCTAAAATAACTTCTCATTGAGACCATCGTCCCTCTGTATCATGGAAATGAGATGTTAATTGAAAAGACAGAGACTTTCGGATAAGTGTGATAATACCATTTTTCCGTCCATTCGCAGGGCTCACAAAGCACTGGTCAAACCATTTACCCATCAGTTTGGAACCTTCTCATGTATCTAAATGAGTTTCTTGAAGAAAACAGGTGTCAGATCCTTTCTTTTTAAAGTAAAGTAGGATTTTTTTCCTTTAAATAGGATTGGAAATCCCTTATTCATATTTTTGCCATTTCAAGAAGAGAGCTAACACAAAATGATCAGGTCACTCTTAATTGTCATAAGTGTTGCAGAGAAATACTTGGATAATAGGTAAATAAAATCCTCAATAACAAATAGGTGCTGAGACAATGAGCATAAAAAACATGACAATGCACATAGGAGAAAAAAATAATAACCACAGAGAGTAAAATATAAGTATCATTGGAGCACGTGTGCCCAGAGTGAAGCAGGCAGTTATTAACATGGGGAAAAACAATTTATATAGCATTGAACATATACAACATCAAATTATTAAGCAGGGAGCAGTAACAAAGCACTTATAAGTGATTCCAATGTAAACATATTCATGAAATGCCCGAAGCGCTTTTATTAAGAAATTTCTGCAATTCACTTGGATCAGTATAGTGTTTAGTGTTGTTCTGAAATGTTACTCGCATAATAGCTGGATTAAAAAAGCATATTGGGCGCCTATAGCTTTTAGTTTAGGGCACATTTCCAGAAACATCTTTCTGGAGAACCATGACGGTTATGTTGCTATACCTGGCTATAATCTATTCAGGAAGGACAGAGTAGGAAAAAAGGGTGGAGGTGTGGCATTATATGCTAAGAATGATATCCAAGTGAGAGAACTGCAGGACATGTGGGGTAGGGAAGAAGCATTGTGGGTTAAACTGGAAAGAGGGAAAGGAAAATGTATCTATATTGGAGTGATATACAGACCCCCCTCACAGTAGGAGGAAATGGACAGAGACTTAATTGAAGACATCCGCAAGATAGCTAGGAAAGGGGAAGTACTACTGATAGGTGACTTCAATATGCCAGATGTTGATTAGGGTGTCCCGGCTGCGGGGTCGTCTAGAAGCAAAAAGATCTTAGATTCCCTACAGGAAGAATTGTTCTGGCAGTGGGTATCGGAACCGACGCAGGATGGAGCTGTTCTGGACCTGGTGCTTACGAATGGCAAGTACGTTTCTGACGTCAAGGTGGCTGACCATTTGGCATCTAGTGATCATTGTATGGTATGGTTCAATATTAAAACAGAAGAGAGGGCTCACTTGAGATCGAAGGTCCTGGATTTCAAAGGAACTAACTTTGCCGAGATGGGGGAATTTCTCAAGGAACAGTTAGCGGGATGGGAACAGCTGAAGGATGTAGAACAGCAGTGGACAAGACTGAAAGGAGCTATATTAAAGGCGACTAACATTTATGTTAGAAAATTACATAAAAGTAAGAGGAAAAGAAAGCCTCTCTGGTACTCAAATATAGCGGCTGAAAAGATAGGGAAAGGAGGCTAGCCTTTGCACGTTATAAGACGACTCAGAAAGTTGAAGACAGGAGAGAATACCTAAATAAGCGAAGAGAAGCAGGAAAAGCTATCAGGAAAGTGAAGCGGCAAATGGAGGAAAACATAGCTAATACGGTAAAATTGGGGGACAAGACCTTTTTCTGATATGTAAGTGACAAGAGGAAGTGCCATAATAGCATTGTGAGGCTCAAAGCTGAGGGAGAGAAATATGTGGAAGAAGATAAGGAAAAAGCTGAACTGCTTAACGATTATTTTAGCTCTGTGTTCACGAATGAAAGACCGGGAGTAGGGCTGCAAAAAACAAAGGCTAAAGGGGGATGGATGTATGGTAGACCAAGACCCGTTTTATGGAGGACTGTGTTCGTGAGGAGCTTGCCAAACTAAAAGTAGACAGAGCAATAGGGCCTGATGGGATACACCCGAGGGTGCTTAAGGAACTCAGAGAAGTAGACAGAGCAATAGGGCCTGATGGGATACACCCGAGGGTGCTTAAGGAACTCAGAGAAGTTCTGTCGGCTCTGTTGACGGACTTCATCAATGCTTCCTTAGAAACTGGAGTGGTTCCGGTGGACTGGAGAAGGGCGGATGTGGTTACTTTGCACAAGAGTGGAAGTAAGGAAGAGGTTGGGAATTACAGACCTGTCAGTCTGACCTCGGTGGTGAGTAAGCTAATGGAAATGCTTCTGAAAAGGAGGATTGTGACATTTCTTGAACTACATGGAATGCGAGACACGAGGCAGCATGGCTTCACTAGTGGCAGGTCGTGTCAGACGAATCTGACTGTCTTCTTTGACTGGGTGACCAAACAGTTGGATGTGGGAGGGACGCTTGATGTGGTATACTTGGATTTCAGCAAAGCCTTTGACATGGTTCCGCACAAGTGACTGATAAATAAATTGAGTTCCCTCGGTGCGGGACCTAGAGTAACTGATTGGGTAAAAAATTGGTTGAATGGTAGGAGACAGAGGGTGGTGGTACATGGAGCTTGCTCTGAAGAAAAGGAGGTTGTCAGTGGAGTACCACAGGGATCGATCCTAGGGACGGCTCTTTTTAACGTGCTTGTGAGCGATATTGCGGAAGGGCTGTCTGGTAAGGTTTGTCTCTTTGCAGATGATACTAAACTCTGCAACAGGGTGGACACCCTGGAGGGTGTGAATGACATGAGGAAGGACCTAGCGAAGCTAGAATGGACTGATATTTGGCAACTAAGGTTCAATCCCAAAAAATGCAGGGTTATGCACTTGGGTCGCAAAAATCCGAGGGAACGGTACAGTATAGGGGGTGTAGTACTTCAGTGTGCGAAGGAAGAGCGGGACTTGGGGGTGATTGTGTCTGACGACCTTAAAGCTTTCAAACAGGTAGAAAAAGTGATGGCCAAAACCAGAAGGATGCTTGGGTACATAAAGAGAGGCAAGATCAGCAGGAAAAAGGAGGTGATAGTGCCATTGTATAAGTCTCTGGTGAGGCCTCATTTGGAGTACTGCATGCAGTTCTGGAGACCACACTTACGGAAAAATATAAACAGGATGGAGTCGGTCCTGAGGGCGGCTATGAAATTAGTAAGCAGTCTTGAATGCAAAAATTATAGGGACAGGCTTATGAACCTCAACATGTATACGCTGGAAGAGAGAAGGGAGAGAGAAGACATGATAGAAACGTTTAAATATCTCAAGGGCATTTATGTACAGGAAGAGAGCCTTTTTCAAATGAAGGAGAGCTCTGGAATGAGGGGGCATACGACAAAGTTTAAACTTGTACAGCACTGCGTAACCCTGGCAGCGCTATAGAAATGCTAAGTAGTAGTAGTAGTAGTAGTAGTAGTAGTAGTAGTAGGAATAGGCTTAGGATTAACCTAAGGAAGTATTATTTCACAGAAAGAGTGGTGGATGCGTGGAATTGGCTCCCGGTGGAGGTGGTGGAGTCGAGGACTGTTCCAGAATTTAAAAAGGCATGGGAAAAGCATGTGGGATTGCTTAGGAACAGGAAGAATTAGGGGTTACAGAGGATGGGCAGACTGGATGGGTCATATGGCCTTTATCTGCCGTCATGTTTCTATGTTTCTCTTCTTAGCAGTGGGTTTGGAGAAGTCCAGCATATATTAGAGGAGATTTAGAGCGAGTGGCTGTTAAGATAGTCATAGTTTGGTCATGCCTTAAGAATTTAACAATTATAGGGCGAGGAAAGTTCTTTCCAGGTGTAGGCCGAGATGCAATGTGGTGAGCAAGCTCTATATCTAAAATCATTTTGGGTAGGAGAGCTGCAATTTTCACAAAGAAAGTTTGTAAAAAGTTAATCATGTCCTTACCCTCAGTATGTTTGGGTACTTCCAACACTCAGAGGTTATTTCTTCTCATTGTGTTAGATAGATCTTCAATTTCTCGATGTAGGATTTCAATTTTATTTAGTTTGCAATTCATCTCCGTATGAAGTACATCATGAGCTGACATGTGATCTTCAAGGAATTCTATTCTGGAATTGAACTGAGTCAGCTGAGTGGATACACAGATAATTCTGATTTAATTTCAGATGTTGTATTCAGATTTTGCTACATAAGGATATGAAAAGCTTTGATGTCATCAGCTAGAGAATCAGCCATGTCACACGGTAGAGGTGACTGCAAGGCCTTTTCTGGTGTAGTAGGTTCAGTTTTATTCCATTTGGAAGGGGAATGAATGGAAAAGGACCCTTCATTTCTATTTGTTTTTGACAGCATTCTGATTAGGTACAGAAGGGATGGAGTTGTAGCATGAAAAAAAAAAAACTGTATTTAACTGCTATATTTGGCTGAAAAAGAGAGAGAGCTGATGGGAGAGAAAGCCCTAAGCCTCCATGCTGGATGAAGTCTCATGATGGTATCCTCCCATGGACTTTCTTTTATTGCAGAAATCTAGAGGAGAATATCAGGTAATTCATCTGTGAGTGAAAACTGAGCCAAAAGTGGGTCATAAAGCAAAAAGACCCTAAATACTCAAGTAAATCTACTACAAAAGGCTAAAAAATAAAAATTTGAGTTATTCATTCAGTGGTGTTATTTTTCTCTTTTTATCAGGGCTTAGAAGAGGATCTAATCATGTTGTAAGCATTAATTGTTCTAAAATACAGACCATCCTACAGGGTTCACAAACTTTTTCTCAGCACTATAAATGGATGAAGATGATGAGAGGAACAGCAACACTGAGATAAAATCTATTCCCTGCTGTTTTTAGCAATTGTAAATCAGATTCAGCAGAGGAGAAATCCATAATTTCCCTTGACAAATTTACAGATCATTAATAATTCTTCACTGAGAATCTCAATCATTTTAGAGAAAAAACAGACAGTCATTGCAGTACTCTGTAGAACTATCAAAGCCAGGAGACTGATTATTGGCACCTAGGAAAGGCTTTGTAATTGGAAACAACTGACAAGGATAGTTCAAAGATATTTGCACAGAGGATTGCTGATAGCAACTCTTGTCCAGGTTGCCATGGTGATGTACAAATTAAATACACACACACATACATATATCTGACTGTATGTCTATTTTCTTTCTCCAGATATATCTATATAGATAAATAAATAGAGAGGTTTCCCCAAATGTGTCCCCTATAGAGGCATCAAAGTCCCCTTCAGACCATGAGTGAAGAGGGAAAAGAGTAGGAGGTTAGAAGTACACAGACATTTCCTTAATTGGGAGTGGTTTCCATAAGCAAGATGTAAATAACACTCATGATTCTTTGTACCCTTATTTCCCTTGGGCCTCTTGCAAGAGTAGGACATGAGTTACAGGAAGATGATGGAAGCCCAACGTAGAGATATCAAGACTCTCAGGAAGTACTTTAAAATGTTTATAAGGACTGCTGAGAGATGGAAGGAACAAGAATGTGGTGATGACTACTACTACTTATTATTTCTATAGCGCTACTAGACGTACGCAGCACAGTACACTTGAACATGAAGAGACAGTTCCTGCTTGACAGAGCTTACAATCTAATTAGGACAGACAAACAGGACAAACAAGAGATAAGGGAATATTAAAGTGAGGATGATAAAATAAGGGTTCTGAACAAGTGAATAAGGGTTAGGAGTTAAAAGCAGTATCAAAAAGGTGGGCTTTTAGCTTAGATTTGAAGACGGCCAGAGATGGAGCTTGAGGTACCGGCTCAGGAAGTCTATTCCAGGCACATGGTGCAGCAAGATAAAAGGAATGGAATCTGGAGTTAGCAGTGGTGGAGAAGGGTGCAGATAGGAGAGATTTACCCAGTGAACGGAGTTCCCAGGGAGGAATGTACGGAGAGATGAGAGAGGAGAGGTACTGAGCAGGGGCGTAGCCACGGGTGGGCCTGGGTGGGCCTGGGCCCACCCACTTTGGGCTCAGGCCCACCCAGCAACGATGCAGAGAGATGTAAAAAGAATTGATCCTCCACCGGCACATTGCAGGCCTTCTTTCCCCTCCCTCCCCTTCGGGCAGCGCTGCAGTCTAACGCTACAGCTGAGCAGAGCTGCACGGCATCGGGTCCGACTCCGTCCTGCCGCTACTTCTGCCCTCCGGTTCCGTTGTCATCTTTGTTCATTCTTCTGCTGCTTATCTGCAGCGGTTCCGGATTTGCGATCTGCGCGCTACCAAGGCTGTTTGTATGCTGCCTGCGACTGCTTCCTCTGCGCTGGCCCCGCCTCTTCAGAAGGCAGGGCCAGCGCAGAGGAAGCAGTCGCAGCAGGCGGCATACAGATAGCCTTGGCAGCGCGCGGATCCAGAACTGCTGCAGATAAGCAGCAGAAGAACGAACAAAGATGACAACGGAGCCGGAGGGCAGAAGTAGCGGCAGGACGGAGTCGGACCCGGTGCCGTGCAGCTCTGCTCAGCTGTAGCGTTAGATTGAGGTGCTGCCCGAAGGGGAGGGAGAGGAAAGAAGGCCTGCAGCCAGCGTGCCAGACTGTGGCTGGGGAAAGGGAGGGAAAAAACCTGTGTGTGTGTCTGTGTGGTAGGTGGGTGGGGGGTCAGGGAGAGACAGGAGCACTGTTGGGCTGAGGGAGTGACTGTGAGACAGAGTAGAAGTAGGTGGGGGAGGGCGGAGAGATGCTGCAAGGAGAAAGAGAGGGAAAATTGTTGGATATGGGTGGGATGGGGAGAGGGAGAGAAAGGGCATGGGAGAAGAAAACGTGTTGGACTTGGAAGTGGAAGGGAGAGGAGAAAGAGGGAAGATGGATCCAGGGAGAGAAGATAGAAAATGGATGGTAGGGAAGAGAAAGGGAAAAATGCTAGACAATGGGGGAGGGGAGAGAGATGGGACAGGAAGATGCTGGTGGTGGGAGGTAAAACAGATAGGGAAATATCAGGCTACGAAGGTGAAGAGGGTAGAAAGAGGGAACAGATGCTGGGCTGGAAGGGTGGAGGGAGGGAGACACTGGGAATGGTAGAAAGCATGGGGGAGAGGCCCAGGGAGTGGAGATGGCAAGGAAAAAATGAGAGAATAGTGATCACAGGGGGTAGAAATATGGTAATGGTGTATAGATCGAAGATGGAAGGGAATGGAAAGCTGCGGAGAGAGATGGGGAATGGGAGAGATGGAAGGGAATGGAAAGCTGCGGAGAGAGATGGGGAATGGGAGAGCTAGTGGGTGAAAGGAGATGGAAATGTGATAGATATCAGAAAAGTAAAAAGAAGGAAAAGATTTAGAAAGAGGATGAAATTTTGAGTGTACAGAGGCAGAAAAGAAAAAAAAAAAAGAAAGGAAAGAGCTAAAATGGAAGGATCAATATTTCAGAGGTAGGTGTAGTGAGGCAATGAAACAACAGGAGAAAAAAGACAAATGGACAACCGCTTGAAGAATTAGCAGAAGACAGACAGAAATTGGAACCAACATGATGGAAAAATAAAATGTCCAGACAACAAAGGTAGGAAAATAATTTTACTTTGAGTATTTTAAATGGAATATGTTAACTTTGGGAAATGTGCATAGCGGATGTCTTACTGTTGTGTGGAAATGCGCTTTTGTTTTGTTTGGGGGTTTTTTTCTCCAGTGTTGCAGTACATGCTGAGGTTCCCAGTTCAATTTTGTCTATATATTTTTATTTCTAATTTGTGATGGTCTGTCAGTGTGACTTTAATGGCAGATGAGGAGATTGGAGATGAGAGGGAATTGGGGGAGGGGCTTTATTTTCTGCCCTGGTCACCAGCATGGCTAACGGCAGCCCTGACCCTTGCTGTAGCTAGTGGGGATTCCCAAGCCCTACTAGCTGGGGTCTCTTCTGAAGCTGGCCAGAGATGCCTTCTACTGAGCTTGGCAGATGGGGGCAGCATCCTGGAGCCACTGACAACTAAGCATGTATGGGGTGCTGGCATCAGTGGCTCGAGGAGTTGCTGCCTACTGGACTTGGTGGAGAGGAGTTCTGGCCATCTTTACTGGAGGCCTTCAGCTGACAGAGATTGGGGATCCTCATCTGCTAAAGTATTTATATTTTGAATTGGGAAGTGCTGGGGAAGAGAGAAAATTTTGTGCCCACCCACTTTGTGCTCAGGCCCACCCAAAATTGGCTGTCTGGCTACGCCACTGGTACTGAGGAGCTGCAGAGTGAATGCACTTATAGGTCAGTAAGAGGAGTTTGAACTGTATGCAGAAATGGATAGGAAGCCAGTGAAGTGACTTGAGGAGAGGGCTAATATGAGCATAATGGCACTGGCAGAATATTAGTCGTGCAGCAGAATTTTGAACAGATTGAAGAGGAGAGAGATGGCTAAGTGGGAGACCTGTGAAAAGCAAGTTGCAATAGTCTAAGCAAGAGGTAATAAGAGTGTGGATGAGGGTTCTGGTAGTGTGCTCAGAAAGGAAATGGTGAATTTTGGTGATATTATAGAGAAAGAAATGACAGGTTTTAGCAGTCTGTTGAATATGTGCAGAGAAGGAGATGAAGGAGTCGAAGATGACCCCAAGTTTACTAGCTGATGAGACAGGAAGGATGAGAGTGTTATCCACATAGAGAATGGGGGAGGAGGAGAGGTTGGTTTAGGGGGAAATATAAGAAGCTCAGTCTTGGTCATGTTTAGTTTCAGATGGCACTGAGACATCCAGGCAGCAATGTCAGACAGGCAGGCTGATACTTTGGCCTGGATTTCGGCTGAGATTTCTGGTGTGGAGAGGTAGATCTGGGAGTCATCAGCGTAAAGATGATACTGAAAACCATGGGATGAGATCAGAGTACCAAGGGAAGAAGTATAGATGGAGAAAGGAAGAGGTCCCAGGACAGATCCCTAAGGTACACCAACTGACAGTGGGATAGAAGTAGAGGAGGATCCACTAGAGTATACACTAAGGGTACGCTGGGAGAGATAAGAAGAAAACCAGGGAAGAACAGAGCCCTGAAATCCAAGTGAGGACAGCGTATCAAGGAGTAGGCTGTGATCAACAGTGTCAAAAGCAGCAGATAGATCGAGAAGGATGAGGATAGAATAGAGACCTTTGGATCTGGCCAGGGACAGATCATTGGAGACTTTAGCAAGCGCTGTTTCAGTTGAATGAAGGGGGCGAAAGCCAGATTGAAGGGGATCAAGAATAGCTTGAGATGAAAGAAAGTCAAGGCAATGGCGGTGAACAGCACGTTCAAGTATCTTGGATAGGAAAGGGAGGAGGGAGATGGGGCGATAGTTGGAAGGACAGGTAGGGTCCAATGAAGGTTTTTTAAGGAGTGGTGTGACTACGGCATGTTTGAAGGCAACAGGAACAGTCACAGTGGAAAGTGAAAGATTGAGGATATGACAGATAAAAGGGATGACAGTAGGAGAGATAGTGTTAAGTAGATGGGTGGGAATAGGATCAGAGGAACAGGTAGTTAGTTTCGAGGAGGAAATAAGTTGTGTAGTTTCCTCTTCAGTGATTTCAGAAAAGGAGGCAGGGGTTGGAGGTTTGAGAGAATGGACTAAGGGAAGCTACCACCATATTCCCAGGAATCACTGACAAATTCCTCTAGTATCTTTTCAGGGGAGTTTCTGTTGGGAATCATAGTGCGAAAGACTTCTTCAGAGAGTAGGTTTTCAAGATTTATCTGGAGATCCACTGGTATATCTACTGGAAGAAAGTGTCTCTTACCACTGATCTGCTCCCAGAAATTTCAGGTTCTAGCAAAGGAACAAGGGAGGTCCCATTTCCTAAAAGTGTATCTTATATGCAAGAGGATGTAAAGAAATAAATTACTAGCCCAATGTGTGTGCAGATTCTGTCTATTGTGCAGGTCCTAGACTGTTAATGTTACTTTTTTCTGTAGTATAACCAAAGTAGTTTTCATTTATTACAGACAGGTACTTTCCTTGTCCCTAGTGGGTTCATAATCTAAGTTTTGTACCTGGGGCAATAGAAGGTTAAGGGCCCCTTTTACAAAGCGGTGGTATTTGTACTGCTGCTTTGCAGGGTGCCGATCCAGCACTGCAGGAGCCCGGCAGTAGTGCCTGCCTCCAACGTGAACCATTTCCAACGCGACAGATTTTGAAAAATAATTCTTGCACTGGGGTAGGTGGTGGTAAGGGCTCTCCCAGGAAATGGCTGCACAGCAAGTGTTTCACTTACTGTACAGCCATTTCTGTCCCCTGACCGGAATTTCCTTTTTCCGGCCGGTGGTAAATGCTTGGTAAAAGGGGCCTTGAGTGACTTGCCCAAAATCACAAGGAGCTGCAGTTGAACCTAGTTGTGCAGGTTCTTAGCCCACTGCACTAACCATTAGCCTTCTCCTCCACTCCCTGGACTGTAACTACCAAAGCAACCATTTGGAATTCTGGACAGTGTATCTTGCATTTATTTGTGCTGGAAATATAACAGAACCAATGGCACTGCTTGTCCTGATTTTTTTCTACCAGCATCAAATTTCTGGTAAAAGATTTATGACCAGCCCATATGGAGTATTTTATGCTTTGCTTCATACTGGACCCAGCAGCTTAGGTGCCAAAAGATTGATTTTTTTCTCATTCACAAATTAGCCTAGGGAACACTTATGTTGCACCCTATTCCATGTGTGCCTCTCATTTTTGCTGGTCAGTTGAAAGGGTTCTCTTGCTCTCTCTTTCACTCTCTCTCTTTCTCTCTCTCTCTCTCTCCCTCCTTATATAAATGTTAAAATGATATTCATATTTTATTCAGCCTTATAGGTTTACTTATATTTGCTGTTGGTTACCATATCAGCAGTTTAAATAGACCTTGAAGAGGCCTATTTGATATTCTTACAAACTCAATCAGGCTATCTTACTCAACTATCATAAATTATTTTTCAGACATACCTGAGGCCATTATCTGCACTTTTTATTTATACTACATTCTATCATTCCAAGCAGGTTTCACCGGCCTCTGAATTTCATTTTCCAAGATGCTTCTGTGACCGTGTATCCATCTCAAGACTATTACTGACTATTTCAAAGTGATTTAAAAAGCTCAGAAAGGAAACACTATTATAGATAAACTGAATATAGAAAACAGGATTTAAACTTGCAGCCCCCCCCCCCCCCCAACAAAATGCAGAAAATCTCTTTAAAAGGAGGCTTGAGATGAGTATTTTCGAGAGGGGAATAGAAGGAAACAACTGTTTTGTTGTTGTTGTTTTAGTTTCAAGGCTTTTGTTTTCACTGAAAAATCATATACCTTGTGAAGATTCAGCACAGT
Organism: Microcaecilia unicolor; assembly: GCF_901765095.1. Lineage (NCBI taxonomy): Eukaryota > Metazoa > Chordata > Amphibia > Gymnophiona > Siphonopidae > Microcaecilia > Microcaecilia unicolor. Next base: position 528,104,702 of record NC_044031.1, read on the forward strand.
ATGGTATAGATCTGTTCTACTGAGCAGGGTGTAATAAATAACAATAGAATCCCTTTCCTAAACTTGAGGACTTTGAAAACTTTCTAGCAGAAAGATATTTTAAATACACATTTTGTTTTCCAGAAAATGCAATTTTATTGAAGTACACCACCAATTTAATTGTCACAACCTGCTTCTTTAAGAACATATGCTCACAAAAAGATTAAACAAAAAACCAAGGTGTTCCTAGCAATGTCTGGTAATTATATAAATGGAAGAAATAGTTGTGTACATTGTCTGTAATTTGTTATTTTAGAGTTAAAATTTGAGTCTGAAGTAAAACAAAGGATCACAGAGGTTAAAAGGCACACTTTTATTAAAAATACTCCAACGTAGCCATGTTTCTCCTATTGGAGGCTGATTCAGGGGCAGGGATTAAAGGGAATATCAACTCATACTTCCCCTTAGTACTACTACTATTTAACATTTCTAGAGCACTACAAAGTGTACGCAGCGCTGTACAAACACAGAAGAAAGACAGTCCCTGCTCAAAGAGCTTACAATCTAAACAGACAAAAAGTAAAGCATTTAATATTTAAGCAGTCAAGCACAAGAGAACAGTCACAGAAGGACTGAAGATGTTGAAGGGTGTCAGTGTGATTAGGTGTAACTCTGGTTGGAGTAGTGGGAGAAGGTGATAGAAGAATAGAAATGGGTGAGGTAAAAGTAATGAGTGGGTTGATAGGGAGGTTATATAAGACATGTCACTCTAGGGGTGGGTGGGACTAAGTCTAAAGCAGGAGAAAGTAGAGAGAAAGTGAAGGGAAATGGGACTTGATATTCCACCTTTCTGAGGTTTTTGCAACTACATTCAAGGTGGTTTACATATATTCAGGTATGTATTTTGTACCACTGGCAACAGAGTGTTAAGTGACTTGCCCAGAGTCACAAGGAGCTGCAGTAGGAATTGAGCTCAGTTCTCCAGGATCAAAGTTCACTGCACTAACCACTAGGCTACTCCTCCACTAGCAGCAGTCCATGTAGAAGCCTGCTCTTGCAGATCAGCAGTGCGGCTGCACAGGCTTCTGTTTCTGTGAGTCTGACGTCCTGCATGTATGTGCAGGACGTCAGACTCACAGAAACAGAAGCCTGCGCAGCTGATCTGCAAGAGCAGGCTTCTACATGGAATGTTGCTAGTGGAATAGCAACATTCCATGTAGAATCTCCAATAGTAGCAACATTCCATCTAGAATGTCAAATAGTAGCAACAGAATCTCCAATAGTAGTAACATTCCATCTAGAATTTCCAATAGTAGCAACATTCCATGTAGAATCTCAAATAGGGAAAGGGAAATGGGACTTGATATACTGCCTTTCTGAGGTTTTTGCAACTACATTCAAAGCGGTTTACATATCTTCAGGTACTTATTTTGTACCAGGGGCAATGGAGGGTTAAGTAACTTGCCCAGAGTCACAAGGAGCTGCAGTGGGAATCCAACTCAGTTCCCCAGGATCAAAGTCCACTGCACTAACTACTAGGCTACTCCTCTACTCCACAGAGGCAAGCAGTACTAGTAGAAACAATGTGGCTGGTGCCAGTACTCCTTGTCTCTACTAATTACTACTACTTAACATTTCTAAAGCGCTACTAGGGTTATGCAGCGCTGTACAGTTTAACAAAGAAGGACAGTCCCTGCTCAAAGGAGCTTACAATCTAATGGACTACATAAGAACGTAAGAATAGCCATACTGGGTCAGGCCAATAGTCCATCTAGTCCAGTATCCTGTTTCCAACAATGGCCAATCCAGGTGACAAGTACCTGGCAGAAAACCATATAGTAGCAACATTCCATGCTACCAATCTCAGGGAAGTAGTGTTTTTTCCATGTTTATCTCTAATAAGGGAATGGTGAGTTCATATTCCCCTTTAGTCACTGCCCCTGAAGCAGCTTGCAATAGGTGAAACATGGCCACACTGGGCTATTTTAATAAAAGTATGCCTTTTAACCTCTTTGATCCATTATTTTAATTCACAGTATATTCTGTGGATCACAACTGCCTCTTTTGTGTGTTGAGTTCAAATTTGAGTAGAGAAAAAATCCACCAAGGTGGAGGAACACAGAAATCCAACACAGAATACAAAGAAAACAAAAATAAACAGTGGGAAATAGACCAGGCACTCCAGGGACAAAAAAGGTAGACTTCAAGTTCTCAATGAACCAATATTTATTGATAGGAGACTCGATACAGATTTGAATCGTGCTTCTATGCAGTGGCAATATGCCCGTTTTGAGAGTTAGTCCAAACGGTCTTTTTAAAGACCATTCATTATCAATGTCTTTTGGCACATTCTCCTTTGGATGGTTCTATTCTCCAGATTAAATAGAAAGACTCCTGAGGCAGGCCTTGGGCAGAAACACAGTGCTGTGTCAAGCCTCCTATCAATAAATGTCATTTCATTGAGAACTTGAAGTCTACTGTTTTTGTTCCTGGACTGCCTGGTCTATTTCCCAGAGATAAAATTTGAGTACATAAATAGTTATTTAAATGGCCATTAATATAATCCATTAAGAACAAGTTATGTTGCACAACTAGTTCTTCAAAACTTTGAATAAAGGGTGTTAAAGACACTCTGGCCGATATTCAGTGCACCGGTCTTAAAATCCAGAGGTGGCCGGTTCAAATCCCACTGCTGCTCCTTGTGATCTTGGGCAAGTCACTTAACCCTCCATTGCCTCAGGTACAAAATTAGATTGTGAGCCCTCCTGGGACAGAGAAATATCCAGTGTACCTGAATGTAACTCACCTTGAGCTACTACTGAAAAAGGTTTGAGCAAAATCTAAATAAATAAATACTGACTCAGCCAGAAATGGCCGCTGACTGGTTAGATAGCGTTTTAGCACCTAACCCAGTGGTTCCAAAACTTGGTCCTGGAGGCACCCCAGCCACTCAGGTTTTCAGGATATCCACAATAAATATTCATGAGAAGGATTTGCACGCTTTGACTCTGCGACATGCAAATCTCTTTTATAAATATTCATTAAGGATATCTTGAAAACCTGACTGGTTGGGTGCCTCCAGAACAAGGCTTTGGAATCACTGGCCTAACCGCTAACATTCAGCGTGAAATAACGGGTTATCTCTCGCTGAATATTGCCGGTTACAGCAGAAAAGATAACCAGCTATATTGCATGATAACCAGTGATATTCAGTGCTGACTGGCTAATTTTAGCTGCCAAATCGACCACCTAAAAAGCAGTCCTATCTTTGGCCTTTATAAAAATAACTGGATATTGATATAGCCTGTTAAGTTTGAGCTGGCCAAAAGAAACCCCGGATTCAATGCCGGTCACCATAAACGGACTGGCATTGAATATCCGGGATCAGCACCGATCATGACACTCAGGTGAGCTGCTTCCCATGGGCTGAATACTGGCCTTATAATGTGGAGTTAATATGCTGAAATAGTATACCACACAACTGCATTAAGGGGTTTTGCAGTAGTTTACCTGTTTCAGTGCATTACTGAATTTTTCTGAATATTTCTGTCAGAGGATGTGGCATAGGTAGAGAGTGTGCATGGAAGTGATAGCCAGCTAGCACCTTATACTTACCATATGCTAACTAGCTAGTGCAGTGTTAACGTACCGCCTCCTAGATAGGAGGCACTAAGGGAGAAATTCAATAAATTGCACCCAAAAGTCAGGTACAGGATGATCTGCACTAAACTGGTATTCTTTAAATGGCCTTCTGTGCAGAATACTAGCTTAGTATGCATTTCATGCTTAAAGATGCGAGCATTTACCCTTGCCAAAAGACTGCTATAAATGCTCATGCTCAACTGATGGCAGTCGCACAAACGTAGGTATTCTAAAACATTGAACCTAATGTCTGGAAATGCCCCTGACCTGCCAATGCCCTTCCCTTGGCCATTCCCCCTATGGAAGTACACAGTAAGAAATGTTGTACATTTTATAAAATAGGATACAAGGCAGATCCATGCATAATTCCTAATTACTGCCAATTAAGTGCTTGTTAATATCAATAATTGATTATCACCTAATTAACTAATAGTTTACATGTGGATCTGTTATCAGAGCCCAAAATTGCTAGCTCATCCTTGGGTGACCTATACAGAATCCGGTGATATGTGCTTTCATGTAAAACCAGGAGCAAGTGCCACATGTTAATATGAATGGCAATGCACGACCTGCAGTAAAAAAAACCCAGAAAGAATACCCCTTATTGATGCAACACTAGTTTTGGGTTTGCTGCATGTTAAAATTATGCATTATAGCATGTTAAGCCCAAAACCTAGTGCATTTTATTAGAAGGGCCTTTATGTTAAAATGTATCCTTACCCTTTAAATAACTCTTGAAAAGTTTTAAGCACTTTGTTTTTATTTTACAAAGAACCTAACCAGTTCACAAATCAGATGCTGTTTCAATATCAGATGAGTATTATTTCAATAGTTCTTCAAATATGTACTTAAACATGATTCTTTCCTGAATTTTGTTTTCCCTTTCACAGGTTTCCAGAACACTCAGCTTCAAATGGCCCTTCAGGTAAATATGTGTTCCTTTTTAACTTCACTACTAATTCCTGGGATAAGTACCAAAAAATCTTTTTTACTCTTTTGGTATCTTGTCAGGTAATTGAGACCTGGATTGGCCACTGTTCGAAACAGGATATTGGCTTGACGGATCATAGAAACATGATGGCAGATAAGGGCCATATGGTCCATCTAGTCTACCCATCTTCCGTAACCACTAACTTCTCCTTTTCCTAAGAGATCCCATGTGTTTGTCCCACGCCTTCTTAAACTCTGACACAGTCTTCATCTCCACAACCTCCACCGGGAGGCCATTCCACGCATCCACCACCCTTTCCGTGAAAGAGTATTTCCTCAGGTTTGTCCAAAGCTTATTTCCTCTTAACTTCATCTTATGCTTTCTCATTCCTGAGGTTTCCTTCATTTGAAAAAGGCTCACCTCGTGTACATTTATGCCGCTGAGGTATTTAAACAACTCTATCATATCCCCTCTCTCCCGCCTCTCTTCCAGCATATACATGTTGAGCTTCATGAGCCTGTCCCTTTATGTTTTATGAATAAGACTGCTGACCAGTTTTGTAGCCACCCTCTGGACCAACTCCATCCTGTTTATATCTTTCTGTATGTGCGGTCTCCAGAATTGCACACAGTAATCTAAATGGGGCCTCACCAGAGACTTGTACAAGGGCACTATCACCTCTTTTTTCCTGCTGGTCATCCCTCTCCTTATGTATGCCTTTTCTACCTGTTTGGCCACATTAATGTTATCAGACACAATCACCCCCCCCCCCCCATGTCTCGCTCTTTTTTCTACACAAAAGCTCTTTGCCCCCTATTCTGAACTGTTCCCTCAGGTTTTTGCCTGGCAGTAATCAGGCAGTGCCACACACTGCCCAGTTACTGCCGCCGGAGCCCTTACCGCCTCCTAAAGAGGAGGTGGTAAGGGCTTCAGTTATAAATGGCCATGCAGAAATATTTTGTTTACCACATGGCTATTTACCAGTCCTCCTGAAAAAGGCCCTTTTACCGACAGCAGAAAAAGGTAGCCTCGGCATGCAGTAAACCCGCATGCTTATGCCATCGTGAGCCACTTTTACTGTTGTTTGGTAAAAGGGCACCTTAGTTATCTGTCTAATCAAAGAGGAAATGGCAGTTATATAGGTATCTGTGTGTTGCAAATAAGTATATGCTTGCAAATATGTCAATAAAGGTGAGCTGGTTGATGGAGTATATCTAGATTTTCAGAAAGCTTTTGACAAAGTTCTGAGAAAATTGAAGAGTCTTTTATTGGGTTATGCATCTTTATTTATTTAGATTTTGCTCACACCTTTTTAGTAGTAGCTCAAGGTGAGTTACATTCAGGTATACTGGATATTTCTCTGTCCCAGGAGGGCTCACAATCTAAGTTTGTACCTGAGGCAATGGGGGGTTAAGTGATTTGCCCAAGATCTCAAACAGCAGCAGTGGGATTTGAACTGACCACCGCTGGATTACAAAACCAGTGCTCTAACCACTAGGCTACTCCTCCACTCCCTTCTTTAGCCCTTCTTCATATAAAGAAAGGGGATGAAATATGAAAGCAAATGTATTACAATTTATCCAGTTTATGGAACCCCCTACATTTTGTTACAGGTTCAACCTCTCCTACACAAAAGAGTCACAAATTAGACTTCCTTGCTTATTCTGGAGTTTCTACAAATGTTTTAATTAGTCATCAAAGCTGGTAACCTCTGATGTGGTCTGATCACTTTTGTTGCACTTTCTATTTAAAAAAACAACTATAACTAATTGTAGAGGGTCTCTGTAGATTTTAACTAATATGCAGAGGAAGTAGATGGATCCACCTAATTTTTAGCAGCTGGTAACTACCAAGTCAAAAACCGAAGGCCCTTTTTACTAAGCCATGCTAAGAGCGTGCTAGCATTTTTAGTGCATGCTAATGATTAGTATATGCTAAATGCTAACTCGCCCATAGGAACACGCTAAAAACACTAGCACATTTTAGTAAACAGGTCCCCGAGCCCCGAGGTTTTCAATTTTGAATTAAGTATACAGAACAATGCAATTAGCAAAGTATTAAATGAAAATGCTCCTTTAATGAAAATTAAAGAGCCAATAAACCATTTGGCATGAAAGCTAATACATCACTGAGTATTTTCTGAGGTTCTTTTCCACACACACAAATAAATATTCAGTGGTTTTGCAAGGTCTTGTGACAAATTATCCTATGCAGATGACATCTTTTTGTTATACATAGTTCTAGACAAGTTTGAAGACATTCTAGTATCTATAAAAATAGTATCTTACTAATAGATAAATGCATGTCAGAACATTTTTTTAAATTAAATAAGAACAAAACAAAAATGTTATGGAGATTGTGACACAATACCTTGCAAAGGACTGGTGTTAGCATTGGATGAAAACCTGAAGATAGATGATCATTCTAAAGTATTGAGGATTATCTTAGATTCTAAATTGGTCTATGATAAACAAACTAAGGGCCCTTATTACTAAGCCCTTTTAGTATATCCTTTCACAAGTGTATACATCTATATGTCTTGCTTATAATCCATTTAAAAGCGAAGGCATTTATACCACATATCCTTAGTGTTTGGTTAAAGAGGACGGCACCCACTCCAATAGAAGGTGCATCAACTTCCACAAAGAAGAGCATTTCAGGATCAGGATGTCTGAGCACCAGACTGAAAGTGAAATCTTGCTTCTTCAGATCAATAGCTTATATTGCTTCTTCTGGCTAGTCCCAGGCATTGGCTTTCTTCCAAGGTAAGGCAGTAAGGGGAGTGGTCATGGTTGAGTAGCCATGAATGAACTGGTGATAACAATTCCGAAAATTCACAAAGCCTAGGAAGTGTTGCAAGGTTCATTGTCCTTTGGGGCGAGGCCAACCTTGGATGGTGGCTAGCTTAGTGGGATACATTTTAAGGCCCTAATCAGATGTAATATAGCACAGGAATGGCAATTCCTTCTGTTCAAAGGTTCACTTTTAGAGCAGAGGTGATTCTCACAGAGATGTTGAAGAACCTGTTTTACCTGGTCCAGGTGTTGGGCAAGAGTTTTTGAATATATCAGTATGTTATCTAGATATACCAGAACACAGCTTTGTAGTAGCTCAAAAAATTCTGGAAGATGTCTGGGGCATTCAAAAGCCCGAAAGGCATAACTAGATACTCATAATGCCCATCTCTGGTATTAAAAGCCATCTTCCATTTGTCTCTCTCACATATGTGAACCAGGTTTTAGGCTCCCCTGAGGTTCACAACAAAAGCCACATAGGCTTGAAGCAAGCCCTCAGGAATACTTATGTCTGCAATAGCTAGGGCAACAACTGGTGTTACAGAGTATAGACAACATCGGTGACAATGATTACTCCAAGTGGCAATTTCACATTATGAGTATCTAGTTATGCCTTTCGGGCTTTTGAATGCCCCAGACATCTTCCAGAATTTTGTGAGCTACTACAAATCTGGAGGACATAGAACGTGACGGCCTCCCTGTGGACAACCCCTATTTGTAGGCATCCGGGCCTTAAGATGCCATTGAATGCTTCCATATATATAAGAGAATGGTTTTGGTTAGGTCCTTGGTAGGAATTTTATAATGTCAGATGAGGGCTTCATCAATAAACTTCCCTCTTGCTTCAGAGTCAATGAAGGCTTTGGTGTACTTTACTTCTGGGTGAAGCTCGAGTACTTCTGGGACTCAAAATTGGTTGTGGGGAGTTCTGGAAGGTGGACCTAGCACTGTTTCCCTAGCCAAAGCTAGGCCCAAAAGTTTCCTGACTTGTTCAGGAATTTATGGGCATAATGTCCTTTCTCACAGAAGTAGACACACAAGATCTCAGACTGACATCTCTGCTTCTCCTGCTCAGAAGTAGAATAATTCACCTGCATAGGTTCCCTGGTATCAGGAAAGGAGGATTCATTGGTGGATGTATAGCTCACTGGAAGCAGGTTGCCAAATGGACCATCTTGCAAAAGGATTGTTGCTCCTGGCACCGAATACTGATCCAGTTACAGAGGTGAATAAGGTCATCCAGTGCAGTAGGAAGGTCCAGACCTGCCAGCTCGTCCTTAATTTGAGGTGCCAGCCCCTGCCAGAAGGCTGCTATTAAACTTTTATTGTTCCAGTTGAGCTCCAATGATAAGGTATAGAACTGAATTGTATAGTTCCCAAGGGTTTGTGACTCCTGTCTTAGATTAAGGAGCTCAAATGCTGTGAAGGTAGCTTTCCCAGGTTCCTTGAAAACTCTCCTGAATTGCCCAAGAAGTAGTTGAGGCTATTGAGCACTGGATTGTTCCACTCCCAAAGCAGAGAGGCCCATGCAAGGGATTGACCGGAGAGCAGGGAAGTGATATAAGCCACATGATCCCTATCCAGAGAGTAGTCCCTTGCTTGATGCTCAAATATTATCAAGCATGGATTGATGAACCCTCTACAGATCTAGTAGGAGCTGCTAGGTGGATGTCTGATGAGGTGGCTGCTGTAATTGGGTTGGACAAAGGTACAGCTGGATCTGGAGAAGTTGAAACCTGAGTTGATGATGACATCTGAATGTGGTCCATGTGGGTGGTCAGGCCCTGGATTGAACCAGACAGTTGCTGAAGCTGGAGGGCCAGTTGCTAGTTGGAGGCTAGGTAGGCTCTGACAGCACACGAGTCACACCCAGGCTAGGACCATGGCAGGCCAAGTCTTGAGGTAAACCAGGAGAGTAGGGAGTACTGTAATAGAGGCCAACAACAGGTCAGCTGGTCCGGATACCAACAATGGTATCACATAGTTCAGGACAGGTTGCAATCAAGTCACAGTCAGGCAAACAGGAATCATGGCAGGTGGCAGTCCAGAGGAATAAGGGAGGCAAGCCAGGGTCTGAGCCAGGAAATCAATCCAAGGAAGGGATCAGGAATAAGGACAGGATGGCTGGAGACATAGGCAGCAGCAAGGGCAGGCAGGCTGGGGAGACGGGCTGGAACAAGGGTAGGTAGGCTGGAAAGATGAACTGAATCAAGGGTAATTAGGCTGGAAAGATAAACTGCAGAAAGGGTAGGCAGTCTGGAATTGAAGACAAGAAGTAAGACTGGAGATAAGACAGCAACATACACCAGGTGGAAGCCAGGAGACCTCGCGCAAAGGCAGTGCAGAAAGGTTTCCAGCTTCATAAAGATGATGTTTTTGTGCTCGGTGTGTCTATCTTTTAGGAGCATTTTTTTTTTTGGGGGGGGGAGCCCAAGGGGGAAAAAAGCATAAAAACAAGCCATTGGGATGTATGGGGAAGCCATCATTCCTAGTAGACTGGCCACACAGACATCCCAACAGGGGAGTGAGGCACCTTTGGGGGCACTGCAGTGGACTTCACATAAAGGGGATCATTTTCAAAACAAAAACATCATAAGGTGGCAGAAGGACGTTTTTTCGACATCTCAGTTTTAGATGTTCTGCTCTACAGTTCATCCAAATTTCAAGGGGGCATGTCAGGGGAGGGGGGGTGTTTTGGGCGGGACATGGGTGGCACCAAAAGATGACATTTTTCTGCAATAATGGAACAAAATGAAAACATCTAGGGCCAAAATTAAGATTTTTTTTTTTACTAGACCTGTTTCAGTCATGACTAAGGTGCCCTAAACTACCAAATGACCACTGGAGAGATTAAGGCATAACCCCCCCCCCACACCCCTTATTCTCTGAATGGTCAATGACCCCTCCCCCAAGATATAAAGGAAACTGTACATATCAGCTTCTATGACAGCTTCTGATGTTATGGACAGTCCTATTAGAGTAGCAAACAAGTCCCTGAAGAAGCCTAGTGGTCAGTGCAGTGGACTGTACAGAAGGGGACCCAGGTCCATATCCCACTCTAACTGGTACTTTTGTGGTGGAAAGTGTGAACCCTCTAAAACTCACCATGAACCTACTGTACCTACATATACGTAAGTTACACCTGCAGGTATAAGGGCTATTGTAGTAGTGTACTGTTGGGTTCAGCAGGGTTTTGGTGGGTTTTGGAGGGCTCACCATACAATGTAATGTGGTAACGGTGAGATGTGTACCTGAGACCTTTCATGTGACATGCACTGCAGTACCTCCTAGGGTGCCCCACTGCTCTGCTGGGATGTCTGTGTGGCCAGCCTACCAAGAATGCTGGCCTCCCATATATCCTAATGGCTTGTTTTTGTGTGTTTTCCCCTTGTATTTGTTTTTCAAAGATGTCCCAAAAGAAACACTGAGCACAAAAACATCTAGCAAATGGCTATAAGTTAGATGTTTTTCTGGTTTGAAAATGGTCATGTTCACTGCTGAATTTTTGGACGTTTTTCGTAAAACATCTGAAATCAGATTTAGATGTCTTATCGAAAATGCCCTTTTACAGGTCCCAGGTATACATCTCACCATTACCCCCTTATATTGTACAGTGAACCCTCCAAACCCCACCAAAAACCTATTGTACTCAACTGTACACCACTACAATAGCCCTCATGCTTGCAGGTGTTGCCTCTAAGTAGGTACTGGTTTTTGGTGGATTTTAGAGGGCTCACGTTAACCTGGTGTGACTGTTCGTGCTAAACTAGGCAGATCATTGTCAACTAATGCTAGTATTTTATAATGGCGTCTTGGTACACAGATGCTGTCATAGAACTGGTACTCGGTGCTTGGCATCAGCATGCCTACCTTAAAGCACCCAGTTTTAGAATTGCCCTCATATTTTTTAAGTTCCTTCAATCTTATCATGATCCCTTAATATAACATAACTATTTATTTTATATTCTGCAATAGCTTTACAGTTCAGTGTGAATCACAATCTTAAAATGTAGTTATAACCAGGAAGTACAGTCATTTGTCAACTTTAACAAACCGTCCAGAACATTCTAAAATATGCATACAGCAACATAGAAAGAGCTATACTACAACCATTATATACAAATGTTTGAAAAAGATAAGTTTTAATCTGATGTCTTGTGTCTAAATATCCATTAGCATTTAATAACACTAACATTGCTGCCCGATATGCTAATAAATTGTCCAGCTATCTGAATCTCTTCTTACCCGTTACTGAGAGGAAAGGAAACAAATTAATATTTCTTGAGGCTCTAACTGAAGTTGCCTATATCAAATAATCAATTAGATAAAGTGGTGCAAACTCATATAATGATTTAAAAAGTCAACAAAACACTTAGAACTAAATTCTTTCCAAAAATCGGCAGCCAATGGATCATAACATAAAACAGAGATATCCGATCTGATTTACGTAGAGTAAGTTAGCGGCAAAGCAGTGTTCCGGATTGTTGAAGTTTCTTTATCAAAAATTGAGGACTGTTCAGATAAACAATGTTCCAGTAGTCTAGAAGGCTTAACAACAAAGCTTGTACAAGAAGACAAAATTGTTCCTCTTCAAAATACTTTTGAATGCACCGGGGTTTGCACATGAGTACAAAGGCTTGTTGAAGCATCTATTCACTTTAGGTTGCAGGGGAAGCCTGGAATCCAGAAAGATACCCAAAATTCTCACCACAAGAAGAAAAATAATCCCTTGTCCTTAAAATTCATTTTCTGCAATCGATGGAAGCTCTTCAAAATTATTTTTAATGTTTCTATTATATCCCTGTTTTTTCTTCTTTCCTCCAGCAAGAACATTTTTAGTATTTAGCCTTTATTTATAGAATTGTGTTAGAGGCTCTGTAATATTTATGAGGCCTTCGCTGAACTGCTTCTCTTGTCTCATTGTCATTTCAAAGAAATGTTCTCCAAAAATGAATGCAGTGCTCAAGGTACAGCCTCACTAGTGACTTATTCAGGGGAAATAGTATCTTCTTTCCCCAGCTGATGATAAATCATCTTATGCAAACAAGCATGTTGTTAATGTTTCCTATTGGGGAACACATACATGTGTGTGTGTGTGTGTGTGTGTGTGTGTGTGTGTGTGTGTGTGTGTGTGCTACATACGCTTCAGTATTTTGTAGAGATATTTGATGAGTTTGTGCAATGTATGTTGTTACTTTAGATCTATAATAAAAATTACACACTTAGCATTAGAAAAAAAATCCTATTAAAATTCCAAAAGGATATCTTAGTGGCCTTTAAATGTTTTTACTCTGGATGCATAGTGCATTTCTGGCTTTAATGTCAATGCGTCATTTTGTCCCAGACAGCTCATTCTGCCTCCTGTTATGTGTTCTTGCATTACGGCAACAACTGCCAGCATATCTGCCGTACATATTAAAGACAAAAGACAGAGATTGTGTGATGATTTTCAGGCCAGACAGCAAACTTCATCTGAAATGTTAGCAAATTTATGAGACTATCCGAACATGTGAAAAATAAGGATGCCAGCTCTTAATTTTCACATTAGAACATGCTGTAGACTTCATCATTACTCCATATATTTTCACAGTACAATGGCAACAGCTAGGAGGTAATGAAGTGCAGGAAAGTGCAAGCATATAATTACATCTGCACTCATTGATTTTAGAATGATACATTTTTTCCTATAAACTGATAGTAACTTTGAAATGACAGTTAAAAATGACGGATTTCTATTTTGTTAGTGACAGTAGACAGAATGTAAGTTAAGGTCTGTTAGAAAAAATAAAGATAACTTTTGTTCGATTTTCCTCCGTATCCATTTAAATCCAATATATATCTATATGCATATTTTTCTCTTATTTCTTTTATTCCATGGAAGTTTTGCAAAGTCTCTTTTAATTTTATTATTATTATTACTACTATTATTATTACTACTGTTTGCTTATATTGTATTTTTTCTATTTTAAAATTCAGTAAAGATATTTAGCAAAAATTACCCAGAAAGAGAAAGCGATAATCTTCAATATATCACACTGTCCATATTTATTTTACTTAAATAAACATGTAGAGATTAATATTTAATTAAAAGCAAAGGAGTGCATTTTAGAACCCCTAAGCATCATTTACTTGCATCTAAATTGGATTCATAAGTGCAAATTAAATTATATATATTTATAGTGATTTTAGAACATGAGCTTCTTATGTATGTAGATCAGTGTTTTTCAACCAGTATGCCGTGGCATATTGGTATGCCACAATTGCTCCCCAAATATCCCACGGGAGTTGGGCCAGCTTAATTTGTGCCAGAATGGAGTAAGTTTTCTTGTCTCTAGCAGCTGGTGACAGGAAGCAGTAATTCATACAGCCCGCTCGTGCCAACCCCGGAGCCTTCTCTGATGTAACTTCCTGTTTCCACAAAAGTGGGAAGCGTCAGAGAAAAGTCTCTGGGGTTGGCATGAGTAGGCTGTATGAAATCACTGCACACTGCGGTCAATTGCTAAGAGACAGAAAAACTTTTAAAAGGTACCCGGGGAGGGGTGGAGAGCAAATCAAGAGAATCAAGGGGAGATGCCTGGTCACCAGCTGGAGAGGAGTCAGGAGGGAGAGATGCTGGTCTATTTTTGTGGTTGTGGGGAGAAGGAAAGGTAAATGCGGGACTATTTGTGAGAGTGGGGGGGGGGGAAGAGAAGATAAATGGTGGACTCTTTGTGATGGAGGAGTGGCCTAGTGGTTAGGGTGGTGGACTTTGGTTCTGAGGAACTGAGTTCAATTCCCACTTCAGGCACAGGCAGCTCCTTGTGACTCTGGGCAAGTCACTTAACCCTCCATTGCCCCATGTAAGCCACATTGAGCCTGCCATGAGTGGGAAAGCACGGGGTACAAATGTAACAAAAATAAAATGTTGCACTATGACTGTGAGAGGAAGAAGGTCAAATGCTGAACCATGTGTGTATGTACAGGGGGGGGGGGGGGGGGGGGAGAAGGTAAAATGCTGGACCATGTGTAGGGGTGTGCTTTCACAATTTTAGCACCATGTAAATGTGCCGCGAGATGAAAAAGGTTGAAAATCTCTAATGCGGATGGTAGCATACAAACATTTTAAGGGGGCCATATTCTGGTGTTCAGGGTGGTCCATTAACATACGCATATATTTTATATTTTGGAATGGTAATACGTGTACAGTGACTCTTTTATCCATCAGCATTTACACCTGGTTCCTGTCACCATAATCAACAGGTAACCTTTCGTTTGGACCTGGAATATTGAGGGGTGTTTTAAGGGGGTTATAAGGTTTACCCCTCTGCCATTTAAAAATACTTCACTTTGCAAACATTATTTTCAGAGAATGGTTCCCTTAGGACCTAATGGACACGCACATTTAAAAATCTGTCACTTCTCTATATAAGTGGCACCATTTACATACATGAAGCACAAAATTGTCATATAAGCTACATTGTGTTTATTGTTAAAATGATCTTTGTATTATGTTGCCCATTGGCCTTTGTGGTCCCCTTCAAAGGTTTCAAAATTGACTATTAGTGGCCCTAATAGATGTTGGTCTTCTGGGTCTGCTGTAGGTACATTTTCTTATTTGTTGTGTGCTTGTGAGTATTTGACGCAGTTTTAGATTCCCATGAGGGAGCAGATTACTAGTGTGTTAGAAATTCTGTCTAATTCGAGTTGTAAAATAGTTATTTGGAGGTCAGCTGCTTTATCTTATCTAATAAATAAAGGGATGGCTATTTGATGTACTTATGGCTATAGCAATATGGACCATATTGTCTTGAGTGGAAGAACAATACTCCTTTGTCCATGAATGCTTGCTAGAATATTGTACATCTTACTAGAAAGTATGAAGAGGCTGTTGTGATTAAAAAAATGGAACTTCTCACTATTTAAAAACGTTTGGGCTTCTTTAGATTTGTGTTGTCATAAGTACATAAGTATTGCCATACTGGGAAAGACCAAAGGTCCATCGAGCCCAGCATCTTGCTTCCAACAGTGGCCAATCCAGGTCACAAATACCCGGCAAGATCCCAAAATGTTATAGTATGATTTTGAATGAAATCTCAAGTTATTTGTAATAATGGGCAATGTAATATGTTTGTATAACCCTGGGTTGTTGGGGGGGGGGGGGGGGAGGGAATTTGTGTTGTTTATGTTTTAATTGTTAATATAGAGATTGAACTATAATATGGTCTCTCTTGTACATGGAAACCAGATATGCATGTTTTTTTGACCGCATTATGGTACTTATTTTAGAAGTACTATTCAAATTTTAGACATGCATAAACTGATATTTAGGGGGAGAGGGATACATCAAGATGCGGTAAAAGTTCACCCTTTATCGCAACTCGATGCCCTGTGAGTTTCAGCAATCTGGGGGATCCCAGTACAGGGCTACCTTTCAAATTCATTGGTGGTCCAAAGGAGCTGGGGGGGGGGGTCAGGGGTTTGGGGGGGCATCTGGGGATGTCTTTGGCAGGAGCAATGCCCAATTGTTCATGTGACTACCATTAGGGGTCATATTTCCATATAAAGAATTTCATGCTTACTTGAAAATCGCAGCATGAAATGAAGCCGATAACATGTTAACAGGTTGAAGTGGTGCTATTTTCAAGTGAGCTTGATTGCTAAGATTGGTCCCTGTAATCCCTGAAGCAGCAGTTCAGCGAAACACTGGCCACCATTGGTGGGACTGAGTCTTCAGTTAAAGCAGATAAGTTATGTTTCTGTTTCTAATGATTTTTTTCACTGTTATTTCTGCATTGCATAGAGTTGAATATGAATCATTCATGGGTTTTTTTTAATGCCTATGAAGTAATTGCCATAAAGCCTCACTACAATATTCTGATGGAGGTGATGCTCTCTAGCTTGCTGTTTGACAATATTGGGATAGTTTTGTTGGTAGATAGTTCATTTATTCTTTCTCTTCCTCTTTAGTTGTTCAATTTTTCACAATCCATTTGTATTTAACAACCTTGTGTCATCTGCAAATTTAATTGCCTCACTTGTTCAGATTTCCAGATCATTAATCCATATGTTAAATAGAAACAGTCCTAGTACAGATCCCTGCGGCACTCCACTATTTAACCTCCTCCATTGAGAGAAATGACCATTTAACCCTACCTCTGTTTTCTGTCCAATAATCAATTCCTAATCCACAGCAGAACATTGTCTCCTATCCCATGACTCTTTCTCAGGAATCTCTCATAAGGAAATTTGTCTAAAGCTTTCTGAAAATCTAGATATACTACATCAACCGCCTGACCTTTATCCACATATTTATTCACGTCTTCAAAGAAATGAAGCAAATTGGTGAGGCAAGACTTCCCTTGGCTGAAACCATGCTGACTCTGTTCCATTAAACCATGTTTTTTATGTTTTCCATAATTTTATTCTTTATAATAGTTTCCACTATTTTACCCGGCACTGACATCAGGCTTACCTGTCTGTAATTTCCCAAATCACCCCTGGAGCTCTTTTTATAAATCAGCATCACATTGGCCACCCTCCAATCTTCTGGTACTACGGATGAATTTAATGACAGGTTACAGATTACTAACAGCAGATCAGCAAATTCATGTTTGAGATCTTTCAGTATACTTGGATGCATGCCATCTGGTCCAGGTGATTTACTACTCTTTAGTCTGTCGATTTGGCTTAGTGCACCTTCCAGGTTCACCGATATTTCTTTCATTTCCTCTGCATCATCACCCTTGAAAACCATTTCTGGTACAGGTAGATCTCTTATATCTTCTTCTGTAAAGACAGAAGCAAAGAATTCATTCAGTTTCTCTACTATGGCCTTGTCCTCTTTGAGTGCCTCTTTTGCTCCTTCGTGATATAATTATACCAGGGAATCCTCTTGCAGTCTTTATGCTTTTTGAAGTACCTTGAAAAGTTGTGACTGTGACTTTTTGCCTCTGCAGCAAGTTTCTCTTCATATTCTGTTTTAGCCTTCTTTATCACTGCTTTGCATCTAACTTGTTAGTGCTTATGTTGCTTCTTATTTTCTTGATTTGGATCCTTTTTCCATTCTTTGTATGACATTCTTTTTGGATCTAATAGCCTCTCTCATTTTACCTTTTAACCATACTGGAATTCATTTTCTTTCTTTCCTCCTTTATAAATATGTGGAATGCATCTGGACTGGGGTTCTAAGATGGCATTTTTAAAACATCCATGCCTAATTTAATGTCCTAACCTTTTCAGCCAATCCTTTTTGCTTCTTTTTACCATTTTCCTTATTTTATCATAGTCACCTTTTCAAAAACTAAATTCTGCTACAGTAGATTTCCTTTGTGGCCTCGTTCCAGATAGTAGCTGAAACTTGATCATGTTATGATCACTGTTTCCCAGTGGACCCAACACCATTACCTCTCATATTATGCCCTGCACTTCACCAAGGAGTAGATCTAAAATGGCTCCCCCTCTTGTCAGTTCCTGGATCAGTTGCTCCAAGAAGCAGTCAGTTATTACATCTAGGAATTTTATCTTCCTGGTGCTCTCTGATGTATCATTTATCCAGTCAGTATTGGGGTGATTGAAATTACCCATTATTATACTGTTGCCCAGTTTGCCAGCTTTCCTAATTTCTGTCTGTTTTTTTCTGTCCTAGTGGACAGTATTACAGCCCTACAAGAATACTCTTTCCCTTTGCACATGGAATGTCTATCCATAATGATTCCATGCTGCTATGTGTTTAATATAGAATGTTTATTTTGTTTCATTCAATTCCCTCTTTAACATATAGCACAACCTCCCCTCCAATTTGATCCCCTCTATCATTGCAATATAATTTTTACCCTGTTAACACAGTGTCCCATTGATTGTCTTCCTTCCTCCAAGTCTCTGAGACGCCTATTAAATCTATCTCATCATTTAGTGCTATATATTCTAACTCTCCCATCTTATTTTTTAGGCGTCTAACGTTTGTATACAGGCACTTCAAATTGTGTTTTTTCCTTGAATCTACAAGCTGCTTAGAAGTTGATGGGGATAATGTGCATCCTTTATCCTGCTCTCTCTCCTTAAACACACCTAGCTTTCTTTCACCATTGTTGAAAACTCTCTATTGGGATTCCCTAAATATTCTGTTTCAGTAGTTTCCTTCAAAGATGCTCCGCACCGAACCATGCGCTCCTTAGCGGCTGTCGGCTTTCCCCCACACTTTAGTTTAAAAGATGCTGTATCTCATTTTTAAAAGTTAGCATAAGGCTACTTCTGGGGGTCATGAGTAGATTAGTAATGCTTGGTCCTAAATTTGAATTTTTATTTTTGTGTATATATGTGTGTGTGCGTGCACATCTGTATATGTGTAAATGAGCATATATAAGTGTATATTAATTTTTTTTGGACCCCATTTGTAAAGAATTGCTGGTTTCAATAGTGGGTTATGATTTCTTAACAGTGCTAATTTTTTACCACTGCCAATTAGAAACATCATTTTATACAAAACAATTGCAATTGGCAACAACAAACTTCTTTTGCAATTTGACATGTCTAGCGCCTTCGACATGGTCAACCATGGAATACTTCTACACATTCTAGAATACTTTGGGATTGGAGGAAATGTTCTTAACTGGTTAAGAGGATTCCTGACAATGAGATCTTACCAAGTAACAACCAAAGCGACGACATCAGCCCCATGGACACCTGAATGTGGAGTCCCCCAAGGATCCTCCCTCTCACCAACCCTCTTTAACCTAATGATGATACCTCTAGCCAAGCTACTAGACAATCAAAACCTCAATCCATATATATATGCAGATGATGTCATGATCTAAATCCCGTTTAAACACGATCTAAAGGAAATTACCAACGAGATCAACCAAAGCTTCCAAATCAAGCACTCCTGGGCGGATGCATTTCAACTAAAGCTCAACGCAGAAAAAAACACAATGCCTTATACTTACATCACAATATAATACAAATAACTTCCCCACCATATCTACCCCAAACGTTTCCCTCCCCGTCTCTAACACTCTGAAAATTCTTGGAGTTACCATAGATCGACATCTCACACTTTAAAGCCACGTGAAGAATACAACTAAGAAAATGTTCCACTCCATGTGGAAACTCAAAAGAGTAAAACCTTTCTTCCCAAGGGCCATTTTCCGAAATCTGGTACAATCGATGGTACTAAGTCACCTGGACTACTGCAATGCACTTTACTCTGGATGTAAAGAACAGATTATCAAGAAACTTCAAACCGCCCAAAACACCGCAGCCAGACTCATATTTGGAAAAACAAAATATGAAAGTGCAAAACCCCTAAGAGAGAAGTTACATTGGCTCCCTCTTAAAGAACGTATCATGTTCAAGATTTGCACAATAGTTCATAAAATCATTTATGGAGACGCCCCGTCATACATGCACGACCTACTGGACCTCCCACCCAGGAATGCCAAAAGATCTGCCCGTACTTTTCTTCAGTTACACTTCCCCAGTTGCAAGGGATTAAAATACAAACTAATACATGTGTCCAGCTTTTCTTACATGAGCTCGCAGTTGTGGAATACAGTACCAAAATACTTAAAAACAATTAATGAAATAACCAACTTTCGCAAATCGTTAAAAACCTATCTCTTCACTAAAGCTTACCACGAGAATCCATAACTAACCACAACATACCACCATGACTCCTTGACTATGACTGTCTCCTTTCTATAACTGTTTGATTATATTGACATGTGAACCTTGTTATTCTTAATATCTATGTAACACCAATTGTTGTTTGTACCCTGAAATGGCAATGCCATTACAGGTATTTGTAAGTCACACTGAGCCTGCAAACAGGTGGGAAAATGTGGGATACAAGTGCAATAAATAAAATCTCTATATAAAACACACCTCCAACGTTCTGAAGCCTCACTTTCTCAACGTTCTAAAAGTGAGGCGCCAGAGATCAATTTTACACCATGAGTGTCTGCCCCGCCCACTCGTCGAACGTGATGACGTCTAGGGCAGGACACCGACACAGAAGGAATGGCACCGACAACCCCTTACTACGCGACCGCCAAACCGTTGCCACGCAACGAAATGCATTGTAAAGGAACCAATGAAAACAAGCAGAAGAAGGGAAGAGAAAGAACAGCGCAAACGAGCAGATTCTGTGGAGCTGGGACACAAGGAATATCACTGACACCCGTTCTCCTTCTCCAGGTATGTAATGTCTACAGCACAAATGCCTCTTACAGCGCTCTGGCCCCCCAAAAAGCCTCAGCCACAGCCACTCCATCGGTGGAATGGGATGCAAGCAACAGACGCTCAGCAGCACAACATGTTGCCACAACTCCACCCCTCCACCCACACCCCGAAAACACTGCACCCGCTCGCTGCAGCACTTCACTCCCAGGGACGTGCCCAATCGTCCCCGGGAGTACAAAAACTACACGCTGGCTATCGCAGCGCTCCTCAAAGAACCGGCCCCCACCACTGCCTCACCTGTCGAAAAAATGCAAACGGAACATCCAGCCCCGCTCGGGGACCTACACAATCCTCCCCGAGTACAAAAAAAAAAAAGCCCCAGGAAAAAAGATCCACCCAACAAAATATCCGCACAGCAGCAGCAAAACAAAAGGAAAATTTCCACAGCGTTTCAGCAACTCTATCTAACCACCCAGCAACAACTTTAAAGGAACCCCCTTCAAAATATCGGCACAGCAGCAGAAACACAAAAGGGAAATGCCCAGAGTGAACCCCCCTTCAAAATATCAGCCAAGCAGCAGCAACAACCAACACTCCTGCCCACAAAAGGAGGGGGGTCATGGAACTTAAAACTACACACATACACTCACTGACACACTGTATCTCTCTGACAAACACTCTTTCATACACTCAGTCACTCTTACACACACAATATGTCTCCCATACACTCTGTGACACACACTCTGACACAGACACACTCTCTCACTCTCCACACATAACAGCAATAGGAAAAAAAACCCCTGCAAACTCCTGTAACACAATAAAGGCTGACTTCCCTACAAACAAACAAGGTACAGCTTTATTTAACCAAACAAAAAAAAACTCACTTCAATCTAAAACTGCCCCCCACACACAGACACTCATGCACAGTCACAGTTCCCCAACCCAAAAAACCCCTACTGTGACTCTCACACCCATATACAATTACTGATGTCTCGCACACACACTCATGCACTCTGACTCATCGCCCACCACTGTGGACATCTGTATGTTTTTTCAACAGTAAATAACTCTTCTAATGCATTTGAAAAACAGATTAATACAACTCAACAAACGCACCTTTTACCTGATTGTAACAAAAATTATACAAAACATATTGTTGACAATGAAATGTTCATAATGTAAGAAACAATTACAATACAAATACAACTTTAAAAAAAAAAAAGTGGGCTTTTTTAAAAACACTTATATCCCTTAATCTCAAACAGAAAAAAAAACAAAAATAAAAACCACATGCTAGCGCCCGTTTCATTTGTTTCGGAAACGGGCCTTTTTTACTAGTAAATAAATAAAAACCTTTGATGCATTTATAGTTGACGATACCTTTGAGGTGTGTTTTATCACTTTGTTTTGATTTGCAGTATACCATAGCATTCAATAAAATGCATTTGATTCATTAGCATGCTTTAAAAAGTGTAGTGGTTCTAAATAATTTATCTAGAAAGAATGGTTATCAAGAGAAATTTTCTGTTTCAAAGATATCTGTGACCTTGATCTTTTTTGCAGTAATGCTACTCATGGTGTATCTTGATTATTATTTCATTTTCTATGTGCAATCATTGCCCCTTTCCCTTTATTTTTTTACTAATACTTTACAAACTGATTTGGTTGTAGTGTACAGTTAATGTCATTTATATCAAGACCTCTGATTGTTCTTGGTTTTTTTTTTTTGTTGAGCTTTGTATTATAAAAAAAAATCAATAAAGATATTTGAACTAAAAAAGCTTAGCGTGATCAAAAGTACCATGTGAACCTAAAAATTAACACATGCAAAGGTGTTAAGTATATGTTAAATATCTAACAGATATTTATTTGAACATGAATATGTGAAATGAACTCAAATTGTTTAAAAAGGCCAAACTGAAAGTGAACTGAAATTTATTTTTGCCTGTGCACCTCACTAGTGTTCATTATAAAATACTAGTAAAAAAGGCCCATTTCTCAAAGAAATGAAACGGGCACTAGCAAGGTTTTCCTCGGAGTGTGTATGTTTGAGAGAGTGTGTGTGTGTGAGAGTGACTGTGTGAGAGAGAGAGAGTGAATGTGCGAGTGTGTGTGTGTGACAGAGAGAGAGAGAGTGAGACTGGGTGCGAATGTGTCTGTGAAAGAGAGAGAGTGTGTGTGAGATTGAAAGTGTTTGCCAGGGGCCCCCTCTCCCTCCCTCCCTCCTTCCCAGTTCCAGTGGCCCCCCTCCCTCCGTGTTCCAGGGTCATCCCCCCCCCTCTGTCCCTTTGAGGTCCAGGGTCGTCCCCCCTCCATCCCTCTGAGTTCCAGGGTCATCCCCTCCCTTCAACTTCCAGGGTTGTCCCCTCCCTCCCTCCCTTCGACTTCCAGGGTCATCCCCCTCCCTCCCTCCGAATTTCACGGTCCCCCCTCCCCCTCCCTCCCTCCGAGTTCCAGGGTCCCTCCTCCCTCACTCCCTCCCAGTTCCAGTGTCCCCTCTCCCTCCCAGTTCCAGGGTTGTCATCCCTTCCTTCCTTCCTTCCTCCCTCCCTCCCTTCCAGTTCCAGGCCCCCTCCCTCTGATTTTTAAAAGTTATCTTCACTTACCAAGTCAGGGTTACGGCGGCTGGCAGCAGCGGTAAAACGCGTGCAGGCTCGGCCCTTCTCTCTCTCTCAGCTGTGGTCCTCCCCTCATTTCTTGTTTCCGCAAGGGCGGGACCACAGCTGAGAAAGAGAGAGAAAGGCCGAGCCTGCACGCGTTTTACCGCTGCTGCTAGCCGCCATAACCCTGACTTGGTAAGTGAAGATGGTAAGTGAGTGGAGGAGTGGCCTAATGGTTAGGGTGGTGGACTTTGGTCCTGGGGACCTGAGGACCTGAGTTTGATTCCCGGCACAGGTAGCTCCTTGTGACTCTGGGCAAGTCACGTAACCCTCCATTGCCCCATGTAAGCCGCATTGAGCCTGCCATGAGTGGGAAAGTGCAAGGTACAAATGTAACAAAAAAAAGGATGACTTTTAAAAATCAGAGGGAGGGGGCCTGGAACTGGAAGGGAGGGACGACGACACCCTCATGCGTGTGACGTGCCCTTCCCTCTCACTGTTCCGCCCTTGACGTCATCACGTTTTGACGTGAGGGCGGGACAGAGAGAGATGGTGACAGCCAGCACGAACCCTACAAACCCTTCACTGCCATGGAGTCAGCTTCAGAACGTTGGTGGTGCTTTTTATTATAGTAAATATGGGATCAGACTTAAAGATCAAAATACATATACTGTAGAACAGGGGTTCTCAGTCCAGTCCTCAGGACACACCAAGCCAGTCTGGTTATAAAGATATCCACAATGAATATGCATTTAAGTGATAATTGTTTGAGGAGCTGCCTAAATTTAGGTGGAAACTATGTGTGTAAATGCCTGTATTCTAGTCATTGGCATTCAGATATGAACATATATGCTTGCAAATAATAAATTGGTATATACTATTCTTTAAGTATATGCATATCTTCTAGGGGGCATACTTTACAGGTTAGCATTCACCTGGGTACAATCTAGTCTGCATGTTAGTGGCATTCACACTTATGCAGGTAGCTTATAGAATATTACAATATGTATACATTATCCTCCAAATTCTTTACAATGCAACTTAAGTTGCATGTGCAAAACTACTTGAATTCCGTTTTCCACACATAACCTAATTGACTTGACAAGCCCATCAGTGCCGATAATTGCCACTTAACAAGCAATTATTGCCACTAATTGGCTTTAATTACAATTTACATGCACAACTTTCTATGTGTATTCTATAAAGTGGGATGCAAGCGCTCCGGGCAGGAAAAAGGGGGCTCTTTCCTGCCCCAAAGAGGTCACTAGACCACCAGGGCAGTATAGTAAGGGAAGGGGAGGATAGGACACCCAGGGGTGGGGTGAAAGGGGTAGGGGTGGTATGTGACAGGGGTGGGGCATGGTGTGGGCAGGGTGGGTGTGGTGTGGGCTGGGCATGTGTTCTCTTTTGTGGGGGAGCAAATATGGTAACCCTATCCACCACACAACTGCAACCCACTAACTCCAGTGACACTACTGTGCACAATGCACACCTCCACCCAGTGAGACCCAGCACCAGCACACAAGTCGCACAAACACAGCAGCAGCAAACAGCAAGTGACAAACTGGGACTAGACAAACAGAGCAACAATGAGAGACAGAAGACAAGCAGGTAGGGGGTAGAATGGGAGGTGTTGGGGTTTGCGGACAGTGACCGTTTGATGGGGGAAGGGGGACAAATACATAGCAAGGGAGGAGTGTGGCTGGGGGGTTAGCTGGTGTGGGCAAAGACTTGAGGAGGCAAGGCAGGAAATGTGAAGGTCAAAAGGTTCAGACTGTGGAAAACAGACAAAGGTATCAAACCACTCGGCAACTCTTCAGCATTTCTCAAGCGACCAATTCCACCTCTCCACTCTCCAACTCAGCAAATTCACACATGGGTCCAAAGAGAGGTTTGGCCTTGACCTAGATGTTTTTAAAGCTGGTCTAAGTCACAGCATCTTTCTTTTCGGCCCTAGGAAATTGTTTTCTTATCCGTTATTGCAAAAAAAAACCAAACAAACATCCAACACATAACGCCACCCATCTCACGCCCATGACATGCCCCTGAAATGCCCCTTCTGAAAATGCTTTTTTCGGCAAATATTACAAACATTTTTTGGGGGGGAAAGGTTTGATTATATGTTTTAAATATTTTCATGTGATCAACACGTCCATCTGCCACATGCCATTTTTTGGATTGTTTTTTTTCTTCTGATTATGAGCCCCCATAATGAATCATAAATTCCCCCAGTTTTACAATGCCACCATCTAACCCTCTCCTCTCAACACAAATTAATGAAATAACAAAGATCAAAACACACAATCACATTTCCATTTACAATACTGGATTTTACATATCCCATCTGCTTGGAAAGATAAACCAGGGAAAGATCCATTCATACCACATGAAAGATTTGGGGCATTTTTACTAAGCTGCATAAGGCACTAACGGGTACCTAACATAGGAAAAAATGGAGTACAGGGAGATGCATTCAGGAATCCTACAGTAACTTTAAAATCTGTGTGTGTTAACCATGTGCTAAAAGCTTTTTTTAATTTATTTGACGGAGGATGTCAGGGGCAGAGAGTGGGCATTCCTGCGCTTACCAGTTAATGTATCTACATTACTGCCCAAACACTGGTTAGTTCACAGTTACTGCGTGATTCCTTACTGCCTACAAAATAGGTGGTGGTAAGTGCTCATGCAGGAATTTTTACAAATGGCAACATTAGCGCATGGCCATTAATGCAAAAAAAAAAAAAAGAAAATTAGGGTTTTTATGCTGTGGTAAAAATGCTCTTATCATGAGGGAAAAACCTGTGTAAGGGCATGCTAAGGCCTATTTTTGCCACAGCCTACTAAAAGGTCCCCTTTGTGACTAGAGACAATAGACTTTTTTACTTATTTTTATTATTCTTATTTTTTGTCATGGAAGGGGACTTGATATACTGTCTTTCTGTGGTTACAGTCAAAGTGGTTTACATACTATATGCAGGTACTTTATTTTGTTCCTGGGGCAATGGAGGGTTAAGTGATTTGTCCAGAGTCACAAGAAGCTGCACTGGGAATCAACCAAGTTTCCCAGGATCAAAGCCTGTTGCATTAACCACTAGGCTACTCCTCCATTTAACAGTCAGCACTAAAAATGATAAGAGCATAAGAATAGCCATACTAGGTTAGACTGATGGTCCATCTAGTTCAGTATCTTGTTTCCAACAATGGTCAATCCAGTCACAAGTACTTGGCAGTATCCAAAAAAGTAGCAAGGTTTCATGTTACCTATCCCAGGGACAAGCAGTGGCTTCTTCCTGTCTATTGCAATAGCAGACTACGGACTTTTCCTCACGAAACTTCTCCAAACATTTTTTAAACCTATATATGCTAACCGCTGTTACCACATCCTCCAGCAACGGGTTCCAGAGCTTAACCATTCATTGAGTGAAAAAATATTTCCTCCTTTTCAATTTAAAAGTATTACCTTGTAACTTAATTGAATGTCCTCAATCTTTGTACTTTTTGAAAGAGTAAAAAAGTGATTCAGGTTTACCAGTTCTACTGTACACCACTCAGGATGTTGTAGACCTGTATCATATCCCCCCTCAGCTGTCTCTTTTCCAAGCTGAAGAGCCCTAATGTCTTAAGAGTTTCCTCATATAAGAGAAGTTCCATTCCCTTAATGCTTGGTCACCCTTCTTTTGAACTGTTTCTAATTCCACTATCCAGCTTATTTTCGAAAGAGAAAAATGCCTATAGTGCGACCTAAATTGGGAGATAGACGTTTGTCTCACAAAGGCGCCCAAATCGGTATAATCGAAAGCCGATTTTGGGTGTTTCCAACTGCACTCCGTCACGTAAATGAATAAAGTTGACAGGGGCGTGTCGGAGGCGGAACTGGGGCGTGGTTATCAGCCGAGGAGAGATGGGCGTCTTTATGTCATGGACTCCGCCCCTCAGGAGCAGACCACGCCCAATTTCCAAATAAAATTTCTCTCGAACTGTAGTCGGTGACCTGTATCCGGGCTGTCTGACTCCCAAAGGACGGTGTCCACACCAAAATATAGGAAAGGTTATAGGAAAGGAGGTATTTTAGGGAAATAAGGATAGAACAAGGGAAAATATAAGGTACAACAATACTAAACCAAATAACAAGTCCTCAATAAACTTTAAAATTTAACAATTTATTTGTCAGATAAACAAATATATATATATATATATTCCTAAAATAACTACTTTAATTTCTATTTTCTAGATTTTCGTCTCTTCAATTCGTTAACAAAACATCATTTTATAAACATCAGATAAGTATTCAACCGTTTGCTTTTCCTTTGTCTCTTATCTATTTGCAATTCTATTTCATTTTCTCTTTTCTCAAAGAATTGATACTTTTCTTCACTTTTGTTTTTCAGGTCCTGTACTCCACTCAATACAACATAACGGTAAGTATGCTTAAGTTTATTTTCTTTCTATCTCTTTTCCTTTATTTTCTTTACCATACTCTGTTGTCTTCTTCGTTCTTTGCAGGCTCTTTGACTTTTCTTGAAACGTTGGGGCCCTTGATATGTTCAGTATTCTTATGATCAAGTATTTTCTTTTAGGATTTTCTTCTTTCACCTACACCTGTTCTTAACCAAAATAACTGAAAAGAAGACCCTTACTCCTTAACTTTTTCTCTGGATACCTAATAGAAGGGTTTAACTTATACACTGGCCAATATAGATAATCAAAATAAATTAATCAAAATCCCTAGACTAAATTTCCTATGCTAATTGACTTTTTCCCTATTCTCACAGAGAACTTCACTCTTCTTTACTGCTCTTCTCACTTTCCCATATACACTCTACAGTCACGCAAGACTTAACCCCTATCTCAACATTCATTAAATTTTTCATACATAAAATATTTATTATTTCCCTCTCAATCACTTTCATTCCACCATAAAACTCACTTTTTCACTAAACTTTGTCATTTAATCCATTTCCATACTTTGTAGGCCTTCACTTCGCACAGCTATTTCACACACACTCTTCTCCATCTGTGTTCAGAAGCTCTCTCCCCAACTGCCCACTCGGCCGTTGCCTAGACAACGGAGCTTCCCTGGACATTCCGCCGTCCAAGCAACCAATCAGGTGCTCTACTTGATTTGGAATTCCTCCACCTGTCCATCATGGAACCCCTACCAAACATTCCATTCTCCATTTTAATCAACTGTTTCCCCATTAAGAATCATTAAAAACATATATTTTCCCCAATTTTTACCCCTAAACTCTTCCCAATTAACTTCAAAATTTCCATGCCGCCTAATATAAATTTCCCCATAATCCCTATATTTTTAGAATTCAAATTAACCCTTTCCTTACCCCACAATCAAACATTACCCCATAACACCCCTCCGAAAACTCAAAACTCCCCAAAAACCTATCCAAAAATTAGAAGACCCCTCCCCGGACATAATATGTCGAAATTATTAAAATCGGACCATTTAAACCCCCCGAAGCACCCCAAAATGTCCCCCTATTAAATAAACCCCTTAAACCCCAATTTTAAAATTACACCCCCCCTAATTTACCTAAACTAACCCCCCTGAACACAAATCTGCAAACAGAATTTAAATCCGTTAAACCGTTCAGAATCTACGCCCCTCTACACCTATTACCACATTTTAAACAATATAAAAAATAAAATTTGGGGCTAAATACCCCCTTACCTGTATCCTTAAGTCCCCCACACATGACGACCACCAAAATTCCAGGTCCCGGTGATCTCTCCTCAAAAACGGAGGAAAAACAAAAAAACCTCCGTGGCCGGGCCCAAAATTTAGCCCCCGGCTTCGGCCTACTCGGAAAGACTCGCGTTGCCGGTTCGTGCATGAGGCGCGCCGCCTCATGCACACTCGCGCGTCATTCCCCCGACGTCCTCTTCCCCTGCAGCCCTCTTCTCGGCGCTTCACGGGCCCGAAAAAGATCTTCACTCCCGGGGATGCGCTCCATCGGCCCCCGGGAGTTAAAAAAAACGCCGCTTCGCTTTCCTGCTCCCCTCCTCCGTACCGGAGCGCTCATCCAGCGCTCCGATTCAATTTTGCAGGTCCGGGGACGTTCCCAACCATCCCCGGACCCCGAAACGTGCTGAGCCTCGTCCCCAAACCTGAACCTGCATTACACAGGCCCCAAAATCCCTCGGGAGCGCCACTCTTCCCCCGTAGCGCTCCCAACCAGAAAAATGGCCTCAAAATCGGCCCCGAAATGGACCCCAGCCACAGATGACCCCAGAAGCCTCCAAAAACCTTGCTGCCTGCTCCTGCAGCATCGGAGACCCTCCAAAAACCTCCCAGGTAAGTATTTATTTATTTATATTTTCTTTAACCCCTAACCCCCTGTTACATTCGCCCGGACTGAAAATCAATATTGTCCCCAATATTACTATATTATTCTTTACAATCACACTCCACCACACAAACTTTCATGAATCTTATAACATCACCTCCTATAATCACCCTCAACCCAAATCCCCATTTTCTCCTTAACCACCTTCAGTCATCCTTATATATTCAACTCTATTCAATCCTATTCTATCTCTTACTCATATTTTTCCTCTCATAGAACTCTTTAAACAACAATACAAATATTTTCATCTTGCAAGGTATACCGTTAAACTTTAACACTACATTTCCAAAACATTTCATAAATTTTCCAAAATTTATGACAATTACTTTCAAATTCTTAAACTGTTCTTTAAAATAACAAAACCAACTTCAACTGTAATTTATTTTTTTTCTTAAGTCCTACTTTTCATTTAAATACAAAATTTTCTTGTAAATATGTTGAACATTTTCCTTTGGTACTACGTTTTGACATTCGGATGTTATCAACATTTTCTTCTATTGTAGATTCACTCACAGGATTAATCCTAAATTCTGTGTAAACCAAATATCCTTCATCTATTACATTTTCTTCTCTCTTTGAGCAGTCTGACTTCACCATTTGACAACTCTCAATTTGAGTCTCTTCAATTCCTTCCCTGCACATATAATATTTCTTTACTAAATTCCTATTAATTACTTTTTCTTCCATTGAATTTTTTATTCTTAATACATTGGAAGTATCACCCCAAATTTGTACTATTTGGTATGGCTCCTCCTCCCATGTGTCCTGAATCTTGTGCCGACCACGAAAACCTCGCCTCTGCAGCAACACCCAATCCCCCTCCCGAAGAACTTCAGCCCTCGATTTCTTATTATATTGGCTTCTTAGTTTTTCATTTTGTTCCTCAGAAGCTCTTCGGGCCAGATCTCTCGCCAGATCTAATTTGGACTGGTGTTGCACTATCCAATCTTCCAAGGAATTAACTTGTCCTGTTTTCCAACATTCTTCTTCTTGTCTCACTAAATCCTGATGTGGCATCAAATTTTCTTTTCCCAAGAAAAGAAACGCTGGAGTAAATCCAGTAGCATTATGTATGGAACTATTGTAGATCTGGTTAATCTCAGGCAAGTAATTGGACCAGACCCTTTTCTTTTCAGGTGGAAAAGCACGTAATATCTGGTGAAATGTCCGATTGTATCTCTCACACCTCCCGTTTCCCTGCGGATGGTAAGGTGTGGTACGGGTCTTCTTTACTCCATATAAGAGACAGAGTTCTTTTATGACTTTGGACTCAAACACAGTTCCTTGATCGGAGTGCAACTTATCAGGTACTCCATACATTGAAAACCAATGAGTGACCAGGATCCTCGCGGTTGTCTTTGCTGTTTGGTTTCTCGCGGCGACAGCGATAGTAAACCTTGAAAACATATCCGTCATCACGAAAACGTTTTCATATCCTCTGCTGTCCCTGTCTAATACCGTGTAATCCACTGCCAACACTTCGTGCGGTTTTACCACATTAAAACAACTCAATTCCGTTTTCTCAGCCGGGAATAATTTCTTTGAAAAACAGCATCTTTTGCAACTGTTAATCCATTCTTCTACATCTCTCTTCATTTTGGTCCAAAAATGTTCCTTTCGGAGATTCTTAAATGTCGTTTCAATGGCAAAATGACCTCTATCATCATGGAATTGTTTTAATATTTCCTCTCTCAATTCCTTTGGTACCACCACCTGTAATTCTTCGCTGCCAAACCTACAGTCCTCATAGACCCTGTATAATACTCCTTCCCTTATCTGCAGACGTTCTCTGTGTTTCCACAGAAGTTTCTTATCCAGAGTATCAAGTTCTTCTAAACTTGGTAGCCGATTTTCTTTCAGCCACCTCATCACCTCTCGAATAGTATCATCCGACTTTTGCTTTTTCACTATCTCGGACTGATGTTCAGCACACTGTAATGTACCACAGGTGTACTTTTTCTTCTGGACAGATTTTCTCTTTTTAGCATTCACTCTCACTCCTTTACACAGAAATTTCAGGAAATCTTTCTCCCCATCTGGATCGCTCAACTCAGGCTCTTCATTATTTGACAGTCTGGATAATGCATCTGCCACAGTATTGCTTCTGCCGGTCTTGTACTCCACACTAAACTCTAGTTCCGCCAACTGAGCTAACCATCGCTGTTCCACTGCTTGAAGGTTCGCTGTATCAAGATATTTCAGCGGATTATGGTCCGTTCGTACTACAAATTTCTTATAGATGAGGTATTCTCGAAATTTCTCCGTGCAGGCCCACTTCAACGCCAATAATTCAAGCTTAAAGGCCGAATAGTTATTCGAATTCCTTTCTGATCTCCTCAGCCCTCGGCTGGCATACGCGATCACCCTCTCTTCGCCCTCTTGGATTTGACTAAGTACTGCCCCCAAGCCTTTGTAACTGGCATCAGTAGTCAGTATGAATTTTTCTGTGAATACTGGATATGACAGCACTGGAGCCGATGACATTCTCTCTTTCAGCTCTTCAAACGCACTTTGGCAAGCCTCTGTCCAAACGAATTTATTTCCCTCGGCCACATTTTTCCCGGTCATCAGATGTAGAGGAGCTGCTATCTGTGAAAAGTTCTTTATAAATCTTCGGTAAAAGCTCGCAAATCCAAGGAAACTCCGAACTTCTGTTTTATTTGACGGGATCTTCCATTCCTGTAACGCTTTTACTTTTTCAGGGTCTGTGGATACCCCTTGTTGCGAAACAATGTATCCTAAGTATTTAACTTCCCTACAAGCAAATCTACACTTAGACGGCTTGATTTTAAGCCCATGCCCTTTCATTCTTATCAGAACTTTTTCCAACCGCTCCAGATGTTGGTCAAAAGTCGGCGAGTAGATTAAAATATCATCCAGGTACAGCAAGAGGACATTAAAAACATAATCGCTCAAGATTGTCTCCATTAATCGCTGAAATGACGCTGGGGCATTGCACAACCCGAAAGGCATCCTGGTCCACTCATATAGTCCAAACGGGGTAGTCACCGCTGTCTTTTCAATGTCTTGAGGCCTCATTCCCATCTGGAAGTATCCAGATGTCATGTCTAGGGATGTGAACCACTGTGATGATCCCAGTGCATCCAACGATTCGTCTATCCTCGGTAGAGGATAGGCATCCCTTATAGTGATGGCATTAAGTTTTCTGTAGTCGCAACAGAACCTGATGCTTCCATCCTTCTTTTTAATTACCACAGCTGGAGATGCCCATGGACTTTGGCTTCTTCTCAATATCCCTTGTTGCACCAGATCTTGCACATGACTCTTGAACAAATCAAAAATGTGAGGCGAAACCCGCCTAAATGGTTG
The DNA here is from genome assembly GCF_901765095.1 of Microcaecilia unicolor. NCBI lineage: Eukaryota > Metazoa > Chordata > Amphibia > Gymnophiona > Siphonopidae > Microcaecilia > Microcaecilia unicolor. The sequence goes on from NC_044031.1 coordinate 528,137,499, forward strand.
ACGTATTGGATTAGATGTTCCTGTGTTGATAGGGTGTGTCACCAAATTTGAAAACCCAATATCACTATCGTTCGTTGAAAACACTGTTCTATGTTTCCATAGCAGTTTCTTTAATTTATCAGCTTGTTCCATGTTCAAATTACTCCAGTCCACCTTCACATTCGGAATCTGATCTTCCCAATTATGTCCCATCTCTTCCTGAATTTCCAGATTCCTTTCCGATGAAATCATTTCAGGTACCTGTACCTCAGCTATTTGTGATTTACTTGGTATAATTACATCTTGGACACCGATGTTTACCATACGAACTAATACATTTCCTTTATTTTGAGTTACCAATGTATTAGCCACTAATACTCTCTCTGGTAAATTATTCTTTCCCGAAGCTGAGACCAACAACGGTCCTGAGACTCCTCTGATTTGCTGGCATTTTCCCAGTAATATTCTCTCCGACATTGCCGGTAAAATTTGTCCCACACGCCCTTGGAGTTTTACTAAACCCACAATTTCTTTAACCTGTGTAGTTCTGTTCTGGGAAATCTTTGAAAGAATTCTCGATATTTTCACAGGTTCCATCACAAAACAGGATAGGTCCTTAAACAGCCCCTCCAAATGTTGAAGTACGTTCATCCCTAAAATTCCTTGTACTGAGTTTTCTTCAACATGTCCTTCCAAGAAATTATCTTTTACTATAAACACACATCTCTTTGGTATCAGCTGCCCTAAACACTGTACGTCAGCGTCGATGTATCCTAGTACAGGTAACTCTGTTCCGTTGACAGCCACTAATGTAAGTTGGCTTGCATCTTTGAGGCAACTTGTGTCCGGGAAGTTTTTGTAGAAAAAACTTGCTAACACGGTGGACACGTTGGAACCTGTGTCAACTGTACACAGTGTTTCCACACCTTCAATTTTTATCTTCAGAAGTGGACTAGACCCAATAGCCCGCTCTCCAAAAAGTTTTTCTTCTTGACTTTGCTCCCCATTTAGTTGTTTTTGCAACCTTACATTAGGTTTAAGGTTTTCACCTTTATTAGTGTTTGACTCTGCCTGATTATTTCCTCTCATGGACGTTCCACTGGTCCCAGGAATTTCAGCATTCCTAGGTCTCTCTTCCTGCTTGGTTCTGTCAATTCTCTCACTGCGACAGTAGCGAGCGATGTGTCCGGGTTCTTGACAGCGATAACAGATGACATTATCAAAATTCGTTCTAGTAGGTCTCACCCTCTGACTTGAGCCGGAATACTCTCCTTGGTTATACGAGTATCTAGTAGTATCTCTTCTTCTCCTGTCCCCCTGTTCTTCCTGTCGCTCACATAGTCGCGAAAACATGTTCGTCATCTGTTGCATCATATTCATCATCATAGTGGTCTCTCTATTTCCTCCTCTCCCCACTTCTTCTTCGTTCTCCCTAGGTCTTTGGAGAATTCTCCTAGGTGCAGACTCACACATGATTAATCCTTTCTCCTCTCCGGCCCAGCGTATGGCGCTCTGCATAAGATCTGCAAAGGACATATGAGCATCATCTTCACTTCTTTTTGACACTTCACGGCGTAGCATTTCATCTTTTAACCCCAACACGAATTGCTCTTTCAGAGTTTCTTCAGCATTGCCGATCCTCCCTCTGTCCCTCTTCATAATTGCCTCTAACTTCTCTTGAAGTTTGTATGCAAAGACACGTATGCTTTCCCTATCTCCTTGACGAAGATTGTAAAACTCCTGTATTCTCAGCCCAATTGCTGCTCTGTCTCTATACACTTGTCTGAGAAGCTTGTAGATCTCCTCTACTGCACAATCTCGTGGTAACGTATATTTCACGGTGTCCAGCGCTATGCCCTTGAGATGGTCCCGCACCACTTCCACCTGGTCCTCTTCTGGCACTCTTAGAATCCTTAACCTCGACTTCATCCGGTCTATCCATTCTTCTACACCGAGATCTTCAGGGCTTCTTCTAAAACCCGAGAAATCTGGAACTGTTCTGTCCTGAGGTATTATCACTGTATGTGTGACAATCTGTGGAACCCGACTTCTCACGTCACCGCTTTCGTTCTCCATGCTGCTTCAGGGGAGAGTGTTGCTACAGAGGCAAGGCCGCAAACAACACAAAAACCCAGACCACAACCACAGTACTGGCACCACCAAAATCAGACTGTTCACAAGAGACTATATTATTTAGTAAATTCTTACTCTTACAAACCAAATTTTGTTAAATTTAACAATTGTTTACCCGCCCAAAGCTAGTAATCCTGCCGACTACGCCAATTTGTCATGGACTCCGCCCCTCAGGAGCAGACCACGCCCAATTTCCAAATAAAATTTCTCTCGAACTGTAGTCGGTGACCTGTATCCGGGCTGTCTGACTCCCAAAGGACGGTGTCCACACCAAAATATAGGAAAGGTTATAGGAAAGGAGGTATTTTAGGGAAATAAGGATAGAACAAGGGAAAATATAAGGTACAACAATACTAAACCAAATAACAAGTCCTCAATAAACTTTAAAATTTAACAATTTATTTGTCAGATAAACAAATATATATATATATATTCCTAAAATAACTACTTTAATTTCTATTTTCTAGATTTTCGTCTCTTCAATTCGTTAACAAAACATCATTTTATAAACATCAGATAAGTATTCAACCGTTTGCTTTTCCTTTGTCTCTTATCTATTTGCAATTCTATTTCATTTTCTCTTTTCTCAAAGAATTGATACTTTTCTTCACTTTTGTTTTTCAGGTCCTGTACTCCACTCAATACAACATAACGGTAAGTATGCTTAAGTTTATTTTCTTTCTATCTCTTTTCCTTTATTTTCTTTACCATACTCTGTTGTCTTCTTCGTTCTTTGCAGGCTCTTTGACTTTTCTTGAAACGTTGGGGCCCTTGATATGTTCAGTATTCTTATGATCAAGTATTTTCTTTTAGGATTTTCTTCTTTCACCTACACCTGTTCTTAACCAAAATAACTGAAAAGAAGACCCTTACTCCTTAACTTTTTCTCTGGATACCTAATAGAAGGGTTTAACTTATACACTGGCCAATATAGATAATCAAAATAAATTAATCAAAATCCCTAGACTAAATTTCCTATGCTAATTGACTTTTTCCCTATTCTCACAGAGAACTTCACTCTTCTTTACTGCTCTTCTCACTTTCCCATATACACTCTACAGTCACGCAAGACTTAACCCCTATCTCAACATTCATTAAATTTTTCATACATAAAATATTTATTATTTCCCTCTCAATCACTTTCATTCCACCATAAAACTCACTTTTTCACTAAACTTTGTCATTTAATCCATTTCCATACTTTGTAGGCCTTCACTTCGCACAGCTATTTCACACACACTCTTCTCCATCTGTGTTCAGAAGCTCTCTCCCCAACTGCCCACTCGGCCGTTGCCTAGACAACGGAGCTTCCCTGGACATTCCGCCGTCCAAGCAACCAATCAGGTGCTCTACTTGATTTGGAATTCCTCCACCTGTCCATCATGGAACCCCTACCAAACATTCCATTCTCCATTTTAATCAACTGTTTCCCCATTAAGAATCATTAAAAACATATATTTTCCCCAATTTTTACCCCTAAACTCTTCCCAATTAACTTCAAAATTTCCATGCCGCCTAATATAAATTTCCCCATAATCCCTATATTTTTAGAATTCAAATTAACCCTTTCCTTACCCCACAATCAAACATTACCCCATAACACCCCTCCAAAAACTCAAAACTCCCCAAAAACCTATCCAAAAATTAGAAGACCCCTCCCCGGACATAATATGTCGAAATTATTAAAATCGGACCATTTAAACCCCCCGAAGCACCCCAAAATGTCCCCCTATTAAATAAACCCCTTAAACCCCAATTTTAAAATTACACCCCCCCCTAATTTACCTAAACTAACCCCCCTGAACACAAATCTGCAAACAGAATTTAAATCCGTTAAACCGTTCAGAATCTACGCCCCTCTACACCTATTACCACATTTTAAACAATATAAAAAATAAAATTTGGGGCTAAATACCCCCTTACCTGTATCCTTAAGTCCCCCACACATGACGACCACCAAAATTCCAGGTCCCGGTGATCTCTCCTCAAAAACGGAGGAAAAACAAAAAAACCTCCGTGGCCGGGCCCAAAATTTAGCCCCCGGCTTCGGCCTACTCGGAAAGACTCGCGTTGCCGGTTCGTGCATGAGGCGCGCCGCCTCATGCACACTCGCGCGTCATTCCCCCGACGTCCTCTCCCCCTGCAGCCCTCTTCTCGGCGCTTCACGGGCCCGAAAAAGATCTTCACTCCCGGGGATGCGCTCCATCGGCCCCCGGGAGTTAAAAAAAAACGCCGCTTCGCTTTCCTGCTCCCCTCCTCCGTACCGGAGCGCTCATCCAGCGCTCCGATTCAATTTTGCAGGTCCGGGGACGTTCCCAACCATCCCCGGACCCCGAAACGTGCTGAGCCTCGTCCCCAAACCTGAACCTGCATTACACAGGCCCCAAAATCCCTCGGGAGCGCCACTCTTCCCCCGTAGCGCTCCCAACCAGAAAAATGGCCTCAAAATCGGCCCCGAAATGGACCCCAGCCACAGATGACCCCAGAAGCCTCCAAAAACCTTGCTGCCTGCTCCTGCAGCATCGGAGACCCTCCAAAAACCTCCCAGGTAAGTATTTATTTATTTATATTTTCTTTAACCCCTAACCTCCTGTTACATTTAGCTGATAATCGAAAAAAAGGCGTTTTTACCGCGATTTTGGGTCACTTTTTTTGGACCCTTTTTTTTCACAAACAAGTCCCAAAAAAGTGCTCCAACTGCCCAGATGACCACTGGAGGGAATCGGGGATGACCTCCCCGGACTCCCCCAGTGGTCACTAACCCCCTCCCACCAAAAAAAACCCCACTTTAAAAACTTTTTTCCAGCCTGTATGCCAGCCTCAAATGCCGTACCTACCTCCATGACAGCAGAATGTATTTGATCCTGTCACAGCCTTTCCCTGGGTCAGATGTGGCTCTCAGGTGCCCTGTTGTGCTTCTTGTTGTAGTCCATGCGGTAGTGGCCATTTTTGTAAGCCAGTTTTTGTTCCCTTCCCTGTGTTAGCCACGTTAGACAACTTAGTTCTTCCCTTGAATGTGGCTGAAAGAGGGCATTGTACAGCATTCTGCCAGCTCTGACCTACTGCTCATCTCAGTACCAGGGAGACTCATTGCCAGTGGGGCACAACCTCTGATCTGCAGTTAACTGTGAGTAAACGCGGTTATTCCAATAAAGGACGTTTTCAGAGAGATTAGTCTTCAGGTGTCAACTGGTGTGCCAATGTTATATAGCAGCAACCAGTCCTAGAGGCCTGCATGTATGCAGGTCCCTGGAGCACTTTAAGTGGGTACCGCAGTGCCCTTCAGCCAGGTGGCCCCAGGCCCATCCCCCCCCCCAACTGTAACACTTGTGCTGGTAAATGGGAGGCCTCCAAAACCCACTGTACCCACATGTAGGTGCCCCCTTCACCCCTAAGAGCTATGGTAGTGTTGTACATTTGTGGGTAGTGGGTTTGGGGGGAGGGGGTTGGGAGCTCAGCACCCGTGGTAAGGGAGCTATGCATGTGGGAGCTTTTTCTGAAGTCCACTGCACTGACCTAGGGTGCCCAGTTGGTGTCCTGGCATATCAGGGGGGCGAGTGTACTACCAATCCTGGCCCCTCCCACGACCAAATGGCTCGGATTAGGACGTTTTTGAGCTGGGCGTTTTTAGTTTCCATTATCGCTAAAAAAAAAACAAACGCCCAGCTCAAAAACGTCCATTTTTTTGAAAATACGGTTCGGCCCGCCCCTTCACGGACCCGTTCTCGGAGATAAACACCCATGGAGATAGGCGTTTCCATTCGATTATGCCCCTCTATATCTCTTTTGAGATGTTGTGACCGGAATTGCACACAATATTCAAGGAGTGATACAGAGGCATTAGAATATTCTCTGTCACATTTTCTATCCCTCTCCTAATAATTCCTAGTTCTTTGTTTGCTTTTTTATCCGCCATCACACACTGGGAAGAAAATTTGAGCATATTGTCCATGATGACACTTAAATCTTTTTCTTGTGTGCTAACTCCTAAGGTGGAAACTAGCATCAGGTAACTGTGATTTGGATTATTCTTCCCAATGTGCATCACTTTGCATTTCTTCACAATACATTTTATTTGCTATTTGGATGCCCAGTCTTCCATTTTCTTAAGGTCTTCCTGCAATTTTTCACAGTCCACATGCGTTTTAAGAACTTTGACTAGTTTTCTGTCATCTGTAAGTATAATCACCTTACTTGTTGTTTTCATTTTCAGATCATTTATAGATATGGTGTGTGTGTGTGTAGGCAATCTTCAAAGTGATTTAAGTGGCCAGAAATGGCTCCTCGCCGGTTAAATTGTTGCTTGGGTCTAACTGGTCATTCATTGACACAGAGGGGTCCTTTTACTAAGGTGCACAGAAAAAAGGCCTGCGCTGGTGTGGACGTGTGTATTGGACATGCACAGGTCCATTTTTCAGTGCACCCACAAAAAAGGCCATTTTTTTGGGGAGGGAGGGCCCCAAAAATGGACGTGCGGCAAAATTAAAATTGATGCACATCCATTTTGGGCCTGAGACCTTACTGCTACCCATTGACCTAGCGGTAAGGTCTCAGGCCCAAAATGGACATGCAGGCCCAGCATTTAATTTCTGGGTATAATGCCGGCAGCGGTCAACATGGCTAGCCAGTTATCCCCTAGCCACTAACCAGCAATGTTCAGTGGTACATGGCTGGCCATGTACTACTAAATATTTGTGAATAGCCAGTTTTCTGGCATTTAACCAGCCAGGTGTTGATCCTGGCCAGTCAAATGCCGCTGAATATCGGGGAGTTTGTCTATTTATTTATTTATTTATTTTAGTACATTAAAATGTATTATTATTATTATTAACATTTGTATAGCGCTACCAGATACACACAGCGCTGAACACCTGATACAAAGAGACAGTCCCTGCTCAAAAGTGCTTACAATCTAATAATACAGACAGACAAGACAGTTACGGGTGAGGGAAGTAATGAGTGAGAAAGAAGGAAGGGACAAGGGGAGGGCAATTGAGTAGTGGCTAGGAGCTAAAAAGCAGCAGTGAAAAGGTGGGTTTTCAGCATAGATTTGAAAACAGGTAGAGATGGAGCTAGAAGTATAGGTCCAGGAAGTCTATTCCAGGCATAAGGTGCTGCGAGAGAAAAGGAGCGAAACCTGGAGTTAGCAATGGAGGAGAAGGGGGATGACAAGAGAGATTTGTCCAGTGAGCAGAGTTCACGGGGAGGAATGTAGGGAGAGATGAGAGTGGAGAGGTAATGGGGGGCTGCAGAGTGGATGCATTTAAAGGTCAGTACGAGAAGTTTAAACTGAATGCGGAAGCGGACAGGGAGCCAGTGAAGTGACTTGAGGAGTGGGCTAGTGTGGGTATAACGATTCTGGCGGAAAATAAGTCGTGCCGCAGAATTTTGGACAGATTGGAAAGGCGAGAGATGGCTGAGCACAAGACCAGTGAGAAGTAAATTGCAATAGTCCAAACGAGAGGTGACAAGGGTGTGGATAAGGGTTCTGACAGCGTATTCAGAAAGGAAGGGGCGAATTTTGCTAATATTGTAGATAAAGAAACAACAGGTTTTGGCGATCTATTGAATATGTGCAGAGAAGGAGAGAGAGGAATCAAAGATGACTCCAAAATGTATGTGTTCATTAATTATATTTTGTATCATTGTAAACTGAGATGATGTGTAATAACATGGTCTGTGCTCACATAGTCCTATGCTTCCTTCCTTCTGTTTTTAGTTTTCTCATGACAATACTGGCAATAAAAATATTTGAACTCTACATATGTCATCCCCTTTCCTCCTAAAAGATACATCATAAAGCAGGGGTGTCAAACTGCAGTCCAGGAGGACTTCAAACCAGTGCTCCTGTTCAACATTAACAATGCAGTTTTTCTGCTTTAACATGCTTATTTTTTCATTATTTTGTTGGCATCTATTATTTATGTGTATTATTATATATATTCCTACTGGAATCTGCAGAGAGCTTTTGTTTAATTATGTCTTATGTAATATAAGTCTGTTAAACAATAACAATACATTTTGGTTTTTCAAGTCCACTCTCCTGAGACAGTTACCTCAACTATCCAAACCTTAACAAGCTTATAAAGCTATAGATTACAGTTTTCTTACTTTAATGCAAGAGATAGGGATTCCCACACTAAAACGGCCTAAATAGGCAAAGGACCATTTCCTAGTGTTGGAGAGTTTAATGTGCAGATATATAAAAAGATAGCACCTTTGATGGGTAGCCTTGCTCTGTTTGCCAAGTGGCCTTAAAAATCAGAGAACCTTAAATTGCATATGAAATTCAACTGGAGGCTAGTAGAAATCTTTGAGAAGTGGTGTCACATGATCAAAAGCCTTATATCCTTCCTCAGCCATACCGCTGTATTCTGTAGCAACTGCAGTTTTCAAATCTGCTTCTTTACATAACACTGAGACTGATAGTCATATTGAACGCCAGGCCATTTCCGGTGACCAGCATTGAATATCTGGGTTTTTGGCTTAGGCCCCTATTTACTAAGGCGCGAGCACTAAAAACACTAACGTGCCTACAACGTGGCTTAATAAACAGGGCCCTAAGTTAATATTCACTACTGGCCGGTTACGGTTATAATGGCCAAAGATAGGTCTGCTATTTCAGTGGCCCAATTTGGCCACTTAACTTGGCCAGTGAAGCACTGAATATTTGCAGATAGCCAGTTATATCGTGCGATATAACCAATTAGCTGCTATGCGCTGGCCATGAATATTCAGCAGGAGATAACCAGCTTTCTCCCACTGAATATTCGCAGATAGCCAGTTAAGTGCTATTTAATTGGCCAGGAGCTGCTCCTGGCCAGTTAAATAGCACTAAATATCAGCCGGACTATTAAAATACTCTATCAGTTATCAAAGAATATTTCAAGATGTGCAATGATAATTCAAAAGGTCTTTTACTAAAGCTTAGCTCAAGTTATCTGCAGCATGGCCCATAGGAATAAAATGGTCCCTTGCTTTAAATAACTCGAGCTAAGCTTTAGTAAAAGACCCACTCAGGTCCTACACATATTTTGTCTTTCTTATGTGAAAAAGAGTGAAAAACGAATTCACTTAAATAAAACAAACAGAATAATGGAGGAGAAAGACCTCAGTTGACTGTGGTATCAATCGAATAACCCTGTATCAAGGTGTCATAATATTCGAACCACAGTTCACAGCTTCTATTAATGATCTAAAAAACCTCCAACAAAATAGAAACCATTTAATGCTAATTTTTATAGAAGAAATTTTGTGTTTAAATAAATTAATAGCATGATTAACCTTATTCCAACATGCATAGCTTGCATTTGAAACATAAAAATGTGTTGTTTAACAGCTTAAGGCAATCAGATGATTCCAAATAATCCCAACGGGGACCCGTTTCACCTCTCGGCTTCCTCGGGCAATTTAGAGTCCCTTTTACTAAGCTGCGTAGGTACCTACGTGCACCCAAAGCATGCCAAAATGGACTTACCGCTCGATTACCACATGGCTCTTGCAGTAATTTCAGTTTTGGCGCATGTACGCTACGCACGTCTGAAAAATATTTTTTATTTTCTAGCACACGTAGCGAACACGCGCCAAGTGAAATCTGACGTGCGGATGTCATTACCACTCAAATTCTTTACCGCTAGGTCTATGGCTGGCAATAAGGTCTCAGACCCAAAATGGATGTGCGGCAATTTTGATTTTGACGCACGTCCATTTTCGGGGGGGGGGGAGCCTTTTTTACAGGTGCACAAAAATGATTCTGCACATGCCCAAAACCCGCGCTACACTACCGCAGGCCATTTTTCAGCGCGCCTTTGTAAAAGGACCCCACTGTTTACTGCTAGCATAGCAAACATAAAAGAAACACAAATAACACTGAAAAAACCAAACGTGAAAAGCAATGCAGCATATGAAAGCTTGCATATAAGATAACTCAAGGATTCAATCTAGCACACTGGAACAAGATGGCGACTGCTTTTAAAAGGAACGCTGACACATGCAAAGTGTGGTAATATAAAAAAAAAAGTTCTGAAAAAATTCCAAAAGAATTTTTTTCCAAAATAATTCATTCAAAAAAATTAATTCAAAGAAAAGCTGACAATTTGATCATAGCATTTAATCCAATAGGTTCTACTGTCTTAAGATGGTGAAAACACCGATGTTCAAGTTGTAATAGTCTCTTGTCAAGATTGCCTCCCCGAATGTGCAAGAGAATGCTGTCGATCACCCAACTGTAAAATCATCAAACAAGTGCTGTTCCTTCAAACAATGGGAGACTAAAGGCACTCCCACGTGTCGATGAGTGACACTGCACGTCTGTGCTCATCTATATAAATAATTCTCACCCAGGGAAGCACTGCCGGTCAGCACCACTCACTGTCACTCATGCACCACTCCCTGCCCCTCACTGTCACTCATGCACCACTCACTGTCACTCATAGACCCGCCCTCGGCCACGCCTCTTCCGCACATAATTCGCAACCCCAACGTTCTAAGTGAACCTGCAACTTCCGGAATGTGAGGCGGCAGAGATCGGACTGTGTCCCCACAAGTGTCCGCCCCGCCCTCGCGTCGGAACGCCGTGACGTCCCCATGATGTCCCAACAGCATCGCCGCCCCGCCTTCACGTCAACACGTCATGACGTCGAGGGCGGGTGAACATAACACCAAACGGACTTCCACAGCCTTAGGACTTCCGAACAGCATCGCCGCCCCGCCCTCGCGTCAAAACGTCATGACGTCGAGGGCGGGTGAACATAACACCAAACGCACTTCCACAGCCTTAATGGGCGCAGCACACGACCGCGAGGGGGACAGCGAGGGAAATGCAGCGGCGCTAGGTAAACACATTTACAGATACACACACACACACACGTGGACTCCTTCCTCCACAATACAAACGGATTTCCACAGCCTTAATCACCGCTGCTGAGGAGCGCCAGGGCGACAGCAGCGTTAATACAAAAATAAACAAAGACACACACAAGTGGACTCCTTCCTCCACCACTTCAGAGACAACAGACGATTAGCAAAAAAAAAAAATAAATCCACACAGCTGGACTCCTTACTCCACCAGTTCACACAGATCACACAATTAGCATGCTCAGCAGGACTGACATCACTCCCCTTCACTGGCAGGCAGGCAGGCAACGAAGCAGAAAGTTAAGGGGGGGAGGGGCGAGGGAAATGCAGCGGCGCTAGGTAAACAAATTGACATACACACACAAGTGGACTACTTCCTCCACAATACAAACGGACTTCCACAGCCTTAATCACCGCTGCTGAGGAGCGCCAGGGCGACAGCAGCGTTACTACAAAATTAAACAAAGACACACACACAAGTGGACTCCTTCCTCCACCACTTCAGAGACAACAGACGATTAGCAAAAAACATAAACTCACACAGCTGGACTCCTTACTCCACCAGTTCACGATTAGCATGCTAAGCAGGAGTGACATCCCTCCCCTTCACTGGCAGGCAGGCAAGGAAGCAGGGAGGTAAGGGGGGGAGGGGCGACCCCCTTCCACACACTCTCATTCACACACACGCACTCACTCTCTGTCTCACAAACACACTCGCCCACAATCACTCTCTCTCACTCACAAACACACACTTCCATTTGCCAGGAAGAGAGGGAAGGAAGGGGGCCTCCCTGGGGGAGGGGGGCCACCCTGGCACACACTCTCATTCCCACACACACACACACACTGTCTCTCTGTCACAAACACACACTTCCACCTGGGAGGGAGGGGGGCCACCCTGGCGTAAAATCCCCTTCAAGACATTCATTGCACAAAACAAATACCTTGCTAGCGCCCGTTTCATTGCTCTCAGAAACGGGCCTTTTTTACTAGTTTATCCTAATATTGAGTTTTCTAATAGTCTTGCCTGCATAGAGTCTATGGCAAGGGCATTGTAAAATATAGATGACACAGGTCGATTTACAGCCCATTCGTTTAGTGGAATGATTTCTATTGTCAACAGGAATTGTGAAAATGGCACTCTCTATGGTAATTGAACAGGCTTTGCAGTGCCCACACTTAAAATGGCCAATGGAGGGCTGGAAGGCTAAAACTTGGCTGGAGTGAGACAACATTGCTGGGCTGAGGCAACATTCTTGCCACTAGAAAAAGTGATCATCAATTGTTGGTCAGCAAATAATGCATGGGTTCTCATAATGTGTCAATGCTTACTGTATGTATAACATTCACCACCACATTCCCACCCTTCGGATATTTCATCACACAAACCATTTTGGATTCCTCAGAATCTGAGTTCTTAGACATGAGTAATAAATCACGATTGTTATACCGAGCCTAGATTTCAAAGTCTTTAATGGATAAGCCCTCTTCAACAAATCCTGAAAAAGTATCTTAGCATAATGTTTAAGATCTTCAACGTTGGTGCATATCCTCCAATAATGCAAAAATTGTGAAAAGGGTAAACTGTTGCGTAACAACATGGGATGGCAATTTTTGTAATCCAACCGTATGTTATGGTCAGTGGACTTCTTATAAACCCTGGTGACAAAAGTATGATCATGTTGATGGATATGAACATCTAAAAAATGTATATCCTCAAAAGAACAAAACATGGTAAACTGTATGGCTGGGTTACAAGAATTTAGTCACTCAACAAACTTGAGTAGGTCTTCCCTGGATCCACTCCATAATAAAACGATGTCATCAATGTAATGTCACCATAAACAAACTGATTGAATATAGGGAGAGGAATTTAACCATTGCTGTTCAAAGTCACCCATAAACAAATTAGCCACTGAATGCACAAAAGTGGCACCCATTGTGATGCCAGATGTTTGTAAAAAAAAAAAAAAAAATCGAATCACAGAAAAGGAAAAAAAAATTCTTTAAGGGCCATCCATGCAAGTTGTAACAGAAAATCAGTAGGAACTTCATTAGGCTTTGAATGAGACTCCAAAGCTTTCTCAATGACTGCTAATGCTTGATCTTGAGAGATCAAGGTATAAAGTGATTTAATGTCTAAAGTTACCATCAAAATGGTCTCATGATGTTGATTCACAAATTCAAGTAAAAGATTTAAAAAATCAGTGTCTGCACAACAATTTGAAAGCTTTACCGAGTGAAATTTATACCATATCATTTCCCCCACTCATTGCTCAACGAGAAAACTACAATCAGATGTTTAAATTAAATGTGTAGTGCTCTGAGTCCCGTGAATTCTACATGATTTTCACTATTCCACACAGTCCAGATGATGTAAACAAATATTCCTCTTCATTTAATGTACTCCATAATAGTTCTGTGTGATTCTTGGCTTGAATTAAAATCAATGCAGTCACAGGCAAAAATTTATCTCCACTGTTAGTGACACTATTGATTGTTGATTCATCTTCTGAGAAAACAGGAGAGGTCCAAACTGTTTTCCAATATCTCTTTTCTGGATATGCTGCCCTTATACCTTAGAATTGTATACTACTGAAGGTCCGACATGGTCCCTTGTTTCCCTTAAGCTCGTGTTATCAGGGACCAACTTAAAAACAATCTTCAATTCCTGATACAGATGGCAACCAAGGAAGGTCTCATCAACAGAACCGCTGCTCCAAAATGGCACCAGATCAGAAAAGTTTTTAAATTGTTGTCAGGACACTGATGTTACAGTGCAAAGTATGTTTTGGTATACTATTTTATGTTGATTTAATAAAGATTCATATTATATGATTATAGTACTATAGTGACTTAGAGGATATAATAATATTCATAGTGACTACATTGAAATAATATTTTACCCAGTGCTCAGGCCCTGTTTACTAAGGTGCACCAGCATTTTTAGTGTATGCTAAACTTATCACATGCTAAATGCTAGAGTCGCCCTTATGTTTCTATGGGCGGCTTTAGCATTTAGTGTATGCTAATAATTAGCACATGCTAAAAATGCTATCACACCCTTAGCGCTGCTTAGTAAACAGGGCCCTTAGTGACATAGAGGGGAATAATCGAACGGGGCGCCCATCTCTAAGGGTGCCCATCTCTAAGGACGGCCCCATAAAGGAGCGGGGCAACCTGTACTATCGAAACAAGATGGACGTCTATCTTTCGCTTCGATAATACAGTCGTGGACGCCAAAATCATGAAATTTAGGTCAACCTTAGAGATGGTCGTCCCCAGTTTTCGGCGATAATGGAAAGTGAAGATGCCCATCTCAGAAATGACCAAATCCAAACCATTTGGTTGTGGGAGGAGCCAGCATTCGTAGTGCACTGGTCCCACTAACTGAATGGAAAAAGCCCTTCCCTTACCAATCCGGAAGGGAACAGGCATGCATGAAGGAAATTGCATGCAAATGAGCTGCTCGCTGTTAGCTCATTTGGACACGATTTCCTTCCTAAGGAGGGGAAGCGACTGCTGTTGAGGACAAAAATGTGGATGTTTCTGTGAGAAAGATGTCCATGCCTTTGCTATGCCTCCAACACCCTCTTTATTTATTTATATTTTGGATCACAAGTAGCAGCAGTGGGATTTGAACTTGCCATATCTAGATTACAAGACCAGTGTTCTCACCACTAGGCCACTCCTCCACTCTACTCTACTCCCTTGAAATTTGGCCATCCCTGTGGGGGGGCAGTTGAGGACGTCCAAATTGTTTAAAAGAAGGACGTCCACGCCTTTGTTATGCCTCCACTGACACACACATACCTCCCCTCCTCAGGGACCTGCATACTGCTGCCCCCCCCCCCCCCCCCCCACAGGGATGGCCAAATTTCAAGGGACTGAAGCAGACTGGAGGAGAGGCCTAGTGGTTAGAGCAGTGGTCTTGCAATCCAGAGATGGCCAGTTTAAATCCCACTATTACTACTTGTGATCCAAAATCCAAATAAATAAAGAGAGTGTTAGAGGCATAGCAAAGGCATGGATGTCCTTCTCACAGAAACATCCAGGACATCCTCAACTGGAGGCATAGCAAAGGGCATACTCTAAAAAAAGACAAAAGTTTTTGAAGTTGTTTTTTTCAGGGTGGGAGGTGGTTAGTGACCCCTGGGGAAGTCAGGGGAGGTCATCCCCGATTCCCTCCAGTGGTCATCTGGTCAGTTCAGGCACCTTTTTGATGCTTGGTCGTGAAAAAAAAATGGACCAAGTAAAGTCGTCCAAATGCTCGTGAGGGACGCCCTTCTTTTTTCCATTATTGACCGAGGATGCCCATCTGTTAACCACGCACCCATTCCACCTTGGGTACACTGCCGACACGCCCCCTTGAAATTTGGTCATCCCCGCAACGGAAAGCAGTTGAGGATGCCCAAAATCGACTTTCAAGTATACCGATTTGGGCGACCTTAGGAGAAGGACGCCCATCTCCCGATTTGTGTCAGAAGATGGGTGCCCTTCGCCTTCAAAAATAAGCAGGATAGTAACATAGTAGATGACAGCAGAGAAAGACCTGTACAGTCCATCCAGTCTGCCCAACAAGATAAACTCATATGTGCTGAGAATCCGTAGTATCTCTGGAGCCTACAAGGACAGAGAAAGAGCTTCAAAAGGCTCCTAAACATTTGCAGACTATGGAAACCAGAGATAGAGACTTTTCATACAAGAGCTCCAGACAAGTGTCCCTAGTCTTGCAGAGAGAAGGTTTCCTGAAGAAGGCAGGACAGCAGAAGGTAAAAAGGACAGTTTTACACCAGTTGAAGGTGCATTCGTGGAAGAAATGTTATCAGAAGTGCTCTGCTTGCACACACAGGTGCACTCTGCAGGCTCCCTGAGTACAGGAACTGTTGCTAAGTTACAAGGAGTAGTTGCAGCTGGGCAAGCAGGCTCTGGGGAATCCCGCCTTTGAGAGCTGTAAAGACAGGAGGTTTCTACCAATCAGGAGGAAGCAAGGGGAAGTTTCTCTCTTAACACAGTGACTGGTCTCGCGGGGCCCTCCTGAGTAGGATGTAACAGAAAGCCAGCTGGGAGCAGAGGAGCAGTGTTGCCAGGTGGGCGGTTTTACCGCCCAATTGGGCGGTTTTCCGCGACCCGCCGCGGGAAATTTTTGCCCGCGGCGGGTTGCGGTTTTTTGGGCTGGTTTTTGTGCTTCGGGCGGTTTTTTCTGCCGCGGGGGGGCGGGGTTAGTGACGTTTTTGGGTGGGGTTAATGACGTTTTGGGCGGGGTTAGTGACGTGGGAGGCGGGGCCGATGACGTGGGAGGCGGGGCCGATGACGGGGAGGCGGGGGCCGATGACGTGAGAGGCGGGGGCCGATGACGGGGAGGCGGGGCCGGTGACGTGGGAGGCGGGGCCGGTGACGGCGGGGGCGGGGTTGATGACGCGGGGGTGGGGGTGTCAGGGGCGGGGTTTGTGTTTGGGCGGTTTTTGGGCTGTTTTTTGGGCTCCAGTGGGCTGGAAAAAAATTTTCCACCTGGCAACCCTGCAGAGGAGTCTGAGCAGCAGGATATTCAGAGGGAGCAGCAGTGCAAGGTTTCTAATGAACAGATAAGCGGGGATCTCCCCTGTGGACAAAATCTGGAGAACAGTGACAGTCTAGTAAATGGTTTCAGTTTGGACTTGGGGGGGAAGGCTGCTTTGGATGGGGTGGATGGGCAGGGTGGGGGATTGGTAAGAGAAGAGGGACAGAATGGGTGTACTTTTGAAGCTGTGGAGGTGGCGGTCTGTGATCAGAGGAGGGGGAGGAAGGAAGAGGGTGGTGCCAGGGCAGGCTGCGGAAGGTAGGGGGTGGGGGTGGGGACAGCTCAGAAGGGGCAGTTGGAGAAGAGGATGGGTTTGGATGGTCACGACGGTTCCAGGTCAGGGAAGAGTGGGGGTGGGGAGGGGAAGAGGTCGGTATCTTTTGCGGCTGTAGTGAGGGGGGAAGGAGAGCAGGGGACGGGGAGGTTAGTTTTTGTAGGTAGGGTGGGAGACGGTTTGGGGGAGGAGGGAGGGGGCAGGGGCAGATCCCCAAATGCCGGAATGTCGTTCAGCTCAAATGGGTGGGGGAGGGGGTATGCCATCCCGGGATAAAATTTTGCAGTTGGTACTAGGGCTAGGGTTTATTCCAGAAGATTTGTATGCTTGTATCCACCCGGCTAACATCCCGGGATATGATGTCAGTTTTTTGAAAGGGGGATGGAGGTGTTTTGGAAAAAGTACGAAGAAGTTCGAGGGAGGGGGGAATGGAGAAATTATAGGGTGATTCCGATAAGCAGACCCGATCTTGTGCAGGTGACCCTTTTAGTCCGGAATGAATCCATCTCAGGGGCGGACCTGGCCTTCTGTGTTCAGCGGTATGCTGAGTTGAGAACTCCACTAACCAAGCTCCCGGATCCAAGTAGAGTATGGGCAGGGGGGTGGGGGGCTTTAGTTAGGCTTAAACAGGTGGGTCAGGTGGTCCAGCATATTCCCTCGGCAGCTTTTATCGGGAGAGATAGGATCCTGTGTTTCTATAAAGGACAGCCAAGACATTGTTTTAGGTGTGGGTCTTTCCGCCACTTTAGCATGTCCTGCCCGGTACAGCAGTGTGCAAAGTGTGGGTCTAAGGATCATCTTTCGGTAGAATGTTCCACTATCCGGTGCAATCTTTGTGGGGATCTGGGGCATGCCTTTTGGGATTGCCCGAGGGCTTTTCATAATGAGGGGGAAGAGGGTGGGGGACGGGGGAGTTTGGTTCAGGGTGGGGTGGGGGGGGGGGCGGCTTCAGGATCAGGGCCCAGAGGTACAGGGAGTAGGGAAGATGCAGAAGGGGAGGAGGGAGGAAGATGTTTCAGGGGTAAGGGGGGAGGAACAGGTGAGGGAATGGGGGAGGGAGAAGGGGGTTGGGTTCAAGTTCGTAAGAAACAAAGGGGGGGCTGAGGGGAAGGGTAGGGAGGAGCTGGGTGGCTCGGGATTTGGATCACAGGGGTGTAGGGTGGAGAATCGTTTTCAGATTCTGGAAGAGGAAGGTAGGGAGGAGGAGATTGAGGAAGGTGGGGGAGGGGAGGGTGGGGGAGTCCTGGGGGGGGGGTGGGATGAAGGGAAGAGGAACTTAGAGGTAGAACAGGGGGAGGGTGTTAGGTGTAAGAAGAAGGGGGGGAAGGTCCGGTTGGGAACGAAGGAGGAGGGAGGGTTGGAAGTAGAGGGAGTGGAGAAGAGGGGGCAGGAGAGGGAGAAGGGATTAAGAGGCGGTCTGATAGGATCAGATCTAAACAGGAACAGGGTAAAAGGGGTGATGGGAATGAGGTAAGGGGGTGGGGGGGCAGGGGAGCAGCTCAGAGATAGGGAGCAAGTAGGGGAGGGGTGGGGGCCTTCTTTTGTGAGAGGGGAGATGGTGGTCTGGATGACTCTAAGAAGAAGAAGGGGAGGAAGAAAGGAGGGGGGAGGGGGAAGGGAAGGATAAGGGTTTTAAACTTGGTGTTCGGGATTGGGCGGAGGAAGGAAGGGATTCTGCAGAAGGGGTTCAGGGTGTTGGTAGTGGGTTGCTGCAGAGGGCAGATACCTTCTACTCAATGATGGTAATGGCAGGAATTGTTTTTTTGTTTGCCACGTTGAATGTGGCAAGTGTAGCTTCCCAGAGGGCGCAATGTTTGGCCTCTCTAAGATACAGGCAGACTGTATTCTGCTTCAGGAAACACGGCTACAAACGCTAGAAGCGATTAGGCGGGCACAACGGGCCTGGAGATGGGGACCTTCGGTTTGGGGTTTGGCAGGAGAAAGGTATGGGGGGTTAGGGATCTTATTTAAAACACATAATGTAGATATTCAAAAAGTGATAGAGTTAGGTATAGGGAGGTGTTTGGTGGTAGATGTGTTGTGGCACGGGGTGGCATTGCGGATTATTAATATCTACGGGCCTCAAAGTAAGAAGGAACGTTCTTCGTTGTTTGGGAAAGTTAAAGCTTATCTCTATACAGCACGTCAGGTGGTTTGGGGGGGAGGGGGTTTAATACTATTTTAAGGAGGCAGGATAGTGGGGGGGAGGACAGCGCAGGTGAGGTATGATGGGGTACGTTTGGCCGGGATAATGAAAGGGGCAGGGCTGGTTGATGTACACATAGAACATTCCCCTGAGATAGAGGGTTTCACTTTTTCACGGGGTCAGTGTAAGAGTAGGATAGATAGATTTTTGGTTCGGGAAGGGGCATGCGGGCGGGGCCCCAGATTAGTGGATGTAGACTTCTCGGACCATAAGCTGGTGTTAATTGAGGTAGGGGTTGGGCGGGGCATAGGCCGGGAAGGGGTTTATGGCAGCTCAACCTTAAATGGGTAACAGATATGAGAATGCAGGAGGAATATTGGGCCTTCTTGGAGGATCAGCTCTCCATCCAGGGTATTTTTCCCTCTATTGGAGAATGGTGGGAGGTAGTCAAAAAGCGCACGAGGATGTTTTTTACCCAACAGGCAAGAAGGGAAGGACGGGAAAGGACGAGGTTAGGAATGGCACTTAAGAAACGCAGGGATTATTTACTCTCCACAGGGGGTAGGCGGGAGGATATCCTGGAATTGCAAGCGCAGTTAGAGAAGGTCCAATACGATAGATATGCCTCCTTGCTTTATGAACATGATTTCGGGAAATAGATTAGTCCTGATCCGTTTGTCTGCTGTAAAGAGCGGAGGGAGCTTAGGGTAGTGGGAGGGTTAAGGGACGCAAGGGGGGTAGTGCAGGTTTCGAAGGAGGGGATTTTGAAGGTAGTAGGAGAACATTTTGCACGTTTTTTTTCGGGAGGACACTTGGATAAGGAGGAGATGGGACACTATATCGACGGGACACTAGGAGTGGGAAAGGGAGGGCCCCATCTCCAGGCCCTGTCGCGTCCCTGGACACTGGGGGAAGTGGAGGAGGCCATTGGGGCCTTACGGAAAAGAACGGCTCCAGAGCCGGATGGCCTCACGGCAAAATATTACCAAACTTTTAAGGTCCATCTGGCTCCGATTCTGTTGCAGGTCTGGGAAGCTGCGTGACAGCAGGGGATTCTGCCCCAATCTCTGACAGAGGCAGCATTCGTTTTGCTTAGTAAAGGGAAAGATCCTGGGTCCCTGTTAAACTGGCGTCCTATCGCCTTGTTGAATGGGGACAGGAAAAGTTTTGTACACATGCTCTTAAAAAGGATGAAGTCAGTGGTACAGGAAGTGGTGGCAGTTTCATAGCAGTGTGGGGTTAAGGGGAGGGGTTTTTTGGAGGCGGCTGCATGGGTTAAGGAGGGTCTAGAGCACAGCCGGGGAGAGGGGAATGGGAGGTTGGTGGTAGCTTTAAACCAAGATAAAGCTTTTGATAGGGTACAGTGTTTTTTCTTTGGAGGTTGTTAGAGCATTATGGATTTCCAAGGGATTGGGTGGCACAGTTACGGTTACTTTACACCGGGGCCAGTTGTTTTCCTCTGGTAAATGGTTGGAAAGGGAAGAGTTTTGCGGTCACAGCAGGGGTTCGGCAAGGGTATCCCCTAAGTCCTCTGTTATACACCTTCACAATAGATCCCTTTGTTAGGCGTTTAGAGCAGGGAGGGAGGGAGGGATTTCGGGGGGTGGAGGTGAGTACAGGGTGTCATTTGAGGGTGGTAGCCTACGCAGATGACATCACAGTGTGGGTGGCGGATCCAAGGGAGGGGGAGAAGTTGCAGGAGTTGATTTCCAGTTACTCACAGGCCTCGGGGTCACTGATTAATTTCCAGAAAAGTCAGAGTTTATGGGTGGGTCCACCAGGGCTGGCATTTGCTTTGGGAGGGGGGTTTCTGGCCGCAATTGTCAGAATGAGAGTGTTAGGGGTTTATTTTGATCAAGGAGATTATGCATCTTTTAACTGGCATCGGTGCATCCAGGCAGCTAAAGTCAAGGTGGACAGATGGAAAGGCTGGAGGATGACGATCGCTGACCGGGTTCAGCTGATTAAGAGACACCTGGTGCCCATGTTCCTGTTTCTAAGTTATATTTGTTTGGTGCCAGCACACTGTTATACTACCCTGTATAGTGTGTTTTTCCAACTACTGTGGGGGAATCGGCTGAACCCGGTTAAACGGAACATTACATACTTACCCCGGAAGGATGGCGGGGTGGGAATGGTGAACCCAGTGTTATTTTTCAGTTCCCTGTTCCTCCAGTTTAATTTGGGACGGGCGGTGGGTAGGGACCCGCCAGGGGGGGGCACAAAGTGCTTGGTTATGGTGGAGAGATTTGGATTCCATGGCGGATGGGGGAAGGGTGGCAGCTTTAAAGAGGGGGCACCCATGCAGGTAGGGTACTTATTGGATGTTGGTTCAGTTGGTAAGAGTCTGGGGGATCACGGTGGAGGAAATTAAGGCAGGGAGCAGGGAGGTATGGGTGGAAAGGGTGCGGGCCCAGGCCTTTTCAGCACCCCTGACACTCCGAGATGCACCTGGGTCGGTGCTGCGGTAGGGCTTGCTATTGGTTACATCGAGGCGGATTCCGCCTAAGTACAGGGACATTGCTTGGCTGTCCTTTCATGGGAAATTGTATGTGAGAGGAAATCTCAACTACAGGACTATGCAGGATCGGGATTGTTCAAGGGGGGAATGTGTGGGTAAGGAAGAAACAATGGACCATTTTTTGCGGGATTGCCCCTTTTCAAGGACTGTGGGGGATAGAGTGGCATCGGCTCTTGCACATTTCTAGCTTCCGGTCATACTCATATGCTGATTGGGTCTATGGGTGGCAGCAGCGAAGTGGGGGTTTGGATCCGGTGACAGAGTTTATCATTTCGGTAATACTCAGGTTTTACCTTTGGATGGCTCGGTGTGGGGTGTCCCCGCACCAGGACTACAGGTCGGCTGAACAGGTTAGTTGGGACATAATTAGGGGAGTTCAGGAGGTGGCTAAATGGGAACGGGTGACGGAAGGGTTACAGAAGGTAAATGTGTGGTGGAAACATGTTCGTTTGAAACCTCCGTAGGGGAGGTTTGGTATAGGGTGGGGTTTTTTAAGGGGTGGGGGTTAGTTGGCTTTGTGTAGGTGTATATGTAGTTTCTTTATTGCTTGTACATACTTATGTTGAAGTATTGTTTTGCGTTTCTTTTAATAAAAGAGTTCTCCAAGTATCCACTACTCTCTCTGTGAAAAAATACTTCCTGATATTTTTCTTGAGTCTGCCCCCCTTCAATCTCATTTCAAGTCCTCTAGTTCTACCGCCTTCCCATCTACGGAAAAGGTTCGTTTGCAGATTAATACCTTTTAACGTCTGTATAATATCACCCCTGTTTCTCCTTTCCTCCAGGATATACATGTTGAGGTCATCAAGTCTCTCCTCATACGTCTCTTAACACAAATCCCATACCATTTTTGTAACTTTTATTTGCACCGCTTCAATTCTTTTTACATCCTTAGCAAGATACAGCCTCCAAAACTGAACACTGTACTCCAGATGGGGCCTCACCAACGACTTGTACAGGGGCATCAACACCTCTTTCTTCTGCTGGTCACACCTCTCTCTATACAGCCTAGCAGCCTTCTGGCTACGGCCACCGCCTTGTCACACTGTTTCGTCGCCTTCAGATCCTCAGATATTATCACCCCAAGATCCCTCTCCCCGTCTGTACATATCAGACACTCACCGCCTAACACATACATCTCCCGTGGATTTCTACTCCCTAAGTGCATCACACTGCATTGAATTTTAATTGCCAAACATTAAACCACTCTTCTAGCTTCTGCAGATCCTTTTTCATGTTTTCCACTCCCTCTGGGGTGTCCACTCTGTTACAAATCTTGGTATCATCTGCAAAAAGGCAAACTTTACCTTCTAACTCTTCGGCAATGTCACTCACAAATATATTGAACAGAATCGGCCCCAGCACAGATTTTTGATGAATATTCATTGGGGATATCCTGAAAACTTGACTGGCTCGGGTGTCTCCAGGACCAGGTTTGGGAACCACTGTATTAGCCAGTTTCTTGATGGCTTTAACTCTTCCCTCATCATCAAGATAAAGGCAGGGATGACTTCTGATGTTGAAAAACCTGATGTTGAGAAATCTGAATACCTTTCAGTCATTAATAGATGCAGTTGATGAATCACTAATGTGTACATTTTAATGAAATTAAACAACATCACAACCATCCTCTAAGGGCTTAGAAAAGAAATTACATTTAGAAAGTCTTATCCTATAAATCTAATATTCCTGCTGTTTGCACTTAGCAGCCTTCAACAAAAACTAATTAATTTTGACCTCCTGCTCATAATAACATCAACTGATGTACTATTAAAGATATTACTTGCAATAAAAATACAGATTAAAAAAATTACAACCCGTATACTGTAAACCTGAAAATATTTTAAGGGAAAAAGAGGAAGAGAAAGAAAATACTCACAAATGGTACAAAAAACAAATCAACTACAAAAACAAATCTTCAAAGAACATCAAAGAAGAAACAAAAAGGAGCTGGAAATAGGATTGGAGCAAAGACATAGCAAAAATATGCTTTCCACATGATCAAGCAGAAAGTTTCAGTTGGGTTCCTCTTGATGAACCACTAAATGTTTAGCAAACAATCTGTTATAACTGTTAGCCCCTTTTTTATATAATACACCTAGGTCTCTGCCTAATTGAATCCTGGGCTGGTGGGAAGAAAGGGTGCACAAATTATTTGTTTGGAACAAGGGCCAGACTTTGATGAAACCAAAAGCAATAGTAATATTTAATATATAAGTGGCCAACTTATTTTTATCAGTCTCTCCTTCCCTCCAGTATATAAGCACATTAGCAATATTACTGTTCCCAAGACAACAGATGAGAAAAGTTCTATGGTCAGTACCTTGAGGGATAAAAGATACAACATTCTTGTTGACACTTCCCTTCAGTCAGGTTTTAAGGCTTTACAACCTGCCAGGATCTGTTGTTGAATGTTTTACTGACATCTCCTTCTACCCAAATAGATGGTACATGGGTGCCTGGATGGTTATAGCATGGTTCCAAAATATCTTCCTGTTCTTCACCAGATTTTTTATACTGGGATGCAGTGGTTCCCCATAATACCACCCACAAAGCCAGGCATCTGGTCCCAGAAATCCTAAATCCTTGTCCAAAACGAGTGCCTGTGATGCCTTCCCATGGGAGTATATGCAGACTGATTCCTTTCAGTTCTGAATACCGTTTCAGGCATGACAGGAAAATAGGGGCTCTGTCTCTCACGAGATGAATGGCCAAAGGTGGGAGATGACCAAAGATAAAATTGATGGGCAAAACCAGGAGCTTAAATGACTTTGGGGGCAGGTTACTGCTACCACCATGAACATCCCTCAAAAATCAAACCCCTTCTTCACTTCCACCCCCTTCTAGAGACTAGAAGGTTCTGGTGCCAGAAGGTCTGAATTCCTGAGCAGGTACAGGAAATAAGAGTTCAGCAAAAGGGCAGCCTAGGATTTCTAGGGCTGCTAACACTGGAATAAAATGCTGCAGAAATTTGCAGGCAGCCTGCTCTCATTGGCCGGAACTCAAAAACAGAAAAGACTGTATAGGCATAAGCACAAAGGCACAAAACTAATATGGGGACAGCAGGGATTAATTCATACTGCTAATCTGTTGAATTTCTCCCCATGTTACATAACTTTAAGAGGCTATTTTATAGCCTGCTAATTAAAGATAAGCTTCTAACTATAGCTAGCTAGATTAAGGGCATTTTCTGACACTAGCTCCCTAGTTTTGTATGAACATTTAATAGCCGTTATGTATTTACTGAAAATCTACCCATTGTTTAGAACTTGGGATTAGTAAGAGCAAGGTATATGTCCATAATCAGATAATTAGGTTCTTGCCACATTTTTGCATGTTGAGGGCAACTCTAAAAAGGGGTACATACATTTAGGTGCCTAGAGGGAGTCTAATTGGAGCCTATTTTACAAAGGAAAGTAGGTACCTGGGGATGACTTGAGAGAAGAGAACTGATTTGGGGAGCAGAGTTTAATGCTGGGGCTATTAGAAAGAAGGCTGGCACATGGATGATAGATGGGAGAAGGAGGCTGAAGTTAACAGATATTGGGGGTAGCAGCAGGAGAAGGGAGCTGATGCTAGGTAAGAACAAAGAGGAGAATAGACATTTTTGGAGCAGAGAACCAAGGGTATATGCAGGAAGAGATGGAGATAGAGGGACAGAGGGATGGATGCTGGGTTAAAGAGATCTACGGGACAGTGCAAAAGGTAAGATAATGTAGAGATGAGGAAGTAGAAGGGAGACTAGGAGCATGGTAAGGGGGAAGAAGAGGACTGGAAACAGAGAGAGAATGAGTGACAGGGAAGGACCTGGGGCTGATAGGGCATGAAAGGTTAAGGTAGATCTCTGGGGAAAGAATGAGAACAAAAAGTAAAAATGGCATACTGACAGGTGAAAGGGGAACAAAAGGCTGGTGAAAGAATAACAGACACGGGTGGACATGGGGAAACGTGAGGGCTGAAGTGGAGAGAGACTGAAGACTGAGGGAAGAGGGTGAAGCAATTATAAAATCTAGTTATAGACAAATAGAGAAATGGTGAGAAAAAAGTGAAACAGAAGAATCAATGTCAAAGACTTATATGGGAGGCAGGGAAGAAGACAGGGAGAAATACAACAGAAATCAGATCCTAGGAAAAGGTTTAGAAGAAAACAAGAGGAGGCGGTAAGAGACCAGGACTAACTCAACTGTTAAAAATAAAATG
Source organism: Microcaecilia unicolor (assembly GCF_901765095.1). NCBI lineage: Eukaryota > Metazoa > Chordata > Amphibia > Gymnophiona > Siphonopidae > Microcaecilia > Microcaecilia unicolor. The sequence continues at coordinate 528,163,168 of NC_044031.1, forward strand.
AGCAGAGGTACAAACATTTATTTTCAATCTTTGGAGAATAACATATGTCAGTTTTCACAATATGCATTTCTTGCATTTTGTCCCACTATCCACAGAGTCTAGTTTTTTAGGTTTTCCATTTCATTTGTGTCTGTATATTCATTTATAAATTGGCATTTCTTATTCTTTACTAGGTGATGGTCTGTGTTTTCTCAGTGTAACAAGATGAGGGATTCTATTAATATGTGGTTAAGTGCAGGAATCTGCAGCATTCCATCTCCCTTGTGGAAGTGTTCTAAGATATTTGTAGTGCTGATTATCATATGTAGAGTTGGTGCAATTTGAATTCCTGGACTTGACTGTTGCGTGGTATGGCAGGCTTCTGAGAGGTCATTTGCTGGGTTTTGCATTAGTCTACACTGTTTCTGATAGTGGAAAGAGAGAGTACTAGGAAGGGGGAAGGTGAGAGGGAAAAGAAGGATGAAAGAGAGAGATAAGAGGGGATAGTATGAGTGGGTCTCCTTGTCTCCAATAGTCCAGTAACATGAGATGTAGACAAACCATTAAAGTGGCAAACATAATTATCACAAAGGTCTGATCTTAAATGAAATAGTAATAATTCAAGCCTTTTGCATTAAAATTGGAGGAAAAAGACCTCAGAACTTCAAAACAGACCTCACTTTAATCTGATTATTTTGAGTTCCACTTCTCTTTCATCGGTCAAAACCCTCCCACATATTTCAGTTTGCTAGTGCTTTTAAATGTCCATAATGTGCATTCAAAGTGCAAACGGCACATTTTCAACCCCCCAAAAAGACAAGGGCTTAACTTTATATTCAAAATATTTCAATAAGCACTTACTGCACACCATGGGGCTGTAGTGGCAGAATATATTCTTATGCGTAATTGAATATTGCAGATGTCATTGGGCTAAAAGAATATGCATGCACCTAGGGAAACCCATGAGAAAGCCTGTTGAAGTGGTGAACCAGGCCCTGTTGGGTTGTATAAGATACATGCTTGCTGTAATATTTAGGAATTATAGTTGATTCTCAATTAACATTTAATGAATATATCTCTGAAGTTAATAAGAAAGGTTTTTGCACTTTGAGATTGCTGCGATTGGTGAAACATTACTTTGATGAAAAACTTTACATATATTGCTCTATATATTATTTATTTCCTGAATAGATTATTGTAATATAGCTTATGCTGGAATTTCACATTCAAATCTTCAATTTGGCAATTAGACTGTTAGGTAACTGTAGAAAATATCACCACATCACTCCACTTTACTTAAAATATCATTGGTTGCCCGTATCTAATAGAGTACATTTAAGCTGTTAACTCTGACACATAAGTAGCCAACAACTAAGTTATTTGCATTCACTAACCATAAATTCAAATAAGCTGCAGAGCAAAAATATGTACTGAAACTAATCAAAAATGTATTTTGCTCTAAACTTGGCTCTAACTTAGGGGTAGGCAACTCCGGTCCTCGAGAGCCGCAGGCAGGTCAGGTTTTCAGGATATCCACAATGAATATGCAGGAGATAGATTTACAAGCACTGCCTCCATGGTATGCAAATCTATCTCCTGCATATTCATTGTGGATATCCTGAAAACCTGACCTGCCTGCGGCTCTCGAGGACCGGAGTTGCCTACCCCTGCTATTATATAGACAATGATTCACAATAACTATCAAAAGGAACTTCTACTGCTCTGGGGTGCCTACAGAAATGGACTACCCCTACTACAGTGGCTACTATCACATGGTTCCAATACAACCTCTGAAAACAAGAAAAACAACTCCCTAATGGAAAAAAAACAGGGGAGAATGTAAAAAATCCAATTGTACTAATATAGGGCATCTTTTACTAAGGCGCGCTCATGTTTTTAGCATGTGCTAAAATTGTGGGTGCGATAAACATTACAGATGTCCAAAGGAATGCATTGGGGTCTCTAACGTTTAGCACGCCTACAATTTTAGCGCACACCAAAAATGTGAGCGCGCCTTAGTGAAAGACCCTCATAATGAGATAGAATCAATAATATGTTCCTGACTTAAATATAAAGTGCACATAGGGAAACCCTTTCACTTAGCTTAACCACCCGGGTGGTGACCGTTGACTTTGAAGCTTCAAAAATAGTATCCAATTCATCCAAATCCCACCGGGAGTCGCTTGAGGTATTCCAACTGTAGCACTATATAATATCCCTGAGATGAAGGCCTCCTGTTTTGCTTCTGCCTCAGGAGGACAGCATCACGGCAAACACAGCAGGAATCTTTTAAAATTGTGAAGGCAACAAACCCGCCTAACTGATGACGTCATCCTGTCAGCTAATTACTCTCAAACCAGAACCAGGTGTAGAGGTAACTTTTATTAACAGAACGCTTCCCATTCCAATGGGCCATTGAGACCTTCAGAGTATGTAGTGATATAAATAGAAAATCCAACTTTGCTGTTTTTGACGTAAACAACGGGAAATATCACCTCTACGCCCATTATCTTGTATTTGTTCAATAACCATACATCGCAATTGTTCAAAAGAATGCTTCTTTAGCAAACAATGTTTCACTAAAGACCTATGTATTTAATGCAGTGTTTATTCTCAATAAGTCTGTTTTTAATTGTCGTTTAGTCTGACATATACTTCAGACCACAAGGGCAACGAATCAGGTAAATAACTGCTTTAGAAGAATAATTATTGGAACCTTTAATATGAATCCATCTGTGATTGTAATCATCCCAAAATTTAGTTGTTTCTGTCATCACTTCACACATAATGCATTTAGTGTGACCCCCGTTCTGAACTTGTCCTTTTGACCACACAGCAGAATGGCATAGTAGGTCTGAAAATTTAACTCATCTTGAATATACAATCCTGCAATCAGATCTATTATGAATCATCAATATCTTCCAATTGTTCCAAATTATCTTAGCTATTTTAGAGGATAAAACAGTGCATTGTAAATACAAGACAGTGGTCATCTCACCATTTTGGGCACCTTTTTGTGACTTAGGCATGAATGAAACAGGTCTAGACCAAAACGTCTAACTTTAGTTGTGGACATTTTTGCAGAAAAATGGACTAGTTTTGGGAACACCCAAATCCAGTCCCCAACATGCCCCCTTGTTATTTAGATGGCTTAAGACAAACTCCGTTGAAAAAATATATTAAAAATGGGTTTTGAAAATAGCAATTTGGACATTTTAAACAAAAAGATAACTATCTGCTGCTTTGTGCTGCATTTTGAATGTTATTTGTGCTTTGAAAATGAGCCTCTTGGGAGGAAGTGATGTCAGCTCCTGAGATAGCTGGCCATGGCTGAAGCTCCGTATGGACTGCATTCAATAAGTGCATTATCTCCTCTCCAAGCATGGGTCTGATCTCTGAAGGTGCCTATACACATAGCTTCATGAAAGAAGGCAGAAAGTGGTAAGCAAGTGCTACCTTACCGAGAAAAAGGGATCAGGAAGTTTCATGCAGGCAATCCCAGTGGGTGCAAGATGGTGCCAGTAGATTTGGAGGGAGAAGGAGACTTGGCCTCAGACTCGGACGATGCCGCAGGCTGTGACACAAAAAAAAGGATGTTAGATCTTAAAGCCAATTTCAAATTGGTGCGACAGGACCTCAAATAAACTCTAGAGGCCATAAAAAAGGAAGCTGGTGCTCTCTCCGCCAAACAGGAGGAGCTGGAGGAGCGCCTCGCTTAGTGCAGAAAATAGATCTCATAGACGTAACCTGAGGTTTAGAGGCATTTTGGAGGAGGCCGTATATATGGATATTGTTGAAGTGCTGTAGGACATTATCCAACATTTACTACAGGGGATGGATCCAGAAGCCTTTGACGAGTCTGTAATAAAATCAATATAGCTCACAGGTTGCTGGGCCCTAAACACCACAATACACCATGACTACTACTTGAACAAACAGATTTTGAAGTCTGCTAGGCTACAGTGGCAAATTCAATGGAAAGCTCTGAAAATAGATGTTTTTCAGAATTTGTTTTCATTACATTTGCACCCTGTGCTTTCCCACTCATGGTGGGCTCAGTGTGGCTTACATATTGTATACAGGTACTTATTTGTACCTGGGGTAATGGAGTGTTAAGTGACTTACCCAGAGTCACAAGGAGCTGCCTGTGCCTGAAGTGGGAACTGAACTCAGTTCCTCAGGGCCAAAGTCCACCACCCTAACCACTAGGCCACTCCTACCACTGCTATAACACTGTGAAGATGGCTGGCATTTGCAGGTGTGACAGCTTTTTTTAATGAGCAGCATCAGATTTAAGTGGGGCTTTCCATTCAGCTTAATATTCACGGTTAATGGAGTCACAAAAAGGTCTCAAACACCTGAGGACACTTGGCAAGCACTCCAGCAATTGAAAGTGGAGAATCTACCGAGCAATTTGATCAACTTACAGCCTTTGCAAAGAGATACTGGTGAAATTTGCATTGACAAGAGTCAGTATGGACAAACAATCTAAACCTGCCTCTAGAACAGCTGCTGATCACAAAGGTATGCTAGGAATACTGGGGCTCTCTCACACATCCTCCAGGGGCAGAGAGAGAGAGAGAGAGAGGACAGCCCCTAACGCAAATAGGGAAAGTTCACAGTGAGTCAACCACATGATACTGCAAACTATAGGGATGGGCATAGCAGCCCTAATTCACTGTGCCATCCATACATAGACAATGCAGTTGAATACAGATAATACTCATGCTAAATATACTTTAAAATGCACCCTGCTACCATGAATATGGGGACAGAACACTCAGGATTAGCCTGAGGGCATCCTTATAATTTAAAAACTGTTATGTGTGCAATACCCCATGGGAATGGGTATTACTAAAGTGATAGATTTTTCCATACATAGCCCTGGAGGGAGGGAGGTCTCTGCTGTGGGTGGGCAGAGGAGTGACCCAGCCTGGGAGCAGGGGATTGGAGCTAGGGAGAGCTCAATCCCAGGACCAGGGTAGATCTAGAGGGGGCGTCAGCACTGGAAGAGGGTCAAATCAGAGGAGGGTCTGAGCCTACAGAGACTGGATATGCGCTGAGAAGAGGAGAAAAGGCCACTGACAACAGCAATACCTTACAGGACAGACATGGACAGGTGAACTGTATATATTTACATATTTGGTACCCACGTGGTATCCCTGCTAATATACCTGAGAGGAGACGTGGTGTAGGTGTTTCCCATGAAGAACACCAGTAGGATTGGATCTAAGTTGAAGTTTATATGCTGTTTGGATTGCTTAATAAAGGTTTTCGGTACTGCATGTAGCAGAGTTGGAAGAAATACATGGTTTGAGTTTGCATGAACTGTGACTACAGTGTTTCTTTGAACATGATGATGCAAGTGCCTCCCAAACCCCCACATCGCTATTCCGGACCATAGACCCACTCCAGGCTCAACTGCAGGCAAACTGGAATGGATGAGTGAAGTGAGAGTGGCCCTGAATGTGAAACTGAACTTATCTGCTTTGAGACCCAGGGCTGCAGGTAGCGCAGGGGTGAGACTTGGGTTGCATGTGTTTCTCAAGTTCCCTTTGTATAAAATTACATTTGGTATAAAGATCAGAAACTATTCAGTGTGACATATAACCATGACAAGGGAAAAAAATCAGGAGGGTGGTGAATACTTTTTCACATCACTGTACCGTTTGTAAATGAAATGACTTTAAAAATTATGCCTATTACGTGCAGAGGAATACATAAACATCCAGACAGAGGACAGGAGATGTAGAATGAGATGTGGTAAGGGTACGTTGTTAAACATTGCACTTAAGCCATTCTTTCAAGTGGGACTTTTGCAATGTTCCCCTGTGCTGCTGTGGACCACGGGAAGATGTTTAACAATTTCGCAGGCTACGTCCATAATGACTGCCTAGTTTCTCCACGGACCTGTATGTACTACGTGCCCTTCCCTCAGCTATTGCACAGTTAAAACAAGCTATCATTCTGAGCTGTAATGTAATACAAATAATTTACAAGCATCTCACATAAAATGCTACTACATTATTATATCTACTAGACCAGACTAGTTAGCACTTGCCAGTTCTTGTTTGCTGATCCACTGAAGATCAGACCGTTACCTTAGCAGCAAGAGATTTAATAGTTGTTGATTGACATGTTTCTAAAAAATTCATAGGACGATATAGCTAAATTTGTAGAGCTAGTAGCAATAAACTATGAAAATGTCTTTAGAATGCCACAGAGGTCTAGTAAATCAGTCCATTTTTGCCTTAGTGCAACATAATTCAATAAGGATTTCCACCATAACAATATTTTTCTCAACACCATTTTTGAAATGGAAAGATAGCTTTCCACTGTATTAAACTGTCTGAAGACATAACTTTCCCCCATAGAATTAAAACTACTGTTGTAAAGCCAGCAAAATAGAAGCTAAATTGCAATATGATATATTGAAAAACTGATACATTTCAGACTATGCCAAAGCATGTGCAATGGATATCAGATTTTAAAATAAATTCTGGCAAAGTAGAATCTAAACGTTTTTTTCTGAAATTAGAAAGGAGTATGATAGTAATTTTTTGCTATAGTTTAGATAACTAGCATAAGATAAGTAAAGAAAAATTTAAGCTGAACTACATTATTTCTCCAACTAGATTATATTTCTGTTTATTCTACCTTCCCTATTACAGTTATAAATGTATATTTGTATCCTCTCCACTGTAACTATTAATCTGAGAATATCTGTCTGTCCTGGAGCACAGCTACCCTCCCCCTGACCTCTCCTCAATTTCTAACCTGTGCTATCCCTGTTTAAATTGTGTTGGAGTTCCTTTCCATTGTCTTCATTTGTAATTTTTGCTCTCTGTGCACCACTCTGATTTACCCTTTGAAGGACGGTATATCAAGTCTAATAAACTAAAGTAAACTAAAGCTGCAGGTATGAAGCTTGAACCCCAAAGAGAGAAACAGCCCTAACATGGAAGGCTGACCCTAATGGTGGTATTACAAAACTACTGCTACACGTCAGCAATGCCATTTTTGACATTGGAACTGGATGAGGTGGAGGGAAGGAGTACTGCTCCCACTCCTTACCATTGGGCCACCAGGGATCACTTCCAGATAGGTCTTGTAATGGGTCTGTTGGGGGTCAGGGAGGAGGGTCCAGGGAATAGGGCTGTAGGGCTAGGGACAAATGGAAAGGGCATGACTTCATGGGAGGGGCATGGTGGGGACTGTGGGGATAATAGGTCTGTGGAAAGTAAGGGGATCAGGAGGCAAGGATCAGAGCAACAGGAGATGATCAGAGCTGGGGAGCGCATGGTCTGGGCCAAGGGGAGGGATCAGAGCAAGAGGGAGTTGGGGGGGATTGAGGGGGATCAGATTAGGGTCTGGGGACTAAGGCGCACTGCTACACATACCTGTTATGTTGACCTCACCCAATGCCACATTACATGCTGGGTTGATAGTGCTAAGGACCCGCACTATCTGCTCAGGCATGTAAAGCAATGCCCAGGTGCTAACCCCTAATTCTATATATGGCGCTGAGATTTTGGCATCAAAATTTGGGTGTGGATCGAAGTTGTGAACACATTTTAATTAGCTAACAAGCCATTAATTAGCAATTGATTGAAGGTAACAATTATTGCATTTAATTGGAAATCATTGGGATTTTTATACACGCATCTGTCTGCGCATTGTAATATGATCATGTGCCTAAATACCCTAGATTGCAACTCAAAAGGGAGTGTGACCAGGGGAGGAGCAGGATTTTTCCAAAAATCTGCACATGGGGTTATAGAATAGCCCAGTGGTTCCCAAACCTGGTCGGCGGTAGTCTCAGAATAGCGAACGGTAAGCTCACATTGGGCTTACCACTGCTTCATAAAAGAGTCCCTTTGGTAATAAGGTCCCTTAATGTTTTATTGTTTTATTTTTGCATAGGGAAGGTTAGAAGACTTGCAGGCTTCTTTTTGAAAGAGAAGGATGCCCATCTTTCGACATAAATCGGAAGATGGGCGTCTTTCTCACAAGGTCGCCCAAATCGGCAAAATCGAAAGCCGATTGTGGGCGTCCCCAACTGCTTTCCATCGCGGGGATGACCAAAGTTCACGGGGGTGTGTAGGAGGCATAGCAAAGGCTGTACTTGGGCATGCCTAACACATGGGCGTCCTCGGCCCATAATGGAAAAAAAAAGGCATCCCTGACAAGCATTTGAACGACTTGACCTGGTCATGTTTTTCTTACAACCAAGGCAAAAAAAGGTGCCCAAACTGACCAGATAACCACTGGAGAGAATTGGGAATCACCTCCCCTTACTCCCCCAGTGGTCACTAACCCCCTTCCACCCTCAAAAACTTTAAAAACATTTTATGCCAGCCTCTATGCCAGCCTCAAATGTCATACTCAGGTCCATCGCAACAGTATGCAGGTCCCTTGAGCAGTTTTAGTGGGTGCAGTGCACTTCAGGCAGGCGGACACAGGCCCATCCCCCCTACCTGTTACACTTGTGGTGGTAAATGTGAGCCCTCCAAAACCCACCAGAAACCCAAAGGGTTATGGTAGTGGTGTACAGTTTTGGGTAGTGGGTTTTGGGGGGCTCAGCACACGCGGTAAGGGAGTTATGTTCCTGGGAGCAATTTATGAAGTCCACTGCAGTGGCCCCTAGGGTGCCCAGTTGGTGTGTTGGCATGTCAGGGGGACCAGTGCACTATGAATGCTGGCTCCTCCCATGACCAAAGGGCTTGCATTTGATCGTTTCTGAGATGGGCGTCCTTAGTTACCATTATCGCCAAAAATCAGAAACGGCCAAGTCTAGGGACGACCATCTCTAGGGATGACCTAAATGTCAAGATTTGGGCACCCCCAACCATATTATCGAAACGAAAGATGGACGGCCATCTTGTTTTGATAATACAGGTTTCCCCGCCCCTTCGCTGGGACGTTTTGCGAGGACGTTCTCAGCAAAACTTGGGCGTCCCTTTTGATTATGCCCCTCTTGGAGTCACTATGGCAAGAATTGGTATAGCAATGCCAGTAGGCGGTATCTAGAAAAATAGGTAAGATTCATTAACAAAATAGCATATTCGCAGAGCCAGGATACAATATAAAAATGATAGATCGATATACAGGGGAATAATATGGCTGAGCTGGGGTTGTGAGGTCATAATGAAGGAGATTCTATATATGGCGCCAAAAAAATTGGCATTGAAATCAGTGCCAACTAAGCATATTCTATAATTAGCGCCTATAGAATAATCTTAGTTGATATATCAACGCCTAAAACTATGCACATCCATTTACAACAATGAAAACATGATATAAATTCTGATACATAGATTGACATGCACTGGGCCATATTCTACAACCACATGTGTAAATTTCAGAATGCCTACAAAATGCTCATTTCCCCGCCTATAACAGTGCCTTTTTTTGCTTGCGCATGTTAGAAGTTTGGTGCGGATCTCTAGGTACACTATATAGAATCTGGGGGAATATGGCAGAAATTCCTTCCATTATCATTATCACAACTGGTTCTATCCCTGGACTAGATTTCTTTTTGTTCAGTTGATTCCTACTTCCTTTTCCCTTGTAACAATTTTTAATGTATTCTTATGAAAGCTTCTGTTCCTGCATCCACTGACATTTCTTTTCTAATTAGGACACACTCACATTCAGAGTACTACAGGCCTGAGGCAGATACAGTAAGAACATTATTAAAAAAATAAAATAAAATAAAATAAACTCCTTGGTGTTCTGAGCTTGGGAAAATGATCAGCAACTAAAGAGTTGTTTTCTTTCTTAAATTACTAAAGGATTAGGCATGAAGACATGAACATAAGCGTTGCCTTACTGGGACAGACCGAAGGTCCATCAAGCCCAGCATCCTGTTTCCTACAGTGGTCAATCCAGGTCACAAGTACCTAACAAGATCCCAAAAGAGTAAAACAGATTTTATGCTACTTATCCTAGAAATAAGCAGTGGATAATCCTAAATCCAACTTAATAATGGCTTATGGACTTTTCTTTCAGGAAATTCTCCAAGCCTTTTTAAAACCTGGCTAAGCTAACTGCTTTTATCATATTCTCTGCTACTAAAAACATCCAAAATTTAATTACACATTGAGTGAATAAACATTTTCTCTGGTTTGTTTTACATTTAGCTTCATGGCGTTCCCCCTAGTCTTAGTATTTTTGGAAAGAATAAACAAGTGATTCATAAGGGAAAGAAGGAGTCTGTTTGCCCCCAGCATGGGTAACTGCAAACATATTGTCAGGCTCGCCAAGTGGAGATATGAGCCCTTGTGCCCGATGGAGGAAGAATTCCCACCGAGCTGTCGGCCAACCCCGAGTTCCCCGTGTGTCTCCCTCCGTTCCCCAGGGGTTGAGCCCCCAGGTGCGGGAAGCCAACAGCAGAAAGAACTGAGTCCAGAATAAAGTCCACAGGGCACAGCCAGGCAGCGGGCAAAGAAGGTCCAGGAACAGGCAGAGGTCAGTACCAGGCAGCAAATAATAGCAAATCCAGGATCAGGCAGAGGTCAAGACCAGGCAGCAGGCAAAAGTAGAGTCAGGAACAGGCAGAGGTCAGTACCAGGCAGCAAACAATAGTAAATCCAGGATCAGGAAGAGGTCAAGACCAAGAAGCAGACGTGAAGGTATCCAGAAGCACTGCAACTACCCGAGGAACAGAGTAGAAGCCGAAGCGTGGAAGGACTGGTAGTCAGACTTTAAATAGAACAGGAATTAGGCCCAAACATGTGCAGCTGTCAACAAGATGGCTGCCCCCACCAGAGACGCCCTTATGCCCAAACATGGCCTTCCTTCCTGAAACTGCCCAACTCCAAAATGACTGCCACAACTTAAGATGCCCACCTCTAAGATGGCCGCCCTATCCTGGAGATACCCAAATCCAAGATGGCCGCCCCATCCTCAGATGCCCATATCCTGAATGGTCAGGGAACATGACACATATAATTCCCAAGGACCATCAAACCTGTCAAGTGTTCATGATTTTTAAAAGGTAGAAGCCGCATTGAGCCTGCCATGAGTGGGAAAGCGCGGAGTACAAATGTAACAAAAATAAAAAAAATAAAATATATTTATACCTAACTATAGATTGTATCTATATATCTATAGCTATATACCATATATTAATTAAAGGATAATTTTTAAAGAATTACATACTGTAGGTAGAGACACATAAAAGTAGGAATTACAGGCATACCTGAAGGCTTAGAGAACAGAGAGCTCATCTGCATAATTTTCCATGCAGTCCCAGCAGAGGACTCGAGAGGATACCATAGCCCACTCAGGCTCCTATCTTCCATAGACCTACATTTATTATTTCAGCAGAGAACCAGAAGGCACATCTACATATTTGTCCCAGCAATTCCAGCAGAAGACTATGGAGGACACTGTGAGCCATCTAAGTTCCAGCTTCCATAGCTCCACAGTCCACCCAGCAGCAGACAACCAGAACACTCCCACTTTGTGTAAATTGCAACATCAGATTTGAGACATGAACAAGGAATTTTTTCAAAACCTGGGTTAATTAGATATTTGCAGTTGCAAGTGAGTAACCTTGTGTGCTGCCCCCATATTCATGGAGGCAGGGTGCATTGTTTTGCATATTTAATATGATTATTAATTGTACGTAATTGCTGTATATTTGTAAGAGATAGTACCATGTACTAAGGCTTCCACCCTCTCTATAGTTTGTAGTATCCTCTTATTGACTCCTTGTAAGCTTTCCCTATTGGCTATTAGCTCTGAGCTGAGTCCAGCCCTCCTTCTCTGCCCCTGGGAGCTGTGTGAGAGAATGTCCTAGACTTTCTAGATTGCCTTTGTGATCAGCAGCTGATCTAGGGGCTGATCTCTCCTTAATCTACAGTGATTCCATCAAAATTCTTCACCATTTGCCCAAGTCCACATTTACCTCTCAGCTGGGCTGAGGTTCTGGCCATCTCCTTGCCCTGAGGTGGCTAAATATACTATGTGCAGAAGACAACAATTAAGTTCAAGCAACTGAATTGTAAATTGATTTTCTTTATTTGCTATGATTTCTACATTAAAGAAGAGTTAGATTAAGAATTGAGCGTCTACTGGTACAGTTTTTACTAGGGATTGGTTTAGCAGGCTGTTGAAGCATTGTCAGCTCACCTAGCCTAGAATATCACACCTTCTCTTTAAATATAGATTACCTATAATCTCTTTGTAGATTATTGACAAGTACACATAAAATACACTAACCAGATAAAAGTACATTATATTATGTTGATCATTTGGGGGGTCCTTTTACACCGATTTTTAACAAGATTTCCAGAGGTGATCCAAGAAATTACAGACCTGTAAGCCTGACTTCAGTGCCAGGCAAGATAGTGGAAACTATTATAAAGAATAATATTGCATAACACGTTGCAAATATGGTTTAATGGGACAGAGTCAGCATGGAATCAGCCAAGGGAGGTCTTGCCTCACCAATTTGCTTCATTTATTTGAAGGCATGAATAAACATGTTTATAAAGGTGTACCAGTTGATGTAGTGTATCTAGATTTTCAGAACGCTTTTGACAAAGTACCTTATGAGAGACTCCTGAGAAAAATAAGGAGTCAAGGGATAGGAGCCAATGTCCTTCTATGGATTATGAACTGGCTATTGGACAGAAAACAGAGGGCAGGTTTAAATGGCCATTTTTCTCAATGGAGGAGGGTGAATAGTGGAGTGCCACAGAGATGGGCCAGTGCTAATTCACATATTTATAAATGATATGGAAATCAGAATGAGTGAGGTGATTAAATTTGCAGATGACACAAAACTATTCAAAGTTGTTAAAACACATGTGATTATGAAAAATTGCAGGAAGACCTTAGGAAACTGGTAGACTGGGCATCCAAATGGAAGATAAAATTTTAATGTACACAAATGCAATGTGACACACTTTGGGAAGAATAATCCAATCATAGTTATCTGATGCATCTGAAAAAAGATATAGTGGAATTAAAAAAGGTACAGAGAAGGGCAACAGAAATGAAAAAGGAGATGGGACACTTCCATTTGAGGAAAGGCTAAAGCAGCTAGGGCTCTTCAGCTTGGAGAAAAGACAGCTGAGGGGAGATATGATAGAGGTCTATAAAATAAGGAGTGGAGTGGAACAGGTAGACGTCAATTGCTTCTTTTCTCTTTCCAAAAATACTAGGACTAGGGGGCATGCAATGAAGCTTCAAAGTAGTAAATTTAAAATGAATCAGAGAAAATATTCACTCAACGTGTAATTAAACTCTGGAATTCATTGCCAGAGGATAGGGTAAAAGCAGTTTAGCTGGGTTTAAAAAAGGTTTGGATAGCTTCCTAAAAGAAAAGTCCTTACACCATTATTAAAATGGACTTGGGGAAAATCCACTGCTTAATTATAGGATAAGCAGCATAAAATATATTGTACTGTTTTGGGGTCTTGCCAGGTATTTGTAACTTGGCTTGGCCACTGTTAGAAACAGGATGGTAAGCTTGATGGACCATTGATTTGTCCCAGTATGGAGGAGTGGCCTAGTGGTTAGAGCACAGTCTTGCAATCCAGAGGTGGTTAGTTCAAATCTCACTGCTGCTCCTTGTGATCTTGGGCAAGTCACTTAACCCTTCATTGTCTCAGGTACAAACTTAGATTTTGTTTTTCAGTCAACAGATGGGGAATATTTAATTTATACGGATTCCTATTGAATTTTTCACAATCTTGATTTAACATAATAAAATATATAATGTAAAATATGTGTTTGATTTAAAAAAAAGCAATAAATTAAGGGACATAAAATATTGGGAGTACTAATGATGCATAAACTTTCAAGTGAGCCAATTTTGGCTCAACGCACTGAAATTAAGCTTGGCTGTGGTCAGAGTATACTGAATTCTCTCTGGTTCCCTTTTCAAAGTTAAACAGGGTTATGTAATTCAATGGGGATCTGATACTTTCGTATTTTGGGATTATTTTTGATTTTTGCTTACACTTTTTGTCTTTCCCTTGGGGATTTTTGTTTTTGGTGTTAGTTGGACAAGAGCATTTACACCAGTCTTTGGCAGTCATAAATGATCATGCCCAAACTTAGATGCAAAATACATGCTTAGCTAGTATTCTCTAAAGGCCGTTACATACAGAGCGCCCTTTATAGAATATTATCTTAGTGCGGATCATCTTGGGGCCTAACTTTGGGTGCCAGTTATTGAATCTCCATCTTAGCTATGAGTGGCAAGCATTGTCTTTGTATTTTCAGCATCGATCTGGAAAATGGCATTGAATATGTGCAGTTGGCATTTAGAAATAAATGTTGAGTCAATATTCAGAATTTCAGTTCTGAATATTGACTCAACAATTTTCAGAAAGCTGAACAGATTCTTAACTGCTATACCTTCTACTGTCATCCCAGAATGTTTGTAACACACAAGCTGACCAGCCTTAGAATTGAAACAATCCATTTCAGTGGATAAAGGAATAGTGGATTATTACCTTTTTTTTTTGTAGAAGCATGACAAAATAAGGGGTCAGTGATTACAGTGACTGAAACATTGTGGGCCAGGTAGGTTTGGCTTCTGATGAGAAAACCTGAGGCTCATTTACTATGGAAGTCTAAGTGCTTTGAAAATACACCTCCTAGCACTGATTTTGGATGGATGATAATTTTGATGCTGGTTTGTTCCTTTCTCTTTTTCTGAAAGATTATAAAGCTTCCTTGAGGATCTTTTAATATATCATTTTCTTTAAAATCTTAGTACCTGATATTAAATCGTTTACTCTTCTGGTTCTCAAAACCTTATACAAACTGGCTGAGAACTAAATCCTCATTCAGTGTTTTCAGATGGAAGCAATTTACTGCATATGTTTCCTATCTGATTCAACTATCTACTAAACACAGCTTTTAGAAAATCTTATTAACAAAAAATGGGATGGTTTTGGTACAGTTTTTCAATTAATTTGAACTTAGATGACCATGATAATGTGATAATAAATTAGCTAATTTTCCTGGCAAAGATATTTGTTTTCATTAGTATCATTGGAAAATTACAAAAAAGCTTCATAAAATGATAAGGGTTGAAATCTTGATGATTTGTTCTACCTCTCACCAGGGGCAGATTGACAGTGATCTGGGCCCCTAGGCAATAAGAGTTATGGGGCCCCTCACCACCTATAAAAAGCAATTAAACTAGATGGAAGCTAGGGGAGAGTGGGTCCCCTACTGTTCTGGGCCCTTAGACAATGCCCTGTTGTCTTAACCCTCAAAACTAAGCTTTTTTTGTAACCCGCACTAACAGGAGGGGGGGGGGGGGTTACCACCACCTCATATTTTTGTGGATTTATTAATTATCGGTCCCATGTAATATATAATTTGAAAGCTATTCATGAGCCAAATTAAACAAGCAGTCAACAAAGCTGGTTTCTAGCACTATATAAAATAATAAGTATGAAACAACATCTGGATTGCAAAAAATTAAAGTATTTCTTGCATATGTGCATCTTTTATTCTTCATAAACAACTTAAATTGCCAATGAAGCAGGTAAGTTTCAAATGGAAAGGTTTAACAAGATTCTAATTACTGCCTTAATGATAACAGCTAAAATTAATGGATGTATAGGCCTAATTCTTCACGTACTGCTGCATGTGATCGTTTTGGCTGAGTTCTTCAGGCATGCTGGCTTCTTACAAATTCTGCAGTGTTGCCTAACTCTGTTGGCATTATTCTTCTGCTTCTTGTAACCCTCTCCATATGATCCTTTCATGCACATCTTGATGCGCTGTTGCTGATGGAGCGTGATGCTGAGGATGATGTGATTGCTCTTCCCAGAATGACACGGATAGCTTGCTGAATGTTGTACTGAAGTCCCACTGTTTGTTGCCCACTCTTCAACTATTGGAAGAACCAATGACATGCTGAGCTCAGTCAGAAATAAGCAGCGTCACTAACATTTCTTTTTTTTCCCTTCCACTCTGGATGTTTGTGCATCCAAATGACAAAGGAGTTTATAGATACTACATTGACGATTGTGTAGAAAGTTAACATTGGCCATCTTCTTGATGCAACTTTACAATGGTAAGTATCAAGCATCATATCTACGCCACCTTTATCTTCATTATATGCTAAAATGACCTCTGGTTTGTTATCCACTCTCTGAGAAATATCAGGTTGATTGTGTTCTGTTGTGAGGAGCAAAACATTCGTTTTCAGTTTGGGAATATGTGACAGCAACATAACTGGATCAGAACAAGCAAACTTCATACTCAACACTACTATGCCATCAGTCTTCTTTATTTCCTCAGGAATATGCAGCCGATTGGAGCTGATTGTTCTGACAATTATCAGGTTATGGATTGTAATCAAGTACTCAGCGAGGTCAACACTTGTGTAGTAACGGTCCATTGTAATGTTTCTTCTGGAACCATAGAGATGCTGGCACAACTCTTTCATGATCACTGAGGGACTTTGTGGAGGTGTGTTCTTGGCTTTTCCTGTGTATGGAACCATGCGTGACATGTATCAATGTTTGACATCTGTCAGAACATAAAACAACAAGCCATACGTTCTAGGATTTTGAGGCATGTATACTCTGAATTGACATTTGTCTCAAAACTTTTGCAAAGTTTCATCAATGGCCACATTGAAAATGTCAAACACTTTGCATATAGCTGCAAAGTTGTCAGATTCTGCTCTGTCATCTCTTGTGGCCTTGTCATCAAAATAAAGCACACAAAGCAGCAAATCAAACTGAGCATGTGGCATTGTGGCAGTAAGTATGGGATAACCTGACTGAAGGTTCCAGGAGCCTTTCACTGGCTCATGATAACCATGATAAATCCCTCACAAAATCATGAGTCCTATCAATGCCGAAATTTCATTGGCACAAGTAAGTTCAAACCTCATGTGAGCTGGATGTTTTTTTGTTGAACTTTTCAGCTATTATCTCACCTTCTTCATTGGTGTGTTTTACTATGAGTTGAATCATTTCATCTGTGATAAAAGTCTTGAAAACTTAATTTATTGAAGTAACGTTCAAAGCCAAATTATGTGGGCCAATCCTTTCACGGACAATATTATCAGAGCAGTGTTTCACAGTAGCTGATGGAGCAATCAATTGCCAATGGCAACCAGAGCATGCTGCAATCACATCAGAGACTGGCATTTCTCTAGAATGATATTCGCTGGTCTGCTACTGCTGAGCTCTACTATGACCATGAACTCTTCTGCCATGACTGCCAGCTTGTGTAGTTCTCATCGATAATAATGAAGACACAGTCTTTTGTGGAATTTCATCACAACTTTCTTCGTCATTCTCACCAGAGGTTTCAATGTTGTCCTCTATCTCTGAGACATCCTCACTTGGCAAATAATCACTGCTATCAGAATCTGTGACTTCAACATCACTACTATCATTTCAGCTAAAATAATTTCTAAGGCCTGTTTAGCGGAAAAAAGCTTATTACGACCGCATGCTAAACACCATGTTTGCAATAAATTGACCTCTAATGAACCCAGGGACAATTTCAGACCAAACCAGAAATGTTCAGCAGCAGGCATCACGATCTGTTCTTGGGCAGGGGGTGGTGGCTACCACTTCCCCCTGGTAACTTTAATACCAAGCGTGCTACATTTTATACAACTACATTATGTGTATGCGCTATATATCAAAATGTGCAAAAATGCATTCCTATAGATAGCTAAAGGCACTTAAGGTAATTGTGATAGGCAAAAATAATTTTAGCAAAAACATTGGAGGGAGTGGTGGTGACCCTGGTAGTTTGAGGGTTAATGGTCAGTCCACCCCTGCTTCTCACAGTCCCTAAAGTTCATAAGAGACTGGAAAATCCTCCGAGATGCCCTATCGTCTCTTTGAGAGACACTGTGCTGGAACCTTTGTCTCACTTCCTTGATTTGCATTTGCAACCATTTGTTACACAGGCTAAATCTTATGTAAAAGATACATATAATTTTTTGCGAGTTTTGACACATTTAGGACCTATCACTGCAGATTCTATACTGGTAATGCTTGATTTAGAATCGTATTCAAATATACCACAAACTGCAGCGCTAGATATAGTGTACAGCACATTGGAACAAAGACCTCCGACATCTCGAGTCACTACTACATTTTTAATGCAGTTAGCTGAACTGGTGCTTTTGAAGAATTATTTTCTATTTGGTTCTACCTTTTATGGCCAAGTACATGGTGTCGTGATGGGCACAGCAGCTGCCCCAAGTATAGTGAATCTGTATGTTAGCGCTTTTGAAGAGAAATATTTGTATACTTCAAGTTGGTTCAATCGTATTACAACTTGGCATCGTTTTATCGATGATATTTTTTTCATATGGACTTCTTCTCAAGCGTTATTACAACAGTTTGTCATATGGCTAAATACTATAGATAGCAATCTTAGGTTTACTAAACAAAGCAGTCGGGAAAGTATATGATTTCTAGACACTTTTGTGTCAAAACAGAATCACGAACTATCAGTGACTGTATTTAGAAAAATGACAGACCATAATTCATTATTAAAATACCACAGTCATCACCCCTACCGGATGAAAGAATCTTTACTGGTGGGACAATTTTTGTGCCTTCTACGCATTTGTTCTATGGATGAATTATTTTGACAACAATCAGAGCATTTGGCTCAATGTTTAAAAGATAGAGGATATCCGGATCGCTGCATTCGCCGTGCATATAAAAGAGCATGGTTTGCTCAACGAATTTTGTTGCTACAAGAGAAACAAGAAGAATCTCTTGACAAGTTTGTCTGCGTGTTGATGTATACTGATCTTGCCCCTCAAATTGCTCGTATCATCAACCAGCACTGGGAGGTTCTTTCGTTTCACCCAGTGTTTCAACAGTGACCCTGCATAGCATATCGCAGAGGCCAAAATTTAAGAGATAAATTAGTACATTTGATTTTACCAGCATCTATCTCCACCCCTTTTACACAGAATAGACATGCAGCCTGTGGACACTGTCAATTTTGTGATCAAACCATTCAGGGTACTGAATGGTATCATCCGAGAAGATCTAATAAAGTGTACCATTACAAAACTAATACAACATGCGAATCCACATTTTTTATATATGGAATTGTGTGCCCTTGTCAACAGTAGTATGTGGGGCATACGAGCAGGCAAGTTAAGACCCACCTCACAGAACACAAGAGTAGACTTCACAAACAAGTAGTAATGGCTCCTTTAGTTACTCATTGTATGGAGTATAATCATCAATTTGCTCAATTGAAATGGTTAGTAATAGATCAAATTATTTGTCCAACTAGGGGTGGAGATATGACACAGATATTCAATCAGAAGGAACAATTTTGGATCTTTGAACTTGACACAGTAGCCCCTAATGGGCTAAATGACATTATTGAGTGGAACACAGTGTTTTAATACATCTCATTGTTGAAGCACCCTGAGGTCAGGTTTGTTTCATTTGGATCATCAGGAAAGGGAAATAGTATGACATCATTTCCTGCCGGGGACCCTTTATAATCCTCATTTTGAGTGAAGATCAATAACAATGCGGCAGAGGCAACGTTCCTTTTTTTCATTTTTGTTTATATCATATTTGAGTTCCTGAGGAAGTTTTTACGAAACCCTGCAGTGTCGGACTCTCTATGATTTAATCAGAACGCAGGCAGCGCTTTGTAGTGAGGAGGAGTCCTCACAAGGAATTACAGTATTTGGAAAGGATAAGGATTAAGCAACTGTTACATCTTGCCCCGCTGGAGTGTAATATTTGAAGATCAAATTGGATTTATTGAACACCCAGAAGGGGAACGGTTTGCTATAAAACGATAAGTACCTTGTTGCTATTATAAACATTGAAGGCTTAAAAGGTGGCCTCAAATTGTTGACAAATATAGAGGAGGAGAAATGGAGTTATAGATGGAATCGATCAACTTAGACACTTTTGGATAACTTAAAAAAAATTTCAAATTAAGTTATTCACTTTTTGGTTGAAGAGAGCACAGTTATGTGGTTTTGTTTATACACAAAAAATTAAACCACGGAGAAGTTCTATGATCGAGAAGCTTGTCCACCCTTAGAGACATAAATCACTTCGGTGTGGTCTCGCTTGGGTGAGTTTACACTCTGAGAACTCTCCATTCACACAAAAAAATTTCTTTTGTTATAAATTGTGAGAGTGATCCTCTTTTCCATCTATATTTTACTCCATTTCTATGACTCTCTGGTTCTTTGGATATTTGATATTCTCACAAATTTCAAACATTTGCTAATTCATCTACTTTTTGTGTCTCTTACCATATGTTCAATACAATACAAGGCTAATTTGCAAATTATTTTACACAAATAGCTAAATGATCAGTTTTCAAAAAAACACATGGGGGGAATTCTATAAATGGCACCCAAAGTTAGGCAAAAGGAAGATTTGCACTAAACTAACAAATGTCTGAAATTTGTGAGAGGCAGAGGTAGCAGACCATTAAGACAATAGCATGGAATGTTGCTACTAATTGGGTTTCTGCCAGGTGCTTATGACCTGGAATGGCCACTGTTGGAAGCAGGATACTGGGCTAGGTGGACCATTGGTCTGACCCAGTATGGCTATTCTTATGTTCTTAACTTTAGGTGCAGTACTTATGCCTGCTGAAACCTGCCACAAATGCTGGTGTGCAACTAATGGCAGTTGGGCGCATACATGATCCTATTCTGTTAACATTGCAGCTAATTTCTGAGAACACTCCTGAGCCACCCATGCCCCTCCTATGGCCACACACCTTTTTAAGTTGTGCGCTATAAAATTTAGGCATGCATTATATAGAATAGGGTGCAGGGCACAGCCATGTGTAAACCCAACTGACTGCTGATTAACAACAATTATTTCTTGTTAACAATTACATAAGTACATAAGTACATAAGTAGTGCCATACTGGGAAAGACCAAAGGTCCATCTAGCCCAGCATCCTGTCACCGACAGTGGCCAATCCAGGTCAAGGGCACCTGGCACGCTCCCCAAACGTAAAAACATTCCAGACAAGTTATACCTAAAAATGAGGAATTTTTCCAGTCCATTTAATAGCGGTCTATGGACTTTTCCTTTAGGAATCTATCTAACCCCTTTTTAAACTCCGTCAAGCTAACCGCCCGTACCACGTTCTCCGGCAATGAATTCCAGAGTCTAATTACACGTTGGGTGAAGAAAAATTTTCTCCGATTCGTTTTAAATTTACCACACTGTAGCTTCAACTCATGCCCTCTAGTCCTAGTATTTTTGGATAGCGTGAACAGTCGCTTCACATCCACCCGATCCATTCCACTCATTATTTTATACACTTCTATCATATCTCCCCTCAGCCGTCTCTTCTCCAAGCTGAAAAGCCCTAGCCTTCTCAGCCTCTCTTCATAGGAAAGTCGTCCCATCCCCACTATCATTTTCGTCGCCCTTCGCTGTACCTTTTCCAATTCTACTATATCTTTTTTGAGATACGGAGACCAGTACTGAACACAATACTCCAGGTGCGGTCGCACCATGGAGCGATACAACGGCATTATAACATCCGCACACCTGGACTCCATACCCTTCTTAATAACACCCAACATTCTATTCGCTTTCCTAGCCGCAGCAGCACACTGAGCAGAAGGTTTCAGCGTATCATCGACGACGACACCCAGATCCCTTTCTTGATCCGTAACTCCTAACGCGGAGTTAACTAATTCATTAACTAATTAGTTTTCACATAGATCTGGGATCTGTGCCTAAATTTACGTGCCCAACTTTGAGTAACCTATATTGAATCTGGGGATAATGCTTAATTTAAGATATATTTTAGAACTGCAAGAGGGTCATTGGTTCACCTTCATCAAAGTCTCAGGGTAAAGAATACTCCATGCTGCCAGTCCTCAGGAAAACAGGCTTTTTATTTACAATTTCTAGTTACTACTGCTTTTACTTATCATTTCTATAGCACTACTAGATGTATGCAGTGCTGCACACAAACATATAAGAGACAGCCCCTATTCAGCAGAGCTTACAATTTATCCAAGACAGGTAAATGAGACAAATGAGAAATTAAGGTGTTTCATTTATTATGGGAATGATTAAAACAACATGGGTATTAAACAGGTGAATACGGGGTTAAGAGGTTAAAGCAGCCTAAAAAATGTGGGCTTTTATCCTGGATTTGAATAGGGCCAGAGAGTATGACATGCTGATTTAGAAAGTCTATTTTAGAAGTATGGGATAGCAAGACTGAAAGAAGAGTCTGGAGTTGCTGATAGAGGAGATGGGTACAGATAAGAGTGACTTATCTGAAGAATGGAGTTCCCAGGAGGAGTGTAGTTAGAAATGTATTTATTTTTAATATTTAGCTCATGCCTTTCCAGTATTAGTTCAGAGTTATATTCAGGTTCAATAGATTTTTCCTTGTTAGAGGGCTTACAATCTAAGTTTGTGCCTAAGGCAATGGCCACAAGGAGTGTCAATGAGGTAAAATAAGACAGCCAACTAGCGAGGCAGCGCCACAGCGAGCTCCCGGTTCCAAGATCAGAGAACCTGAATCTGCAGAAGCAAGACCAACAAATCACAGAATGGAGACCAAAGCTCTGAAGCAAGAAGAAGCGAAGCGGCTACAAATACTGGCCAGAGGGTACTAAGTGAGATGATAATGCAGGGCCTCATCAGGCCCATGTGGAGCCTTCTCGATGGTTCCCCGCGAAAGAAAGAGCAGCAAAGTTGGGAAGTCATGATAGTTCCCTACTCTCGAGCTACAATCAAAGGACCCGAACCCCTGAATGGAAACCAGCTAGCATTAGATGGAGAGCACTAGCTCCCCTAAATGAAAGGTACTCCCTTTGCACCCCCTGCCATTAACTACATTTTACAAGTCAGGGCTCTGATCTAGGGAAGAATGACTCTCAATCCCCCTGCACCAGGAAAGACCGTCCCAAACACCGAAAACCTGAGTCAGCTCCCTCCCTACCTCTTTACTGCCTGTGCGCCACATTAGGTGGAATTGGGCTGGGAAATGAATCTGAGGAATCTAGAGGGCACATGCCAGTACCCCCCCCCCCCCCCCCCCCAATAAGATCTAGGAATGAATTGATCCCTTGACACATGAGGACTGAGAGCCAGCTCCCTCCATTACAAGAAAGGCTCTAACTGAACGCTGAAAAGTTGAAGTAGTTTCTTCCCTACCTCTTCACTGCCCTGCACCAAGCTGGGCAGAATTGGGCCAAGGGAATGAGTCGGGTGCAATTCAGAAAGCAAAGTCCAATAGCACCACGGAGAGAGGTATTCCTGCTGCTTCTCCCAACCTTTGGCCGCACTGAAAGGATTGGGACTGAGAACCAAGGACCCAAGGAAGAACCAATACCCCAACAACTGAAGGATGAGGACCAGCTCCCCCACCTTGTGAAAAACTCAGGTGCAACCAAGGAGGGCAGAACACAAGGAGAATGAGAGCATTGGGCCAATGACTGACAGACGAGAGCCGGCGAAGGAGACGATGACTGACCTCAAGCCCGACAGAAAAGGAACAATTTTCTCCCATCAAGGAAAAGCAGACTGCACAAAGTCTTCAGCAGAACTCTAGTCTTCTAGTTCCGTGACTCTACCATTAAAATCACTATAGTTTGAGAGTGAGGTTTTAAAGTTGTTTTTCGATATCTATTAACTTGCTATTGAGGGCTTCCACCACCATAACTTTAATCTGAGAAAGCAGAGGCTCATTGGGCTCACCTCCAATTTCTGACGACACCATACTGGCATCAGTGGGTGTAGCAGGCCATGGCTTGTCTCTCCCTTTTTTTTTTTCCTGATTTCTAAGCCATAGAAATAGCTTTCTTGTGAATATATTTGTCCATATAAATGCAAGGTATCAGCAAAGTAATTTTGAGACAAGCAGTTGCCAAGATGATCTCTGTGGAAGATAGAGTAGTAAGGATGGTCCAGCAGCAGAGGAACAATGCTTTCCCTCAGCTCGTTGCACTACATGACCCCAATTTAATGCATGCTAACCTACAATGTAATGCACATACAATCAATTGTCACACATTAAAAAGTCCTAACACATGTTTTAAAATGTATTGATTGGTGAAATAAAAAAAAGGCTAAAAAATAGTGAAAAAAGACTAAAATACAACAATGAACTGAAATGATTTTCATCTGCATATCGCCAGGGACTTCTTCATTCATAGCAAGCGCTTAGTGATGTGCATTCATTTTTTTCTTTTCTTTATTTATTACATTTGTATCCCACATTTTCCCACCTATTTGCAGGCTCAATGTGGCTTACATAGTACCGGAGAGGCTTTGAAGTCTCAGGTGAATATTTACATGCATAAAACTGACTTGTCTGCTTCAAAATTAGCAGGATAATATTGAAATGCCAGAGTCATCTTTAAAAAAAATTACTGGCCACAGCACTGCTATTCATATTGCAAGCAAAGCTAAATATCTGGATTGATAAATGAGCAGTCACCACTATCCAGGTACGGTGCTATTGAATCAGTTATCCAGAGAGCAATCCGGATATGCTTAGGACAGGTTGTTATTTTTTTCTGGATAGTGGGCTGAATATTACGCTCTCTAAATAATTTCTCCCTTTACCCATGTTCTCCTTCTGTTTTGTCTCAGCACTATCCAGATAGTGCTGAGGTTATCTGAAAGGATATTCGGCAGTACTATCCATATGGAACCACTGAATATCGATGGATAGTACTACTACTACTTAACATTTCTAGAGCGCTACTAGGGTTAAGCAGCGCTGTACAATTTAACAAAGAGAGACAGTCCCTGCTCAAAAAGCTTACAATCTAATAGACAAGTGAACGGTCGGTCCGATAGGGGCAGTCAAATTGGGGCAGTCCGGATTCACTGAACGGTAAGGCTTAGGTGCCAAACGCAGCATTGAAGAGGTGGGCTTTAAGCAAAGACTTGAAGACCATCGATATTGTCTTCTATGAGTGGTTTCCACCAATATTCATGTAGCAGCTCCAGCTATATGGATATTGGGCTTTGCATAGTCAGCTGTATATTTATATGCTTAATGACATGAAACAAAATTCGATAAATAAAAACATGTAAAACTAAAATAAATAAATAAGCTTCTACGTGTGCACAACCCTAATATTATTGAAGCTGGTAGTCCACATCCAATAGTTTGAATTAGCTCACAAGCACAATTTCCTCTTTGTACACCACACTGATGATGCCTTTGATTATGTCTGAATCTACCAGTTTTTCTTGCTCTGCAAGTCTGTACAATATTCCCATGTAGCTTGAAATTCTCTTACTGGCTGATATTGAGCACGTGGTAGTCAGCATTTTTGATAGCGCTGACCACCATGGGCAAAGTAAGGCCCAGATATGCAGTACTGGCCCCTATCCCCTCTAACCACCTAAGCTGAAACCTTATATGTTGTGCATGGTCCGGGGGCAGAGGTGCACTTATCTAGTTAAGTGCTGGTATTCAATGCTAAACTGGATAAGTTAACCCGACAAATTGGACCACACAAAACACAGTTCTATCTTTGTCTAGTTGAATTTATATGCTTAAGGGATGAATACTGGCTCTTAATCAGATACGTGCTGGTCATCTGCACATATTCAGATATTCAATGCTGGTGCCCAGAAATGACCTGACATTGAATATCTGGGCGAAAAAAATCACTGACTGCCACTGGCTAAATATTTATCCCCAAATTATTATTCCATTTGTGAATACATTAGAACAAATATATGAGTTAGATAATTCATTTTGTGTCAAGGTACCCTCTAAGTCTTTTGATAATCTGATCAGTCTCATGCTGTTCTGTCTGTCTCTATGTTGCCAAATCTTCTATATCTTTGCATAGTAGGCTCATGTCTTTTAGCATTCTTATGGGCCGATGCCTGATGCCTCCAAAGTACTGATTTTCACTTCAGCTTCATTGGGTTGATACTTACTGAAGCTGCATGAATTGCTCTGTCAGCCATTCCATGTCCCATTTAATTGATTTTGATGTCTCAAAGGTAGCCGCTATAGTTTCATTTTTTAAAGAGCTCTAAGAGGTTGGAATCTAAGGCCTACCTTTCATCTGTACCATTTTTTCTAGAGTTAAGAATCTGAACCCCAAGCACTTGATTGCTGAGGTTACTTCATATGATGAGTCTGTTTTAGTGTTTATATCAATGGCCATCTTTTGCTAAATATGTGTTCTATGAGTGGTTTCCACTTTATTCATTGAAGTTCATCAGACCAGCTGGGAACGCTTGAACTAGACAGCCATCTTGGAAAGCTAATCTTAGGTGTTCCCAGACCCTGCCCTTTTAGGAGATGGCAGGCCTGAGATTGAGCCTACCATCATGAGTTCCTATGGTGGGCAATGCATGATGTTGCTGATTGCAGGAAAATTTACTGTGGGTTCTGCTATGTTAGTTAGGTTCTGCAGGTTAGTAAATAACTTAGAATTCTATGATAATTTTCCCATGCTAAACGTGCTATTTTTGTTCAATAATTAACCTGTCAAAAGCATTTTTATTTTCTGCCTGACAAGCCTTTGGTATATTTCATCCACTTTTCCTCATTTGGTGCCTCCAATCATTTCTTTCAGTTCAATCTAATTAGCATTTTACAGGAAGGGATCATTCTTTTTTAGACCAAATATAATTATACCATACTTTGATTCAGATACATATGAAATTGGCTGAATTAATAGTTTGCATATAAATCATTCAGAAAGTGTCATGTTTTTTTTTTTTTTTTTTTGCTGCATACTCAGTAAATGTAACAGAAGTCTTAAAAGGCAATTTAAGTATAAATGGAAGTTTGATGCAAAGACCATCGGGTCCTTATCACAATATGCCGGATCAGTAAGAATAGGCAGTAAGATGAAGCCCATTTCCTGTGTATCCCCCAAAGAGTGTGCTATGGTTATGTATTTCAAGATACTGGCCCTCAGAGAGTCCTGGAGCTGCAGACCAAAGGTCTACAAGTTTGTAGTTTCTTGTCTTTAGTTTGGAAAACAAAAAATTGGGAAATAGGTTGAGTCTCCCATGTCCTTTTTTCTCTTCATGTTTGTATTTTTGACTGATATAGGCTTGCCTGAACCTGGAGAACACACCAGTCGAGGATGGAAATTTTGTAATGAGAGAAAAGGAACTTATATGGACTGATCCAGTTATTTTACTAGTTGGTTCCAGGTGCCATAAGTCATCTAGGGAGACAGTACAGTTCAATTTCCTACAGCAAGAGGAGTCAAAAGGAGATCAGGAGAGAGACAGCCATTCTTGTACGTCAAGAGAAACAAAGCAGAGAAACAGAGGAACCACCATTTTTAAAGTTACAGGTATCAGGGGTTACCCAGAGGAGTGGGAGAATCTAAGAATCATTTGATCAGACAAGTCATCTGCGTTATATTCTCAATGGATTGTGAAGGTGTCTAGGTGATTACTAAAATGTAACAGAACTCTAGAATGTTAACATTGGATATGTTTGTTTTCAGCAAATTTATTTATTTTTAGGAACACTAAACATTGATTCAATGCCAAGTCCACAGCATAAAGACTTAGAAGAGTAACCACCCTCCATATTAAGAAGGAACCTGGGTTGCACTGAATCCCAGAAGCTCTATAGTGACCTCCTCATTGATAATGTGTTGCAAAGCACAATATAGGTTTTCTGTGCTTCCTACAGTTCTCATTCCCAATACATTTATTCTCGGCATTGTCAAAGTTTGTAGTTCTCAGGATTGTTTAACCCTTGCAAACGTCATTCCTATTTTATGTAAACGGTAATTGTAATGTTTTATGTCACGGTTTTCTTACTGTATGAAAAACAAGAAGTCTCAAATTTTGCCAGTTTCTTGTCAATTATGAAATGTACAACATCATATTTTATATTTATAATATCATGTGTCTGTCACTTTCATGTTGTCTACAATATTTATATGTCCAAATCTCCTGCCTTGTATGTCATACTATTACTTCAAGAAGTGGCAGACTGTATCCCATGCACCACAAGCATTACACTCATGCTTTTGTGGAATACCCCAGGTAGGGTCACTATCTTGTTCATTATTGTGATGTACAAAGTAAGGAAGTTAAGCATGACATGGCTTTTTATGTCACACATCATAAAATACAGCACTTTCTGGTGGGCTATCATATACCTCATTAAATTTACATTGTCAGCTTTAATGTAGCATGTCTTCAGATTGCTTCATATGAATCATTCACTGTGTATCTATTTCTTTCTAACAAGCTAACCAACAGAACTCCAGCAGGGTGCCTTATTTCTTCTATTGCTCCCTTAGAGACAGAGGAGAGTTTTGTGGGGTAGAGAGGGTCAGCTACTTTGTGTCCTGAAGTGCCCTACAAGTCTATAAGAAGAGAACACAGTAAGGCTAATGCATCGGGATAGTCCAAGTCAAAAAAGTGGAATCTATTTAACAACAAAACAGTTGCCCTACTCAAGTGTCCATCCTGTTTCCAACAGTGTAACCTGTTTCCAACAGTGGCTAGTCTAGGTCACAAGTACCTGGTAAAGTACAAAAAAATTACACAATTCCAGTGGGTTTCCCCCTATTTTCCTCCGGGAATTTATCCAATCCGTTTTTAAACCCAGGTACGTTAACTATTTTTACCACCTGTTCCAGCAATGAATTCCAGACCTTAACTATACATTGAATGAAAACATATTTTCTCTTATTTGTTTTAAATGCACTAGTTTGTAATTTCATGGAGTGTCCTCTAGTCTTCATAACTTTTGGAAGGGTACTCAACCAATTCACAGTTGCCTGTTCCATTCCATTTTGTACTTTATAGACCTCTATTATATCTCCCCTCAGCCATCTTCTCCAAGCTGAAGAGCCTTAACCTTTTTAGCCTCTGCTCATATGAGAGCCCTTCCATCCCCTTAATCATTTTGGTCACACTTTTCTGTATCTTTTCAACTTCCATTTTATCGTTTTTTTGAGATGTAGTGATCAGAATTGCAAATAATACTCAAGATATAGAGTGATACAGAGGCATTATGATATTGTTTTCTTCTCCATTCTTTTCCTAATAATACCTCATATTCTGTTTGCTTTATTGGGCCTCATTTAGGGTTGCCAACTAGATCCAGATTCGCCCGACAGGGTTGATCCAGTCCTGGGCTTACTCCAATGCATGCAGGGACTTGTAGTCTTGCTTTTCTTAGGGGAATCCAATGAGGAACCACAAAACCAGGACTGGATTAACCCTGTCGGGCAAACCTATATCTAGTTGCCAACCCTACCCTCATTGTACACAAAGTAGAAGATTTCAATGAATTCTGCCCTACAACGGCAAAAGGAAGCAATTGCCCATTTTTACTGAAGCATTTGCTTCTTTTTGTTATTATAGGGCAGTATTAGTCCACAATGATACCTAAATCCTTTTAATCTGTGGTGACTCCTAATGTGAAATCTAGCATCATGTAGCTATAATTTGGGTTATTCTTCCTAATGTGCATCACTTTGCACTTGTCCATATTAAATTTCACCTGTCATTTGGATGCCCAGTCTTCCAGCATCCCAGCCTCCCAAGGACTTCCTGAAATTTCTCACAGTCTGTGTGTGCTTTACAGTGTCTTTCATATCAGGTTGTATCTGTATTTTGTGTTAGCTCTGATAGGGATCCTTCTACTAAGCCGATTAAGCGTCTACATGTGCCCAATGCGTGCCAAAATGGAGTTACCGCCCAATTACCCGTGTGGCTCATGTGGTAATTTCATTTTTGGTGTGCGTCTGTTACGTGTGTCAGAAAATATTTTTTATTTTTGGGCGCATGTAAAAGATGCGCGCCAAGTGGCATTTGGCATGCGTAGGTCATTACCGCCCAGTTACCACGTGAGTCTTTACCACTAGGTCAATGGCTGGCAGTAAGGTCTCAGACCCAAAAAGAACATTTGGCAATTTTCATTTTGCCGCACGTCCATTTTCGACAAAAATTTTAAAAAGGCCTTTTTTACGGATGTATTGGCGTGCACCCAGAACCTGCACCTACACTACTGCAAGCCATTTTTTTAGCTTGCCTTTGTAAAAGGACCCCATGGTCTCCCTAATATTCAAGATTATATAATCATTTCTTACTAGTTGATATGGAGGGACATAATTGAACAGCGCCGGCCAAATCGATGGCCGGCCATCTTCGGGCTGGCTCCATGATGGGGTGGAGCCAAGCATATTTTCGAAATACGCTTGGCGCTGGTCAAATCGCTCGCCGGGTTTAGAGCAGGATCGCCGTGGTTATATGAGATGGCCTGCTTAGTTTTTCAGCCATAATGGAAACCGGGCCCGGCCATCTCAAACCTGGCGAAATGCAAGGCATTTGGGCATGGAAGGAGCCAGCATTTATAGTGCACTGGCTCCCCTCACATGCCAAGACACCAACTGGGCACCCTAGGGGGCACTTAAAATAAAATAAAAAAATAGCTTCCAGGTGCAAAGCACCCTTACCTTAGGTGCTAAGCCCCCCAAAACCCACTCACCACAACTCTACACCATTACCATAACCCTAAGGGGTGAAGGGGGGCACCTACATGTGGGTACAATGGGTTTTGGGGATTTTTGGAGGGCTCAACATTAACCACCACAAGTGTAACAGGTAAGGGGGGATGGGCCTGGGTCCACCTGCCTGAAGTGCACTGCACCCACTAAAAACTGCTCCAGGAACCTGCACACTGCTGTCAAGGAGCTGGGTATGACATTTCAGGCTGGCATACAGGCTGGCCAAAAAAGTTTTAGTTTTGTTTTTTTGGGTGGGAGGAGGTTGGTGACCACTGGGGGAGTAAGGATCCCCACTTCCCTCCGGTGGTCATATGGTTAGTTGGGGCACTTTTTTCAGACTTGGTCCTAAAAATAAATGGACCAAGTCCGGCCGGCGAAATGCTCGTTCGAGCCGGCCATTTTTTTTTCATTATAAGGTGAAGCCGGCCATCCCGTACCCACGCCCCCGTCCTGCCTTTGCTACCCTATCAACATGACCCCTTGAAAGTTGGCCGGCGCTGCGACGAAAAAGCAGTTGGGGCCGGCCAAAATCGGCTTTCGATAATACCAATTTGGCCGGGATCAGGAAATCGCCGGCGATCTCCCAATTTGTGACGGAAGATCGCCGGCGATCCCTTTTGAAAATGAGCTGGATGATTGCCTGCCAAAACCAGGAAAGGAAGTTTAGACCCAATCAGGACCAAGGAAATGAGAGATCTGACTAGACTTTTTCATTGGGTCACTGACTGAGGCCATTTGAGTTCCCCGCAGATCAGTGATTGAAAAGGAGGATCAGTAGTCCAGCAAGCAGGAGCAAAGAAAGCTGAGAGAATGACAAAGAAGACAATGAAGTAGGAGTCTAGTATAATCAACAGACTGAAAGTAAAATGAAAGCAAAGAAGCATAAAATTAAAGCAGTCCTTGTGGGGGAAGGATAAATTGGAAACAGTATGAATATTACTAAGAAAAACAGCAACAGACATTTTGGAAAGCTCTCCTCTATTTGAGGAAGATTTAGAAAACCGTTGAAGCTGAATCTGAGAGACTATTTCATTTAATTCCTATATAGTTTGTATTTAAAGGTTTTATATTGGGATTAACTGTAAAAGTTTTATCTGATTTTATTTATTTATTTTTAAATCATCTGTAGAATGACTTTTGGGACTTTTGTACTACAATTAAACCAGAGAGAACTGATCATTACAAAATATAATCTTTTTTTTTTTACATTTTATTCCTTAAGGGCCTCTTTTACTAAACTGTGCTAATGATTCCCTGCACTGCAAATGAGAGGAAGTCCTATGGGCTTCCTCTCATTTGCCACATGGGCATCACTAGCACACCTTTGTAAAAGAAGCCCTAAATGATATGGTCTATTTTTAATTGAGTATGAATTGTTGCTTTGTTGCTATGCTTTAGATTAGTTGATTTATTTAATTTTGCTTGTCATATTTTAAATTATTTCCGAGGTTTGTTATCTGCCTAGAATAGCAAATGGGTGACCTGTAAGTCTGTTAAATAATAAATAAATAAAATGGTAGAAAAGATACAAGAGTTGATAGTTTACAGTTTCTTGAATGTGTTGATGGTGACTGTGGAGAGGGTGATTATATAAGAAAATTATCAAATATTTTTGAGACAGGAAGGTCAAGAAGTGCGAGGGACAGAAGTCAGAAGAAAGAGTGGGTCAAGGCAATGGCCATGCTGGTGCATATGAGTTACAGAGTTAGAGCTCCAGTGATGGGGTAGAAGCAAGGAGCTTTGAGGCCAAAGGTTCAGAAGGGGCATCAGCATAGAAGCCTGCAAAAATGAGGAAAGAGGAAGATGGGTCGAGGAAGAAGGAAATCAGGAATGGAAATTCAATGAAAAAGGAAGAGGGAATTTGAGGAGGACAATAAAGGATAGTACTGAGTAGTGGGGTAAATAGGTAGATAGAGTGAGCCTCAGAAAAAGAAAAGGAGTGTAACTGGGGTTTAAATCCATGAGGAGAGGGGAGAGCAACAGTCCAATATCATCATCACAACGTACAGTGAGGGGTATAGAATAACCTCCATGACAGATATCAGCAATGAAAACAAATTCCTATATATATATCTATGTAATAATTTGTACCTCAGGTTCTCTGACTGGCTGGCTGGGTTCGTAATATGTTGCTGACGTCAGCTTGCCTCCAGCGTTCCCTTCCCTTTCACTATCCCGCCCTCGCGTAGAGACAAAATGATGTCAGAGGAGGGCAGGGCACTGAGAGGGAAGTCAAGGGAATGCTGGAGGCAACACGAGCCCAGCCTGCCTGCTGCCGCTCTGACCTGAGGTAAGATGGACGGCTTACAGGCAGGGTGGCAGGAAGGACAGAGTCACTGGCCATGGTGGGGAGGGGAGAATCGCTTCACATGGATGGGATGGGAGGGGGATAGGATGGGAGAGCAGGGGGATAGGATGGGAGGGCAGGGCAGAAGCGAATCGCTGGATTTTGATGGGATGGGAAGCGAGGGGACAATTGCGGGACACGGATGGGTGGGGAGGGCAGGGCAGAGGAGAATCGCTGGACATGGAGGGGAGGGCAGAATCGCGGGACACGGATGGGAGGGGAGGGCAGGGCAGAGGAGAATCGCTGGACATGGATGGGAGGACAGAATCGTGGGGCACGAAGGGGACGGCAGGGCAGAGGAAAATCACTGCACATGGAGGAGAGGTCAGAATCACGGGACACGGAGGGGATGGGAAGGGAGGGAAGAATTGCTGGACATGGAGGGGAGGGCAGGGGAGAGAGGAGAAATTGCTTAGACGAGAGCCTTCCTAGAGCCCGTTTCATTTTTGACAAAATGGGCTTTATTGCACTAGTTTTATATAAAATTAAAAGAAAAGGGTTGACAGTAAGTATGGTTTAAGCAGGTCAGCTGCTGATTTTCTGCAGCACTTAACCAGGCAGTGCTACTCAATATCACCTCTGACTACCACAACATTGCCTAGGTAGTGTAGGACAGTCTGGGAGCAGAGTTTGGAAGCAGCCTCCAGTTTTATGGGTACTGGCCATATTCAGTGTTTATGCTCGCATAGCTAAGCGGGCAGATATAACCATATAAAGTATGCAGTCTTATCTATATCTGCTTAAGTTTATACAGGTACCAGCTGAATATCAGCCAGGACCTGGATAAGGTTGTGTGACACTAATATGGCAGGTACTCCACCCCCTTCTGATCCCACAATTTTCCTGATTGTCCCCTTTGTTGTTACCCATTTAGATTATTTGGATAATGTGAGATATAAAACTGATGATAGATAGATAGATAGATAGATAGATAGATAGATAGATAGATAGATAGATAGATAGATAGATAGATAAAATTCTAGTACCTACTCCTTCTCTGATTCCCTTTCTGATTCCTCCTGATTTTGATCTCCTACTTGATCTTCCTAAGTCCACTTCCCTGGTTCTAATCCCCTCCACCTGGTCCCTGTCCCATGCCCCACCCCATCCCTGGACCCTCATCACCCCTGAGATTTACTTGGATGTGATCCCTAGTGGTCTGGCTTCAAGTTCAAAAATGATGGTGCTGACCCCTAGTGGTAGTCTCATGGTACTACTGCTAGTGGCCACCCTTCCATATTTTGTAGGTGGTAAGGGCTTATGTGCTATTACCATGCAAATAAGTTAGCATGCAGCCATGTAGCTGTGCTGATTTGCACTGTCAGGTCCACTCTCTGTCTCCAGACACCCTCCGCCAAGAAAATTCCACAAAATAGCGTATGGTTTACACATGCACTAGTACTTAACACAGCCTAGTTAAAGGAACCCTTAATGTGGCCTTGAATGTTTATACCAAATAGGGATTCAATATAAACCTGTTGGAACAGTGTATAAACTCTCCATCATCAATGCCATCTTCCAAGCATGCAACTTAGTTTATTTATTTATTTGTTTGTTTGTTTGTTTGTTACATTTGTACCCCACATTTTCCCTCCTGTTTGCAGGTTCAATGTGGCTTACATAGTACCGTGAGGCGTTAACCACCTCCGGTGATGAAACAAATACAAAGTGATGTTATTGTCGAATAAGAATCATGTGTTACAGACACATTTGGGAATCGTAGGGATAAGGAGTTATATAGTGTTCAATACGAGCTTTGGTTTCGTTGTGTTGCTGGGTTCAGGCACTTAGGTTGGTTCAGTAGGGTATGCCTTTTCAAACAGATTGGTCTTTAGTGATTTCCAGAAGATAAGGTGGTTGTACATTGCTTTTATGGCTTTCGGTAGTGCATTCCACAGTTGCGTGCTTATATAGGAGAAGCTGGATTCGTAAATTGATTTGTACTTGAGTCCTTTGCAGCTAGGGTGGTGAAGATTTAAGTATGCTCATGATGATCTGGTTGTGTTTCTGGTTGGCAAATCTATGAGGTTGGTCGTATATCCCGGGGCTTCGCAATAGATAATTTTGTGGACCAGGGTGCAGATTTTGAAAGTAATACGTTCTTTGAGTGGGAGCCAGTGCAGTATTTCTTGGAAGGGTTTAGCACTTTCAAATCGCGATTTTCCAAATATAAGCCTGGCTGCTGTGTTTTGAGCGGTCTTTAGTTTCTTTATGAGTTGCTCTTTGCATCCCGCATAAATTCCATTGCAGTAGTCTGCATGGCTTAGTACCATTGGTTGTATCAGGTTGCAGAATGTTGCCCTCAGGAAGAATGGTTTCACCCGTTTAAGTTTCCACATTGAGTGGAACATTTTCTTGATTATAGAGTTAATTTGGCTCTCGAGTATAAGGTTCCGGTCGATTGTGAAACCGAGGATTTTCAGGCTGTTTGAAATAGGGAGGGTGTAGTCTGGGGTGACTAAGTTTGTGGGTATGTTCATATTGTATTGGGATGAGAGGATGAGGCAGTGTGTTGTATCTGTATTAAGTTTTATTTGAAATGCATTTGCCCATGAGTGTACAAGCCGAGGTTGATTTCGTTGGTGATTTCTGTCAGATCATGTTTGAAAGGGATGTATATTGTAACCTCGTCTGCATAGATGAATGAGTTGAGGCCCTGGGTGGATAAAGACTTGACTAGTGGGGTCATCATCAGGTTGAAAAGGATCGGTGATAGTGGTGATCCTTGGGTACTCCGCAGTCTGCTTTCCACGGTGTTGATATATTTCAGTTTGATTTCACTTGGTAAGTTCTGGTAGTTAGGAAACCCTTGATCCAACTAAGTATATTTCCACCAATCCCAAAGTAGTCTAGGATTAGTATATTATGGTTTACCATGTTGAATGAACTGGGCATGTCGAATTGAAGGAGAAGTATGCTTCTGCCTGTTGCTATTTTCTACTTGATTTTGGCCAGGAGGGTGGTTAGCACTGTTTCAGTGCTATGGCAGGAGCGAAATCCTGATTGTGATTCATGTAGTATTGAGAATTTGTGTATGTAATCAGTAAGTTGTTTGGTTACCGTACTTTCCTAAGCAGAGATGCTAATGCTGTTCAGGTTAGTGACTCATAAAAGGACTGACACAATATTAAGGGAGTTTGTCCCTGTGTTTCTGCAGCAACAACATGATAGACTGGTGCATATGTGCGAGGATGTGTGTACTAAATTCAGCTATAGATGCTGGAAAATGACAATGCTATTGATTAAAGCTGACAACAGTAGATGAAGTATCTTGTTTTATTGTTTAAAGCAATACTGACGAATGAAAGAACATAAGGTAGCTAAAGGCTCAAAAGAAACCATTGGAACATTTCAAAATACAGAGTGGAAACATACAGCAGAACACCATTAGTACTATTCTGCTGTATGTATATTATATAAACAGAGGATTTTATTTTTCAAAACAGCTCATTTTAAACGTTTTTGAGTGTTTCTTTTTACCATGAAAGGATTGATGATGTTGAAAATAATCCTGGATGACTTTAAAAGTACATGTTTTGGACTATTACCCCCTAATTCTGAAAAACGCACCAAAACTTGTGTGTGTAAATTTGGGAGCACAATTTAATTAAATAGCTAATTAGCACGCCTAAATTTTGTGTATGAGTAAAAAAAAAGGAGGTGTGGAAATGGGAGGGTCATGGGCAGAATGGGGGCAGTCCTAACATGTATGCGCATTGCAAATGGTCACACCTAAAATTAGACGTGATTCCCAGGCATGAGCGGTATTCAATAAACCACGTCTAACTGTGTTTGGCTTATAGAATAGTGCTTTTTTTGGGAGGCATATATAGAATATACCCCTTAATGTATGTTACCATAATGGGCAAATCAAAACTTTAAGAGGGAAAAATATATCTAAAATTAAACCCAGCGCAGTAATAGATTGATTTGCATCAGTTCTTCCTGATTAAGCCCTGAGGGGTCAAACAAAGCACTGCATTGGAGACATTTGGGGCTTAGTTGGATTTGATGTTTGTTAGGAGTCCCTTATTTAGATGTTGAGTACAGTGAAGTTATCGATGGATATTTTCAGACGTGTGGTGTTTTTTTTCATAATTATTTTTTAAAACTCTGTATTGAGAAACTTTGGTTATTTTTATTCATTCATTTTTTTTTTTTTACAGGTGCAGTAATGAATGCTACTGAGCCACACTCAGTAACTTACTTGAGATTGGCCATTTAAATTTGAGCACCTGGTTTGTCCTTTTAAACATTTTCTGTTTAGTTTTGCTTGATGATTGTAATAGCTTAATAAAGATTTTGATAGTTCTCAGTTTGTGGTTTTCAGATTTTTGACCATAATGGGCAAGAAAGATATAGCTTTTATTCAAATACACTGTAAAATATATAATTCAAAATATGCATTTTGAAACACAGCTGAAGAATGATAGTTATCATAGAAATCAATTATTTCCACAACACACACACACTGCTTCAAAATTATGCATTTCATATCTTCCTCGTTCATTTCACAAAAACATATATCCAGAGCAGAGATAATCCCTTTTAATTCCTTTTTTTTTTATTCAGCTCACAACTTTTCACTGACGCAGTTGCAATAGAACTTCAACTTCAGGAAGGGAATTGCTTTGAAATGTGTGACTCTTATCATTGATCTTCAAAGCATAAAAGAGATCTGAAAAAGCAGGTGAGAAAGTACAGGCTGAGTCTATCTAATCTATAGATATTTTTAACATTGCAGTGGGGTTGTTAAGTGTATTTTGTGAAAGACATAGGAAATTATCTGTCTGCCAGATAAGAATAATCTGGGCAGTTGTGGGAAACCAGAAGGGAAAAGCCAAATGATAATCTGAAGTGCTTAAAATAGAAAATACAGAGCTAATGTGAGAGCTAAAGAATGAATAAAAGGGTCCTTTTACTAAGCTGTGTTAAGAGCTAACATGTGTTTAATGTAGCAAAAACAGCCTAACACAGAACGCACTAAAGCATTCTGTATTAGCTTTGGAATATGCATGAACTAACTATTCTTGAGGGAGTGTGTCGGGGCGGAGAGTGTGCACTCCTGCGCTAACCAGTTAATGCATCTATATTACCACACACTAACTGGTTAACACAGGAGTCCTTACCGCCTCCTAAATAGGTGACAGAAAGAGCTTGTGTGGTAATTTTTTTTAAATGGCTGTATGCTAATGGCAGCATTAGGGCATGGTGACTAATGAAAATAATAGAAAAGATGCTTTTTCTATGGTCATGGTATAAATGGCTTTGGCATGCAGGAAAGACCCACATAAAGGCACGTTAAAGCCAATTCTTACCACAGCTTAGTAAAAGGACCCCAAAGTTCTTCTTTCTCTGGCACATTATCAACTCTGCCAATGTGGAATCACAGATTGAAGCATGGAAGAGCATGGCAACCTTTGCAGCTAATAGAACTCAAAGCTTTTATGGCCTCCTGTGAAAATAGTAATAATGTGCTGCATTTTCCTGAACCCCAGACTGCTTTCAAAGACTGTTCAAAAGGTACTGATGGCTATGAAGTTTATCAAAAGATCAGTAGGTCCAGTGATTGAAGCCAGACATAGTAGTAGCTACAAAAATGTTTGTAATCAGGTTTATTGAAACGTTTGCAGTTGTCTTTAGTCTGCCTTAATTTTATATCTAAGAGCCTAAAAAATGAGCTGATGAAAAAAAATTAATTGATTTACAATAATAGTTTTGCTTTATAAAAGTAAATATGCAAAGAGGGGCATTTTCAATATGACGTCTAAACCATTCCAGAGACGTTTACCGCAAAATATCCAAAATGAACAAAAATAGTGAAAACAGATGTATGGAATTAAAATGTCTCTAGTCAGCAACAATAAATGTCCCCACTAGATGTTCCTGTATCCACAAAAACGTTTGTGGCCACAGCAGGATGTTCCCTCCATGAGCAAAATGTCCATATATAGATTTGTACATGGAGGAACATCCTTATCTGTACAAGGTGGGTAAGCATGTCCCATAGGCGAGAACCAAATTACTCCCCCATGGAGACCCAGCTCCTGGTGTACCACCTCTTCAAGAGGCACCACCACCTACCCTCCAGGAAAGTGCCCCTCAGGGCCTGGACTTATATTAGTAACGCCAATTTTTAACAAAGGTTCCAGAGGAGATCCGGGAAATTATAGACGTTGGTGCCGGGCAAAATGGTAGAGACTATTATTAAGAACAAAATTACAGAGC
Source organism: Microcaecilia unicolor (assembly GCF_901765095.1). Classification (NCBI taxonomy): domain Eukaryota; kingdom Metazoa; phylum Chordata; class Amphibia; order Gymnophiona; family Siphonopidae; genus Microcaecilia; species Microcaecilia unicolor. Next base: position 528,202,194 of record NC_044031.1, read on the forward strand.
ATATTCAAAAGCATGGATTAATGAGACAAAGTCAACATTGGTTTAGTGAAGGGAAATCTTGGCTCACCAATCTTCTACATTTCTTTGAAGGGGTGAACAAACATGTGGATAAAGGTGAGTTGGTTGATATTCCACCTTATAATTGAAAGAGAAAAACGCCTAGATTTCGACCCAAATCGGGAGATAGACGTTTATCTCACAAAAACGAATAAATCGGTATAATGGAAAGCCGATTTTGGACGTTTTCAACTGCACTCCGTCGCGGAAGCGTACAAAGTTGACGGGGGGGGTGTTGGAGGCGTGGCAAAGGTGGAACTGGGGCGTGGTTATCGGCCGAGGAGAGATGGGCGCCTTTCGCCGATAATGGAAAAAAAGTATGCGTTTGTAGCTAGAATTTAGGGCACTTTTTCCTGGACCCTGTTTTTTCACGAATAAGGCCCCAAAAAGTGCCCTAAATGACCAGATTACCCCCAGAGGGAATCGGGGATGACCTCCCCTGACTCCCCCAGTGGTCACTAGCCCCCTCCCACCACAAAAAATGATGTTTCACAACTTTTTATTTTCACCCTCAAATGTCATACCCACCTCCCTGGCAGCAGTATGCAGATCCCTGGAGCAGTTGTTAGGGGGTGCAGTGGACTTCAGGCAGGTGGACCCAGGCCCATCCCCCCCTACCTGTTACAATTGTGCTGCTTAATGCTTAGTCGTCCAACCCCCCCAAACCCACTGTACCCACATGTAGGTGCCCCCCTTCACCCCTTAGGGCTATAGTAATGGTGTAGACTTGTGGGCAGTGGGTTTTGAGGGGGATTTGGGGGGCTCAACACACAAGGGAAGGGTGCTATGCACCTGGGAGCTCTTTTACATTTTATTTTGTTTTTGTAAAAGTGCCTCCTAGGGTGCCCGGTTGGTGTCCTGGCATGTGAGGGGGACCAGTGCACTACGAATCCTGGCCCCTCCCACGAACAAATGCCTTGGATTTATTCGTTTTTGAGCTGGGCGTTTTCATTTTCCATTATCACTGAAAAACAAAAACGCCCAGCTCACAAATTGTCGAATAAAACATGGGCGTCTATTTTTTTCGAAAATACTGTTCGGTCCGCCCCTTCACGGACCCGTTCTTGGAGATAAACGCCCATGGAGATAGACGTTTTTGTTCAATTATGCCCCTCATTGTGTATCTGGATTTTCAGAAGGCATTTGACAAAGTACCTCATGAAAGACTCCAGAGTAAATTGGAGAGTCATAGGATAGGAGGTAGTGTTCTATTGTGGATTAAAAATTGGTTAAAAGATAGAAAACAGAGAGTAGGGTTAAATGGTAATTATTCTCAATGGAGAAGGGTAGTTAGTGGGGTTCCCCAGGAGTCTGTTCTGGGACCGCTGCTTTTTAACATATTTATAAATGACCTAGAGATGGGAGTAACTAGCGAGGTAATTGCATTTGCTGATGACAAAGTTATTCAAAGTTGTTAAATTGCGGGAGGATTGTGAAAAATTACAAGACGACCTTATGAGACTGGGAGACTGGGCGTCTAAATGGCTGATGACGTTTAATGTGAGCAAGTGCAAAGTGATGCATGTGGGAAAGAGGAACCCGAATTATAGCTACGTCATTCAAGGTTCCACGTTAGGAGTCACGGACCAAGAAAGGGATCTAGGTGTCGTCTTTGATGATACGTTGAAACCTTCTGCTCAGTGTGCTGCTGTGGCTAAGAAAGCAAATAGAATGTTAGGTATTATTAGGAAAGGAATGGAAAACAAAAATGAGGATGTTATAATGCCTTTGTATCGCTCCATGGTGCGACCGCACCTTGAATATTGTGTTCAATTCTGGTCGCTGCATCTCAAAAAAGATATAGTGGAATTAGAAAAGGTGCAGAGAAGGGCAACGAAAATGATAAAGGGGATGGGACAACTTCCCTATGAGGAAAGGCTAAAGCGGCTAGGGCTCTTCAGCTTGGAGAAAAGGCGAGGGGAGATATGATAGAGGTCTATAAAATAATGAGTGGAGTTGAACGGGTAGATGTGAAGCGTCTGTTCACGCTTTCCAAAAATATTAGAACTAGGGGGCATGCGATGAAGCTACAATGTAGTAAATTTAAAACGAATCGGAGAAAATGTTTCTTCACTCAACGTGTAATTAAACTCTGGAATTCGTTGCTAGAGAATATAGTAAAGGCGGTTAGCTTAGCAGAGTTTTTAAAAAAGTTTGGATGGCTTCCTAAAGGAAAAGTCCAAAGACCGTTATTAAATGAACTTGGGGAAAATCCGCTATTTCTGGGATAAGCAATATAAAATGTTTTGTACTTTTTTGGGATCTTGCTAAATATTTGTGATCTGGATTGGCCACTGTTGAAAACAGGATGCTGGGCTTGATGGACCTTTGGTCTTTCCCAGTATGGCAATACTTACGTACCCTGGCAAAGTAAGTGTCCAGTAATGCCTACCCCCCCCCCTGGCAAAGTAAGTGTCCAGTAATGCCTACCCCCCCCCCCTCCGGATCACAACATCATTAATGTACAAGCACCTGTTGCTGTGCATTTAATAGCTCCCTCACCAATTTAAGTTCTACCTGTAGTTCCTCATTCCAGAGTAATCATGAATGTATATTTGCACATCTACAAATATATATTGCAGAAATCTGAATGTACACCACATCCAATGCCCAGAAAGTATAGGGACCACTCCCTCTACCAGACAGACAGACTGCGCAAACCTTCACCTGATTCGTTCCCTAACATCCTACCAATTTGTAAAAAAAAAAAAAAAAATGGCAATAATGCAAAACCCTCCATCTCCCTTTTTGCTTTCCCCAGAATATCCCAAGTGACCGTCTCACTTACTGACCCTTCTGTCTCCCAATCCCGTTCTCTAAATTCTTTCCCAAGTTGTATGAGAAATTGAGAGGATCTTGTGGGAATGAATACTAAGTGATATAGTAACATTTAGTCAGGAGCCCTTTTACAAAAACGCGGGAGGGCTAACGTGCAGGTAGCGCACACCAAATTGGCACTACCATCGGGGTAGAGTGTTCGCCTGGCTATAATTCCAAGTTTGATGTGTGCTGAATCCCATGGTAGACAATAATTTTCTATTTTCTACCATGGGGGGGGGGGGGGCATTCTTGGTGGTTACCGGCAAGCCGCATGGTTACCACAAGGGTAGCGTGTGGTCCCTTACCGCTAGGTCAATTGGTGGCGGTAAGGGCTCAGGCCATAAACAGGTGTGCACTAGCACAGGCCCATTTCACGGCCCATTAAAAATAGCCTTTTTCCCAGCAGAGGTAATAAATGTCCCAGCATGCGCCTAAAAGACACACCCACACTACCGCAGGCCTCTTATTTCTAGGATAAGCAACATAAAATCTGTTTTACTGTTCTGGGATTTTGATGGATATTGTGCTTGATGGACGCTTATGTTCTTATCTCTCCTCTGTGCCCCGTCTATACCTTTCCCCATGTCCATCACCTCCTCTATCCCTTCTTTCACATTTCAGCATCTACCACATTCCTTCTCTCATGTCCAATATGTGCCCACTGTATCCAGAACCTCCCTCCATTCCTTTCTTCATTTCCAGCATGCCCTGTTTCCTGTCCTTCCCTGTGACCAGAACCTATTTCGCTTCTTGCCTCTTGTCTCATGTGCCCTCTCTGTATCCTCTCCCTCCCTGTAAGCATAACCTCCCCATTCCTTCCTTCATGTTCAGCGTGCTTTCTCAGTGTCCTGTCCTTCCCTATGCCCAGAACGTCCCCCATTCCTTTCCACATGCCCTATCTACAATCCTTTTTCTCACACTCCCCCCCCCCCCCCCAATCCATCTCCTCTTTATTTCCCTATCCTCATTTGTGTCTTTATTCCCCTTGTTCTCACTCTGGGTCCTTAGTTCCTGCCCCCCTCTCTCTCTCTTCCAAAACTGCCCCCATAGAAGGAGGACATTTATGTCCTGGGGGATGGGATGCTGAAGAGTCATCAGTACGCAGGTGGCTGGAAGGTCTCATGCTGCCTTCTGGTCTTAAATCACCGCTGCAGATCTTTGGGAAGCCTAATGCAATGTATGGCGACAGCAGAGGAGGGAGGGGCTTGGGAGGGAGTGCCCCCTGAGTCTGGCAGTCAGCAGAAAATCAGCACATAGTGGCAAGTGTTCTGTTCTGCCTGCTGTTGCCCCCCCCCCTTCCCCCCATGAAAACCGATAAGGCTGACCACTGCTGGGTTGGCTTGATCTGAAAGTAGTGGAGATCAGGCCCATCCGTGACTATGCTCCTGGCTCTCAAGGTCTCCTGCTCGCAAGCTTCTGGAACTACAGCAAAGGTATACCTACTTCCCTATAAAGAGAAATACAATTTGTCTAAAAGCAGCAATTAAAAGCAGCCAAAATATGAATTTGTTTTTCGTTTAGCACAGTAACTGCAAAACTACAGGGACGCGAGGATGACAAGATAGTAATTTAATGGTGATCCTGATCTCAGTGCTTGGATGCTAAATTTAATTGTGAATAAATGCTTTCTCTCTGAAAGCTTTTCACATCATTTCAGCTCAAGGAATTTCAACTTATGTTTATAAATAGCAATCAGTTAGATCAGCCATACACCAAACAATAATGTTTAATTTTAATGCTGTATTTCAGTTCAACCTTCACAAAAATGGACATCTGCAGAAGAGAGCAGCTGGTGGGTGTCCTCTGAGGAATAGGATTGCTGGCTATAACTCAAATTGAAGTCTATTCCTCAAGTGTAAACTTGGATGAGGGTCTCATGCTAAAAACACAGATTTATGATGCCAGCTTGTACAAATGTAAAGATATGTAACTCGTTACATTATTCATTCTTTTCATGACAGTTTATACCACTGCTTTTATTCAGAAAGGTGCTGATAGGTGCAGGATTGTTATTGGGGAAGAAGAGGAGGAGGAGGAGTAGATTTTGGGCAATACCTGTGTCCCATACAGGGCTAGGTTTACAATGTTGGTGCCTTTATGCTGGAACGGAGAGCAACGAAGAGGGAATGTTTCTTCCTCTGAGATCATAGAGCATTGGAGTCCTAAAATCAATGGAATATGGTTCTTGTTTTACCCAGGGTTTTGGTACTTTCAAAATCTGGTGTGCAAGGCAGTTGCCTCTGTTGTTATTCTTAAATCTGGCCCTGACCTCACACCCCACTGTGGGCCTCACCCCTGAAACTAGCAGCACAGCTCAGTCACAGTGCAATCCTCTTACTATCCCCTCCCCCCTTCTGCAGCAAGAAGTCTAAGGGGCCCTTTTACTAAGCTGCATTAGGCGGTAATGCGCACCTAACACAGCTTAAATTGGCATACTGCGGAATGTGTTCAGGTATCGTGCACTAACTGCCAAATGTGGACACGCTAATTGAGTACTAAAAAATATTTAAAATTTTTCTTTGAGGGGTCGTGTCATGGATTGAAGAATGGGTGTTCCTTAGATATTCAGCACAGCTACATTACTGAGCGCTAACTGGTTAGTGGATAGACCCTCTGATTCTATAAATGTCACAAAAAATTGTGCGAGCAAATTTAGACACAATCCTGATTTATGCACACAATTTAATAGAATTATGAGCCAATTAGTGCCAATAACTGGCTTTTTAAGAAGTAATTACTGGGAACTAATTAGATTTAATTGATACTAACGCATGTAAAGTTAGGTGCGGGATCCGCACATCCAAAAAAAGGGGGCGTGGAAATGGGAGGGTCATGGGCGTTTCAGAGTGGATCGGGGGCATGGTTTCAAATTACATCATAATTACAGAATAGGGGCTCTGCCTGTAAATACATATAATTTACCTTCAGTTAGGCACCCATCTCTTTATCCTAACAACTTTGTTTTACCCATCATCCTATGTGCCTATATGTCTATATTAAGATGTTCTATTATATCATACAGACCTCTTCACATCATTTCTATATTATTTGAATGCTCTAATGTATGCTATTAAGGTTTGCCATTCGAATTGTGCTCAATATCAATAACACCCAATCTACATTGCTAAATGCTCAGTAGTGGAAACACTTGTCAGTGTTTCTGGATGTTGTGGAGGGACCATTGTGTAGAGGGAGCAAAGAAGACAATCAGCACTAGAAACCCAGGGAGGTCATTTATAAAGGTGCACTAGCCTTTTTAGCACGCGTTAACCATGTAGATGCCAATAATATTCCTATGGACATCTACATGGTTAGCGCGTACTACTCTTTACCGCACCTTTGTAAAAGGGGCCCCTAGTGCATAATCTTCACTGTAATCATTGGTCTACAATTTTCTTTATTTGAACTTCACAAATATTGTGGATCAATGATTATAGTGAAGATTGTGTGTTAGGTTTGGCAGTGTAATTGCCTTTTTTTGCACTTTCTGTACGATGGTCCTTCCACGGCATTTGGAGACACTGTGATACGTTTTTCTACTAAACATTTCACAATGTAGATCGTGTGTTATTGATACTAATTTATACCACAGCCCCTTCCCTGCCCATCTTCAAATCCTTGCTCAAAGCCCACCTCTTCAATGTCGCCTTCGGCACCTAACCACCATACCTCTATTCAGGAAATCTAGACTGCCCAAACTTGACATTTCGTCCTTTAGATTGTAAGCTCCTTTGAGCAGCGACTGTCCTTCTTTGTTAAAGTGTACAGCGCTGCGTAACCCTAGTAGCGCTCTAGAAATGTTAAGTAGTAGTAGTAAATTTAGGCACGGGCATTTACACTAGGTTTTCGTTGGTGCAAATGGCCACGCCTATATTTGCATTTGACCTCTTCGCTAAGCTTTAAATCGTGGCGAATTTTAGGCACAGCTTCTAGAATACCCTTTACGCAGGTTATTTTTGGTGCTGATTTTTTAGGCACTATATACAGAATCTAGGCCAGAGCGTGAGCCCTACGACCTACAAAGTGGGTGGCAGTAAGTGCTCACACAGTAAATATTTTTAATATCATCTTTGCAGAGAAGGGCGACAAAGATGATACAGGGGATGGGATGGCTTCCCTATCAGGATAGGCTGAAGAGGCTGGGGCTCTTCAGCTTGGAGAAAAGGCGGCTGAGGGGAGATATGATAGAGGTCTATAAGATAATGAGTGGAATGGAACGGGTCGATGTGGAGCGTCTGTTTACACTTTCCAAAAATATTAGGACAAGGGGGCATGTGATGAAGCTGCAGTGTGGTAAATTTAAAACGAATCGGAGGAAAGTTTTCTTCACTCAACGCATAGTTAAACTCTGGAATTCACTGCCGGAAAAGGTGGTGAAGGCGGTTAACTTAGCAGACTTCAAAAAAGGGTTGGACAGCTTCCTGGAGGAAAAAGCCATAGAATGTTATTGAATGGACAAGGGAATAATACAGTATTTCTAGGATGGGCGGGACAAATTGCTTGTTCTTTTGGCCGCTGTCGGTGACAGGCTGCTGGGCTCGATGGACCCTTGGTCTGTCCCAGCATGGCGCTGCCTATGTACTTAATAGCTGTGCATTATTGGCAACATTAGCACATGGTCATTAATACAAAAAATACAAAAAGGCAAATGACAGCATGTGAGAAAAAAACGTGTAAGGGGTGCTAAGAACACTTTTTACTGGTTGTACATTTTAGCGATGCAGTTTTTAACATCAAGACAATCTAGCACCCACCTCTTCACTGGTACATTCCCAAATTCAGTTCTATGTATTCTTATACTTTAATTATATTGCTTTGATTTAATCAATACTCATCTTTTTAGATGTGTCAGACTAGAGGTTAGTAGCGTCCGACATGCATGTTTCGCTCATACAATGGGCTGTCTCAAGGACTCCCCCCTGCAAGAACAAAACATATATAAATATACATATAATACGGGTCTCTCCACAAGCACCATACATTTCTAGTCCCTTATGGTGTCCCATGCACTCTTACTGTATATCCCATTTATCTTACCCTCAGCCGTTGTCAGCGTCAGCTTTGCTCTAATTCAACCGGGCTAACTCCCTGCAAAGATGGCGATGGCGTTTCTTCCTACTTATTTATATTATGCTTTATTTCTGACATCATAATCCCTTCCCCTGGTTCCAATAGGATAGCCTACCATGTTGTATTTAAATAAGTGACGCCCACTCCAGCTCTGCATTCAGGCCAGCTGGCGTCACTGTTCCTAATGTATAGATATAACATTGTTCTCTGTAATTTAATAGCTGATTTATCGAACCCCCTTCTTTACCTCTGTACGTGTTCCACCACCCTCCATCTGAGATCTTCTACAGTATGATGCTTCTGGATCCAATGTTCTACTAGAGGAGCTTGAGTATTGTTAGTAGTGATACGAGATTTATTTATTTATTTATTTATTTATTTGTTGCTTATATCCCACATTTTCCCACTTGTGCAGGCTCAATGTGGCTTACAGTAAGTTAAATAAGAGTACAAACTTAAAGATTAGGCAAGCATCTAACAGAGTGAACTAGGTAGGGTAGGGGACAAGGGATACATTAATCAACATAGTAAGATGAGGGGTAAGTCTTAGCAAAGAGGAATGTCTTTAACAACTTCTTAAAAAGGGCGTGATCCTCTTGAGTTTTAAGGTGATGAGGTAACGTATTCCAGTGTTTGGGACTCCAGTAACGGAAGGACGAGGCAAAGATTTTCTTGTACTTGACTCCCTTACAGTTCGGAAAATGGAGGTGGAGATATGACCGAGCGGCAGGGTTGGCATTTCTAGGCGGAAGGTCGATCAAGGGGAGCATGTATTCCGGTGCAGTCCCATAGATGATTTTATGTGTTAGGGAGCAGATCTTAAAAGCAATGCGCTCATGTACAGGCAGCCAATGAAGTTTAAAGCGCAGGGGTTCGGCATGTTCGAAACGCCTTACTCTAAGGATGAGCCTCGCCGCAGTGTTCTGAGCCGTTTGGAACGTTTTCAATAAGGAGGCCTGACAACCCACGTAAATACCACTACAATAATCCAGATGGGATAGGACAAGCCAGTGGACAAGGGTACGAAACAAGTCTCTGGGAAGGAGGTATATTCTGTTAGCAGTGTCTTAATGGGCCGAGTACTCCTCCCCACATAGATTAATTTACAAGGACATTCTACCACGTAAATAACATTGTTAGTATCACAGTCTGTAATATTTCTAGCCTTCAACGTTTTGTCCAGTCCCCCTACTCTCCATTCTGGTCCTGTTATCGCTAGTTTACACCACTGGCACCTTCCACATATAGAATGGTTTCCTTTCCCCTCTATCACTCGGGGTTTTCCAAATTTATTCGGTGCCAATCTCTCTCCTATCGTTTTACCCCTGGGGTATGATATCATTGGAAAGTCCTGAAAACATGGGTATAATTGAATTATATGCCAATGGGACCTCAGAATTTGGACCATCCTCTGCCCTATCTTCTCTACTATTCTCAGTTAGCAGTAACGGGCGCTGAGCAAACCGAGCTCGCAAATAAGCTTTCTTCACCGCTGACTTCGGGTAGCCTCTCGTCAAAAGATCTCTGTTGATCTCTAGCTTGTGCTTTAAATTCTTGCAATGAGGAACATACCATTCTAATACGTAGGAACTGGCTAACTGGATGGCTATATTTTAAGTGGTATGAATGAAAACTCCCAAACTGTAGTAGGGTATTACAACTCACTGGTTTACAATATTGGATATTCAGTCTCCCAGCTCAACCCTCATCTAAGGGGGAAAAACTGAAATTTACAAAGAAAAACAAAATGTAAAAAGGAATACAAACAATATTAGCATTCCTTTAATATATGACAGCAATACATGAGAATCCTTAACTACCCTCCTCTAAGCTACACCACTGCAGAATTGTCAGTTTTGTATTTTGAGAGAAATCTTTCAAGATGTTGTAAATCTGAAAACACATATATTTTCCCTTGAATCATAACCAAACACTTGGGAAATCTCAGCTAAAAAAAATATCCTCCCAGAGCAATAACAGATGATTTCAAAGCCAAACAACCATTAGAGTTTATCTTTTTTTCTTAAAGTATGCTTTCAGCACTGAAACTTTATCTTTTTCATTCAGAAAAGTCACAAGAAGGGTAGATCTAGCAAGAATGCTATCAGAGGACTCTTCCAAAAAAGCTGTTAAATCTGCACTAGCAGATGGAACAAACTCCTCGATATCTCTCCCCTGTGAACTAGTCTGAATTTTTTTCTTTGAAATATAGAAACCTTTAATTGAAGGTACTTCCTCACTAATAGGTAAACACAAAATCTCTTTAAGATATTTTATCAAACGTACTTCTAGAAACAAACAATGTGCATTTGGACTGGCACGTTGGACGGTTTGCAGCAGTTTGTGGAATACTTAAATCAGTGCCATATACAAATTACATTTGAAACAGTAAGTAGTACTCAGCAAATTGCATTTCTGGATGTGTGGGTTACACAGACAGGAAGAGGTTTTTCCACCACTGTCTTTTCAAAGCCGACAGACAGGAATTCCTTGCTACACTTTTCAAGCATGCACCCTCCGCATATGAAGAAAAATATACCTTTTGCGCAGTTCTTGCGCTGTCGTCGGATTTGTTCATCAGAAGAGGAGTTTAAAAGGTGCACTAGGGCATTGAGCAATAAATTGCTGCAATGGGGCTATCCTCAACACATAATAAAGAAAGCGGCTAAACAGGCTTGGCATAACCCCAGGGAGTCTCTTCTACAATACAAGTCCGTACAACAATGTGAAGACATGCTACCTTTTGTGATTAAATACAATGCGAACACCCCGAGGCTAAGTAAAGCGATAAGGAGACACTTTGAACTATTGAAAACTCATTCCTTGTTTAGGGATGCGACTATATTGTTCTCCTATCAGAGGGGTTGCAATCTGGGGGATTTAGTCAGCCCGAATGATGTGTGGACTTCTAGGAGCTTGCATACCGCTGTGGGAAGCCACAAAAGGTGTGGCCATTGTTCGGTGTGCCATATTATGAAGGAGGATAATATTAGAAATCAGGGAAGATGTGCTGGTTAAAAGCTAATACGACATGTGAATCTACAGGGGTGATCTATGTAATTAGGTGCCCTTGTGATTTGATATACATTAGCCAGACATCCAGGAGCTTGAAAACAAGGTTAACGGAGCATCAATCATGCTTGAAGAACCTGAAATGTGAGGCTCCTTTAGTCATACACTGTGAAGCTAAACAGCATCAATTTGATATGTTACAATGCATAGCTATAGAGCAATTACAGCCATCCCAGAGGGGAGGTGACAGGGGTTGCGCTCTCCGACAACTTGAATAGAAATGGATTTTTTTCTTTAATTCAGTAGAACCGGATAGGCTGAACGTCTGGGTGGAGTGGTCGGCATTTTTTTGAAGTAAGCCGCCTGAGGATATGGGAGTGACATCATGGTTTACCATCAGTGCCGATTGGACAATTCAGCTGAAAGAGTGGAGTTGGCGTCTTACTGTCAGTTACCTGCTTATGTTTGCAACTCAGCAGTTTGGACACAGGTGTTGAATCCCTGATGCAGCTTATGCGAAACAGGGACTCCCTGTTGGGTTTCGTGGATTTGGATGAACCAACTTGCTGGTAAATTGGAGTAGCGAAGCGCTGGATGAATAGGAGACACAAGATTGATCTTCAGATAAGTGCTGTGGGGCCATCGCACCAAAGTTGTACATCTATATTTAATTGATGTGATTGAACATTGCATAGAACTACACTGAATTGAATTTCTATATTTTGTGTTCTGTACATATGCACAGATATGTTACTTGGACTCTTCAGTAAACGCTTCAGCATTAGAAATTGTGGAGTTTTTTTCAGGCCAGATGATGGTATACCAGACCCACGCCTTATAGCTGGCTGGGTGGTATTACTGAGGCCTGTTTTCTCCACCTTCTAATGGCTGGGTTGTGTCTGAGAGTTGGAGTCACATCGGGTGAATTGAAAGTAGTAGTAATATTTGCAGTCCGGTAGCTGTAAGGTTAGATCTTCATCATTAATAACAACTAGGTCATAAAAAGTGTCATAAATGACCACTGTAGGGATAAAGGAGTGACCATATCCCACCCCTCAAAGATCTGAAAGAAACAGGACATGCCAGCCTCTATGACAGACTCAGATATCATAGCCAGTCCCATTATAGCAACAAGCAGCTCACTGGAGTATCCTAGTGGTCAGTGCAGTAGACTATGGAGAAGGGGACCCATGTCCATAATCCACTCTAACTGTTACACTTATGGTGGAAAGTGTGAGCCATCCAAAACCCTTATGCACTGTCATTATGTTCCCGCCCCCTTCTGATACCGAGTGGTTTTCCACTTTACACAGCATTTATTTTGTTGCATAAGGATGAATTTATCTATACCCCTGAAACATCCATGCAGTAGTTGAGTGGCTCCTGATGAAGCCCCTAAGTGGGTGAAACGATCTGGGCCCCGTTGAATAAAATTGAAAGTCACCAATTGGAGTGTGGGGTGTTAAGCCAGTCATTTGAAAGCTAAGTTTATTTACTTAAGTTTTGCTGTGGCTTGGAAAGTTTTTTTCATTAATGTTTTGCAAGATTGGTTACCTATGGGAAGAATACACCCTATGAAAGAGACAAGATCATAGGCACATAAATCTTTTATAGATAATTAATGTCCTGATGGTCAGACCTTGGCAGAGACCTTGGCTTCTGAGGGTATTTCCCATTGGTTAAACAAAGTAATATACAAAAAAAAGGGCATTGCTGACATGTACTCTTTGTAAGACCCTTTGAGATTGAGTTTGTCTGTTTTCCAGTATTTGCAGTTTTCATTTTGCCACATGTCCATTTTTGGCTAAAATTTTAAAAAGGCATTTTTGTACAGGTGCGCTGAAAAATGATTCTGTATGCATCCAAAATATGCGTCTACACTACTGCAGGACATTTTTCAGCATGCCTTTGTAAAAGGACCCCTTAGACTACAACCTTCTTATAATCCTTATGACTCTCATTGAAAACGTATTTATTTGAAAAATATGTATGAATGTTGTAGTTTTCTCTGATTTGATTAATGTAGTTTATATATTTGCTTCTATACTCGGCTAATTTGCCTGTTTATTTTTTATGGGTCCCTTCTATTAAAGCTTAGCATGCACTAACAGACAGAGCGCACTAAGGGAGTCTTTTACTTAAGCGTGCTGGTGTTTTTAGCGCACATTAAAAATAGGCACGCACTAAACGCTAAAGATGCCCATGCATTCCTATGGGTGTCTTTAGCATTTAGCGTGCGTCTATTTTTAACACACGCTAAAAACACCAGCGTGCCTAAGTAAAAGACCCCCTAAATTCTAAGAAGCCCATAGGTATATAATAGACTTGTTAATATGTAGTGCACGCTAATGTCCATTAGTGTGCACTAAGCTTCAGCGAAATGGCCCCTATGTATGTTGCCTAGATCCCGTAAATGGGGAGTGGACCATAGAGAAATGCTGATAATTGAATAGAATATTTATTCAATGGCACTGCCCAATTAGTCGCTGCTGAATGTCTGTGGCCAGCCCACTCAGTGTACTTCAACTGGGGAGGATCCTCTCCTGCATAGTTAAATCACTTTGGATATTGGACCGTACCAAACTTCTAGATCCCCAATGTAATTCTTCATTGGCATGGCTATACTCTTCATTTTTGCCCAGATTTTATCTGAGATCAGTCTGATACACCGATCCAAACAGATTCTGGTTTCTGAGCATTAATGACCAAAGCACTAGCCTTAAGCACTGAACAATAGCTGACAAACAAAAATTAAGATTTTCAATTTTCTTTCCAAAGGGGCTGATACTTGATAATCATCTGCATACATAAACCAAAAGTCTTTCTTGAAAACTGCTTGTTTCTCAACAAAGAAACTGCTGGGTCCAAATGGACTTCAAAACAGGTGCTATGAAGCCCAGGGGGACACTTACAATCTGCCTGTGCACATCCTGCTATAGAATTTAACATAAGGTGCAGCATCTCTAAATAATACTGATTCTGTCTCGGTGCCTGTTGCTTCCATAAGGTACTGAGATAAATAGCTCATTATGTACTCCAAATATTCTGATTATTTGGCACAGTATGTCAGTCAAATGAATACAAACAGATGCTGCACAGTTCTTTTTTTAATTTGTTTCCAAGAAAAAAATATATAATAGAACTGAGAATAAGTGAGAAGAGCAATTGGGTCCAACCCACTGTAGGCTCTGATTGATTGGGCCATGGCATTTTAAACTGCAAACATGTACATGTTTTCTTCATTATTACACTACCAGGGCGCCTTATACTAAGTGGTGGTAAGCCCAATGCGGGCTTACCGCTCGTTATACAGGAAGTACCACCAGGCTACTTCAGCAGCCCAGCAGTACTTCCCACCCCTAGTGCACCGTCATTTCTGGCACTACAAAAATATATATTTATTTATATATATATATATATATTTATTTTTGTAGCACTGGAGTGTACTCGGCGGTAATTGGGCAGTGTCACGCGCTGTCTGGTTACCGCCAGGTTAACGTGGGAGCCCTTACCGCCACCTTAATGGGAGGGGGGAAGCCCCCCCCCCCACGAAATGGCTGCACTACAAGTGCTTTACTTGCCGCCCGGCCATTTCCTGTCGGAAAGTGAGGCTTACCTTTTACCAGCTGCGGTAAAATGGGGCCTTGGCGCACATGTAAAACACAGCTTGGTAAAAGGGGCCCCCAGTCCTTCGCCTCTCATGTCTTCTACCTTTTTTGCTATTCTTTCAATGGGAAGGAGAGAAGAGAAAGGGAGACATGCAGAACCATGGATGGGAGCAGGGGTGGAGGGGAAGGAACAGACAGATATCCACTTCAGCTATCTGCTGCCGAACCCAGAGCTTGTTCTTTGCTGCAACTCGTCCCCTTCTGACATAACTCCTTACTTCCGCAAAGGCAGGACGCAGCAGAGAGCAGGCTGCAGGCTTGGAGGCAGACAGCTGATGCAGATCGCTGCTACTACTGGTAACTTTTAAGGTAGATATGAGAGGGTCAGAGATGGGGGGAGTACTGGATCGTGGATGGAGGGGAGAGTGATTGAGTGAGAGGAGCAATGCTGGACCAGGGGTGGTGGGGAATGAGAATGTAAGATATTGGACACATGGGGTGGGAAGCGCTGGGCCCCCAACTGCTCGGGGCCCTTGGCAACTGCCCGGTTGCCTGAATGGTCAGTCCACCTCTGAGCAGGAGCACATTCCTCAGCTGCCAACCATCATATACAGTTTGTTCCAATATAAGGCAGCAATTCTATAAATTGGTACCAAGATTTAAGCACCCGAATGCCATGTGTTTAGTGCCAATTCTGTAACAGTTTTTGGCACTAAGGTTCGATTGCAGAAAGCCAGCATATGTTGGCATTGGCACGCCTAAATTTAGGCATGAACGAAGATTTACTCCAAGTCAATGACAGTTGTAACTGTTGTAGAAGCGGAGCCAGGTTGAGCCAGGTTGCGGCGCGGGGGGAGCGAGAGTGAACTTCCGCCAGCGCTGGCGTACATTTAAAGTGCAACACAATGAGAAAAAAATAGGCGCTGGCAGAACTCCGTTTGGGGGAGCGGCAGCTCCCCTGGCTTCCCACCTAGCTAAGCCACTGAACTGTTGGTTCCTATTTGTGCCTTGAAGTGGACACAACATATAACATTCTATAAGTTACACATGTATTACAGAGAGGCATGGGCGTAGCCAGACTTCGGCGGGAGGGGGGTCCAGAGCCCGAGGTGAGGGGGCACATTTTAGCACCCCCGGCGCACATTTTAGCACCCCCTGCCATTAAAAAAAAAACCACCATTTTTTACCTCCCCGCTGTAACCACTACCACCTTTGACCCCCCCCCCCCCCCGGTGCCAACCCTTTCGACCCCCTCTTCCCACCGCCGCCAACCCTCCCCCACTGCCGGGTACCTTTGCTGGTGGAGGTCGCCAACCCCCCCCCCCCCCCCCAGCTGATGTCCGCTTCTCTGTGCCCACCCAGGCCCACCTGTAGCTACGCCACTGGTTTGGAGACCAAACCCTCCTTTCTCATGTCAGAACAGAATACCGTAACAGCAGTGTACTGTCCTGACCTGAGGAAAGAGGTTTTCACCTCTGAAAGCTAATTGAAAAATGTATTTAGTCCAATAAAATGATATTATCATAGTTTCCATTTTTTGTTTTATTTGTATTTGTTAACCTTTAGTATAGTGATTGAAATATGTCAGTTTTTGAAATATGCATCTCCTTATATTTGCACAGTACAGGGGGACTGAGGGGCAGGACTGTGCAGGGAAGAAGTCCTGGTGCAGGTTGCGCTGCCTCTGCCCAGTTGAAGACTGCAGCAGACAGGATGTTAATGTACCGGTGAGGGGGGAGGGGGGAATGCACCACCTGTTAAAAAAAAAAATCAGCACCCCCAATCATTTTGAAAAGTTGGCTCCTATGGAAACCAGCAAAAAATATATTAAACGATTCTCGGGACTGGTGCTTAGAGTGGCCTTTACTTTTTCCAGACCAGAGCCTAAACATTGTGGTTGGCTTTCTCCACTTCTTTGGTTTGTTTTGCTAAGGTATTAAGGACATGGGGCAAAGAATTGTCCTAGTGAATGGCTTGATCATCCAGTGATAAAGTGGAAAAGAAATCAGGTGACAATTCAACGTGGCTAGGAAAAGATTCTGCAGTCACATTGCGAAGTTCCCTTGTCTCTCAAGTGTTTCATTCATAGTCCTTAAAGGAGACGTAGTAGAACAGAAAAAATGGAGAAAGTGATGATCTGTCCATGGGAGAGGCATTGATGAAAGATCCAGCAAAGAGAGAGGTGAAAAAGGAGATAGGAGTGCCTCTTATGCAGGCCTAACATATGCAAGGATGAAGTTGCTGCATGAATATATATTCAGTGGGGCTTCTTCAAATGGCCAACTCCACTGAATCTATGAATAAAGTAAAGCACCCATATTAGTACTTTATCAGGCCCATAGATGGCTGCTACCAATTTATTAAGATCTGCTTTGTTCTTCTAGGGTCTGGAAGTCACTTACTACTTGCTTATCAGTTGAAGGAATAGAGACATTTTGAAATAGGCATAACAGTAGTTATTAGAATACCAATGTTATTTTTATAGATCTCAATAATATATTTACCACTTCATGTACTTTAATTAAATAATAATGATTGTTTTCAATCCTTATTATTTCAGTGCTATCTCTGTAACCAACTGTTTCATTTATTTTCTGATTCGCCTATAGATTTTTAATCCCTCAATGATTTTAGCTGTAGCTGCCATAAAAAGTTTCACGCTGACCTTTCAAGCTATTGATTTGTCCTCATCAAGAAAAAAAATGGATGTCTTTTTTTTGTATTATAATAACAAAGTTGTTCACTCTATCAATTTTATATTCACCATGTAGGTCCATTCAAACAGTTTTTCATGACAGTTTACCACATGTTGTACATTATGGGAGAAATTTTCATAGGCTATAGTATGCAGTCAGTCCATCCATTACAACTTTCAAATTCTATAAGCAATACTCATATTTCAATTTCAGCTACTACTACTTATCATTTCTATAGAACTACTAGATGTATGCAGCACTGTACACATTCCTCCAGATTCGATATAGTGTAACTTAAGTTGTGCATGCAAATCTGGTTATATTCTGGATTTGCATGCACAACTTTATTAGCTAACAAACCAATCAGCACAGATAATTGCCAATTAACAAGCAATTGTTGACACTAATTGGCATTAATTTGAATTTACAGGCACAACTGTCTAAGCGTATTCTGTAAAGTAATGTGCATAAATTCTAAGGCACATAGTTGAAAAACAGGCAGGGCCATAGGCATGGAATGGGTGAGTCATGGGCATTTCTAAAAACTATGCACATTGTTATAGAATATACCAGGTCTGGGCCTAATTTAGGTGTAGGCATTTATACTAAGTTTGACTTGGCGTAACTGCCCACTACTAAATTTATTCAGATGGAGGGGCGCTAGGCATATTCTGTAAACCATGCTTAAATGTAGGCATACTTTATAGAATATGCCTAGATGTATTATTTTTCTGTGTCAGTTTTTTAGTTATGATATATAGAATCCAGGGATGTAGCTACATGGGCCCCCCCCCTCAGATTTGGCTCTGGCCCCCCACCGCTGACCCTTTTGACCCCCTCCTTCCCGCCGTCACCAACCCTCCCCTGCCGCTGTCAGGTAT
Source organism: Microcaecilia unicolor (assembly GCF_901765095.1). Classification (NCBI taxonomy): domain Eukaryota; kingdom Metazoa; phylum Chordata; class Amphibia; order Gymnophiona; family Siphonopidae; genus Microcaecilia; species Microcaecilia unicolor. Next base: position 528,220,338 of record NC_044031.1, read on the forward strand.
CTGTGCTGGCAGGGGTCTCCAACCCCCGCCAGCCAAAGTCCTCTTCAGCGCCTGTCTCCGGGCCAGCACGTTGCCGCAGCTGATCTGGAAGGATTCTGTTCTGAGTCGTCCTGCTAAGGCCTCTGGGAAAGCAGCTCTGACATTCCCCCTCCCCTTTCCTAGTCTGATCTCTGGTGATGTGAATACAGATAGACAGAATATCTCCTACCCCTTGGGTGTAGTTTACATGTATTATCACCTGTGCTTTAGAACAATAAAAGATACCAAAATCAGTGCTTAGCATAACAAAATGAGGCTAGACCAATTGACTCCAACTAGTGAACCTTCAAATGAATCCACACCTCTTGGATAATCAGGAGACATCAGTTCAAACAAACTAAATTAGTACACAGGAAAATGCTGGAAAAAGAGAGGTCATGGATATGAAAAGACAGGGACACACATCCACACCCTGACCCCGTCCCCACCCCATACTGGCATTCCATACATACCTCACCTTTCCTTCAGCCCCCAACACAAAGACAGACATTCACTCACTGATAGATACACAAAGAATCAGAGAGACAGGCAGACTCAGATCCAGAGAACCAGCTGCAATACCTTTCTGCCCTGCTGTAAGCCTAATTTTATATAAAATACCTTTTCCCAAGCCACATCTGTGTGTTGTATTCTTGTGCTACAAAACCCACTGCCACTAAGAAGTGGACTCAGGACCAGAACAAGGAACCCAGACCCAGAAGTGCTAAAGCTGACATCCAATTTCTGGGGACCCTAGACCATAACGGACAACCTGTTGCAAAGGCACTGGCTGGGAGACAGGAGCTTCCTCAAATACTATCAAACAGGAAGTGATGACATCAGCCTGTGCCCTCTTTCAGAGCTATAAATGAAGTGCTGGGTTTCCAGGAAGTAAACAGATCCTTCTTGGCACAGAATGCTGCTGGAGACTACAGAAAACAGGTAAGGGGTGTGACAGTACCCTTCTCTGAAGCCCTTCCCAGGGCCCATGGGTTTAGGTCTGAGGGAATAAAGATGTTGACAATATCTTATAAGTACAAGGGCACGAACACTCATAGTAGTTTTCCACATATTGTCCTCCTTATCCTTCTGACATCTAGAATATCCTGAATACTTGAAGTTTTATGTCCCATGCAAGGTCTGCTTCCCTGATCTCTTGGGGCCCAGAGTTCTCTCCAGGGGTACAATGATCTGGGAGACAGCAAGAATCTTTGCAGAATCCAAAGTGGGTCGGGATAGAAGCCTTGCCCTGGGGTGAATCCAATGTGGGCAGGGTAAGCTGAGGTTGAACAGACATTATGCAAGACTGAGAACAAGTTGGACCCCAGGCTAGAATGTCACCAGAGTGCCAGACAATACAAGGTTCATGTTTCTGCAACCAGGGAAGCCCCAAAATAAGCTGATGGACAGATCTGGGGAGTTCATGAAACTCTATCATCTCTTCATGCTGAGAACCCACCTGAAAGGAAATAGGTTGAGTAATAGCCCGCTGATATCCTGACAGTGGGTATCCATAGACTGAGGAAATGCAAAGAGGTTCTCTGAGGCGATTCACAGAAATGTCAGGCTGGAGTATCAGTCATTTCGTCCACAAAGTTCCCAGCTGCGCCAGAATCAAGGAGAGCTTGGACTAAAGTTTGTTTATTGCCCCTTAGAAGGGTGACAGGGAGAGAACAGAGTGAGGTCAGAACAACTCAGGAAGGACCTAGGGACATCTTCCCCACAACTCCTTGGTCTGGAAGTGTTTCTGGTTTCCTGGGACATCGCTTAGCAAAATGTCCCAGGTCTGCACAGTATAGATAGAGGTTTTGCACTCTCTGACACCATTTCTCTTACTCCAAAAGTCGAGAATGTACAATTTGCATGTGGACTTCTTCCTCCAGGGGGGCAGGAGAAGCTGGCATCTGTGAGACTGTGAGATCCTGAAACTAGGACATCGACTGCATAGAGCAGCATTTACCTCCACATTCTTTATCCCTCTTTTGAAAGTGAATGCTCACGTTGGTGCATAGGGAAACCAGGTCATCCAAACTAGTGGGGAGATTCCATCCCGGCAGTTCATTCTTAATGTGGACCACCAGACTCTGCCAAAAGACAGCCTTTTGGGACTCCTGATTCCATTGCAGTTCAGAAACCAGGGTCCAGAATTGAATGGTATACTGGTCCACAGTTAGGGCCCCTTATTGTAGATACATGAGCTCAGAAGCTACTGAGGAAAGACACCCTGGCTCACAAAATACCTGCTGGAAGTGTGTGAGAAAGGCAGCCAAGTTGGACTTAAGTGGATCATTTTGCTCCCACAGGGGAGAGGCCCAAGCCAGTGTTTGTCCAGAAAGGAGAGAGACAATAAAAGTGGTCTTTTTTCCACCCCTTTTCGTGTCATTGGACTTTTGTTGAAATTGTGAACCCCATTTTGTTTTGCAGATGGTTAGATCCTGAACAGAATCAGAAAGTTGTGGGAGTTGGGAGGTCAGCTGTTAGAGCAGCTGCAAGGCGGGTTACTCAACCAAGCTCATGGCCTTTGAAATCTGTCATGTCTCAGGGTAAGCCCTTGGGCCGCAGCCCAGTTTATACTACCTAGCCAACCTGAGGGCTGCCTAAGACCCAACTGGCAATGGGTGAGACACCTGAGCAAGGTTAGACTGAAGACAAGGCTGGAACTTAAAGACAGGATTGGAGCTTGTAGGGTGGACGGAAACTGAAAGACAGGGCTGGAACTGGAAGACAGGGCAGGAACAAGGCTGAAACACAGAGCAGGAGCAGGGCTAGAACAAGACAAGGCAGAAACAGGAGACAAAATGGGAAACATGGCTGCAACATACACACTAGACAACTCTAGGACACCTGTTGGAAAGGCACTGGCTGGAAGACAGGAGCTTCCTTAAATACCACCAAGTTGAAAGTGATGACATCAACAGATGCACTCTTGCAGAGCTATAAAGGAAGTGCTGGGTTTCCAGGAAGCAAACATCCTTCTTGGCACGATAGAGACCACAGAGAACAGGTGAGGGGCATGACAAAAAAAAATAGATGTCATGCCCCATGGTATAAAAAAAAAATAGATACCATGCTGCTTATCAATAGAAAGCCATCAAAAGTGACCTTCCTAAAGTTTACCTAGTTAATAACAGCTTATGGACTTTCCTTCGGGAACCTGTTCACACCTTTTAAAAACCCATTTACCCCAATGTTTTTTATTACATCCAGTTGCAACAAATTCCAAAGCTTCCTACTAGACTTATACAATTCAGAGCCAGATGCATCAACCAAACGTTAAAAAATCTAAATCATTAAAGTCCCTAACGATTTTAAAAAAATGAAGAATGCACCAAAAAACAAGTCACAGATGCCCGGTGCGGTATTGAAAAGTACAATGTATCAAAGAATCGTAATCCCCATCCGTAATCGGCTCCTAAAGCATGTGCAGAGCAGCCAAGCTTTTTGCTGGCTGCTCTGCGCATGTCACAAACGTATTAAACCTACATAGGTTGCTTACGTCAGACGTGGGCGGGCAAGGGGGGGGGATTGGGACGTGCGAGCCTCTAGCTCTGTAATTGTAGAAGGAAAGTGCAGTTGAAGAAGTCCTTTTCAAGACTTCAGAATGATGTCCTTCATAAACCCCCTTGTAACAAAAGACCTCTTTCACTGTGATAATCGGCTCCTAAAGCATGCCCAGAGCAAGCAAAACAAACAAAAAAAACCCACAAACCTGCAAGGGGGGTTCGGGACCTGCGTTTAGCTCTATGGTAGCAGGAGAGTGCAGTTGAGTCCTTCATAAACCCCCTTGTAACAAAAGACCACTGTGATCCCCGTCCATAACCTGCTCCTAAAGCAAGCATTTATGATCCTAGCAGGAGAGTGCAGTTAATTCACATTTTTCTTTAGAAGGATTCACGTTTTTCTTTAGAAGCTTTATTAAACAAAAAATCTGGCTCCGATGCTGCAGGCACTTTTTTGGACAACGTGCTTCACTCAGCTGTGCCAATCACAGCGCGTTTAGCTCAGCTAATGCGCTGGGATTGGCTCAAGGTTTGTTTGGTTTTTTTTAAAAGGTTTTCCAGGCCCGCGCAGCCACAACGAGAGGTCCAGACCTCTCGATAGATTTCCTACGTTTTTCCTGCATAAAGGCAATCGGAAAAGGTTAGTGCATCTCGCTACAATGGGGTTTGTACAGGAATTGCTCATCTGCATTCCGTTTTCATTAGCTGCTAGCTTCGTCGGTAAAAGCCCTTTGATGCATGCAACGGATCAAAATTTCCTCCTTGGAGAGTTGTTAAAAGCTCATTAAAGTTTCGTGCATCTGCCTCTCAGCCTCCTAAATCTGTCCACTAGGAGTGGCCATTGTATGACTGGGAATCCTTCCCCTAGAGGCTGTGAATGTTGACTTTGCACCTGAGGAGCAGAAGACCAGAGTTGGGAATAAAATCTATGTCCTCTGCAATGTAGTGTACAATAATGCTGCTGAGCCATCAGTCTAGCTCATCTCAGGATAATCTTATATTAGTTTTCATTTAACATTTACAATCCCTCAGAGGTAGCCTAGTCAAAGCTCTTGTATAGGCCAGGGATGCAGGAGTTTGGACATTGAGTGCCATAAACAGGCCAGGTTTTGAGGATATCCCTAATGAATATGCATGTGATAGATCTACTTCCATGTTCTGTAAATCTATTTCATGAATATTTATTAGGGATATCCTGAAAACCTGACCTGTTTGCTGCACTTGAGTCCTGAACTCCTGCATCCCTGGCATTGCAGAAATCTGGTAGTTAAATCTTTAGAGTTGTTACCCTCTGCCTTGTTTAAAGTAAGTTCATTGTCTGTTACTTTAGGACAATTATTTGCTAGGTTTCAAAAATGTGTCTTCATTTGTTGTTAAATAAATCATCTATTTTTCCATTACCTTTGTTGGTAATGTGAAATCATATTAGACATGAACTTCTGATATGAATCATATTTTTCATTTACACATTGCAAATGCAAAATTCAATGTATGAGTGAGTCATGACAGCTAACTGAAAGCATATAGAAAAGGAGTTGATTTTGTTTACGAGAAACACTGAATTGGAAACTACCAGCGAGATGCCATAAATGAAAAGATTACCAAGGAGTTTTAACTGTTGAACTGCAGTGAGAAGTTCATTAGAGATAAGCTGAAAATGAGCCCCTTCAACTGCATTGTTGTTGTAATTTAAGGGGGGAGGATTTTATAAACTAGTTTCCACATATAAACTAAATTCTATAAATCACGCTTAATAAATTAGCACTGAAAAAATCCACTTAAGCGCTATTCTATAAGCTGCGCCTAAAGTTAGGCACAGTTTATAGAATAGCGCTTAAGTTCCGGGGGTCACACATAAATTTAGGTGCATCCATTTGCAACAACGAAAACATAATGCAAATGCCCCTGCCTAAAGTTAGGCACAGTTTATAGAATAGCGCTTAAGTTCCGGGGGTCACACATAAATTTAGGTGCATCCATTTGCAACAACGAAAACATAATGCAAATGCCCCTGCCTAAATTTATGCGCAGAACCCTTTTATTCTATAATTGCGTGGGTAACTAAAAGTCATGTCCATGATCTACCCCGAACCGCCCATGACCCTCCCATTTCCGTGCCCTGTTTTTCAGGATGCATGTAAAATTTAGATATTGATCACACACCTAAATTTACATGCATACATCTTAATTGATTTCAATTAGCACCAATAATTGCTTGTTAAAAAGCTAATTATTGGCACTAATTGGATTGTTATTCAATTAAATTGCATGCACAAATTGGGCATACACCCTAAATTGTGTGCACAATTTTTGGCGAGTTTTATAGAATTAGGGGGATAAAGCATGTTTTATTTAAGGAAATGGCTATAATAAAATCCAGCTTTGGATTTGGGTATGATTTGTCGCTGAGCAGTAGCACATTGATATTGGAAGCAGAGCTCTGTGTATTATGCTTTTGTGTTTGTTTTGTAGGCTGTTTTATTTGGCTTTTATTATGTATATTTTATATGGAAACCACCAAGGTTATAGGTGGTATATAAATGCTAAAAATACACACAAAGGGCTAAATTCAGTAAATGGTGCCTAAATTTGGGTGCCAAAAAAATGAGCACTAAGCCTTATTCTATAAACGGTGCTCTGAGTTTGGCACTGTTTATAGAATAGTGGTTAACACTGAGATCCAGTGTTTGGGTGTGAAGATTGACACAAACTGAAATCTGGTATAAATCCTCATGCTAATTTAGGCACAGATCTGCCTTATTCTATAACACTTTTTCTCTAAGTTATGTGGGGTCTAGGGGTGTTCAAAAAATAAGGATCCTAAACTCTACACCAAAATCCATATATTAGGTTGAAGGGGAGGAGAATTCAATATAGGCTATTCCTTCAGCCGAGTTATATTTTGGTGAGACTAGCCATAATGAAAGGGCTCACTATAAACACTCTATACATACGGTAACAAACGGATGGAACTGGGAGCAAAACAAGCAGGCAAGCAAGTCAGCAAGCTAAGATAAGCATTTTTCTAAAAGAAAAAGTTTCAGCCCAGGTCTGACTGCTCTATTTATATCCGGTGCTGTACCTTTATTTGTTTACTTTTTGTTACTCTAGATCACTAATCAGGGTGTGTTGACTTGTAATGAGAATTCTGAAAAAACTTCTCATTTGGGGGGGGGGAACAAAAAGAGGGGGTGTTCATAAACAATTTATCTCACTCAATTTTTGATTACATATTTTGTAATGAAAAGCATTAGAATTGGGTAGAAGGGTTTCAATTACAGGAGTATTGATGATGTATAGAGCGTTTATAGTGAGCTGTTTCATTATGGCTAGTCTCACTAAAAAATAGCTTGGCTGAAGGAACAGCCTATACTGAATTCTCCTCCCCTTCAACCTAATATTTGGTTTTTGATGTACAGTTTGGGATCGTTATTCTTTGAACATCCCTAGCCCCTACATAGGGATTGACAATAGCTTAGAGAAATTCATTGAAGAGTCTCTCCCTTTAGGGATTTATATAGAAAGTATTCTAAAATTCTAGGAATGCCCCTGACCTGCACATGCCCCTCCTGTGGCCACACCCCCTTTTGGATCCGCACCTAAAAAGTTTGCATCTTTATAGAATACTGACTAGGAAAATGCATGCATAAATTTCAAATTGTTGTCAATTAGTGCCAATAATCGATTGTTAGCATTTAGTACAATATATTCTAACTCTCCCATCTTATTTCTTGGGCTTCTAGCATTCGCATATAGACATTTCAAACTATATTTGTTGTTCCTGTTTACATCTTGCTCAGCAGTTGACAGTGTTAATTTGCAATCTTTTGTCTGCTTTTACTTTAAAGACACCTGATCTACTATGGTCTTTAATGCAACCTCACTATCAGGATACCCTATCTTCCCTGTTTTGGTTATATATTTGAAAGATACCTTGTTCCGAACCAAGCATTTTTGAATGACTTTCAGCTTTCCCCCAGGTTCTAGTTTAAAAGCTGCTATATGTCCTTTTTAAATGCATATAACATTATTTAAACATTTAAAACATTTTTAAACCGCTCTATCATACAGTTCTAGGCAGTTTCCAAGTCACATAAATAATAAAATCATTACAAAAAACACAGTTATTCTTAAAACACAATACACAATTAAAACATATACAGTGGGGGAAATAAGTATTTGATCCCTTGCTGATTTTGTAAGTTTGCCCACTGACAAAGACATGAGCAGCCCATAATTGAAGGGTAGGTTATTGGTAACAGTGAGAGATAGCACATCACAAATTAAATCCGGAAAATCACATTGTGGAAAGTATATGAATTTATTTGCATTCTGCAGAGGGAAATAAGTATTTGATCCCCCACCAACCAGTAAGAGATCTGGCCCCTACAGACCAGGTAGATGCTCCAAATCAACTCGTTACCTGCATGACAGACAGCTGTCGGCAATGGTCACCTGTATGAAAGACACCTGTCCACAGACTCAGTGAATCAGTCAGACTCTAACCTCTACAAAATGGCCAAGGAGCAAGGAGCTGTCTAAGGATGTCAGGGACAAGATCATACACCTGCACAAGGCTGGAATGGGCTACAAAACCATCAGTAAGACGCTGGGCGAGAAGGAGACAACTGTTGGTGCCATAGTAAGAAAATGGAAGAAGTACAAATGACTGTCAATCGACAAAGATCTGGGGCTCCACGCAAAATCTCACCTCGTGGGGTATCCTTGATCATGAGGAAGGTTAGAAATCAGCCTACAACTACAAGGGGGGAACTTGTCAATGATCTCAAGGCAGCTGGGACCACTGTCACCACGAAAACCATTGGTAACACATTACGACATAACGGATTGCAATCCTGCAGTGCCCGCAAGGTCCCCCTGCTCCGGAAGGCACATGTGACGGCCCGTCTGAAGTTTGCCAGTGAACACCTGGATGATGCCGAGAGTGATTGGGAGAAGGTGCTGTGGTCAGATGAGACAAAAATTGAGCTCTTTGGCATGAACTCAACTCGCCGTGTTTGGAGGAAGAGAAATGCTGCCTATGACCCAAAGAACACCGTCCCCACTGTCAAGCATGGAGGTGGAAATGTTATGTTTTGGGGGTGTTTCTCTGCTAAGGGCACAGGACTACTTCACCGCATCAATGGGAGAATGGATGGGGCCATGTACCGTACAATTCTGAGTGACAACCTCCTTCCCTCCGCCAGGGCCTTAAAAATGGGTCGTGGCTGGGTCTTCCAGCACGACAATGACCCAAAACATACAGCCAAGGCAACAAAGGAGTGGCTCAGGAAGAAGCACATTAGGGTCATGGAGTGGCCTAGCCAGTCACCAGACCTTAATCCCATTGAAAACTTATGCAGGGAGCTGAAGATGCGAGTTGCCAAGCGACAGCCCAGAACTCTTAATGATTTAGAGATGATCTGCAAAGAGGAGTGGACCAAAATTCCTCCTGACATGTGTGCAAACCTCATCATCAACTACAGAAGACGTCTGACCGCTGTGCTTGCCAACAAGGGTTTTGCCACCAAGTATTAGGTCTTGTTTGCCAGAGGGATTAAATACTTATTTCCCTCTGCAGAATGCAAATAAATTCATATACTTTCCACAATGTGATTTTCCGGATTTAATTTGTGATGTGCTATCTCTCACTGTTACCAATAACCTACCCTTCAATTATGGGCTGCTCATGTCTTTGTCAGTGGGCAAACTTACAAAATCAGCAAGGGATCAAATACTTATTTCCCCCACTGTAGTCCATCTAAAAATACTGAAATAACTTCAGACCTTAATTGTTAACAAAAGCTAGTGTACACTTCTGAGCCTTCAAACCTTTTTGGAATTGTACAGTAGAACAAGTTTTATGCAAAACTTCAGGTAATGCATTCCAGAGAATAGCTCCTTCGATACCAAAAATAGAAGAATGATATACATCTAACCTGACAAAAGGAAGGAACTTCTAGATATAATTGTAATCCCCCTGGTGGTGGAGAAAAGTATTACACTGATGTTACAAAATTTGTCTCCAAATTCCCCAAGTAAACTCTATGCCAACCATGGAGTTTAACAATAAATGTAAGTTTTATTTGCAAACATCTAAGCAAATTGATAGCGGTTTTTACTCATCTTTCCCTTTATAGAACTCCCAGAACATATCAATAACATATCATACCACCACTCTACAGAAAAGTCAGATAAGTAATTATAATATTTATTTTTTGCAGTTTAACGAAAATAACAAATTATCATAAGTACATAAGTAATGCCACACTGGGAAAAGACCAAGGGTCCATCGAGCCCAGCATCCTGTCCATGACAGCGGCCAATCCAGGCCAAGGGCACCTGGCGAGCTTCCCAAATATACAAACATTCTATACATGTTATTCCTGGAATTGTGGATTTTTCCCAAGTCCATTTAGTAGTGGTTTATGGACTTGTGCTTTAGGAAACCGTCTAACCCCTTTTTAAACTCTGCTAAGCTAACCGACTTCACCACGTATCAGACTAACCCTTTCCATTTTGAGAGTAACTGTTTGTGAATAAATTTGTCTTACAGGTTCTTCAGAATTCTCATGAGGACAATAGTTCTAGAAACAGATAAATTTGTTTTTCTTCTTCTGTCTTTCTCTTTATATTTCTTTGTCTACAATGTTTCTGCTTGAAATCTTCTCTTTCTCGTATTGGCCGGCATCAAACCAAGGTTATGCTGGTAACTCTTCACTCTACTATCCTGACTTTAATAACTCAATAACAAGAAACCCTCTCCCTTCTTGAGTGCTGCCTTTTAGTTACACCCTGCATCAACCCATAACTTTTTACGTTAACTATTTATTAAATAAACAGATAAGAATAAATCCCTAATGTTCCCAACCCACAGCATATTCCCAATAGCAACTTTTGTTAGTTGTGAAAACTCACAATTCTCATTCACACCCTTTCCCAGCCCCTTTAATTTTCCCACACATATAATCTTTGAGCCCAAAAATAAACATCACTAGGCTCAGAGTTTAACTAAAACATTCAAGCCTTATCTCGCACTGGGCTTCTACAGAAATTTACCCATTAAAACACCTTCTCAGACTTGCTCATTCACACACACTTCTATCCATTACCAGATTCCCCTCAAACAACCTTGAACCTTAATTACCGTGGAGCTCATCATATAAATTGAATCATTTGAATCCTTCTTGGATCACTCTTTTTAAACTTTAGCCTAAGACTGGATTAGCGCTTGAAGTCCACCATCCACAAGGCCTCAGCCTGCTTCTGAGAGGAGAAAAAGAGGAATGATAATTAGTTATGGTGGTCATTTTACAAGCACTATTCAAGCTTTAAATGTCCCAATCCCAGCACATTGTAAGTTTTTGTGGCCAAAACATATAAGCCTGAATTTTACAAAAGGGCAGGACAAAACATATAATCCACTAAAATATCTAGGGCCCATGGAGGTGTGTCAGGGGTGGTACTGTGGCATGTCATGGATGGTGCAATATTCTCTATATCCATCCCTGATTCTGGACATCAGATTGGCATACAGGCAAATGCAAGATCTATGTCTGAACTTAGACTACCTTTAAATCACAAATGAGTGCTGCCATAGCATGTCCCTATGACTGTTTATGTTGGTGCTGACAGCGAGAGAGCTGAGAGTCTATGAGCCTGATTGCCATTTCTGTCCACCCAGGTCTACATCTGCTTCCTGTCCTCCACCCCTGCCACTCTGCTGTGTTATCTGCTCCCAAAGTCCCACCCCACCCTTCTAATCCCATGTCAACTACCTTTTGCCCCTCATCTGTTCCTTCCCTTCCCTCCCTCCCCTCTGGGATACGGTGTGTCCGTTCTGTGATCCTGCCTGGTTCTAAGCATGTTCATCGCTTTGCCCACAGTCCCTTGTACTGTCTGAGGCACTGGAACAGCCCAGAAGTGTAGCCAGGTTGAGGGTGCGGGGGAGCAGAGAGCAGACTTCCAATAGCACCGGCACATATTTTAAACAAGATATGTCAAAGATAGGTGCTGGCGCCATCGGAATTCCATTTGGAGGAGTGGCCATTACCCTGGCAACCCACCTAGCTACACCTCTGGAACAGCCCTCCATCACCAAGCTACATCCGAACCCATGCCCACCAAAATGATGTTTGTGGTAATTTAGCACTTCCTCCCACATGTGCACTTCATCTGAGGTGAGGTTTCCCATGCAGGACAAGAACTGCTGCTTTGGAGTCAGTACAAACCTTCCTATGCAGCTGCTGTCAGAAATTGAACAATAGCACACATCACCTTTAAATATGCTTTATAAAAATGTCTAGGTGGGAGGGATGTAAATGTTGATATTTGGTATGTCCAAGTTTCTGAAATTGTTAATAGTTCTAAATATTTAGGTCTACAATACGTCTACTATATACATGCTATTTTACAAAGCCAGCTGCTTATCTGAATCACTATCTGTCTCCACTGCTGCTGAAATGTGAGCCAGAGTTATTTATAGAAGAAGCGGATGGTACAACATTCTTTTTATTTCAATTGTTTTTTTGTGATTTGATGCCCATTATATTGTATTTGTTAATGGTGTATATATCTTTTTCTGTTTCTGTGCAGTGCTGACTAAATAAAGGTAAAACCAAATGGCTGCTAAATATTTTGCACTCCACAGCAGCACAAAATATTTTGCATTGCCCTAGAGTGCAAAACTTTTAACATTGTCCTGAGGGCAAAATGTTCCAGGTAAGTGCTAAATGTTTTGAAGTGCTAACATTTTTGCACACAATATCCCCCAAATTCTATAAATGGTGCCTGCCTTAAGTTGTGTATACAACTTAATTAACAAGCCAACCAGCGCCAATAATTGGTACTTAACAACTTTCAAGCGTATTCTATAAATGGTGAGCGTAAATTCTAATGTGTGCAGCCGAAATGGGGGCATCGAATGGTCAGGTCGTAGGCGTTTCAAAAACCTATGCACACTATTATAGAGTACACCCAATCTGTGCATAAGTTAGCTGCAGGTATTTAGGCCTGTATTTAGGTGGCCTAAATGAGTGCACCTAAATTTTGCCACAAGAACAGCTGCAAAGCATAGTTTATAGAATTACACTAAGTGCATGGTTTTTTGGAGCCAATTTTTAAGGCAACATTTATAGAATTTGTCCCTATATGTTTTATACTACCACCACGGGTGGCACAAGATGTTCCCCTGCAGGGATGCCATAGGGACCTCAGGGAAACTATGTACTTGTCCTATGGGGGGAGAGCATGATGATGTGGGCTTGCATGGGCCATTTTCAGCTTCTTGGGCACATTTGGGTACACTTCTTTTATATGTTTCACATTACAGCCATTTTGAGACTTTGGTGTTCATGTGCCATATGTTTATGATGGGCTTTTTGATTTCTTGGTATGGGGGTAGAGAAATGTCAGTTTTACAATATGCTTATACATTTATCCCTGCATTTCTAAGATATGCCACAGGCTGTATACGTTTTGGCAAAAATATCTATATTCAGACTTCAATGATTTTTCTAAAATGGTGCTGTATGCAGAGACTAAACAAGTGGAACCCCTGCTATAATAATTAATATACCCTATACATTTCAGATGCAAGGAAAGTCATCAAATGTAGCTATATACTAGGGCATGTTGGGGCAAAGTTTGGACAGATTATGGGTGGAGTTGGAATTTATTGGTGCACTTTAGAAAACATATGTGATCACATGTATTTTATACATCTGCTTCATGTCTACCACTTTATTTGAACCATGATTTTGGTTACTTTTCTGTGGCAATTTTATAAAATCACGTAGTCACTCAATTGCCTTTCTATTCTAGGTCACCTGTTATAAACTTAGGGCCCTGTTTATTATTTATTTATTTATTGCATTTGTATCCCACATTTTCCCACCTATTTGCAGGCTCAATGTGGCTTACAGAGTTTGGTTATGACTTAGTCATTCCAAGATGTCAGATACAAGTAATAATGTTCAGAGATTAAGTAAGGGAAGAGAGAAGGAAAGTGTTAGGCAGGATAGTGTTAACGGTGGACTCGAATAGCTGGGTAGGATGAGTTTAGTCTGGCTATGGGTTCTCTTTGTAGGCCTTGTTGAATAGGTGTGTCTTCAGAGATTTGCGGAAATTAGTTATTTCGTCAATAGTTTTCAGGGCCTTAGGTAGTGCATTCCACAACTGTGTACTCATGTAAGAGAAGGTGGTAGCGTGTATCAGCTTCTATTTTAGTCCTTTACAGCTGGGAAAGTGTAAATTGCGAAATTTGCGGGCTGATCTTATAGCATTTCTGGGAGGCAGGTCCACGAGTTTTAACATGTAGATTGGGGCATCTGCTTGAATGATTTTGTGTACAGTTGTGCAAATTTTGAATGCAATGCGTTCCTTCAGTGGGAGCCAGTGTAGCTTCTCTCTTAGGGGTTTTGCACTTTCATATTTGGTTTTTCCAAATATGAGTCTGGCGGCGGTGTTCTGGGCTGTTTGGAGCTTTTTGATAGTCTGTTCTTTACAGCCAGCGTACAATGCGTTGCAATAGTCCAGATGACTTATTACCATAGACTGTATCAGGATATGAAAGATGTATGATGCATTATGTATGACGCATCATGACGTATTATAGGCATGTTAGCGTTTTTAACGCATGTGGCCTAGTGGTTAGGGCACCAGTCTTGCAATCCAGAGGTGGCCGGTTCAAATCCCACTGCTGCTTCTTGTGTTCTTGGGCAAGTCACTTAACCCTCCATTGCCTCAGGTACAAACTTAGATTGTCAGCCCTCCTGGGACAGAGAAATATCCAGAGTACCTGAATGTAACTCACCTTGAGCTACTACTGAAAAAGATGTGAGCCCTATAGGCGTCTAAACGGTTAGCATGCACAACTAATTGTGGGTGCATTACAAACGCTAATGCACCTTAGTAAACAGGGCCCTTAATCTCCTAATAACCCTATGGTCACTCATGTATGAAATGTTACATCTCATCAGAATTCATAACTATACTTTATTTTGCAAGAGGGGAGGGTAGGAATATCATGCTACCATATAACTCCATATATTCTACTGTAGATTAACAAATTAGTTAAGCATCACATTTATTAATCACACAAAATGAGGGAAGGAAGTCAAATTAGAATTTTGATGAATTAGCTATCAGCTTAGCCAGTAAGAAAAAAGCATCTTCTTGAATTCTTAAGGCAAATTACAGTCAATAATCAAATCACATGGATAGCACAGCATAGCTGAAAATCTGAAACCTATTTGATTTTTCTCATTAGGGACCATTACTAGATGTCAAATATTTGCTCTGTGAATGATGGCAGTGTCAGTAGACTGGACATTTACTAACAACCATAATCAGGTGCCCAAACCCAATGTGACTGCAGTCTCTTTATCACTGCTTGCTATGTGCTAGGCATGCTTGGAGCTGACTGCAGGTGTGCAGTAGGACTGATTGCAGAAAGGTTGCCTTTATCATGATAGAGAGTCTGTAATCTCTGTCAACAAGTTTGCTGATTGGAAGTGGCCTTTGGGGAATTGCCTTGATATACTGATGAACAAACTATTGGATAAGCATATAGGGCACTCTTCAAACACTATGACTATGAATATAGATGACCCAAAAGGAAGGTGCATGGGAAGGCTAAAAAGGATTAATTGATTGCGGTGTCACAAATGGTGAACATTTCAGCTTTCCCTTTGAGCTAGATTTAGTCTCATATTATAAATGGAAAAGAATGGAAGAGCAAAAGGAACAGAATACAGAAGCAGTTCAATGTATGTCTGCAAAGAAAGCTTGTGAGCCCCAGCAATCTGATGAAATAACATCTCCAAGCATTAATCCTTTCATGGGAATAGAAGAATCCAGCCTAAGGCTTAGCACAGCAGACTGAGAACTGGGGGAACTGCGTTTGATTCCCACTGCATCTCCTTTTGATGCTGGGCAAGCCACTTAAAATAGATTGTGAGCCCAGTAGGGACAGAGAAAGTACCTGCATAAAATATGTAAACCACTTTATTAGTACCACAGAAAGGTGGTATATCAAGTCCAAGACCCCTTACCCCATGACCCTTTAATCCTCCATTACCGCAGGTACAAATCTTAGATTGTGAGCCCACTAGGGACGGAGAAAATACCTGTATGCAATATGTAAACTGCTTTGGTTGTACCACAACAAGGTATATCACAAATCTAATAAACATAAACCTTGGTGCCAACAGCATCAATGTAGTTGATACTCTATGAGGCTTGCACACTCCTAGGGTCCTGGCGGGGGTGAAGGCAACCATGTGCTTAAACAAACAGGAACTTTTATTACCTTCAAACTCCACCTCTACTGTCAATCATAAATTAGAATCATTTTTTCTCTGCAAATTATTCCATAAATACTCCCCTTGGGCTGGGCTTCCCTCTCGCACAGGGACATTTCATATGCTCCCCCCCCCCCCCCCCAATGACTCCAGGGAAGAACTATACCACACAGTAGTCCCCATATAATGGAGGACTACAAACAGAGTAGAAATGGCAGATCCATGTGAAACCACACTTAGGTGCCCATTTCTATTCATAGAACAGTGCCTAAATGTTTCCATATATATCTGCAAACAGGGTGTAATATCTAAAGCAGCTAAACAGGCATTTAATGCCCAAAGAGAATGGTTGTCTATTTCCAGGTTACAACAACAACAGCCTCGTAGATTAACATGTGTGCTACCATATACCACAGGCAGCATGGCAATTGAGAAATTGATCAAACGGTTATGGCCCATTTTAGCTGTACATGAAGCGTTTAAGTATTGCCCCCGTTTTACATATACACGAGGGAGGAATATGGGAGAAATTTTCTCCCAGTATAAGACCATAGAAGAAAGGCAAGTGGAAGAGGTGCAAGCAGGACATACAATTTGTGGAAATTGTGTGTACTGTAGGTACGCATTACAGACAGCTATGGTAGAGATCCCATATTCGAAGGGGCGTATGTTTAAATTGCAGTCTAGAACAGACTGTAATACTGCTCAATGTGTATATGGAATCAGTTGTCCATATGGACTGTGGTATGTGGGGCACACTATAAGGAAAATTAAGAATAGAATTGCTCAACATCTAAGTAATATTCGCTTGGGCAAGCAAGAGGCTCCGTTGGTAGCGCACTGGAGCATGGCAGGACATGTGCTTCAGGATTTACGGTTTGTTGTGCTGCATCAGGCTCGTAAGAGCAGTAGAGGGGGTAATATGCCTTTAAGGCTCCTTCGTCGGGAGCAGCGTATCATTTTTCAGTGGAACACTATGGAGCCAGTCGGCTTAAACAGGGAAGTGGAATGGTTGGCTGTTTAGAAGAAAAGGGGGTGGGGTTTTAAGACTTTAAATCAGAGAGAAGTGCTGGTACCCGCACGCATGCGCTGGCGTTTGAACGCTGGAGTGTGCATGCAGGCATGTGAGGTTGAGCCTCCCCACGCAATACCCACAAGCTGTGAGAATTATTCAAAAGTGAATAAAATTATTTAAATGTTAGATAGAAAAGTGGGTTGTTTAAGAGAGACCTGTAGGATCTTCAACATGCTTTGTTATTTTTGTGTTTGTTTAGGAACCCGACTCCTGATGACGCTTTAGCAGTGAAACACAGGCTGTGTAGAGTCTGGGTCAGAAGCATGGCGAACTGAATATATATGTTTGGCTGTAAGCTATTTTGGTTTAACTACTGCTAACCATCTGAACTAAAGATATGCAAGGACTTGGATATTATCATGAATTTAAGGATACTCTCTGCATGAAACAAGAATTTAAGGATTTGAAAGAAACTCTCTGCATGAAAGACGCTTTTGCATAATGAAAGTGGACGACAAACCTGGATTATAAAGGACTTGTAAAGATTTAGATCACAGGAGGGAAGTGTTGTGACTCTTAAGGTTCATATATAGATAAAGAGTTCTGCTTACCACAGCATAGCTGAGGGTGGTAAGCTGCTCAGATGTGCTTTATGGCAGTTAGTTATTGATGTATTAGTGAGAATAGGTTTATGGAAGAGTGTTTGTGTGAATGCGGTTGAATGATCTGGAGTATTCAAGTATTTGTTAAACGGATTAAAATATTTGAAAATAAAGTACTATAACTGTTTGGTCTGATATAGGTATCTATTAAATTACAGTTACTTTAGAAATTAAATCCTAGGTGCATATAGAGTGTATATTGTATGGTGAGATCTCATAAGTACATAAGCACCACAATACTGGGAAAAGACCAAGGGTCCATCAAGCCCAGCATCCTGTCTCAGACAGCGGCCAATCCAGGCTTCAAGAACCCGGCAACCCCCCCCCCCCCCTCCAAAAAAAAAAAGTAATAATGTTCAATGGACTTTTCCCTCAGGAATCTGTCCAAACCCCTTTTAAATTCCGTAAGGCCAGCTGCTGTCACTACATTCTCCGGCAACAAGTTCCAGAGCCTAACTACACGCTGAGTAAAGAAAAACTTTCTCCTATTTGTTTTAAATCTACCATATTCTAGCTTCATCTTGTGTCCCCTGGTTTTTGTTGTTGTTTGAAAGTGTAAACAAACGCTTAACATCTGTCCGCTCTACTCCGCTCATTATCTTGTAGACTTCTATCATATCACCCCTCAGCCACCTTTTCTCCAAGCTGAAGAGCCCTTATCAGCCTTTCCTCATAGGGAAGTCGTTCCATTCCCTTTATCATTTTTGTCACCCTTCTCTGCACCTTCTGTAATTCCTTTATATCTTTTTTGAGATGCGGTGACCAGAATTGGACACAATACTCGAGGTGCGGTCGCACCATGGAGCGATACAACGGCATTAGAACATCCTCATGTTTGTTTTCCATCCCTTTCCTATTAATACTCAACACTCTGTGCGCTTTATTAGCCGCCACAGCACACTGAGCAGAAGTTTTTAATGTCTTATCAACGATAACTCCTAGATCCCTTTCTAGGTCTGTGACTCCTAACGCGGAACCTTGCATGACATAGCTGTTATTCGGGTTCCTCTTACCCACATGCATCACTTTGCACTTGCCAACATTGAACTTCATCTGCCGCTTGGACGCCCAATCCCCCAGTCTCACGAGGTCCTCCTGTAATCTTTCACACTCCTCCTGCGACTTGATGACCCTGAATAACTTTGTGTCATCTGCAAATTTAATTATCTCACTAGTTACTCCCATCTCTAGGTCATTTATAAATATGTTAAAAAGCAGCGGTCCCAGCACAGACCCCTGCGGGACCCCACTAACTACCCTTCTCCATTGAGAATACTGACCATTCAACCCTACTCTCTGCTTCCTATCTTTCAACCAGTACCTAATCCATAGTAATACCCTACCTCCGATCCCATGACTCTCCAGTTTCCTCTGGAGTCTTTCATGAGGCACTTTGTCAAACGCCTTTTGAAAATCCAGATACACAATATCCACCGGCTCTCAATTGTCCACATGTTTGTTCACCCCCTCAAAAAAATGCCGTAGATTGGTGGAGCAAGACTTCCCTTCACTAAATCCGTGCTGACTTTGTCTCATCAGCCCATGTTTTTGTATGTGCTCTGTAATTTTATTCTTAATAATAGCCTCTAACATTTTGCCCGGTACCGGCTATAGAAATGCTAAATAGTAGTAGTAGTAGTAGTAGTAGTACCGGATCTCCTCTGGAACCTATTTAAAAAATCGGCGTAACATTGGCTACCCTCCAGTCTTCCGGTACCACACTCGATTTTAGAGATAGATTGCATATTACTAACAGTAGCTCTACAAGTTCATTTTTCAGTTCTATTAATACTCTGGGATTAATATCATCAGGTCCTGGTGATTTACTACTCTTCAGTTTGCAGAACTGACCCATTACATCCTTCAAGTTTACAGAGAATTCGTTTAGTTTCTCCGACTCGCTTGCTTCAAATACACTTTCCGGCACCGGTGTCCCTCCCAAATCCTCCTCGGTGAAGACCTAAGCAAAGAATTCATTTAATTTCTCTGCTACGGCTCAGTCTTCCCTGATCGCCCCTTTAACACCATTTTCATCCAGCGGCCCAACTGATTCTTTAGCCGGCTTCCTGCTTTTAATGTATCTAAAAAATTTTTTACTATGTATTTTCGCTTCTAACGCTAACTTTTTTCAAAGTCCTTTTTTGCCCTCCTTATCTCTACTTTGCATTTGGCTCTACAGAAATAGCAAAAAATGTCCTGTGCCCAACTGTACACCACTACAATAGTCTTATGCCTGCAGGTATCACCTATATGTGGGTTCAGTAGGTATTTTGTGGTTTTTGGAATGCTCACACTTTCCACCACAACTATACCAGTTAGAGTGGGATATGGGCCTCGGTCCCCTTCTCCAGAGTCCACTGCACCAACTACTAGTCTGCTCCAGGGACCTGCTTGCTGCTCTAAGAATGACCATTATATCTGAACCTGTCATAAAGCCATGTATGTATTGTCACTTTTGCCTCTTAGGGGGCTGAGAGGGGGTCAGTGTGACTACTGGGGATTAAGGGGAGTCATGTTTTTATCTCTCCAGTGGTTATCTGGTCAGTTTGGGTACCTTTTTGGCACTTAGTTGTTATTGAAACAAGTCTATTTAAACTGATCTATTTTTTGTCCTAGATATTTTTACAATGTTCCATTACTGCAGAAAAACATCCAAAACGTAAGCCCACCCTCGTCCCACCCAAAACATACTTCCAGCATGGTCCCTTGAGATTTAGATGAACTTCATAGAACAATGTTTTAAAAATGAGTTTAGAAAATAACAATTTGGAAATTTTTGAAAAAACAATCCATTTGCTTCTTTGTGCCATTTAAAAAAAAATGTTTTTCTATTTCAAAAATTAGCCCCTATGCCTTAAAGTGGTCTCCCCTCTATATTTCTTGGAGGGTTAAGTTGGAGGCTATCAAGATGACCATTATGCCCAAGCTAAATTATATTTTGAGTGTCATTCCCCTTATTTCTAAATATATTGTGAACCTCCTCTGTGTATGGGTTTAATGAGAAATAAGGGGAGAGAAGAAAATCTTTGTAAAGTGCTTGTAAAACACTAACATGTTTATTCTTTCTAAGGTGAACTGTCTGCTTTCTTGCTGTAATAGAGCTGTGGAGGAATGTGCTGAACTTTGTTACATTTTGCAGGAGGGGGATAGGTTCCACAGCTCTACCTGCATACAAATGAGGACAAACAGACAGGTAGATGGGAGATTTTCCACACACTTTGATGGGATTAATTCACTGAAGGGAATAAAGCTAATGGGTGAAACTATGCCTATACACTGTATGGTGAGAGCTGAATCAGAATGAGGGCATTGAAAACCTGCTCCCCATGAGTTTAGGGGAGATACAAATTGGTGGCATGTTGGGAATTCACTAAACGAATTGATTAGCTTTTAGAGGGTGTGCATTTCATGCTACAGTATCTCTAATATTTCTGGCTAGAATGGGAGACAACCCTCTAGTGAGAAAATCATCCTACTGGTGGTTCAGAGTCTTATTAAGAGCTGGAAACTCTGAACCCAAGCAGGGAGAGTACCCTTAGAGGCTCTCTTGAAGACAAGAAGAGCAGAGGCCATTGGCAGTGTTGCTCAGGGTGGAAGAAGGAGCAGCAACATTTGGGAGTAGGCTGAAAGTGAAGTTGCTTTTGGAAGCAGCTCAGGGCAAAAGAAAATGATGCCTAGGGCTAAGAAGAGCAAAGGTAGTCCTCTAGCAGGGGACCCTGGAACTGGTGCTTGTAATCCTGAAACTTAGCAGGGAGAAACCCCAGAGGTTCCTCTTGAAGAAGCGAGGGTGAAAGCCTCTGAGGTACAATTGGCACTAGGGGTCCAGTGAGGGTGAAGGCACCTGGGGTGCAATCAGCACTAGGGGCTCAGTGAGTGAGAAGGCTCTCTAGGTGTGGCCAGCCTTAGTAGCCCAGTGGAGGAGGTCAACTCTTGGGAGGACAACTAATTTCCAAAGGCTAAGGAGAACTTCCAGGAAGCCACAGCAGGGACAGACTTAGCCAGCCTGGGATTCAGCACAGAAGCCACCAGCCCTAGAAGTCTCCTGCAGGAGAGATTAAATCTGAGGGAACTGGGAGAGGGTGGAATTGCAAAGCAAGGAGAGGAGGGACCTAGGCCACACAACCACGCCTACACACTGATTTAACTGAGCTGCAGGGAGGAGCTTACAGCTATTACCTTGCAAGCAAGACCGACAGGGTTAGACTAAACAGTGTGTGAAAGACTAATGGGCTCATTTTCAAAAGAGAAAACGTCCAAAAAGTGGCATGTCTGCATTTGTATGTTTTTTTTTTTTTGTTACATTTGTACCCCATGCTTTTCCCACTCATGGCAGGCTCAATGTGGCAATGGAGGGTTAAGTGACTTGCCCAGAGTCACAAGGAGCTGCCTGTGCCTGAAGTGGGAATTGAACTCAGTTCCTCAATTTCCCCAAGACCAAAGTCCACCACCCTAACCACTAGGCCACTCCTCCATACTGTATGTTTTTCTCACAAAGATGTCCAAATCAGCATTTTTGAAACCTATTTTTAGATGTTGTTCTCTGAAGTCTGCCAGAAATGTGTTCAAATCTCAAGAGGGAGTGCCTTGGGCGTGTTCAGGGTGGAACTTGGGCATTCCTAAGACTTAGAAGATTTTCAGCCATATTGGAACAAAACAAAACTGTCCAGGACTAAAACTTAGACGTTTTGAGCTAGACCTGTTTTTATAACAAATAAGGTACAAAAAGGTGCCCTAAATAAGAGGTGACCACTGGAGGGAATCAGGAATGACCTCCCCTTATTCCCTCTGTGGTCACTAACCCCCTCTCACACCCCAAAAATGTGATGAAAAACATTACTTGCCAGCCTCTGTGCCACCATCAGATGTTACACTCAAGTCCATCAGAATAACAACCACTAACACTTTTCTTCTCCAGGTACAGGCACCGATTGCCAATTGAGTAAGAGACTGACAGAGACTGCCTTTGGAGGGTTCAAGCCAGGACAGACTCCAAACCCAGGAGTACCCAGTAAGGGTATAAGACATTGGAGCATCTACTGGTCAAATTTTTATGGAAGAGCAAGTGACCTAGAATAGCCTTGTGTAAGTTGGAAGTATTTAAAGTGCAATGGTGGCATTACATTTCCTGACTTCCGTAGTTAGCATTTGGTATATTTTCTGAGTATTGCTGCTTGTTGATTCTTTTCTGCTCCGTAGGAAGGTGTCCCTGTATGGCTTCAATTGGAGGAATAGATCCTTAATCCTCCTGGGGTGCCCTGGGGCTTACTAGTGATAGCAGATTTCCTATATACCCTGTTGTTTTTTTCTATACTTGTGGTCTTTAGATTTTTACAAAGGAAACTATGCCAGGATGAGCCTGTTTCTCTTAAAACTTCTTTATGGTGGAATGTTAATGTTTGTATAAATAAGTGTCTGATTTCATGGGATTCCTAGCAAATATCTGGTGGACAGTTTAGGCCCTTTGCTCAGTTCCAAAATATTTTTTTCCTCGTATTTGCACTCCCTTCAGAAATTCTTGGGGAATATGGCTGATTTGTTGGAAGAATGGATATTAGCACTTTGTTATAATAAACTGATTCTTACTGGTCATCTAGCTTCACAATTCTCTATGTTTCTTGCTGATGGTAGGATGTATCTGGAAACTGAAATGTGCTAGGAAGATGAAAATGGTGCACACTTGTCACTGGAGCATTGGAAGGATTTCTAGGTCAGCATGACTTGTACCATATGCTCACTTTCAGTCATTCAATCTTTTTTTTTTTTTATTTAATTCACAGAGTTTTGTGGAGTCCAGTTAAGGTATTTAGAGCAAATGATTTGATTAATTCCAATTGTTAGTCCTGTAATTGTGAGATAGAAATGTTTTCTCATATGTTGTTTTACTATACTAACTTGATATCATACTGGACTGGCAATGTATTCAAAGTATTTCCAAATGAATATCCCATTAACATATGACATAGTGATTTGCCGATCCTTAAGGTGACCCGTGTGCATCCAAAAAGTCAGACTATGTTGTTAATGCTAGCTATAATGAATATCCGTGAATCTGTGATGTATATATTTGTTTAGAAAGAGGAAAAGCCTCAAAGTCCAGAGAAGCACTCTATTGTTGTTAACATCAACATAAAGGAGGTTCTCTAAATCATCATAGGCAAAAACCTCTTAATTTTGACAGTGGTATGACTGATACGCTCAAATACTGCACAAAAAAACAAAAAAACCCGTGTGAATAATCACTAATCGGTTACTTATCTTTTTCCTTCATATTCAACAGTCAATAGAACACCAACCACAGTCCAACTTCGGCCCAAGTTTCGAAATACTGCCTCAGGGTCCGCGGTGTTTTGACTGAAAAAGATCTGAAAGAAAAAACAATACATCAGTATAATATTCCCGAGCATGCAAGGCCCTTGAAACAATTCTTTTCTAATTCTTATAAAGCAGTTTCTCTCTCCAGGTTCATCTGCCAACTGATCACAAAATGGCTGCAGCTTATATACATTGACGTCAGACGCCATTAATAACTCTGCCCCTACAAGATGTCAATCAAAGGATATAGAATCTATCTTTCAAACACGGGGAGGAGAAAATGATGAAAATTTGTGGTAAAAAATATAATCAAAAGAATGTTGTTAATGCCACAAAATGCCTAGTCACCTCCCTGGAGCTAACCCTACAGCCACCTGGAGGGTCTGTCCCCAGCACAGCTCAGGTCTGCCTGCACCTGCAGCTTGTGCTCTACACTAGCACCCTCCTCCCACCAACTGGGTCTCAACCGCCTCTGGGCAAGTCTCCCACTCTCAAATTATTCCCCAGTGATTTCTTAGACACTGGGGCCACACTCCAAGTGGTCCCAAACTTTCTATAAACCACACTATTCTTAGTCAGTCCAGGACATCAGAGCCATTAACTAATAGGTTTATTGTCACAAGATTTGAACAGTGAACCACATAAAACAGATGGAAAATTAACAGGCAATAACAGGTAAAACAAACAGGAATTAATATTAAAACTATCTAACACTTATTCACTACCTGAAAAGTGCCTAGAAAGCTTCAGGAAATTTAACTGCTCACAACTCTGAATAGGGTTTCAGGTCAGAGATGTTTACCTCTGTGCTTCCTGAGACTGACAAACTACCTCACGGTTAGGCAGGAAAAAGAAAAAAACTGTCACTTCTTTTTTTTTTTTTAAGACAATCACCATCCTCTGGTCAACTAGGAGAAACATATATCATCAGCAAAACAACCAGGAGAAATTTTTTACCTGTGTCCACTACGTGTGCTGGAAAATATTTTTTAATTTTCTGGTGGCAGTGCTAAGCGGGCGGTAATCAGAATTGCATGCGCACTGACAAGTACCACCTGGTTAATGCATCAGACCTTACCGCTAAGTCAATGGGTGGCGGTAAGGTCACAGGCCCAAAATGGATGTGCACCAATTTTTATTTTGACGTACGTCCATTTTTGGCAAAAAAAGGCCTTTTTTGGAGGTGTGCTCAAAAATGTACTTGCTCATGTCCAATGCACACGTCTACTAAAAAAAAATACTTGCTTTGTAGCGCTATAGAAATGCTAAATAGTAGTAGTAGTAGTAGTAATTTTACATTACAAAATTACAAAGTGAATGTAAAAGTTCATCCCCAAGTCTCTGTTAACTCTGTGACTTTTTACACTACTGCCAAGTTGAAATAAGCCTTAGTAACAAGCTGATCGGCTGTTTCTCACTACAGATCCTACTGCACATAGTCCAAACCTAACAGAAGTAACAACACTTCTTTGCATACTGCAGAAATACTTCAAGGGCAGAGCACAAATACTTTTTCAGAGTTGGTACAGTTATCCTTACGCTTTGAAAACATTACATTGAATTGTGTTAGAATAAAAATAAGAGATCAGGCAGCATAATTATATTGATAGAGACTTGGAGTGTAGTAATGCAATATCCCATGAACAAATTTATCTAGGTTTTATACACACAATAGATTTTCCTATTTATGAGGTTTGAAAATGCTTTGCATTTTCTAAAGCCTGACAGTTTCTTTCAGGGTCATTTTATAAAGGTAACAATAACATTAGTTTGTATATTACAGAATCTATGTGTACTTGCTGGGTTACATAATGCAGTTATACTGCAGCTTAGATCTCACAATATATCTAGGACTTTTTCTGTCCTTAAACATACCTCTCATGTGCTACTTCTATTCTGTATGCACATTTCAATGACTATAAAGTTGCCATGTACATTACCATAAAACTCTTTGTCAATATTATTCACTATACTTCACATCTTTCATGACAATGTATTAATATTTATGGTTAAAGATTGAGTATTTGTTATAACAGATGTCTGTTAATGGTATTAATAAATAGCAGTGGCGTACCAAGGGGGAGGCGGTGGGCGCGGTCCGCCCCGGGTGCACGCCACTGGGGGGTGCCACGGCGCGCGCCTGCTCTGAGATCGCTGATTTCGCGCGTTCGCTCTGTTCCGGGTCAGAGGGAGCTGCAGCGAACGCGCGAAGTCAGGGAACTCTGAGCAGGCGTGCACTGCGGCACCCCCCCAGCGGCGTGCACCCGGGGGGGTCCGCGCTGCATCATGGGGAGGTGCTGCACCTGGGGGGGTCTGCGCTGCATCGGGGGGGGGGGTGCTGCACCCGGGGGGGGCGGGGCGCCGCCCCAGGTGTCCGCCCCCCTAGGAACGCCACTGATAAATAGTATTAAAAAATTGTATTAATACAGTATGTAAGAGTGCTCTGCTCCATAATTCTAATTTGTAATATTAACTTGCTGATAGGTTATGTAAGTTGTTGGTACAAAAAATGTACAAGGCATTGTAGTACAATTGGTAGGTCACTTACCTACTGAACCCACAACCTGAATTCAGATCCCATACTGGTGCATGATTTCCTGCAGGTATCTGACTTCTGCAAACTCAGCCATCCATCCACCTTCAGTAGGTAAGTTAGTAACATAGTAGATGGCAGCAGATATGGTTCATCCAATCTGCCCATCAAGATAAACTCATAGCATAAGGTATGATGTGATACCATATATGCATACTTGATCTTGATTTGTTCTTGCCATTTTCTGGGCACAGACCATAGAAGTCGGCCAGGCACTAGCTTTATTCTCCAACTACTGAAATTGTCATCGAAGCCCACTCCAGCTCATCCAATCTGTACAGCCACAATTGGGGCACTGACCATAGAAGTCTGCCCAACACTGGCCTGAGGGTAAAGATTACCGGGGAAGACAATAACAAACCATCTTACTAATAGTCTGCCAAGAAACCATAGCACAAGTGGAGTTGCTAAAGCCTGCTCTGATATTGTTAAGGAAGAAAAGATCTTGAACAGCATCTGAGAAGAGTTTATAGCTTCAATCACTTTTTGGTCATACGTTGTTTATGACATGGTACTTGTGTATAGAGGGTTACCTTTACAGAAAAAAGAATTGTAAGCCACCAGGATGATGTGTACTAATATGTGCAAAGAACCAGAAAGCATACACTTTAACTTCAGTTTTACAAACCTCCTGGGGTGCATATATGATCAATTTGTTTTTATCCCCACAGCAAAAATATATTTGGTTTAGGAGATATTCATACTTCTGCTGTACAGATTTAGTCCTGTATCTAATTTTTTTTTTTTTTTTGCAAGCTCAGCATTTAACAGAATGGAATCCTTAGTGAAAATGTGTGCACTTAAATGGATGGATAGATACATAATGACATATCTTGCTGCAAAGAATGGCAGCAGGTCTGTGAAGATTTGATCTCTATGTGATCTCAAAGGTATAATTTTGTAGCCGTGACAGACTGAAAGGGAGGATGCCATCAAAGTGCTAATTTATTACAGTGGTGAAGCAAGTGAAATAAAATACTGAGATGTTACCAGAATTCCAAAGGCTGTCAGACTGTTATTTTCACTTCTGAAATGCACAATTCCCTTACTTTTATCCTATAAACCAGCCATATGACTGAAGAAAATGATGTTGCCTGTGTTTGAGAGAAGAGTAGAAAATCTAATTGTAAGTTTTGAAGTCACCAGCAGAGTTCAGTAACATAAATCTTTTGTTCTATGAACTACATTCACACATTTTCAAGAATTCAGGCTTATTTAACAGTGATTTTTCCCATGGACTCAAAATGTGGACACATCCTTTTGGAACAAGACTCTTTTATATCCAGGGATGGTCTTATGCTGAAGGAAGTCCAGGTAAAAATGATAAATATATACTAAAGATAACCATAGCAAAATGTTGTTTGTTTTTATTTATCTTGGAATGCATTAACCACCTCTGTGAAGAGATTTCTCTAAAGCAGTGCACAGCAATTGTGTTAATAGCATAACAATAGTAAAAATCCAAACATAAGAATAGAATGCAATCAATAAAGTAAACTTGGAAATACTATAAATAAATTAAATCCTAGTAATAGCAACAGCATAATAAAGAATCGGAAATGTGCATATTAAAACAGCGTGGAGGGGCATAATCAAAGGTCGCCGGCAAAATAGATCAGCGGCGATCTATTTTGGTGGCGGCGCTACAGCTGGCCGGAACCGTATTATCGAAAAAGATGGCCGGCCAGAGTTCGCTGGGTTTGAGATGGCCAGTTTTGTTTTTCAGCGATAATGGAAAAAAATGCTGGCGATCTCCAACCCGGCGACATCCAAGGCATTTGGTCATGGGAGGAGCCAGCATTTGTAGTGCACTGGTCCCCCTGACATGCCAGGACACCAACCGGGCACCCTAGGGGGCACGTCTAAAAAGTTTAAAAAATACAAATACCTCCCAGGTGCATAGCTCCCTTACCTTGGGTGCTGAGCCCCCTGAATCCCCCCCCAAAAAACTCACTCCCCACACCTCTACAGCACTACCATAGTCCTTATGGGTGAAGGGGGGCACCTACATGTGGGTACAGTGGGGTTTGTGGGGTTTGGAGGGCTCAACACTTAGCACCACAAGTGTAACAGGAGGGGGGGGGGGGGTGGGTCTGGGTCCACCTGCCTGAAGTGCACTGCAACCAACATAAACTGTTCCAGGGACCTGCATACTGCTGTCAGCGAGCTGAGTATGACATTTGAGGCTGGCATACAGGCTGGCAAAAAAAGGTTTTTATTTTTATTGTTTTAGTGTGGGAAGGGGTTGGTGACCACTAGGGGAGTACGGGGAGGTCATCCCCCATTCCCTCCAGTGGTCATCTGGTCAGTTCGGGCGCCTTTTTGAGGCTTGGTCGTGAAAATAAAAGGACCAAGGAAAAGCGGCGAAATACTGATTAACGCCGCTTTTTTTCCATTATCCGCAAAAGCCTGCCATCTGGTAGCCATTCCCATGCCCGCCTATGTCCCGCCTTTGCTTCGCCACTGACACGCCCACTTGAACTTTCGCTGGCTTGGTGACGGAAAAGCGGCGATGGTGTCAAAAAAGCAGCTTTCGATTATACCGATTTTGCCGCTTTTGCGAGATTGCCGGCCATCTCCCGATTTATGCCGGAAGATCGCCGGCGATCACTTTCGAAAATAAGCCTGATAGTAGAGCGTTCATTTAAGAGGTCAACACTGCAGCGGAAGCTCATGATTAACACACAGAATAAAGGACCAGCCTATGATACAGCTTTAAGTGAAACATGGCCCATGTTTGCCAAAGGTCCTACTGTGGTTAAGAGATTGCTACTATAAAGATAAGTGTAGTAATAAGTTATGTAAAGTCATGAGGAAATGACCTGAGATCATATATAAAGCAATCATGAAGTGAGTGAAACAATATTTCAGCATTGAGCATATGCGATTGTGCTAACTGGAAAGAAACTTGGCATAGCATGTTTTTTTTTCAGATTCTTTCAGGTTCGACTCAAATTTAGTTAGTTGGGTTTTATCAGCTTTTTTATTTAGGTGACAAAGGAAGACAAGAATCAATTTACAAAGACATCATATTAAACATCACAATGCCAACTAGGATGTCACCTCTGTGGGACGGCACTTCACAGAACCAGAACACTGCATCAATGATTTTATGGTGAGAATACTAAAAAGAAATTTAAAGACAATCCAGGAACATCAGACCGTTGAAATCGGAAAAAAATATTTTGACACCCAGCAGAAAAGACTTTAAAAAATCTGAGTTTTCTATCACATTACAAACCACAACATTATAATGCTTTGTCACCTTCTTTTCACCCACCCAACTCTCCCTGTTTCTCACCTTAAGCACCCCTACCCTCCTCCAGTGAGACTGTCATTGGAATTCTTTTGTTTCACTTATATAGTCTAATATTTGTCAACACTTGCTCATTTCTGATCTGAAGAAGGATTACCTTCAAAAGCTAATCAAAAAATGTATTGCTAGTCCAATAAAATAGGCATCATCTTAATTTCTTTTTTATGTTTTGTTTTATTTCTATATATTACCTTATTTAGGTGACTAACAAGGGCATTTTCGAAAGAGAAGGGCGCCCATCTTTCAACACAAATCAGGAGATGGGCGTCCTTCTCTCAGGGTCGCCCAAATCGGCATAATCTAAAGCCAATTTTGGATGTCCTCAACTGCTTTCCATCACGGGGACGACCCAAGTTCACGGAGGCGTGTTGGCAGCGTACCGAAGGCGGGATGAGGGTGTGCATAAGAGATGGGCGTCCTCAGCTGATAATGGAAAAAAGAAGGGCATCCCTGACAAGCATTTGGCCGACTTTACTTGGTCCATTTTTTTTCACGACCAAGTCTCAAAAAGGTGCCCGAACTAACCAGATGACCACCGGAGGGAAACGGGGATGACCTCCCCTTACTCCCCCAGTGGTCACCAATCTCCTCCCACCCACCCCCCAAAAAATTAAAAAACATTTTTTTCCAGCGTCTATGCCAGCCTCAAATGTCATACCCAGCTCCATCACAGCAGTATGCAGGTCCCTGGAGCAGTTTTTAGTGGGTGCAGTGCACTTCAGGCAGGTGGACCCAGGCCCACCCCCCTACCTGTTACACTTGTGGTGGTAAATGTGAGCCCTCCAAAACCCACCCAAAACCCAATGTACCCTTCATTCCTAAGGGCTATGGTAGTGGCTTTGGGGGGTTATGGGGGACTCAGCACCCAAGGTAAGGGAATGTGCCCTATGGAATGCCCGCTCTATCTGTAACAAACTCGCCTATATCCAGGACCTCTTTATCTCGCGTCACCTCCATCTGCTCACCATAACAGAAACCTGGCTCCTCCCTGATGACTCTGCTTCAGTCGCAGCCCTGTATCATGGCGGTTATCTATTTTCACATACTCCTCGCCCTGCTGGCCGTGGGGGCGGTGTTGGACTACTTCTCTCTCCCTCCTCCAGATTTCAACCCCTTCTTCCACCTCAATCTCACTGTTTTTCCTCCTTTGAAGTCCACTCTATCCACATTTTCTCTCCTCTGCCTCTTCGAATAGCGGTCATTTATGGTCCCCCTAATAAGTCCCTTTCATCCTTTCTCAGTGACTTTGACGCCTGGCTTGCCTTCTTCCATGATCCTTCCTCCCCCTCTCTCATCCTTGGTGACTTTAATATTCCTGCTAATGATCCTTCCAACTCTTATATTTCCAAGTTACTTGCTTTAACGTCCTCCTTTAATCTCCAACTATGCTCCACCTCCCCCACTCATCAAAATGGTCACTGTCTTGATCTCATCTTCTCCTCCAACTGTTCACCCTCTAGTTTCCTTGCCTCTGATCTTCCCTCCTCTGATCACCATCTTATAACTTTCACACTTAAATCTCCTCCCTCCCAGTCCCGTCCTATCTTATCTAATTTATCTAGGAATCTTCACGGTATTGACCCTTCATCTCTAACCTCCCATGTTTCAAACCTCCTCTCTACTGTGGCACCATCCACGTCTGTCAACGAGGCTGTTTCTTCCTACAACAATACTCTATCCTCTGCCTTAGACACTCTTGCATCTTTGATGACCCGCCCTGTAAGGCGTACAAAACCCCAACCTTGGCTGACTTCTAATATCCGCTACCTACGTTCCTGTACCCGCTCCGCCGAACGCCTCTGGCGGAAATCTCGGGCCCTTGCTGATTTCTTACACTTTAAGTTCATGCTGACCTCCTTCCAATCTGCTCTTTTACGTGCCAAACAGGATTATTATATCCAACTGACCAACTCTCTTGGCTCTAATCCTCGACTTCTCTTCACCACATTGAACTCTCTCCTCAAGGTGCCCCCTCCCCCAACTCCCCCTTCATTATCTCCTCAGACCCTTGCTGAATTCTTTCACAACAAGGTTCAAAAGATAAACCTTGCTTTCTCTACCTCACCACCTCTCCCTCCACTAGTCCGTTCCCCTCTCTCTCCTTCCCCTCATTCCCTTTCCTCCTTTCCTGAAGTTACTATTGAGGAAACTACACTTCTCCTTTCTTCCTCAAAATGTAACACCTGTTCCTCTGATTCCATTCCCACCCACCTTCTTAATGCCATCTCTCCTGCTCTTATTCCTTTTATCTGTCACATTCTCAACCTCTCACTTTCCACTGTGACTGTCCCTGCTGCCTTTAAACATGCTGTGGTCACACCTCTCCTTAAGAAGCCTTCACTCGACCCTACTTGTCCCTCTAATTACCGACCCATCTCCCTCCTTCCTTTTCTCTCCAAATTACTTGAGCTTGCTGTTCACCGCCGCTGCCTTGATTTTCTCTCCTCACATGCTATTCTTGACCCACTACAATCTGGTTTTCGCCCTCTCCACTCAACCGAAACTGCGCTTACTAAAGTCTCCAATGACCTATTACTGGCTAAATCCAGAGGTCAATATTCCATCCTCATTCTTCTTGATCTTTCCGCTGCTTTTGACACTGTTGATCACAGGATACTTCTCGATACCCTGTCCTCAATTGGATTCCAGGGCTCTGTCCTTTCCTGGTTCTCTTCCTACCTCTCCCTCCGCACCTTTAGTGTTCACTCTGGTGGATCCTCTTCTACTTCTATCCCTCTGCCTGTCGGCGTACCTCAGGGTTCTGTTCTTGGTTCCCTCCTCTTTTCTATCTAAACTTCTTCCCTTGGTTCATTAATCTCATCCCATGGCTTTTCCTACCATCTCTATGCTGATGACTCCCAAATCTACCTTTCTACCCCTGATATCTCACCTTGCATCCAAACCAAAGTTTCAGCGTGCTTGTCTGACATTGCTGTCTGGATGTCTCAACACCACCTGAAATTAAATATGACCAAAACCGAGCTTCTCATTTTCCCCTCCAAACCCACCTCCCCGCTCCCCCTGTTTTCTGTTTCTGTTGATGGCTCTCTCATTCTCCCTGTCTCCTCAACTCGAAACCTTGGGGTCATCTTTGACTCTTCTCTCTCCTTCTCTGCTCATATCCAGCAGATTGCCAAGACCTGTTGTTCCTTTCTTTACAACATCCGTAAAATCCGCCCCTTTCTTTCCGAGCACTCTACCAAAACCCTCATCCACACCCTTGTCACCTCTCGTTTAGACTACTGCAATCTGCTTCTTGCTGGCCTCCCACTTAGTCACCTCTCCCCTCTCCAGTCAGTTCAAAACTCTGCTGCCCGTCTCATCTTCCGCCAGGGTCGCTTTACTCATACTACCCCTCTCCTCAAGACCCTTCACTGGCTCCCTATCCGTTTTCGCATCCTGTTCAAACTTCTTCTACTAACCTATAAATGTACTCACTCTGCTGCTCCCCAGTATCTCTCCACACTCGTCCTTCCCTATACCCCTTCCCGTGCACTCCGCTCCATGGATAAATCCTTCTTATCTGTTCCCTTCTCCACTACTGCCAACTCCAGACTTCGCGCCTTCTGTCTCGCTGTACCCTACGCCTGGAATAAACTTCCTGAGCCCCTACGTCTTGCCCCATCCTTGGCCACCTTTAAATCTAGACTGAAAGCCCACCTCTTTAACATTGCTTTTGACTCGTAACCACTTGTAACCACTCGCCTCCACCTACCCTCCTCTCTTCCTTCCCGTTCACATTAATTGATTTGATTTGCTTACTTTATTTATTTTTTGTCTATTGGATTGTAAGCTCTTTGAGCAGGGACTATCTTTCTTCTATGTTTGTGCAGCGCTGCGTACGCCTTGTAGCGCTATAGAAATGCTAAATAGTAGTAGTAGTAGTAGTAGTAGTAGTAGCTATGCACCTGGGAGCAATTTCTTAAATCCACTGCAGTGCCCCCTAGGGTGCCCGGGTGGTGTCCTGGCATGTGAGGGAGACAAGTGCAGTATGAATGCTGGCTCCTCCCATGACCAAATGCCTTAGATTTGGTCGTTTTTGAGATGGGCATCCTCGATTTCTATTAACGTCGAAAACCGAGGTCGCCCATCTCTAAGGTCGACCTAAATGTTGAGATTTGGGCATCTCCGACCGTATTATCAAAACGAAAGATGGACACCCATCTTGTTTTGATAATACGGGATGCCCCGCCCCTTCATGGGGACGTCCTCAGAGATGGGCGCCCTTAGAGATGGTCGTCCCCGTTCGATTATCTCCCTCTAAGGGGCTCATTTTTGAAACAGAGAACATTCAAAAATGGCATAGCAGGCAGATAAACATATTTCTTGTAGAAAACACCTAAAGTGTGTTATCAAACAAACAAACAAAAAATGCTGAAAAGAAGACGTTCCTAAAGGGGGCGTTTTGTGGGTGTGACATGGGTGGTGTTACATGATAAACATGATAGCAAAACGACTTCCTGGGGGCAGAAATGAAAACACCTGGAATTAAGACCTGCTTTGAAAGCATCTAGGAGTAAGGCTAAACTTCTCTTTAGACAAATTTGTGATTTTGCTGAGTTGGAGAGTGGAGAGGTGGAAGTGGTCGTTTGTGAGAAATAGTGGAGAGTTGCTGAGTGCTTTGTTACCTCTGAGTGTTTGCCCCAGTCTGAAACTTTTTATTTATTTATTTATTTTATTTAACATCCATCTATTAAACAATAAATGTTGGATATAGAAAATATATAATTTCACAACTTAATTGGAAAATTTAAATTCATTTAGACCACAACTTAAGATACAAGGTAAATCTTATATTACATGAAAAAGAAAAACCAAATTAAGAGCAGGATCAAAAGAGGCAGTCCACAGCCAGGTCAGCGAGTACACATGCCCTATTAAGTTACCGGGGTCAAACTTTCTGCACTTTCTTTTGAAATCAAAAATTCCTTCAATTTCTTGGGATCCATAAACATATATGTAACAGAATTCAGTATTATAATACGACAGGGAAAAATTAATTTAAACAATCCTCCCAAGGCTAAAGTTCTAGATTTTAAACCGAGAAACTCTCCCCGACGGGCTTGAGTCTCTCTGTTTAAATCAGGAAAAATTTGAATGGTTTGGCCAAGAAATTTACAATTCATATTTTTAAAATAAAGCTTAAAGGTATTTGATTTTTCCATTTCCAGTGCGAATGAGACAATGAGAGTAGTTCTTTCAGTAATTAATTCTAATGAGTTTTCTAAAAACTCTGTAATATTAAGTTCTGGTTGCTGTGGTTGAGGATTCAGGGGGTTCACTGTTCTCTCAGTTATGTACACTGTTCGGGTAATGGGTGGAAATCCCTCCACTGGTACACCTAATATTTCTCTAAAATACTTCCTCAACATGTCCATAGCTGGGATTAATGGCGACTTTGGGAAACTAATAAAGCGCAGGTTATTTTTTCCCCTGATTCGCGAGAAATTCTAGCTTCCGTGCGAGAATCTCTCTGTCCTTTGCCACATTCCCAGCAAAATTTTAAAGGTAGAAAGTTCAGTTCTCAGTGAATCAATTTGCACTTCTTGGGTTTGAAAATTGTCCACAAGTTGATTTTGCTTCTGTTTTAATTTATTAATATCTTGAGAAAAATCACGAGTAACTTGAGAAAGCAGAACATTCATTCCCTGGATAACATCCCATAGGGTGTCTAAAGTCACAACTTTTGGCTTTTTTACCTCCAATAATACCGGAGTAGCTCCCACCGGAGAGGAGGTAGAAGTAACCAAACCCCTTTGCTGTTCCGCTCCAATTGGGGAAAGACCTCAGTCGAGGCCTCCTGGGGGCAGCGAGATATCAACCACTTCGGGTGTCTCTTCCGCTCTCACCGATGGGGTCAGTTTACTTCCTGGTTAAGGAGGGTTGATGTTCCCAGGCGGGCTAAGCGAAACTGCCTCATCGCTGATCTCCGAAGTTGTTACAGCGGAGCACTCTGAGGTGGGTTGCCGCATGATCAGCGGCTGAACCCCAAATTGTTCCAGGACCATTTGTCGCAAGGAGGGAACACTCCCAGGGGGTAAGGAGGCCAACACCCTGGGTTTTCCTTTCTGCTTCCCCATGTCCTGCACAGAAAGACGTGGAACTCCTAACGAGCAAAAGCCTGGTAAGTGAGGAGCTCAGTCACCTGCGTCTGCTCTGATCGGTCATCTTGTCCACCTCCCCCAGTCTGAAACTTTTGACCCTCACATTTCCTGCCTTACCTCCTCTGTGTCTCACCTCCTCAACTCCTTGCCCACACCTGCTAGCCCCCTCCCAGCCACACCTTCCCTTCCTCTGTATCTTGCCACCTTCTCTCAGCAAACCATCACTATCCTCAAACTCCCACACCTCCCATTATACCTCCCTACCTATTTATCTTGCGTCTCTCATTGTTTCTCTGTTATTCCACTCCCAGTTTGGCACTGTGCTCTGTGCTGCAGCTGTGTGTTTGATGATTGTTTACTGGTGGTGGAATCAAACAAAATAAAACATGGAAAAGAAAATAAGATGATACCTTTTTTATTGGACATAACTTAATACATTTCTTGATTAGCTTTCGAAAGTTGCCCTTCTTCGTCAGATCGGAAATAAGCAAATGTGGTAGCAGATAGTATATATATATATACATATACTATCCGCTACCACATTTGCTTATTTCCGATCTGACGAAGAAGGGCAACTTTCGAAAGCTAATCAAGAAATATATTAAGTTATGTCCAATAAAAAAGGTATCATCTTATTTTCTTTTCCATGTTTTATTTTGTTTGATTTCTATTGATAACCTTTAAGAGTGGACTAACACGGCTACCACACCTCTCTACTGGTGGTGGAAGAGTGAGTGCTTACTGCTGCAGCAGTGTGTATCTAAATTGTTTATTGTTGGTGGGAGAATGAGTGTTTTGGGCAGCTGGTATGTGTCTCACAACTGTGTGCTGGTGCGGGTGCTGATGCTGGGTCTCACAAGGTGCAGCAGGTGGAGGTGTGCACAGTGGTGTTTCTGGGGTCAGTGGGTTGCACCTGCGGTGGTGGGACACCTGCACATCAATCATGGATGCACTGAACGCTTTGGTGGTTCACACCTTGCTGGAGGTAGATGGGAGTTTGGAGGGGAGACCCCAGAGGAGATCCTATCAGACAGCCTTTAGACCTTGCACCCGCTTCCTTGTCCTCACTGACCAGGAATACCTTACTAGGTTCTGCTTTGACAAGGCTGCAATACAGCACCTCTATGATTAGTTACAACTCCTCCTCCAGCCCAGGACATATAGGAATAATCCTGTGCCAGTCCACCTGAAGCCATTGACTCCCTCACCTTTCTTGCCACTGGCACTTTATTTTATTTATTTTTTATTTGTTACATTTTTATCCCACATTTTCCCACCTATTTGTAGGCTCAATGTGGCTTACATAGTACCGAAGAGGCGTTACAAATACAAAGTGATGTTGTGGTAAGATAAAGTTCATGTGGCACAGCCACACTAGGGAATCGTACAATGGAAGAGTTGTGTTATGTCCATTACATTCTTTAGTTTTGCTGTGTTGCAGAGATCAGGCATTTATGCTGGATCTGTAGGGTATGCCTTTTTAAACAGGTTAGTTTTTAGTGTTTTCTGGAAATTTAGGTGGTCGTTTGTAGTTTTCAAGGCTTTTAGTAATGCGTTCCACAGTTGTGTGCTTTAATAGGAAAAACTGGACGTGTAAGTTGATTTGTATTTGAGTCTTTTGCAGCTTGGGTAGTGCAGATTTAGGTAAGTTCGTGTTGATTCGGATGTGTTTCTAGTTCCAGTCAGTACCCAGTCATCCATCTCTAACTGTCCTGCCCAGTTCTTCAATGCCTTCCTCACCCACACCTCATACTATATTACCCTCCTCACTACTGCTCAAGCACTTCAGAACAACATGGCTCAGTTCTACACAGTAGACCGCTTCCCCTCAGTCATAGGCCTCATCGACTGTACACACGTTGCTCTCAGACCACCACCACCACCGCCTACAGGAATAGAAAATCATATCACTCCATAAACATGCAGGTTGTGTGCAATGACTAGGAGGAGATTGTGGATTTGTGTGCCCACTACTGAGACTCCACTCATGATGCCTCCAGCATTCAGGAATCTAAGCAGGATTGACCATGGGGAGATCACCAGTGGCTGGCAACTAGGTAAGCAGTACAAGGATTCCTAAATCTCATACCCTCTCCCTCTTCTAACCTTCAACAGACTCCCTCCTTGTAGATACCACCGGAACCCACAATCATTACCTCACCTTCACAAGGTCATCAAACCATACAATACACATTCATGCCTATTCTGCTCCCCCCCCCCCCCCCACACACACACACACACTCACACGCAGGTGACAGATGATACCCCTAACAAACCTGGTTCAAGACTCCCATAGTCCACTTCCAAAATGAGGCGAAGGAGGAATACAACAAGAGTCATAAGAGCACCCGCACCATCATAGAATGGACCTTTGGTCAGCTCAAAAATCGCTTCAGATGAACGCACCATTCCGGAGGGGAGCTCCTCTATGCCCTGAAAATGTTGCCAAATTTTTC
The DNA here is from genome assembly GCF_901765095.1 of Microcaecilia unicolor. Classification (NCBI taxonomy): domain Eukaryota; kingdom Metazoa; phylum Chordata; class Amphibia; order Gymnophiona; family Siphonopidae; genus Microcaecilia; species Microcaecilia unicolor. The sequence goes on from NC_044031.1 coordinate 528,258,616, forward strand.
ATAGCCTGCTGCAAGCTGTACAACCTAGCTCTCCAAATAAGACAGGCCCTGCCACAGGAAGGACAGAAACCATAGCAGCAGCCATCAGACCTAGAGGATGAGGAGCCAACCCCCTGCCCCCCGCATACAGAGCTGACCAGGATGCATACCATCTGGGGGTCCATGCCACACAAAGTCTCATTCTGAACAATTTTCAGTAAAGGTAAGTGCACTATTTATTTGTATGCAGCACCTCTATAACATTCCCCACCACTGACACCCCTCTCCTCGCATACAACCCCATCCCTCCACCCATCCCCTCCCCTGCACACCCCACTCTTCTCTCCCTAGCATGCAAACCCCTCCCCTGAGTACACATACCACATGCCCTCCATCTAGCATGCAACCTCTTCCCCTGCACACACACATCCCACCCATTTTCTCCAGTACCACACCATGGCAATTAGTTGGCTCACAGCCCTACCTCATCCTTCCTTTCCCTTTCCACCTATCCACTCTGTTAGCCACCTCTCCCACCCTGTCACCCTGTCCCTGAACTGTGATGGTGGCTTGGGCCTTGCAGAAGCAGAAAGTGTGTCAGATTCCTCCCCTGTGGGATGTCATCACAGTCATCAGTCCATTCTACTACCTCTGCTGCACCCTGGAAATCTGGCCACTTGATTGGCCGGAAGGTTGACCTGCAGCTGGGGACAGCACCCAGCAAGGGAGCATGTGCAGCCTATGAGGGACAAAGCATCATGGTTGTCTGTTCCTCTGTGTATACAAGGGAACATTTATATGAAGTCCACAGCAGTGCCCCCTAGTGTGCTCCATTGCTTTCCTAGAATGTCTGTAGGACCAATTTGTTAAAAATGCTGGCCCCCTCTTACATCTCAATGGTTTAATTTTCTACTTTTTTTCACTTGTACATTTTTTTTTCAAAAATGGCCTGAAAAAATTAACACACAGAGCACAAAACCTTGTCACAAACAGTATTTATTAAAAAAAAAAAATGACGTTTTGCAGTTTCAAAAATTGTCATATTTTCTATTTGGATTTGTGATATTTAGCATAAAGCATCCAATGTCCGACTTACACATCATATGGAAAATGCCCCTGATTGTCTCCATTTGTAAGTATCTGTCAACCTTCCTTCATGGGCTTGATCACAAAGTATATGAGCAAAGTCCTTTAAATACCATTCGTGATCTTTTTCTTCTTATTGATCTGCAGATGGGTTATTCCAATCCACCTTCTGAGGTTAAAGTCTACCCATAAATCTTTCCCTTTCATTCCCATTTCTGGATGTCTTTGTCTAGATCTCTTACTATTTTCTCTGTTTGAGAACGAGGGCTGTAAATAATACCATTATTCCATAAAAGTTTCAATTTCCCTTTCCAAGACTGTCCACAGTGCCTCCTTCTTTCCTTGTTCCCTCTACTTTTCAGTTGCTTTACATAAAGAACAACTTCTCCTCCCCCTTCCCATTTTTCTTAAAAAGATTATTACCTTGTATGACTGTATACCTTTCATGCGACTCATTAAACCATGTCTCCATAACAGCAACAGTATGTAAATCATTTCTATCATTAGAACTTCCAGATCTGGATCCTTATTGCCTAGACTACAAGAAGCTTTCCAGTTATTTATTTATTTGTTGCATTTGTATCCCACATTTTCCCACCTATTTGTAGGCTTGCCTATATTCTAAGATGATCTCCTACTCTACTAAATGACATGACAGCAGCAGCAGCGATTTAGGGAAAGACGAGCATTCAAGAGGTCATCCAAACAAGATTTTATTGGAAACAAGATCTGACCTGGACAAGTTTCGGACAGACCTTCATCAGGGCTCATACAAGTTTCCAAACCAAATCAATGAGTCTTAAAGCAGGTGCTTCGATTCCTGCATGAACAGTTCTTCAGTGCAAATGCCTTTGGCAAACGCAGGAATCAAAGCACCTGCTTTAACCCTCATTGATCTGATTTGGAAACCTGCATGGCCCTGATGAAGGTTTGTCTGAAACTTAGCCAGGTCAGGTCTTGTTTCCAATAAAATCTTTTTTTGATTAACTCTTGCCTATTCTTGTTTCCCTGCTGCTGTTGTGTTGTTTGCTTCTGTTCTGCAGTGGGCTGTCTCCTGTTTGTTCTTGTTCTCCTCCTATTTTATTACTCACAATTGAACAGTTAAAATGATTTCTTTCTTTCTTTCTTTCTTTCTTTCTTTCTTTCTTTCTTTCTTTCTTTCTTTCTTTCTTTCTTTCTTTCTTTCTTTCTTTCTTTCTTTCTTTCTTTCTTTCTTCTTTCTTTCTTTCTTTCTTTCTTGTCAGAGGTGACAACCTGAATCTAACTGTTCCCACCCACCATGCCGTCTTGAGTGAATTCCTTCAAAAAAGTAGTAAATAAATACTAGTAAATAAATAAATGCTTAGTTTGAACTAGAGAATGACATGGGGACAAAGTTTGTCCCCATCCCACCCCCGTGGGTTCTGTCTCCATCTTCGCTCCATCCCCACAGGTTCTGTCTCTGTCCCCGCTCCATCCTCATGGGCTCTGTCCTCATCTGCAGAAGCCTCAAACAATTATGATTTTATATTTAAACCTTTTTATAAAAGTATAAAAAGGAACAATATGCTGTACAACCATTGTGTATAAATTACAAATAGAAAACAATAATAACAGTGAGCAGCGATAATAATCCTCCTCACCACCACCCTTCCAACCCCAACAATAGCTGATTTCTACTACTCCAAAGAATCCTAAGCCACCCTGTTAAATTGTCCAGTTCTGTAAGCCCTACAGGGGAGAAATATGCCCTATGAAGCACTGTCATAATTTTTTAATCTGTGGATGAATAAGAAGTCATCAACAATCTTAGGATTCAGTCTAGCTCTCCTGTCTTCCACAGTCCTTCCTGCAATAGAAGTCTTCTTAGAAGATGTGCTGGTAGCAGGATGTACAGGATCCCCCATGCAAATTTTGCAAGTTGTGGCCAGCATGTTTATTTTTCCAAAAAATCAAAATATCATTGTCTGCATCACTCAAACATAAATAACAGTCCAGTTCATTAACAGGCCTCAAAGCAGAAAATGACACAGGGACAAAGTTTGTCCCTGTCCTCGTGGGCTCTGTCCCTATCCCCACCCTATCCCCTTGGGCTCTGTCCCTGTCCCTGCCCCATCCCCGTGAGATCTGTCCCTGCCCTGTCCCCGTCCTTGCGGTTACTACAGATCCCCGTCCCCATGTCATTCTCTAGTCTGAACACCTGTCAACATGTTTGAATTTCTTACATAGGATCATTTTTTCTGCTGCAAAAGATATAGGTAAGTTGGGTGTGTGTGTGTGTGGGGGGGGGGGGGGGGAGGAGATAATTTGTTCATGCTCCATACATAGGGAAGATGATTTGTTTATTTCACACTTTCATTTCCTGTTTAATAAATGCCAATTTCATTCAATATGGTGACTGTTGCTTGCTTTTTTCTGTTTTTTGTCAGATTTGTATCAAGTAATAGAATCAGAACGCCGTTTCATTTTTTTTTTCTTTCTTTCATTTTTTTTTTTAGTAAAGAGTTTAATTCAATGTATTCGATAATCCCAGGTGCACTGCTCTATACTGTAATGTTCTACACTGAAACACATCTACCTAAAAGAAAAGTCCATAGGACATTATTAAAATGGACTTGGGAAAATCCACTGCTTATTTCTGGGATAAGCAGCATAAACTGTACTGTACTGTTTTGGGATCTTGTCAGGTACTCGTGACCTGGATTGGCCACTGTTGGAAACAGGATACTGGGCTTGATGGACCTTCCATCTCTCCCAGTATGGCAACACTTATGTACTTATGTACTTCTGCTCTATTTTCCCAATGTAGCTAAATCCTTCTGTATATTAGGATTAGTGAGCCTTACAATGCACTTTCTGCATAGAACAGCTAGTAAAACAGCTTTATGTATTACAAGTTATAATAGAATGAAACTGTGCACTTAACAGATTCTTAGAAATAGGATAACTCCTCTTCATAAGCCTTCATTATCAGATAGATATTTATAATATCTATTATGGGATTACTATTTAATCTATGTGTAGCATTTGGTTTTATGTCATTTTGTGTATTTTATGAAAGCTCTACTTTTGCTTTCTGAGATTAAGCAGTACGATAATGTCAGACAAAGCAGACGTGTCAGGCAAAAAGGATTTCTATTTCTGTATATGGATTTGACAACCATAATGGAAATGCAGCGTGGGGTAAAATTTACTTTCTTTATTTCAGCAGTAGAGTTTGCTGCTTTCTTTAAAATATATTTCTAGATGGAACTAGTTAATTCTGGTCCCATTCTTAGAAATTAGATTGGATTTCATAGTGGATAATGTCTGTATACTGTTGAATTATTTTTGGTGTAAAACTTGTAACTGCTTGGGATTATTTACTATTTGAATAGTATAACAAATTTATAAAATAGTCAAAGAGGAGAAACTACAAATGCACTAACAAGTTAGTATTTAAATGCCGCGATCAGCCATTGTTTTTAAAATTCTAGCTATAGCGTTTAAATACTTCACATATATTGAGTGGCACTATGGCCCTCATTGTAGAAGTCCTATTCACGATATACATGTGTAAAAGTGGCATGCACATACGCATATAGCATGTTAGCCTAATGGTTAGTGCAGCGAGCTTTGATCCTGGCAACCTGGATCCAGCTCCTTGTGACCTTGGGCAAGTCACTTAACTCTCCATTGCCCCAGGTACACTACACTTAGGGTTCTGTTTACTAAGCCGCACTGTAGGCGCGCTAATTCTAGACACACCCATATATGGGTGTATCTAGCATTAGTGCTGCTAAAAAGTTAGTTCACGCCTCAGTGCAGCTTAGCAGATAGGGTCCTAAGATTGTGAACCCTCTAGGGAGAGAGAAAGTACCTGCATATATTGTGTACAGCACTGCATAGTCTAGTAGCGGTATATAAATGATTAGTAGTTTAGGTTTCTTACACATGTATAACCCAAGTGCATATATGTGCGAAAGGGGTATGTATAGGGTGGAACTACAACATATGTGTACTCCCTGGTGAATAAAGGTGTATGTCCCAACCAGTAACAGTTGGGATTTACATCTAGATTAAATTAAATCAACAATAAATGTGATATTATATACTTGATCATGGTCCTGTCCGACTATATACACAATAGCTGCCCTTTCACCACAGCTTACTGTTTCCCCCCCTCCCAAAGGTCTCACCTCCCCGGTCACAGTCCCCTGACACAAAAGGCCATTATATGGAAGGTAGACCCCCCCAGTGGTAGTATCACGAGACTTCCACCAGAGGTCATGGTCACCATTTTGATACTCAGATCTGGACAGAGTGGGAGCAGACATGGACCTCTCCCAATCTTCACACTTACACCACCGGGATCACCTCCGGGTAAACCCCTGGAGTGGTGGTTAGGAGTCCAGGGCTGCCTAGGGGAGGTCAGCAATGCTAAGCGGGCTTGCAAAAGGAGGAGGATGCCAGAAGGCATCAGGGAATCAGTACAAGGGAGGGGCTGTTCCGAGGGGTCTGTAATCAGGAAAGGGGGCTGTGTTTGGGGAGATCTGTGATTGGTAGAATCTATGACTTAGGGGACCTCTGTTATCAGGGTTTAATATGCAGGGGGGTCTGTCATCAGGGTGTTTTATTTTGGGGATCTGGGATCAGGTGTTTGTTTTGGAGTTTCTTGATCAGGGGTCTGTGATCAAAGGGTTCTGTAATGAGGGGAGGCTCTGTGATCAGTGTGTCTGTGATCAGAGGGGTCTGTTCTGAGGAGGGGTCTGATCGGAAGATGTGATGCAGGGAAGGGAGTTTGGATAAGAGGAGATTGTACACTGCTCTGTCTTTGGGTGCTAGACATGTCGGTTTGCTAAATGGCTGCCTTACACATGTATGTGCAGCTATTATGCAATGCACATGTCTAAGTGATGAGATGGGCAGCCAGAAAGTCTTTGGTTTGTATCATTTCCCATGTCATTTCTGGGGATGCTCATTTTATTTGTTTTTGTTTAGACATTGTATTGGCACAGGAGCCAAGTCATTGGGTGCATAATCTTTCGACAGGGCTGCCGAGAGACTAAGCCGGGCCCAGGGCAAGGCCCCCCGCTGCCAATGCCCCCCCTTGCCGCTGCCACCCTCGCCCCCTGCCGACTCCCTATCCGCCCCCCCCCTCTGCCGCTGCTGCAGTCCCCGGTCTCACCTGCCAGCCCTCGGATCCGTCCGCCACTGGGCCCCCTGCATTAAAATCGGCAGTGCCTCAGCTGAGCTCCGTTTGGAAAGGCAGATTGCCTCCCTTTGGGCCTTCCCTCGTTGTGTCCCGCCCTTGTCTGATGTAACTTCCGGTTTCCGTGAAGGTGGGACACAGGGAGGACCCGAAGGGAAGGGAGGCGATCTGCCTTTCCAAACGGAGCTCAGCTGAGGCGCTGCTGATTTTAATGCAGGGGGCCCAGTGGCAGATGGAGCAGAGGGCAGGCAGGTGAGACTGGGGACTGCAGCGCCGGCGGCCTGACCCTGGCGCTGAGCCCCCCTTGGAGGCCTGGAGAATTTTGTCCCCCCTGCCCCCTCTCTCGGCGGCCCTGTCTTTCGATAGAGGGTGCAGTATGTGGAAAGAGGGCACACTCTTTTTGAAAGAATGCACACTATCATCCAGATTCTGTATATTGCATCGAAAGATTAGTGCCAAAATGTAGGTGCGGTGTCAAGATATGCCTGCATCTAAATCAGTTAATAAGCTATCAAATATGAATTAATGAGCTGTAACAATCAATAAATTGTACTTAATTGGCACTATTTGGAATTCATATGCTCATCTTCTTGTGCGCTAATTTAAAATGCCTCATGCTTTAATCCTCTAACCTGCAACTCAAAAGGGGATGTGGCTAGGGCAGCGGCATTGGCATTCCAAAAAGTAATAGAATAGCTCAATTTAAATGCTAAAATGCCATGAGTTGAGCAGTTTGCTTTATAATGGAAGATAGTGCAGAGGACGGTCTTAACCCTAGTCCCTGAAGAAAGAAATCTGAAACCCGCAGTCGGTCGTGTCCAGGGGAAGGTGGTTGGATGTTTTCATATAATCCTGCCCTTTGAATTAGCGAGGCAGCACGAATGAAGATAAGTGCAATTTGATTGAAATACTATGCCATTATTAAGCAGCAGTGAATGACTTTAAATGGTGCTGGTTTAAATAGTGTATCACTAAGAAAGTATCGTGAAAGATACCAGATTAATAGCACTCACGTGGCTCTATAATTATAATAAAAGAAGAGTAACCTGATGAAAGAAGTGCTATATCACCAGGCAGCAGTATATCTGCTTGCCAAAGAGAGTGGGTAAACCTGAGGGTACTCTATATATAGAAAAAAAAATTAACATAGTTAATTGCAATAATAATGGAACAATGGAATGTATCATTATCATTCTTTGAATAGGTAGCAGTGATCCTGTTTCTGCTCATATCCAGCAGACCGCCAAGACCTGTCGTTTCTTTCTTTACAACATCCGTAAAATCCGCCCCTTTCTTTCCGAGCACTCTACCAAAACCCTCATCCACACCCTTGTCACCTCTCGTTTAGACTACTGCAATCTGCTTCTTGCTGGCTTCCCACTTAGTCACCTCTCCCCTCTCCAGTCGGTTCAAAACTCTGCTGCCTGCCTCATCTTCCGCCAGGGTCGCTTTACTCATACTACCCCTCTCCTCAAGACCCTTCACTGGCTCCCTATCCGTTTTCGCATCCTGTTCAAACTTCTTCTACTAACCTATAAATGTATTCACTCTGCTGCTCCCCAGTATCTCTCCACACTCGTCCTTCCCTACACCCCTTCCCATGCATTCCGCTCCATGGATAAATCCTTCTTATCTGTTCCCTTCTCCACTACTGCCAACTCCAGACTTCGCGCCTTCTGTCTCGCTGCACCCTACGCCTGGAATAAACTTCCTGAGCCCCTACGTCTTGCCCCATCCTTGGCCACCTTTAAATCTAGACTGAAAGCCCACCTCTTTAACATTGCTTTTGACTCGTAACCACTTGTAACCACTCGCCTCCACCTACCCTCCTCTCTTCCTTCCCGTTCACATTAATTGATTTGATTTGCTTACTTTATTTATTTTTTGTCTATTAGATTGTAAGCTCTTTGAGCAGGGACTGTCTTTCTTCTATGTTTGTGCAGCGCTGCGTACGCCTTGTAGCGCTATAGAAATGCTAAATAGTAGTAGTAGTAGGATGAGTTGAGCATCAGCATTTACACTAGGCTTCAACTGGCACTCAAACTTTAGTCGTGCGAATCAGCTGTAGGCGCTATTCTATAAAGCACGCTCATCTCAGGGCACCCTTTATAGAATAGCACTTGGTGCCGATTTTTCAGCATCATTTGCAGAATTTCCTCCTATGTGCACAGGCATAGTGGTTTGTGCATGTGTGATAGTTTGCACATACACAATGGATGCCCTAATCATAAACAATGTGCACTCTCTTGAAAGAGTGTGCACTATTATTGGCAAATGATAACACATTCATTTTCATGTTTTTTTCTGCTCGTTTTTGTTTGGTAATGACATTGGCTATGTCGTTGACATTGCCCATATCATTGCAAATGAATGCCCATCCATAGGAGGCCATTGCACACAGATCTGTTTAGCTCTGTGCTTTCCTCTCCTAAGTTTTTCATGTTTATGTTTGTAAAATGGATCCTCCCCCTTAACCTATGTAACACTTAATGTAGATGTATTTTCCTGGGGTTTGAGATATGTTGATCAGATGGGATATTTCCCTTACACACCTGCCTTTCTAAAATGATACCCAAATGCGACATATGCTCATTTAAATGTGTATTTTTGGGAAATGCTGTACTTTCTAAAATGAGGCTGTATCTGTAGACCAAGCAGTGCCAAATATATATGTGTAGCACAATTCTTTAAAATACGTACAAACAGATATGTGTCAATTATGTCAGAATAATGGCATATACATAGGAACATAAGTGTTGCCATACTGGGACAGACTAAAGGTCCATCAAGTCCAGTATCCTGTTTCCAATAATGGCCAATCCAGGTCACAAGTACCTGGCAAGATCTCAGAACAGTAAAACAGATTATGTTGCTTACCCTAGAAATAAGCAGTGGATTTTCCCAAGTCCATCTTAATAGTGGTTTATGGACTTTTTTTTTAGGAAATTATTCAAACCTTTTTTAAACCCTGCTAAGCTAACTTCTTTTACCACGGTCTCTGGCAATGAATTACAAGGTTTAATTACACATTGAGTGGAGAAATACTTCCTCTGGTTTGTTTTAAATTCACTACTTAGTAGCTTCATTGCCTGCCCACTAGTGAAGTAGGCATATATATTCCTTTATATAGTAGATTCCTACCATGTACCCAGTCATAGAATTGCCCCCATAGAACAATAACCAATACTACTGTACAGGTAGCAGCAATATTCAGTTGCTCTCCATATAACTGAGTGGTTTACATTAACAGTTCTTTGCTGCCTTAATTGAAACCATTTTACAGTATAAATAGCAGCTGAATATCTCTACTACCTACCCTAGCATGTTTGCAAACAGTGTTAGGGTAGTTAGAGACATCTTTCAATTGTCAGTGGCAATATTTGTACACCACTTGTGCCTGTAAATATACAGAATCCTGGTACATGCCTAAGTGACAGCAAAGCGACTTATGGCATAGTTATCAATGTGAGCTACCACTAAGATATGTCATTTTACCATTATCTTGTGCTATTCTACCACAGGTTCCATTTTATGCAATAAGACCTAGTTACAAATAACTGGGGTTAAAAATAAAATAACACATCTTAATGTGTTGATAACGTCACCTCTAAGTTCTATTCTGTAGGGGCATGTATTTTCGAAAAAAAGATGGACCGCCATCTTTCGTTTCAAAAATACCGTCAGAAGCGTCCAAATCCTTAAATTTGGACGTCTCTAGATTTGGGCGTCCCTAGACATGGATGTTTCTGACTTTCGGTGATTTTTGAAACCGAAGACGTCCATGTCAAAAATGTCCTAATGCAAGCCATTTGGATGTGGGAGGAGCCAGCATTTCTAATGTACTGGTCCCCCTGACATGCCAGGACACCAACCGGGCACCCTAGGGGGCACTGCAGTGGACTTCATAGAATGCTCCCAGGAACATAGCTCCATTACCTTGTGTGCTGAGACCCCCCAACCCCCCCCCAAAACCCACTACCTACAACTGTACACCACTACCATAGCCCTTACGGGTGAAGGGGGGCACCTAGATGTGGGAACAGTAGGTTTGTGGTGGGTTTTGGAGGGCTCACTGTTTCATCCACAAATGTAACAGGTAGGGGGGGGGTATGGGCCTGGGTCTGCCTATCTAAAGTGGATTGCAGTACCCACTAAAACTGCTCCTGGGACCTGCATGCGCTGTCATGGACCTGAGTATGACATCTGAGGCTGGCATAGAGGCTGGCACGACATATTTTTAAAGATGTTTTTTGAGGGTGGGAGGAGGTTAGTGACCACTGAGAGAGTAACGGGAGGTCATCCCTGATTCTCTCCGGTGTTCATCTGGTCATTTTTGGGCACCTTTTTTGCCTTATTCGTAATAAAATCACGTCAGTGTGAAAACGTCCAAGTGTTCGTCAGGGATGTCCTTGTTTTTTTTGATTATGGGTCAAAGACGTCCAGGTTTTAGGCATGCTCAAGTCCCGCCTTCGCTATGCCTCTGACACGCCCCCTTGAAATTTGGACATCCTTGCGACAGACTGCAGTTGAAGACATCCAAAATTGAGTTTCGATTATACCGATTAGGACGTGTCTGGGAGAAGAACGTCCATCTTCCGTATTATGTCGAAAGATGGACATCCTTCTCTTTTGAAAATGAGCCCAATAGTGTGTAAATGCAAGGGAATATTGATGGGGCAGAGCATGGAGGGCATGGGTGGTGCTGTTCTTATGCATGAAACTTACAGAATATTTGGGCAGATATTCAGCCCCCAGGAGTTAGCTGGGCTGCCTCCTGCAGTCAGCACTGAGCTAGGATATTCAATGTTTCTTGTGACTGACATTGAATATCTGGGTGTTTGGCCCATTTAAATTTGGCTCATTTAAATTTAACCAGCCAAGTTGATATTCAGCACTGGCCAGTTATTTTGACTGACCAGCTATTTTGGCGGCAATATTCAGCGGGAGATAACGGGCTATCTCCCAGTGAATATTGCCGGATAGCCAGTTAAGTGCCGTTTGATCAGCCAGGAGCCATTCCTGACTGGCTAAATGGTTTTAAATATCAGGCGGATTGTCCGTTATGTGAGCCTTTGCCAAATTTATGTCTAGTTTAGTTTGTTGGTACTTGATAATACTGCCTTTTCCAAATTGAGCAGATCAAAGCGGTTTACACAAAAGTTAAAATCATAGAAAAGGGAAGTGAACTACAATAAATAATACAGGAAAGAAAATGGGAGATAATATTCATACCAATGGAAGCAGAAAAGGACAAGGAGGTAGGAAAAAGGGAAAGGTAGGGGGGGGGGATAAGGGGAAGAAAAGGAATAGGGTACTCCTGAGAATGAATGTGGTCCCAGTTGATAGATTAATTACAATTAATGTGACCACAATTGCACCAGGCATATGACTCGTATAACTGTGAGTGCTTAAATATTTGGCATGCCAATGCTGGGTTATGGTAGTATGGAATCTTGATGATCAGATGCTTTTATTGAATAGGCTTTCACTGCGCAGCACTGGGGCTCCTTAAAAGTGGTGCCTGTCTATAGAACTGCCCCCATCACAGTGTATAAAATAGTGCACAGGAGCAATATGAGAAGATCGTATTAAACAGGTAGTTGTCAGGGTAAATAACGATGTTAACACATAAAGATTCTCGAATATGTTCCAGTTTTATATATTAAACTATCACTGCTACTGCAGCTTATCCAATTTCTAATAATAGAAAGTAAAATGAAATTGCCCCCTACTCCCCTTAATTTGCATGAAACACATTATTGAATGGTGATCTGAAAATACAGGAAGAAAGGCGACGCATAATGATTGGCAGCATATGCCCTACTGACAACTTTTATATATCACAGAACCCACAAAGGAAAAATGTTCTTTCTTACTAACTCGGTCTTTCCCTGCACATATATTTTTTTTCCATATCATTTGCTGTTACCAAACATGCTAGTCTGTCAGAGGAACTCAACCGTAACTAGACTGTGTATCTGAAATCACTCACTGCAAATGGAAATGACTGTGGGTCAGAAAGAGTGATAGGTGAGCTATCAAATAATCTAATGAAATCCATTCTTCTCACTCACTGGCCTGGGCTTGAGGAGAAGTAGCTTAATAAAAGATGAGCATAGGCCTTTCTCTCATATTTCAAGCAAGGAATCTATTACAGCTGCTCATTATGCAAACCAATGTGTATTCTTAAGCTACGCTGCTACTAGGTAGAGATTCTTGTTATTCAGAATCTTAAAGATATAATAAATTAAAAAAAAAAAGAATTAGCATTCAGAGCAGCAAAAATGGGAACAGTTAAAAAGATTGACCCAATGGGATTTATTTAATAAGGATTCTGTTTCCCATAGAAAGGTAATAAGGCTCAAAGCTACTGAGAAAATGTACGTGTTCAACCCTTTCCCACAAGTTTTGTGCTTAGACAGAGCGAACATCAAGCTATACTTTTCAAGAGATAGATGCAAAATCAAATTCACATAAGATTATAAGCATTCTTAAATATGTGGACTGTGAAAAATTACAGGAATTAGGAAACTGGAAAACTGGGCATCCAAATGGCAAATGAAATTTAATATGGACAAATGCAAAGTGATGCACACTGGGAAAAATAATTCAAATCATAATTACCTGAAGCCAGGGTCCACCTTGGGGGTCAGAACCTCTCCCCCCCCCCCCAAAAAAAAAAAAGATCTAGATGTTATTGTGGAGAATACGCTGAAATCGTCTGTCTAGATTGTGGTGGTGGCCAAAAAACAATCAGGATGCTAGAAATTATTAAAGGGTTGATAAATGTATTTATTTATTTCACCATTCTTGATATGCCATAAGGGGGCTGGTGAGGGCAGTTATGTGGTTTATAACAACAAATGAAGTAAGACCAAAAATGTCATAATACTATTATTACTACTACTTATCATTCCTAAAGCGCTACTAGACGTACGCAGCGCTGTACACTTGAACATGAAGAGACAGTCCCTGCTCGACAGAGCTTACAATCTAATTAGGACAGTCAAACAGGACAAACAATGCCTCCATATCGCTCCATGATGCGACCTCACTTTGAGTACTGCATTCAGTTCTGGTCTCTGTATCTCTAAAAAAGATATAGCAGAATTAGAGCAGGTTCAAAGAAGAGCAACCAAAACGATAAAGGGGATGGAACTCCTCTCATATCAGGAAAGGCTAAAGAGATTGGGACTCTTCAGCTTGGAAAAGAGATGGCTGAGGAATGATATGATCAGAGATGCGTGCACAAAGAAATTGACTAATGAGCTTGGAAATATCAAGGTGCTAATAACCAATTATTGATGTTAATTGTCAGTCTTAAAAATTTGCATGCACAAGTCGCAGCACTTTATTCTATAAAGCATGCTGCCTAACTTTAATCATGCTCATCTGAAAAGGGGGAATGGCCAGGGGCGTGTTAGGGGTTCCAAAAAGGTACACATGGATTTATATAATTCACCAAAAGTGTGCCTAAGTTGGGTGCAGGCATTTATACCTGCATTTAGTAGGCATAAGTATGGTGCCTAAAGGTTAGCCTTGGGATCCACGCTGAATGTTTTTCTATAAAGGTTGTGCTGTTTTTTGGTGCTGAATTTTCAGCCCCATTTATTGAATTCCCTCCATTGGGTCTAAGGAGCTGTGTGTTTGATTTACCTAAAGTCTGATTAGTGTATATTCCAGCAGTTTTAAACTGACATTTTGCTTTTTGTTATAAATGTTCACATGTTAATTTTATATTCTAATTATCTTTGTCTTATTCATTTGTAAGTAGTTATTTTTTATGCGGGTCTTTTACAAAATGGCGGTAAGCACAACATGGGTTTACTGCATGCTAATACAGAACTACTACCAGTCCAATGCGCCTACTGGTGGCTGGTGTGCATGCCATTTCCACACTCTGGAATTTTTTTCTGTAGCATGGCGCTAACCCGGTGGTAATTGGGCATCACTGTGCACTGCCCTGTTACTGCTGGGTTACTGTAGGAGCCCTTACTGCCACCTCAATGGGTGATGGTAAGTGCTCCCCACCACATGCCACATGGTAAGAGTTATTATTATTATTATTATTTATTACATTTGTACCCCACACTTTCCCACACAATGCAGGCTCAATGTGGCTTACATAGTAATTTGAAATACAAAGTTAAGAATAGAATTTTCAATAAAACAGTAAAAACAATGTAAAATTGGGCTTAGTAGTGTATGATAAGTTGAACTAGATAATATATGACTAGGATAAAAGAGGGTAGACAGGATAGGATAGTGTAATTTGGGAGAAAAGGGGTAAGGAGGGATAAAATTAAGGATAGATGGAAAGAGAAGGATGGGAGGTTGGTATTTAAGTCAGAACAGAATTGGGAGTGGAGGTTGGCGAGATTAGGTTGGGGCATTAGGGTAGGCTTACTTAAAGAGATGAGCTTTCAGCATTTTTCTAAAGGGCAAGAAGTCGTTTATTAATCGGATTGGTCTGGGTAGAGCGTTCCAAAACTGGCTGCCCAAAAAGGAGAAACTGGATGCGTAGTAGGTCTTGTATTTAATTCCTCTACAATTGGGAAGGTGTAGGTTAAGATAAGTTCGTGAAGAAATAGATCTGTTTCTAGCAGGGAGGTCGATCAAATCATTCATGTAACCAGGGGTTTCACCATGGATGATCTTGTGGGTCATTGTGTTGATCTTAAAATTTATTCTTTCTTTGGTGGGGAGCCAGTGAAGCTTTGCTTACCGCATGGCCATATTGGGACATTTTACCTGCTGCAGTAAAAAAGGCCCTGGCACAAGGAAAAAACAGCCCCCGCCGCTATCACAGGGTCCTTTTTCCTGAAGCTTAGTAAAAGGATCCCCTATGTAAATAAAATAGCAGTGTCATGTTTTCAGTTTAGTAGTATAAACATATATTAGGAGGCATGAACATCCTATATAATAAAACGCACCTCCAACGTTCTGAAACTGAGAAAGTGAAGCCTTCAAGCTTTGAAGCATTCCTGCAACATTCCGGAACTACATGTCGTCAGTTGAGGAGATGGAGCCTTACAGAGCGCACGAATGCGTCAAGGCTTTAAGGCTTCACTTTCTCGGCTTCAGAACGTTGGAGGTGCGTTTTATAATATAGGATGTGCTTGGTGCTTTTCTGTTACACATGGGGGGAATTTAATATATGCTGATTAAAGTGGAGGAGTGGCTGGAGGGGGGGCAGGGGAGATAGGACAATTGCTGGGTGGCTGGAGGGGGCAGGGGACACAGGAGAATCGCTGGGTGGCTGGAGGGGGGCAGGGGACACAGGAGAATCGCTGGATGGCTGGAGGGGGGGCAGGGGACAGAGGAGACTCGCTGGGTGGCTGGAGGGGGGCAAGGGAAAAAGTAGAATCGCTGGGTGGCTGGAGGGGGGACAGAGGAGACACACTCGCACCCAGCAGTCTCACTCTCTCTCTCTGTCATACATACACACTCGCACATTCACTTTCTCTCTCTCTCTCTCTCTCTCTCTCACACAGTCAATCTCACACATACTCTCTCAAACATACACACTCCGAGGAAAACCTTGCTAGAGCCCGTTTCATTTGTGTCAGAAACGGGCCTGTTTTACTAGTTATTATATAATGTACAGAATGAATAATACAAATTTCAACTTGCACTTCTCTGTCTTACTACAAGGTCATGATTATTGTTTACTCCTAGAGACCCCTAGAGAAGTATTTAAGAAATATCTGATTAAAGTTCTTTATTTTTAATTTGATTTAATTGTACTAGTTAATAAGACATGGTTCCTGCAATATTTAAATTCTGCAGTAGAAACTTCCTCTGGGGTTAATGAGGGAGCCAATTTGAAGAATTTGACATATTCTTGAAAATATAGCAATTGAAGAAAGTTCCAGAGCAATACTCTTGCTCCCCTGTTTACTAAGCCACGCTAGCAGCTGCCGCATGGCAATGCCAACACAGCCCATTCAAGATTTATGGGATGTGTCGGCATTAGTGCAGGGCAGCCACTATCGGGGGTTGTTTGGTTTCTTTCATTTTTGAAAAAGACTTAGGTTTTTTTTTTATTATTGAAGTACATACGTTTTTGCACTTACCATGCAAAAATTAGTGCATATTAACTACAAAGAACGTATGGCAAATGCAGGGGGTGTGTCCAGCATCTGACATGCATTTCCTGCTGACACATACCCCTAGATTCTATATAGCACGCCTAGAGATGTGCGCTGAAATCCTGGCAGATTCTATAACAACATGCGTAATTTAATTGGCTTAAGCTAATTAGCATTGATAACTGCACTTAACATGCAATAATGAGCACTAATTGGCAATAATTAAAATTTATGTGTACAACTCGCTAAATATATGCTGTAATGCACTGCACCTAACTTCTAATGTGTGCAGACAAAAAGGGGCATGGTTATGGGTGGGGAAACCGGCATTTCATGGGCATTCCAAAATTTACATGCATAGTTATAGAATATGGCTCTATGCGCTTAAACCTATGTGGCAAGATTTGCACCATGTTTTTGTTGATGTAAATGGACCCATGTTGTTTTAGGTGTTGGGATATCAACTAAGCGTATTCTATATACCACACCTAAATCTAAGGGCCTCTTATAGAATATGCTTAGGTAAAAATGTTTTCCATGCAGATTTTTTAGGCACTATACATAGAATCTCCCCATAGGGGTAAAATTGGCATGGAGTGCTATTCTATAAACAGTTTCTTAACCAGATCCTCAGAGTTAAGGAACAGATTCTTTTTGATTTATCAATATTTTCCTTAATGATATGAGCGATTTGAATATATCTGGCTGCTTTTGTAACATATAACAATAGATAGTTGCTTGGGATATTATGAAGACAGTTGATTTGTCACACATCCTTGCACATTAAATAATTCAGTCCTGTTTATGAGATTTATCAAGTCTTGGCACCCAACTCTTGGCATTTAGGCATGGGAATGATACTGTTCTATAAAATTACGCACAATCTTTTGTAAAGTAATTTAATTTAGAACAAAGGATATGAAATTCACTTTAGAATCACCAAATTCCAGTCCATCAGGGATAGGGGTGTGTAGTTCGAAAAGAATGCAGAGCATGCCTATTGCATTTTTTTCCAATCCCTCCATGTGTCTCTGTATCTGTGTTTGTGTGTGCATGTGTGTGACCATGGGGCTCATTTTCAAATGAGAAAAACATCTAAAAAGTGGCATAAAGCAGCATTTGGATATTTTTCTTACAAAAACATCCAAATCAGTACTTTTGAAACCTATTTTTCAGACATTTTTCTATGCTGTTCATCTGCAGTGTGCCTAAATCTCAAGGGGCATGTCAGGGGCGTGTTAACTCTGTATCTGTGTTTGTGTGTACTAACCAATATTGAACTTTCTTAATTTAGACACTTTAACCCACACTATCATTACTGAACATTATACCTTGTCTTACCCCCACTCACATATTTTGAAGTACTTACTTATTACTTCTAATTTACCTGTTATTCTTTGTACCTTATTTACAACAATATTGTATATTCTGTTAATGGTGTCCGCCTTTGTGACATAATGTAAGCCACATTGAGCCTGCAAATAGGTGGGAAAATGTGGGATACAAATGCAGCAAATAGATAAATAAATGTGTGTGCATATGCGTGACCATGGAGCTCATTTTTGAAAGAGAAAAACATCTAAAACGTGGCATAAAGCAGCATTTGGACGTTTTTCTCACAAAAAAACACATCCAAATCAGTATTTTTGAAACCTATTTTTTAGATGTTTTTCTATGTTGTTCATCTGCAGTGCATCCAAATCTCAAGGGGACATGTTGGGTGCATGCGAAGGGTGGTATTTGGGCATTCCTAAGACTTTGATGTTTCTCAGCCATAATGGAACAAAACAAAACTAAAACTAAGATGTTTTGAGTTAGACCTGTTTTTTATAACAAGCAAGGCACAAAAAGGTGCCCTAAATGTCTAGATGACCACCTCTCATCCCCCAAAATGTGAATAAAAATATGACCAGCCTCTGTGGCAGTACTTGTCTTGGTAAAATTCTAAAGAATGTAATTTCAATCCTGAGAGGGGTTCCCTGTTTCACTAATCCAAGCTGCTTCAGGGGAAAATTCATTTAACAATCCAAGACAATAAAACAGCTGCAACTTTCCAAACATATACTCAGTCTTCTGGCACTAGGCACTCACAAAATGGCGACAGCAGTTGCAAAGATGCCCATATTTAAAATCTGGCGCCCCACATCACAATACTCAATGTGTTGACATCACTGTCTAGAAGAATTACATAACTGCTTTCCATTCTAAAGCAGTGTTCAGCCCTCTAGGGGGTCACAGACTGCAAAGAGAATATCCAACACTGTTCACACTGCCAAAGCAGCTGTCTGACATCCCTTTTACACTCCATCAAACGTAATTGTTCCATCACCACATATCTAATTTCCAAAAAAGTGTGTTGTTTCTCCAAAAAATGTATTACCAATGGTTCTGTCAATTTCTTTGACTGACTGCAATGTCTGTATTCAATCAGAAGTATTTTCAGTTGTCTAGAGGTTTGACCCACATAATATAATTCACATGGACACTTTACTAAATAAATGACATTACTAGAAGAAAATGAAGTATTCATATATAAAGGATATTTTTTTTTACTTGTGTGGACATATACAAACTCAGTGGTACTTCACATAACCATGCATACAGAACAAGAGCCACCCTCACTTCATCCTCTGAATTCCAAATGTCTGATGCAGATAAGATATCATTCAGTTTATTATTCCTTTTGTATGAAAATATCACTTTCATGCCTTGAAAACAAGAATGCACCCTCAATACAGGTATATGTTTTTTTTTAAAACAACTTTTACCATTCCCATTGTTTGGACATTGTATTTTGTCACAAACATTAATACATCATTATTCAAGGTATCCGTATTTTTTTTTAGTCAAAAGTAGCTCTCTATGATTATACAATGCTCTTTTCCCTGCTTTTCTTTTTTACCAATCAAACAGGGTAACCCTGGGTTATAAACTTATCAGTAAGCATGGGCAGCTGTTTAAATTCCTGAGTGGAGGAGCAAATGTTTCGATATTTTAAGATTTGAGAAAATGGTATATTGGATTTACAATGGATAGGGTGCATGCTTGAATAATGCAGCAAAGTATTACGATCAGTAGGTTTTACAAAAACAGATGTTCCAATGATATTTGGGTGACCTTGGATAGGGGTGTCTTTGGAATATCTGTTTTTGTAAAGCCTACTGATAGTAATACTTTGCTCCATTATTCGAGCATGCACCCTATCCATTGTAAATCCAATATACCATTTTTTCAATTCTTACCAAGATCTGGATTTCAGCTTTCTACCTAACATGTGGAAAATAGATAATATAGCATTACACCAGTGTATATGCACATCGAAGCATATCTAGCAGATACTACCAAATTCTTTAAGAATGCTTACCACATACCCATGTCCCAATGCAACAGGGAGGCTACTATAAGTGTTCTCATGTCTAAATGAATATGCAGATTTACACCCGATTATACAAATATTCTATAAAGGATCATAGGCACCTACTTTCCTTTATAGAATAGGCTTCATGCCTTCTAGGTGCCATTTATTTACTTGTAAAACTTTATATTCCTTCTTCTGGACAAACAAATTGTGATTCAAGATGGTTATCAATACAATGAAATAATAAAAATATATAAATAAAACACATAAAATCAAAATTTAAAATCTGGGAAGCAAATACATTTTCAGTGTCTTCCTAAATGCCAAATAAAAGGGTATTTTCTTAATCTCAGGAGGTAGCTTATTCCATTCTTCAACAGTCCGTTGTCAGAAAGCCTTCATGTCCCCATCTTTTCTTATTAAAAAAAACTGACCTATGGAATTATCAAATGGTTCTTATCTTTAAACCATAATCTACAATTCGGGACATACTGTTGAATAAAAGGGCAATTGCTCTCTTAAATACATATAACAATTTCCATGTTAACTGTAAGGCATAGTCCCCGCACATTCTGTGCCCCCAATTGGTATTTTCTGTGTTAGCTGTTTAACCCTGGAAATAACATAGTCTAATAGTTGACAGGCTGTGTCAACTGTTACCCATGCCCTCACTGTTAATGTACAATAATTTTTATGATAAGCATCTAACACAGCTTAATGAATAAACCCTGAAGTGATTTATATAAACTTTAGACCAATATTTACTCGTTACAATAACTATGATATTGTGGGCTCACAAAAAGACAACTAGACACACCCCCAGTGCATCGCTACCATTGGAAGTGGTGCTTCAATATTGTGTTTTCAATCACTAGAGACAGACAGGTTTCCTGAAGTCCTGCAGAGCTTGCTTGTCCTTCACTATTGAAAATGTGATAGTGAAACAGCACCTCCTACTGGCAGGACTGTAGATGGAGGACTTCTGCTCAGCTTAGAGGGAACTGTGCTAGACAGCTATGATATATTTGCCATTCTCCAAAGTCAGGGTATACAATGGCTACCAAAACCAAACAAATATATTTGGAAGGATCACAATAGGCAGAAAAAAGAGCTAAAATCAAACTATTAATGCAACAATGAGTCTAGTCTGAAGACTAATAAGCACAAGAAAACAGATTAGGAAGGAAAATGGCCATAAGTACATACTGTAAGTATATAAACATTGCCATACCAGGACAAACTGAAGGCCCATCAAGCCCAGTATCCTGTTTCCAACAGTGGCCAATCCAGGTCACAAGTACCTGGCAGAATCCCAAAAGAATAAAATAGATTTTATAATCATTGTTTGCACAAACTGAGAGCTGAATGCAAAGATAAAAGGTAACTTAAACTGTTGATGCAATGAGGAAATTTGGGAAACGTATAGAAAAAGGCTACACTCATAGAAACAACAAAATGAACAGGAGTTGCCGCTTCAGAAGGCTATTTCAGTATAAGGGTATTGACTTCCTGGTTGAGCTTGTAGCTCAAATGCTTGAGTCATAGCAAGCAGAATGACTTAGAAATAACTTAGGGGCTAAGATACTAACCCGCACTATTGCACTTGTTTGCTCTGTATCAAATGCCTAACATTGAGCTATAAAGTTCAGCAAAGACACATTTGCACGACAATTTTCACTAAATGCTGAATTAATGAACTGCTTTACATGCTATTGCATCACCACAGCTCATTAATTCAGAATTACAGTAAACTTTTGTGTGTATTGGGCTATACATGAAATGTTACTACTCAGAAAGAGTGAAATTTGCACATTTATTTTCTCAAATTAGGCCTATGTATAGAAAAGTGCACAGGATGCAAAAAGACTGTTGTTTTTGCATGTTTTGGAGAATTTTGAACATTTTTTCTACCTAGGTCCATTTGTAATGAAGCTCTTGGTGCCTGGAAACAATTGCACATGACTGAGTTTAATTTTCCTCCTGAAGATGATAATTAGTTTTGGAACAGCAAAGCAGGAAATGTTACAAGGGCAATGGAGGGTAATGTTGTTAGAAAATTATGCCACTCACCAAGCTTGATGGTTAGAATGATGACACATAATTGTGTATATTATGGAAGTCTTGTAAGCATTCTGTTGGAAATCCTGGTTTCATAGGTTGTATAAATATTTGCTAGTAGATATAAATACTTAATCATATTAATGTCTAATAGTCATAAGCAAAAGCAGACAGTGGTGGTAGAGTGGATGTTTGCGGAGGATTTTGACATCCCATTCCGGTAGCAAAAGAAATACTTTGTAAATCCCTGAAATAGCATCAAGCAGTTTTAATGAAAGTGAAGTTAAACCTCAGTTAAGGATGATGATAGCATTTCAGAAGCTAAAAAGGTTAACAGTTGTTGCAATGCCATCTGTTACATATAGATGAAAGGTCTTAATGCTCTTGTAGCTGAATTTCATTGCATGTGCATACACACACATAACAACGTTTAATATTTAAGAGTATGATGCTCAGTTATGAATTTCTATAGGATTCTTCTTTGGGCTATGATATTAGGATTGTGATAATTGTTCAGTTTAATTATCAAACTTTTAGTGGGGGTTCTAGAGGCCTGAAGGTTATTGGGGTGGGGAAGGGGGATATTTGCAAAACCGAATGTTTGCCTAGAAAACCTTGTACCAGCCCTGAAAGTAAATGCATACTAACTGGCAGGTGTAACTGTGTAAACAGGAAAAAGTAGAGGCTGATCAAAGGGTGAATCCAACTCTGGAGATGTAATAAAAACACTTTATTGATGCAGATATTCAGGGATATTCATAGGTCCATGAATATCTGCATCAATAAAGTATTTTTTATTACATCTCCAGAGTTGGATTCGTCCCTTGATCAGCCTCTACTTTTTCCTGTTTGGTCTTTCTGGCGTAGAGGTTTTTCCCCGTTTGTGCTTTGACTCCAGGTGTAAATTTGTGACAGTACTTTCCAGGGAATATTTTCAAAGGAAAATATCTGCATATTTTCCTTTTGAGAACAGATGTAAATAATGGATATATACTACTCTGTTGGCTGATATGAAATTATCCTTTTAACTTGCACAATTTAACTTTTTCCTTTGCAAGTAGCTATATTGTGCATATAATTTTACACTTGAAAAATTTCATGCAAATTCATAATTAATGAATGACTTAGATGGACCATTATGCCAAAGCAGCTCATTAACTAAGAATGCACAGTAAAAGTGCATGTGAAAATAACTAAAATGTAATTAAGCTTTTTTTGTGTAAGAAAATGTGTAACCAAACTATGCTAACTACATCCAGTAGAAATATAGGACACAAAACAAAAAGTAATAGTTGGGTTGATATTCAGTGGAACCTATCTAGGTAGTAGTGGCTCTTGCCCAGTAAGTGCTCCTTATTGGTCCATACCTTTATTTTCAGCTGCATTATCTGGAAAAGTGTGCACAGACCACCTCAGTACCATCCAGAGGGATACAGCCTGGGTGGAGTTAGCAGCGATATTCATACGCTAACCAGGTAACTTGGATATAGTTAGGACAGCAAAACAGATGTCCTAACTTTAACTGGGTAGTTATCTGGGTACTGGTGCTGAACAGGGCTGCCAAAGGGGGCAAGATTACCCCAGGCCCAGCCTCCAAGGGGGGCTCAGTGCCAACAAGGCTTGTGGTGGCAGAAAGGCAAGCACACACAGACAGAAGGCCCAGGACCTGGGTTATTGTGTTAACCACAGGTCCTTCTTCCTGCCTCCTCCTGTGTGAAGTACTTCCTGTTTCTGCATAGGCGGAAGGGGACACAGCATGAAGAAAGACCTGTGGCAGCAAAGCAGAGTACATGTTTAATGCAATAACTTGGGTCCCTGAACACAGGAGCAGAAGAGAGAAGACAAACTGAGGGAATAAAGCAGTAAGTGCTGGTCAACTGGGGGATGGGGTTATAAGATGGTGGCCATGGGGAGGGTCTGGGGGAGGGGCCATGGGGGGCTGCAGAGGTGCCCTTAAGATTCTTTTCCCCAAGCTCTGCCCCATCTTTCGGTGGCCCTGGTGCTGAATATCACTGGTATCTGAGTATTGATCAGTGCTGGATATCCAGATATACATTTAAATACCACAGCCAGGCCAAGATGCATCAACCAAATGTAAAAGAAAGTAAAACGTAAAAGTTCTTACCGAATTTGAAAAAATGAAGAATGCACTAGAAAAAACACCTCAGAAATGTTTGGTGCGGTATTCAAAAGTCGGATGCATGAATACCTTCAGTAAAGTGTTGGTACGTTAAAAAGAAAAATTGTGCCTATGGACGTCCGTTATGGACGTCCTTTAAGATCGGCCTTCGCCCCCCCCCCGCCCAAGGTCGCCGCTGCTCCCCGCTACCCCCTGCATTAAAAAAATTGTGATTTTAGGCAGCCCCGGCCCCCCTTCCTTTTTTCCTTCCTTCCTCTTTCTCTTTCTAAACAGCTCCCGCCATCCTCCGCCCCCTTCAAATGAGGGCGGGACCTGGACAAAAGGAGGGACGTCCGAAGACTCTTCAGCGAAGAGGATCAGATGTTCTTTTCGTCGCAGTGCCTTCACAAAGAGGTGAGAGGTGCTGCGAGGGCCCAGTAAGACGGAGGGGGGGGGGGCCCGGTGGAGGGGGGAGCAGAGGTGACAACCTCAGGGGGGCAGGGCATGGGGCGGAGGATGGCGGGAGCTGTTTAGAGAGAGAGGAAAGAAGGATGGAAGGGAGGAAGGGGGCCGGGGCTGCCTAAAATCATGATTTTTTTAATGCAGGGGGGAGCGGGGAGCAGCGGCGACCTCGGGCGGGGGGGGGGGGCATGGACACCCACAAGGACATGTTATGATATGTCTGTATGACAGCTCCAGCCTTACCGACAGCTCTGACCACACGTTAAATATATCGCGGTAAATGAGTCGGTGCAATCGGCGGTATGGTTAGTGCATCCCGAATTGTCCACATTACAATGGTAGTTACTCGTTTGTATTCCGTTTTCGTTACCTGCTACCACCATCAGAAAAAAAACTGTTTAGTGCATGCCACGGTTTACTACTTGTTCGTTAATGGCTCGTTATTGGCTCGTTAAAGTTTAGTGCATCTGGCCCTAGGAGTCAAGAATCAGGCAGATGTTACAACAGTAAATATGAGTTTCTTGCTAATGTCTGATATTTTTAAATTAGGCAAAAGGATAATTTCTTTGAACAACTTCACTTTCAGTTTTTCATAAATAACACTTTTTCTTTTACAGGTGCAACTAAATGTTCCTGACAGCAAATAAGCAGTAAACCCAGATATTAGATAAGTATTACCATCCAAATAATTTCTCTTATACTGTTAACTTTAGCTAAAGGAAATGCCTTTTCTCTAGAAAATTACTCTGTGTCCAATTTTTGTCTTTCAGACCCCTTAGGGACTTAAACCTTCTCTATCAGTAAGTATTTCACTGTACTATTTATTTATTTGTTACATTTGTATCCCACATTTTCCCACCTATTTGCAAGCTCAATGTGGCTTACATAGTACCGGAGGGGCGATAGCAGACTCTGGTGTAAACAAATACATAGTGAAGTTGTAGTAAGATAACGTTCATGTGGTATAGCCACATAAGGGAATCGTATTCGGAAGGGTTGTGTTATGTCCATTACTTTTTTTTTTTGCAGAGATGAGGCATTTATGTTGGATTGGTAGGGTATGCCTTTTTAAACAGGTAAGTTTTTAGTGTTCTCCGGAAGTGTAGATGGTTGTACGCAGTTTTCAAGGCTTTTGGTAGTGCATTCCACAGTTGTGTGCTTATGTAGGAAAAACTGGATGCGTAAGTTGATTTGTATTTGAGTCCTTTGCAGCTTGGGTAGTGCAGGTTTAGGTACGTTTGTGATGATTCAAATGTGTTTCTAGTTGGTAGGTCGATCAAGTCTGTCATGTTTCCCAGGGCTTCACCGTAGATTATTTTGTGAACCATAGTGCAGATTTTGAAAGCAATGCGTTCTTGGATTGGGAGCCAATGTAATTTTTCGCGGAGGAGTTTTGCACTTTCAAATCATGTTTTCCCGAAGATGAGATTGGCTCCGTGTTTTGAGCTGTCTAAAGTTTCTTTAAGATTTGTTCTTTGCATCCCGCATAAATTCCATTGCAGTAGTCTAAATGGCTTATTACCATTGATTGTATTAGGTTGCGAAATGTTTCCCTCAGGAAGAATTGTTTCACGTGCTTGAGTTTCCACATTGAGTGGAACATTTTCTTTGTTGTGGTTTTCACTTGGCTCTCTAGTGTTAGGTCTGAGATAGGGAGTGTGTAGTCTGGTGTGCTGATGATTGTGGGGTTGTCTGCGTTGTGTTGGGATGAGATGACGAGACAATGTGTTTTTTCTTTATTGAGTTTTAGTTGAAATGCATTTGCCCAAGAGTCCATAATGTTTAAGTTGGTCTTGATTTCTTTTGTTATTTCTGTTAGTTTAGATTTGTAAGGAATGTATATTGTGACATTCTCTGCATAGATGAAAGGGTTAAGTCCTTGGTTGGATAAGGTCTTGGCTAGAGGAGTCATCATTAGGTTGAAGAGGATTGGTGATAACGGTGATCCTTGTGGTATTCCACAGTCTGCTTTCCAAGGTGATGATATGTTTGAGTTTGATTTTACTTGATAGATTATTGTGGTTAGGAAACCTTTGATCCAGCTAAGTATGTTACCACCAATCCCGAACTTATCTAGTAATCTTATTAATATATTATGGTTTACCATGTCAAATGCACTAGACATGTCAAATTGGAGGTGGAGTATGTTTTTTCCTGTTGCAATTCCCTGCTTGAATTTGGCTAGGAGAGTGAGTAGTACTGTTTCTGTGCTGTGTAAGGGGCGAAAACCTGACTGTGATTCATGTAGTATTGAGAATTTGTGTATGTAATCTGTGAGTTGTTTGGCTACCATACTTTCCATCAGTTTGACTGACAACGGGATGGATGCTACTGGACGATAATTAGTGATTTCATTTGTTTTTTTCATCTTGTCTTTTGGTATCGGGGTGAGTAGTATATTGCCATTTTCTTTGGGGAATAGGCCTAGCTGAAACATGTAATTTAGGTGGGATGTGAGGTCGGCTATATAGCATTCAGGGGCGGATTTCATTAGGTAGTTGGGGCAGGTATCTAGTTTGCAGTGGGTGTTGGAGAACATGCTGATCGCCTGTGCTACTGTATCAGTGGTAAGGAGGGTGAGGTTTAACCAAGTTCGGTTGGCCGGGTATCCTCCAGTGTTTGGGTCCAGTTCGTTAAGGAAGTTCTCGATGTCAGTGTTGTCCTGGGGTAATGTGTTGCGTACATTTACATTTTTTTTGTTGAAATGCTTGGCAAGTTTATCTGCAGATGGGATGTCTGTGTTCGAAGTGGTGACTAAGTTGGTATCTAGAAGTTTGTTTACGATTTGGTATAATTTCTTCATGTCTTTGTAGTCTGTCCTTATTTTAGTTTTATAGTATGATCTTTTGGTTTGTCTTATTGTGTATTTGTATTTTCTTTGTGATTGTTTCCATGTGTTGAGTGTGTGTTCATCCTTTGTTTTTTTCCACGCTCGTTCAAGTTTCCTGGATTGTGTTTTTAGATTTTTCAGTTCATCATTGAACCATAGTATCGGTTATGCTTACGTGATATCTTTGTTCGTAAGGGTGCTATTTCGTCTAGTATGCTTTTGCATCTTTTATCCCATTCCAAGAGGTAGCTTATGGAGTCTGTTTGCGCTGTCCATTCATTGTTGTATAGTAGTTGCCAGAATGTTTTCGTATCTACATGACCTTTTGTTCTGTAGGATGTGTGTTCTTGGATTAGGTGTGGTCCCTTCTTCCGCCAGTGTAGGGATAGGTTTAGTTTATAGTGATCTTTCCAGGGTGTTTCTGACCATTTAATATCTGTTATTGTTAGGTTCTGGTCTGTTGAAAATTTGTGAGAGATGAGATCAATTGTGTGCCCTTTGACGTGGGTTGCTTGCATTTGTGACCATTTGTGATCTCATAGGTGAAGGAATTCCTTACATTCTCGTGCGCTGATTGAATTTGGGTCTTCTAAGTGAAGGTTGATGTCTCATAGTACTAGTACATTAGAGTTGGCTACACATGTATTTGAAATGAACTTGGTCTGGGCTTCGTTCCAGTTACCTGGAGGTCTGTAAATCAGAACACAATTCAGATGATCACGTAGGGTTTTATTGTGGATTCTGATTGAGGCAATTTCAAGGTGAGGTGTCATGGACTCGGCATTGGTTTCGGTGGTATAGTCGGATCGATAGATTTGTGCTATGCCTCCTCCTCTCTTTTCCTTCCTGGTCCAGTGTGTGATTTTGTATCCTGGGGGACATAGGTCTAGGATTATGGAGTCCTTTTGGTTGTGGATCCAGGTTTCATTGATGAAGAGTAGGTCAAGGTTTTCTGTCATAATCCAGTCTGTTAGAATTACTGTTTTGTTTACTGCAGATCTGGTGTTGATGTAGTCCACTTGGATTGTCTGGAATGGGTCTTCTGCATTTGCTGTTGTGCAGACTTTTATTAATTGTCTTTTCTTTGGTGTGGTGGGTTTGTTTGGACACTTTTTTGCATTCTGTCCGCATGTTGTTGTTTTTCCTTTGATTAAGTTGTTCTCAGCTTGATGGGGTGTGGTGTATCTGATCAATCTTTGGTGATTATTCAGTACGCATATAGTGTTACTTTCTGTTAGCAGAGTGGTTCGTGTAACATGGATCAGTGTTAAGGAGTAGATTATTATAAGTAATTTGAAGGTATTCATTTTGGTTTTTGTTTACTGTGGGCTACTCATAAGATTTAGTAAGACCGTGTTCTGATGATTGGGTCTGTGATAGGTTTTTGTTCTTTGGGGTGGGTCTGGTGTTCTAGTCTTGCGTGTTATTTCAGCTAGCCTTTCATGCTGGTGAGATTGGTAGCAGATCCCCAAGTCTATTTACTGTCCGATTCTCCTTCGTTGAGTGACCACCTGTGGTTTACTCACTGTTTGGTGCTCAGAAGTGTGCTCTAGGGCACAGAACTCAGGCCTCTCCCCGAGTGGACACGGCCTGCTCTCCCTATGCAGTCGGCGTGGGCAGCGTGGAGCAGCGCAGACCAGCCATGAGCTGCCCAGGTCCTATTTGTCTTGCCTCGAGAGCGTCGCTGGCAGTTGCTACTCTCACCTGCTCACTACAGCCCTTCATCCGTGTGTGCAGTGCTCCCTGCTTTCCTCGTCTCCCTACAGCCTCGGGCAGGCATCCGGCTGGTTGGCACCTCTCGCGGGGATCAGTGGAGGCTGGTCCAGCTGGTGTCCCACCCAGCAGGGTAGTGCTGCGGCTCCAGCAGGGAGGAAGCCGTAGTCGACACTTGACGGTGGCGGTGGTGAACCATTCGGCCAGATGCCTGTGAGAGGACCTGGCCTCGATAGCGCTCGGTGGCACTCAGCGCCGTTCTCCTCTCCCCTTCGAGGTGAGGCTATCGGTTTGGTCCAGGCACCATGTGGGGGTTGGACAGCCCGTTCGTGGCCGATTTCCAGCCCGGTTCGCAGGAGCTAGCTGCTCCCGTGACCTTAGGCAGCGGCCATCTTAAACATATGTCTCAGTGTCCTTCCTTACTTTCTCAGGTGTACGTGCACACTCAGCTGTAGAAACTTTGCTTTCTCTTGAGTCTTCTCTCTTGTTTGGATGGTGGGGCCCAGTGCCTCACGTCTTCTCTGGTGTAGATGCTGGAACATACTACTCTGAACTTTAAAAACCCAAAAAGAGAGTCTACCTTCCTGGCTTAGAGCGTTTTATTCTTTCTATGAGGAAAGGGAATACTTGGGCTAGCTATTAAAAGAAACCATTAATTGAAGTCCTTAACTCAGGCACTTAGATTGTCACTTTGTCCCTAAGCTGAGAAGAGCACATATATTTTCCAGTTCACTCTCTCTCCCATACAAACACCAACTGGTAGCCCACCCTCAAAATAACTGTACTGGGAGAAATACTTGTAAAATAAATTCCCTTTTCCCTGGGACCCAGCTCCAACCTCAGAATAGAGCTCCTGTCACTCTTTCAATCACTCTCACACAGCACTTTCCCAATGTACCAAAGCATAAAACCTTTTGTAAGTCAGTTCCCCCCTATTACCCCAGAGTCAGAAATAATATTTTTGGAATCAGCTAACAGCTTTTCAGCTCAAAAACCTCTCTCACACAGAGCTCTCTCACATGTATCCAACCTCTCTAACAAACAGATGATCAAAAGCCCCGCGCTGTTCCAAACAGCGCTCTAAAAATAGCGCTGGAACAGCGCAGGGCATTATTGTACCCATGATCAGAGATAATGACATGCAAATTTAAGCACACAATTCTTTCTGATCATGGAGTAGAAGCGCGGGAGGATTGTGTCTGAGTATGCGCTCAGGCACAATCCT
This sequence comes from Microcaecilia unicolor, assembly GCF_901765095.1. Taxonomy (NCBI): domain Eukaryota; kingdom Metazoa; phylum Chordata; class Amphibia; order Gymnophiona; family Siphonopidae; genus Microcaecilia; species Microcaecilia unicolor. Next base: position 528,288,707 of record NC_044031.1, read on the forward strand.
CTTGCACTTGTTTGACAGCTCTGGGCTGTCAAAAGCCCACACCTGTCAAACACAGGGGCTGGAGGTCCATGGGACCACCATACCCCAACTACCCCTGCTCCAAGCAAGGCAAAACAGGGGCAGGAGATCTGGCAGACCTCTGGTCTCCCTGACCTCCTCTCCAACAAAGGTTCAGGGAGGGCTGGAGATCTGGTGGGTCTCCAGCCACCCTACCCCCCTCCAGCATTAGCAAGACATCCCTGGTTGTCCAGTGGGCTGCTGTCAATCCCCCCATCCCATAACTCCTACCCCCTACCTTGAGTTGGAGAAGGGAGGTCACCTCCCTCTTCTTCCTTCAACACCACCTGCCGACGCCCTGCCGAGTGTATCCTGGGATGTGATGGGTGGGGCTTCACACCTCCCTCCTCCAACTCGAGGTAGGGAGTAGGTGTGGAAGGATTGACAGCAGCCCACTGGACCACCAGGGACTTCTTGCCAATGCTGGGGGGCTAGAGTGGGGCTGGAGACCCACCAGATCTCCAGCCCTCCCTGAACTGTGTTGCTGGGGAGGTTGGGGGGAACGGAGGTTGGCCGGACCTCCATCCCCCTGTTTGTTTGGGGGTGGGGTTGTTGGTCACCCACTGGGCCACCAGAGACTTCTTAGAAATGCTGGTGGGTTGGGGGGGGTTGGGGGGGCTGGAGAAACACCGGATCTGCAGCCCTCCCTGAACCTATGTTGGGGGGGTTGGGGGAACGGATGTCCATTGGACCTCCAGCTCCCTGTCGCTGGGGGGTCGTTGGTTCCTGGGGGGGAGATCATTGGTTCCTGGGGGGTTGCTGCATTGGGGAGAATGGGGACCAGCTAGCATGCAAATGCATGCTGGACAGGGCTAACCAGTCCTCCCCAATGGTCTGCAAACACTAATGCCAGCTCCAATCTTTGGCGCGCTGGTTGCTGATCATTGGGGATGAATAGGTTTGGCATGTATTTGCGCTGTGAAGCCTGTTTTGCATGCATTTGCATGCTAGTTGCATTCAGATCCCGTGAGCGCGTTGTTTTCATATTGTACTTCTCCTAAAATGTACAACTTTTACAGCTTTTTCAGAAGCAGAAATCCTGCGAGGGAATCATGGGACTATTGGATCATGAAGGAGCAAAAGGGGCACTCAGGGAGTACAAGGCCATAGCGGAGAAACAATGAATTCTTTGCTTCTGTCTTTAAAGAAGAAAATGAGATCTGCCTGTACCAGAAGATGAGATCTGTCTGTATCAGAAATGGTTTTCAAGGGTGATGATGCGGAGGAACTGAAAGAAATCTCAGTGAACCTTGAAGATTTACTGAGCCAAATTGACAAATTAAAGAGCAGTAAATCACCTGTACCGGATGGCAAATATCCAAGGGTATTCAAAGAACTGAAGCATGAAATTGCTGATCTGCTGTTAGTAATATGTAACCTGTGGTTAGTAATACGTAACCTGTAGTTAAAATCTTCCGTAGTACCTGAAGATTGGAGGGTGGCCAATGTGACACCAATATTTTAAAAGGGTTCTAGGGGCAATTCGGGAAATTATAGACCGGTATGCCTGATGTCAGTGCCGAGCAATGTAGTAGAAATTATTATAAAGAATAAAATTATAGAACATGTAGACAAACATGGTTTAATGGGACAGAGTCAGCATGGGTTCAGCCGAGGGAAGTCTTGCCTCACCAATTTGCTTGTGGATAAAAGTGAGCCAATTGATGTAGTGCATCTAGATTTTCAGAAAGCTTTTGATAAAGTTCCTCATGAGAGACTCCTGAGAAAATTAAAGAGTCATGGGAAAGGAGGCAAGGTTCTAGTGTGGATTAGGAATTGGTTATTGGACAGAAAACAGAGGGTAGTGTTAAATGGTCATTTCTCTCAGTGGAGAAGGGTGAACAGTGGAGTGCCACAGGGCTCTGTACTGGAACCAGTACAATTTAACATATTTATAAATGATATGGAAATCGGAATGACGGTGAGGTGATCAAATTTGCAGATGACACAAAACCATTGAAGGTTGTTAAAACACGTGCAGACTGTGAAATATTGCAGGAAGACCTTAGGAAATTGGAAGACTGGGAGTCCAAATGGTAGATGAAACTTAATTGTGGACACATGCAAGATGATGCACATTGGAAAGAATAATCCGAATCATAGGTGCCTGAGCCTGCAAAGAGGTAGGATAATGTGGGATACAAATGCAATGAATAAATGCTAGGGTCCACCTTTGGGATCAGCTCTCAAGAAAAAAGATCTGGGTGTCATTGTAGATAATACGCTGAAATCTTCTGCTTAGTGCATGGCAGTGGCCATAAAAGCAAACAGGATGCTAGGAACTATTAGGAAAGTGATGGTGAATAAGACCGAAAATACTATAATGCCTTTGTATCGCTCCATGGTGCGTCTGCACCTTGAGTATTACGTTCAGTTCTGGTTGTCGTATCTCAAAAAAGATATAGCAGAATTAGAAAAGGTTCAATGAAGAGCTGTCAACTACTGAGCAAAATGTAATAGGAATAACAAACAAAGGGGTCCTTTTACTAAGCCACGGTAAAAATTGGCCTGCGGTAGTGTAGGTACAGGTTTTGGACAAGTGCAGAATTATTTGTCAGTGCGCCTGTAAAAAAGCCCTCTTTTTTCCTGAAAATAGAGGTGCAGCAAAATCAAAATTGCCACATGTCCATTTTGGGTCTCTGATCTTACTGCCAGTCATAGACCTAGTGGTAAAGAATTTGGGCAGTAACAATCTATGTGTGTCAGATGTCACTTGGCGCGCGCCAGAAAATAGAAAATATGTTTCAGACACGCGTAGCAGACATGCACCAAAATGAAATTACTGCAAGAGCCACGTGGTAGTCGGGCGGTAATTTCATTTTGGTGCACGTTAGGCAAACGTAGACGCTTATGCGGCTTAGTAAAAGGGGCCCATAGTTTGAAATGTCTGTATGCGAATGCCAGAAGCCTAAGAAATAAGATGGGAGAGCTAGAATATATTGCACTAAATGAAAAATTATATATAATAGACATCTCTGAGACCTGGTAGAAGGAGGATAACCAGTGGGACACTGTCATACCAGGGTACAAATTATATCGTAGTGATAGGGTGGATCGAATTGGTGGAGGAGTAGCATTGTATATTAACGAGAGCCTTGAATCAAATAGATGGAAAATTCTGCAGGAGATTGTGTGTGTTACAGGTGGGCATTGTAAATAAACCTGAGGAGAGATGTGGTAAAGGAGTTCCCCCTGAGGAACAACAGAAGAATTGAAACAGTTTGTGTTTACCTGGAGCTGGATCACACAATACTGTTTGATCCAGTTCCAGGTAAACAGGAAAATTACTGCTGAGCATACCATGATGACTTCATCCAAGGACATATTATTTGTTGCAAACTAGCCCTGTTATCTCCTGGGGAAAATGGAGGAGAGAGACACAGATGGCTCCAGGAGTATGAGATCTGACACTTCTTGGAATCCCTATGGATTGAAATTCTATGTGTTTTAATCGTTTGAGCTTCCACATTGAATAGAACATTTTCTTTGTTACAGAGTTTACTTGGCTCTCGAGAGTAAGGTTGCAGTTGAGTGTGACGCAGAGTATTTTCAAGCTGTCTGAGGTACTACTACTACTACTATTTAGCATTTCTATAGCGCTACAAGGCGTACGCAGCGCTGCACAAACATAGAAGAAAGACAGTCCCTGCTCAAAGAGCTTACAATCTAATAGGTAGGTAGGGTATGTCCTGGGGTATTTATGGTTGTGGGTTTGTACTTGTTTTGTTGAGAGGAGAGGAGAGGATGAGGCAATGTGTTTTTTTAGTGTTCAGTTTCAGTTGGAATGAGTTTGCCCAGGAGTCCATGATGTTCAGGCCATCGTGATTTTATTGGTTATTTCTGTCAGATCATGTCTGAAAGGGATGTAGATTGTAACATCATCTGCGTAAATGAACAGGTTAAGGCCTTGATTGGTTAAGAACTGTGCAAGTGGAATTATCATCATGTTGAAGAGTATTGTTGATAATGGCGATCCCTGAGGTACTCCGCAGACTGCTTTCCACGGTTGTGATATGTTTGAATTTGATTTTACTTGATAAGTTCTGGTGGTTAGAAAACCTTTGATCCAGTTAAGTACATTTCCTTCAATTCCGAAGTGGCCTAGTAGTCTTAGTAGTATGTTGTGGTTTACCATGTCGAACGTGCTCGACATGTCGAACTGGAGGAGGAGTATACTTTTACCTATGGCTATCTCCTGCTTGAACTTGGCCAGGAGGATGACTAGGTGGTTTCGGTACTATGGTGGGATCAGAATCATGATTGTGAATTATGTAGTATTGAGAACTTGTCCAGGTATTCCGTGAGCTGTGTTAAGGGGAAAAGGATAGTGATAGGAGTGTACTACCATCCACCTGGCCAGGATGAATAGACGGATGTAGAAATGTTATCAGAAATTAGGGAGACTAACAAACTGGGCAACACAATAATAATGGGTGATTTCGATTACCCCGATATTGACTGGGTAAATATAACATCAGGGTATGCTAGGGAGGTAAAACTCCTTGACAAAATCAAGGACTGCTTTAAGGAGCAGTTGGTAAGGAACTGACGAGAGAAGGAAAAATTCTAGACCTAGTCCTTAGTGGAGCGCAAGATCTGGTGTGGGAGGTAATGGTGCTGGGGCCGCTTGATTACAGTGATCATAATATGATCAAATTTGATATTGGCGTTGGAGTAAGTACAAACAGGAAATTCAATACGTTAGCGTTTAGTCACCAAACTCTCCATCATTTTTACTACTAATGGGATAGACGCAACTGGGCGGTAGTTGGTGAGATCGTATGTGCTTTTCTTGGTGTCTTTTGGTATTGGGGTGATTAGGAGGTTGCCATGTTCCTCAGGGAAGAGACCTTGTTGTAACATGAAGTTTAGGTGGGATGTGAGGTCTGCTATGAAGCGGTCAGGGGCGGACTTGAGTAGATTATTTGGACATGTATCCAGTTTGCAGTGGGTCTTGGCGAACGTGTGAGTCGCTTGTGTAACTGATTCGGTGTTGAGGAGATTAAATGTTGTCCAAATACGGTCAGCTGGGTGTCTATCGGAGGTTGGGTCCAGATCCTTGAAGAAGATTTCGATGCCGGTGTTGTGATGAGGAAGCGTGCTGCGTAGTTTTATTATTTTTTCGTTAAAGTAGTTAGCAAGTTTGTCCATTCGGGTGGGATGTCTGTGTTGGTTGTGGTGATAGGGGTGGTGTCTAGTAGCTTATTTACGAGTTGGAATAGTTTCTTCATATCTTTGTAATCCAGTCCTAATTTGGTTTTGTAGTAGGACCTTTTGGTTTGTTTTATTGCATATTTGTATTTTCTATGTATTTGCTTCCATGCGTTGAGTATATGTTCATCTTTTATCTTTCTCCATGCTCGTTCAAGTTTTCTGGATTGTGTTTAGAGTTTTTTTTTAGTTCGTCATTGAACCATGGTATAGTGTTCTGTCTTTTTGATATTCTTGTTTTTAAGGGTGCTATTTCGTTTAGTACACTGTTGCATCTGTCATCCCAATGGTTGAGATAAAGTATGGAATCAGTACGTATTATCCATTCGTTGTCGTATATTTGTTGCCAGAACACATGTGGATCGATTTGCCTTCTTGTAGTGTAAGTTGTATGTTCTGGTGTGCGGTGTGAACCCTTCTTCCGCCTGTTTAAAGTTAGGTTCAATTTGTAATGGTTGGTCCGAGGTGTTGCTGTCCATTTGATGTCTGTTATTAATAGGTTATTATCTGTAGATAGCTTATGTGATAGGAGGTCCAATGTGTGTCCCTTGATATGGGTAGTTTGCACGTGGGGCCATTTAAGATCCCAGGACTGTAGGAAGTCTTTGCATTCACGTGCGTTAGTGGAGTTGGGGTCTTCTAGGTGAAGGTTAATGTCGCCTAGTAGTAGTATGTTGTAGTTGTTTACACAATTGTTTGATATGAAGTCTGTGAAGATGGGCTGGCTTTTCTTCCAGTTGCCGGGTGGTCTGTAGAACAGTACACAATTCAAGTGATCGGTCAGGTAGATGTTATGGATTCTAAATGAGGCAATTTCTAGTTGGGGTGTTATGGAGTCGGCAATGGTTTCAGTGGTGAATTATTCTCGGTATATTAGTGCTATGCCTCTGCCTTTCTTTTCTGATCTGGTCCGGTGGGTGATTTTGTAAGCTGGTGGGCATAGTTCAAGGATTATGGGGTCGTTTTGGTTGTGGATCCATGTTTCATTGATAAAGATGAGATCGAGGTTTTCTGAGGTGATCCAATCTGATATTGTTGTTGTTTTGTTAATTATGGACCTAGCATTGATGTAGCCTACCTGGATATTTTGGTATGGGGCTGCTAGGGTTGGTGTTATGTGGATTTTTGTTAGTTGTCGTTCCTTGGGTGGTGTTTGTTTGTTATGGTCATTCCTCCCATTTTGTTGGTGATGTCCATGTTTAAATAGTTTTCCTTTAGTGTGGTGAGTGTCAGTTTGGTGGAGTGTGGAATGCTTGATCAGTCTTTGGTGATTTTGTAGGATGGGTATGAAGTAATGTTCTGTGGGTGGGATGGATAGTGCTAGGTGGATCAGTGAAAGGGAGTAGATTACCAGAAGTATTTTTATTGTGTTCTAATATACTAATGTACTAATATAACATTAGTACATGTGTAATAGCCATGCAACCTTCATAAAATTGCCTTTGAGGTTTGTTTCAATTTTAAGGCTGTTCATTTTTAAACTTCAGAACTATGGTATTTTTCATAAAGCGATATTTTCTTAGGAATTTAACAAAAAACACGCTTTAAAGAATATGGAAAGTCTATTGTCTGCTTGTGTGAAATTCATTTGATTTTCTTTTGGCTTCTTGAAAATTTGCATTATAATTGCTCAAAGTCTCATTCACTATACAAGTTAGAAAATACATTTTTTTTTTAACTGAATGAAGCTGTGTTCATAGAAAACCTCTTAGTTACAAGTCACGATCAGTCAAGCAGTAAATCTGGGTATTGAAATTCTCTCTTTTGTTGTGTTCCCCCAGTTGGGTTGTTTAATCACCCTTGTTTCAAGTATCAGACAAAATATACAAAATTGAACAGACAGAATTCTTACTGCTCTCGGTATTATGAATACATCTGCCTGAAGATCTTCAAGCTTTGTTCTGGTAGTAAACTATTTAAATGCTGCACATGAAAATGGACATCAAAGATAAACCTTTTTCTGCATATAATAATGTTCCAGTTGCCAGCACACTGACAGTCCTTTATCTTTGTTTTTCACTTTGCATAATAACTTCAGAGCAAATTTCTTATCAATGCTACTATTCTATATTAGATACTTTTACATAAACTGCTACAACAGCTTTACAACTGAAGAGGGAAACTTCACAGACATCTTGCTTTTCTGAAGTAGGCTGTGAAAACTGTAAAGCTGTTTATAGATATTCTGCATGCTGCTTCAAATTCATTAATTTGTAATTTTTCAGTTTCTATTTTGTATTTTCTTATCTTTTCATGACTTTTTATTCTTTAATTTTTTACGGCTGCATTTCAATTAAAATTTGTAATCACAATTAATCATGCAATTAAAGTATGTTATTTTTCCCCATCCACTGCAGCTTCTTGTGACTCTGGGCAATGGAGGATTATGTGACTTGCCCAGAGTCACAAGGAGCTGCAGTGGGGAAAAAAAATTACCTTTAATTGTGCGATTAATCACAATTAAAATTTTTATCAAAATGTTGCCCTACATCATGCTTTTCCCGAAATTGAAAGAAATTATGCTGGCGTATAACTCAGAATCAGGAAACCACTCATCACTTTCAGTGTTTCAATGAAAACAGATCTTCAATATGGCTGCCATATTTATTTATTTTTATTTATTTGTTGCATTTGTATCCCACATTTTCCCATCCATCTGCAGGCTCAATGTGGCTTACATTGTTCTGTCATGGCTATCGCCATTCCAGAGTAGAAGATACAATTGTAAATTACATAAAGAACAATAAATAAATAAATAACAGATCTTCAAATTGGCTGCCATATTTAAATAAAATGCTGACTTTCTGTCAACCAATCAGCTCTGAAAAACTTTCACCAGTTTTTTTTAACAACTCTCTATTGAATCTATAATTTTATAATTGATTCTTTGTAGAATTATAGCTATCTTCTTGTTCATTCTACTAAATTAAAAGTCTTAAAAAGCTAAGGTGCCCTTTTACAAAAGTGCAGTAGGGGAAAGCTCCAGCTTGGTGTGTGGCAATTCGGCCCTACCACCAGGCTCCCACCATGTGCCAATTTTGGAGCTAGAAAATATGTTTTAATGTTCTACTGCCGGGGGCATGCCTGGTGGTAATCATTTACCATTGGGCTACCACCGGAGACCCTACTGTCTCCTAAATAGGAGGCAATAAGGGCTCTCCTGGGAAACGGCCAAGTGTTTAACTTACCACATAGCCATTTCCTTCCACAGCTGTGGTAAAAAGGGGTCTTGGTGCACGGCAAACCTGCATGCTGACACCAACATAGGGCCCCTTTTACCGCCATTTGGTAAAAGGGGCCCTAAGGGAATATGAAAACTGCCAGTTAACTGAAAGCCAATCATTATTACAAAGCCTGTTGACTTCACAATAGACATCCAATAAGTCTTCACTAAAAGGTTTTGTGAAAAGAATGCTTTCCATTCAATGTTAATGTTGAAACCAGTAGGTTCTCATGATCAAAGATGATCAATCTAGCACTGTTCTAACCACAACAATCTTCTCACAGTCACCATCCATGACATCAGGAGTTATCCAATCAATAATAAAACACTGTAGGCAGTCAAACATATGTCCAGTAGCAATATGGCCAACTAAAGGCACTTTGTTGAGCTCTCTTTGATGACTAGACCTGTACTTATTCATCCTGATCTTAAATGGGCTGATGGTTTTGCCTACATAGAACTTGTAACATGGATATTTAATTATATAAACAAGAAATGTACTAATACAGTTGGAAAAATATTTAATCAATATAACTTTCCATCAGATAGGTTATAAAATCATTTAACTGTAATGTAATATCACACCTTTTACACTTTCTACATTTCTAATGACCCACGGGTTCAATGATGGACTTCTGCGACTCAGAGTTAGTTTTGCTGGACTTAATATTTCTTTTAAATTTTGGTCCCATGTGTCTGCCATTCTTAGTTTACCTCATACAAAACTCAGATGAACCTGTATAATTTTCCAGTTTTTCCTGAAAATAGACACTGTTATAGGGCTGTCAGAAGAATATTTTAACACAAATGTATGTATCTTATCTTTTAACAGATTGGATCAATTACTCGACAATAAAAAGCTAACCAGGTCTATACATGCTTAACATTTAGGCAGGAGCCACGTGACTGGTGTAAGTGTTATCATCTAAATGCCTGAGATAAACATGTAAATTATAGTATTCTATAATCCCCACCCATGCTCCACCCATGTGAGGTGAGCCAAAATTTCACTTGACTGAATCCATGTTGACTCTGTCCCATTACGCCATGCCTAATGCTGGTGGCTGGTGGCAGGGGGCTGGAGGTGGGAGCAGTGATGTTTTTAGAGGGGAGCAGATTGGTTGTGATCCACCCATGTGTGAGCCCTCTTCCAAATACATGCTATGTACGGTAAGTGGGTATTTGTAGAATAGCATTTAGGCAGAACTTAGGCATTTATGCATGTAATAGGTGTGTAAATGTTAGTACTTATGTTATGGAATTGCCTCCATGACACATACCACCCTTCTGTGCTACACTTTATATATCTGACATAGACTCTATCCTTCAAAATCTTATGAATTTATACATCTGTTAGTTTAGAAGACAGCACAAGCCTGTCTGCATTTTTAGTTTGATTTTTTGCTTCTGCAAACTAATATGGCTATTCCTTAGTAAGTAATAATATAAAGTAGTATAATGTCGAAATCAAATATTTTTCTTAGACAATTCAGAAATGAAACACTGATCCATAACAAGGTGTAAGGAATACTACTTAATTCACCAGATATTTTATTATCTGAGGATGTTTTCAAGCATGCAAATCAACTAAATCGGCCAGGTGATAAATAAATATCTGTATTGTGAAGTGTGACCATGATATCAGTAAGAACAAATCTATCAGTTAATGCATCAGTGACAAGGACTACATCATGCTTGAACTGATACTGCTGCTTTTTGATGCCAATCAATTCCATGTCGAAGAAGTGCTTATACACAGAAAGAACCCTTTGTAAAATACAGTAAGGATGCACAGGTACTGGCAAATATACTTGCACTCATCTAGCGGAGTAGAAATTTTAAAAAGCTGCACATGGAGTAAAAGAGTATTCTGCTCTCCCCAAATCTCTATCTCTTTTTAATTAGTGCTCCCAAAGTCCACATATCCTCAATCCCCTCCTGTGCCAATTTAAACATCCCCTAACCCCCCCTGCAGAAGCATGCACGCCAACCTCCCCAGGGTAGCCTCAAGCAGTCAAGATCTAATCTCCCCAAGCCACATCAAACTCAAGTAGGCACCTTTCCAGAACCCACATCCAGTATGCACTCTTGAGCCCACTTCAGACTCAAGTAAGGACTCCCATCCCAGCACGGATGAAATCTCCACCCAGTGGGGAGCAAAAGCGATCCCCAGTCATTCCTACTTCACCCTGTGACTAGGTTCAAAATGAAACCTATGATCCCTAGTGATATAGTACTATTGCTAGAGGTCAAGCAGCCTAAAAAAGGATGGGAGTCTTCAATGTTGGTGTCGCGTCTCTCGCGCTTGCCGCGCTCTCGAGGACCTTGGCATACCTTCAGGCTTCTTCCCCGGGAGCGCGGGGTTTGTGAGTCCATAGGCCACTACCGTGGAGCGGCAGTGGCAGGCAAAATCACCTTCCAGGTAGAGATGAAACAAGACTGGCCCGGAACCCCGGACTGGAGTTCTACACCGGAAAACTCGGAACTGGAATGCACCGGACGGGTGCGCACTGGAGTGGGGCCCGCTGGACTGGACACACTGGAGTGGCCCCACTGGACTGGAACATACAGGAGTGAAACCCGCTGGACTGGAACACACTGGAGCGGAACCCGCGGAACTGGAACACCCTGGACCTAGGCTTCACCTACACTTGACTGCCTTTCCCCGAGGGTTGAGCCCTCAGGTTCTGGCAGCCAGTAGGACTTACAGGAACAGCAGGAATGAAGATCCAGGAGTGCCCCCTGGCACCTAGGCGAAGGCAAGGCAGACAAGCAGGGACTGTCCGGGTTCTGGCAGTCGGCAGGATTCAACACAATGACTAGTAAACTGTACCCAGGCTAATAGGAACGCTATACCCAGGCAAACCAGTCATACACAGGAACATACACAGAGCAAACTCAGGAGACTTGGAAGGCTATACACCAGCTAACAACTAAGCTGTGCCCAAGCTAACAAGTCATGCACTGGAAACAAACGCAGAACACTAGCAAAGCTTTACACAGGCTACAAGCCAGACGGTGCCTAAGCTGGCTAGTCTGTCACTAGGAACCAACACAGAGAACTAGCAGAGCTATGCACAGGCTACAAGCCAGACGGTGCCTAAGCTGGCTAGTCTGCACCAGGAACAAACACAGAGAACTAGCAGAGCTATGCACAGGCTACAAGCCAGACGGTGCCTAAGCTGGCTAGTCTACACTAGGAACAATCACAGTCTTGGGATAGTGGCTAGCAAGGGCGGCTAGTCTAACACTAGGAACAAACACAGTCTTGGGATAGTGGCTAGCAAGGGCGGCTAGTCTAACACTAGGAACAAACACAGTCTTGGGATAGTGGCTAGCAAGGGCGGCTAGTCTAACACTAGGAACAAACACAGTCTTGGGATAGTGGCTAGCAAGGGCGGCTAGTCTAACACTAGGAACAAACGCAGAGAACTAGCAGAGCTATGCACAGGCTACAAGCCAGACGGTGCCTAAGCTAACTAGTCATGCACTGGAAACAAACACAGAGAACTAGCAGAGCTATGCACAGGCTACAAGCCACACGGTGCCTAAGCTAGCTAGTCATGCACTGGAAACAAACACAGAGAACTAGCAGAGCTATGCACAGGCTACAAGCCACACGGTGCCTAAGCTAGCTAGTCTAAACAAACATAGAACACTAGCAAAGCTATACACAGACTACAAGCCAGACGGTGCCTAAGCTAGCTAGTCTAACAAACATAGAAACTCACACAGAGCAAACACTGAAACTGTGTACAGAGCACTCTATACACCAGGACCTTTAGATGAGATGCAAAGGCCAGGACTGTAGTCTCTAAGTGATTAATAAAGCCCTTCAACACCAGAGCCACAGCTGCAGCAATCACCTTGCAACCAAACAGAGGCTTGACACACAGAGCAGTCAGCCCATAGGAAGGAACAGCGGAAGCCATCTTGGATACTGGCAAAGAGGAGGAGGCGGCAGCCATCTTGGAAGAGGCATAGCCCACACAGGTGAGGTTCAGTAGGGCAATCAGCACACAGAGCCAGAGAGAACCTAAGACAGACACAGACACAGAGACAAGCAGAAGCCAGCACAGACACTGACTCCCAGAAACAGGGTAAGTCTGAGGGTTGTCACGGCCACAGACGGGACAGTTGGTGTGAGTTTGATGTGGGTTGTGGAGGAGATCTTGACCTCTTATGGCAGACTTGGGGAGCGGAACTTAAATGCTTTGGGGATGGGTCAGGAGAGAGGAAATCTTGACCTTTGCATCTGAATCTTCAAGCTGGCACTTTGGTCTCCACATGGGAATACACATATAGTATTTGAGCCCACACAAATTACTCCATATTGCACCCACACTGGGCTAGATTCTACATATGGTGCCTAAAAAATTGGCACCGAAAAATGGTATTCCATAAGCCATGTCTAAAATTCAGCAAATGCCCACGCCTAAATTTATGTGCAGAGTACCCATATTCTGTAATTACACATGTAACTAATAACCATGCCCCTGTTCCACCCATGACTCTCATTTCCGCACCTCCTTTTTGGACCACACTTAAATTTTAGGCATAGATCCTGTGCCTATCTTTATGTGTGTTAGTACCAATTAAATCTAATTAATACCAATAATTGCGTGTTAAAAAAGCCAATGATAGGCACTAATTGGTTCATTTTTCTATTAAATTGCGTGCAAATCAGGAATTTGCTTAAATATGTGTATGTAATTTTTGGTGACCTTTACAGAATCGGGAGACCATCCTGCTTATTTTTGAAAGAGAAGGGCGGCCATCTTCCGACACAAATCGGGAGATGGCCGGCCTTCTCCTAAACCCGGCCAAATCGGTATAATGAAAAGGCGATTTTGTCCAGCTTCAACTGCTTTCCGTCGCAGGGCCGGCCAAAGTTCAAGGGGGCGTGTTGGCAGGGTACCGAAGGCGGGACAGGGGCGTGGTTAAGAGATAGCCGGCTTCAGCCGATAATGGAAAAAAGAAGGCCGGCTCTGACGAGCACTTGGCCGGCTTTACTCGGTCCATTTATTTTTAGGACCAAGCCTCAAAAAAGTGCCCCAACTGCCCAGATGACCACCAGAGGGAATCGGGGATCACCTCCCCTTACTCCTCCAGTGGTCACCAACCCCCACCCACCCAAAAAAATAATATAAACATTTTTGTGCCAGCCTCTATGCCAGCTTCAAATGTCATACCCAGCTTCATCACAGCACTATGCAGGTCCCTGGAGCAGTTTTTAGTGGGTACTACAGTGCACTTCAGGCAGGCGGACCCAGGCCCATCCCCCCACCTGGTAAATGGGAACCCTCCAAAACCCACCCGAAACCCACTGTACCCACATGTAGGTGCCCCCGTTACCTTTTAAGTGCTATGGTAGAGTTGTAGAGTTGTGGGTAGTGTGTTTGTGGGCTTTTGGAGGGCTCAGCACCCAAGGTAAGGGAGCTATGCACCTGGGATCAATTTGTGAAGTCCACTACAGTGCCCCCTAGGGTGCCCGGTTAGTGTCCTGGCATGTGAGGGGGACCAGTGCACTATAACTGCTGGCTCCTCCCATGACCAAATGGCTTGGATTTGGCCGGGTTTGAGATGGCCGGCATTAGTTTCTATTATCGGCGAAAACCAATGGCGGCCATCTCTAAGTGTGGTCCAAATGTTGAGATTTGGCCGGCCCCGACCGTATTATCGAAACGAAAGATGGCCGGCCATCTTGTTTCGATAATACAGTCGGGTATGCCGCTTTATGGGGCCAGCCTTAAAGATGGCCGCCCTTGTAGATGGCTGGCCCCATTCGATTATGCCCCCCACATCCCTCTAAATTTATATGTGGTATGATTTTCTACGTGCAAATAGCAGCTTTCCAAAACCTCTGTTTGTATATGTAGCAGTTCTACATGTGTGAAAGCTGCTATTTACACATAGAAATGCTTCTATATAAGACCATATTGCCTATGAGACACTTCTGCAATGGAGTTTAGAGCAGGAGATGGGTCTTGTGTTCTTTATTCTCATCATATTCTATGCTCCCCTGTCTTCTGTTTTATTCTTATTTTTTCTTTCTTTTGTTTGCTCTTGAATCTTATTTTTCCCATTTCTCTATTTATATTTTTAGTGCTTGTCACAATATGTTAAAAGGCATGTTTAGTATCAATTTGTCTGTCAATTTAGATAGTAACTGCCACTAATGTATGTTGATGAGGTCCAAAATTGAAAGAGGGGGGAGTTATTACATTGTATGCTGATGTTAGAAAATCAAAGTAAATGCATAGATTTCACTTTGTTCCTTGTTCCCACAATTAAATTAATGATTTAATTGTTAGTACCTAATCGTTAGGTGCATTTACAGTGCCAATGAATTGACCAATTCTTCATTAATTACTTCTGTTTATAAACATCCATGATTTGTACCATAGTATATTCTGGAAATTATACTAAACGTGTATACTCTTAAAGATATATATAGCATTTAGAAGCTAGTTCACTAATGTATTTTTCACATTAAGAGGTTGGTGTGCTGTATTGCAAAGTTTCTTCAGTAAAACAACGAATGTATGAAAAATAGACAAAATCCTCCAAAACACAAAAAAAATATCAAAATGACATAATTTGGTGATTTTCTTTTTTCATGTGTTGGTCCCTTTTACAAAAAGCTTCACAAACTTTACCTTTGTAAATAGTAAATTATTTTGCATAATCTGCTACATGTAAAAGTTTAAATTCATTATCAATGATCTGTTGCAATGCAAAATAGCATAAAACAGCTAATTAAGGGGAAAGGGACTTGATATACCACCTTTCTGTGGTTTTTTCAACTACATTCAAAGTGATTTACATAGTATATATAGATACTTATTTGTACCTGGGGTAATGGATGGTTAGGTGACTTGCCCAGAGTCACAACGAGCTGTAGTGGGAATTGAACCCACTTCCCCAGGATCAAAGTCTGCTGCACTAACCATGAGGATACTCCTCCACTTAACAATGAGTTTTACTAAAAACCAGTGCATGAGTATTTAAATAATAGATTTTTTTGATAGAGTGGAGATACTTACCTGTAGCAGATATTCTCCGAGGACAGAAAGCCATTAATTCTTACATGTGGGTGATGTCATCTGCATCACCTGATGCAGAAAGCTTTTATAGTATACTCTGCCTTTAAGAGCTTGTGAAAGCTCTCCCACCGTGCATGCGTGAGTGCCCTCCCACCTGCCATGAAAGCGCAGGACCACCAGTACAGTAAAAATGTTGAACAGGACAAATCCTAAGGGAGGTGGGAGTGTTTGTGA
Source organism: Microcaecilia unicolor (assembly GCF_901765095.1). Classification (NCBI taxonomy): domain Eukaryota; kingdom Metazoa; phylum Chordata; class Amphibia; order Gymnophiona; family Siphonopidae; genus Microcaecilia; species Microcaecilia unicolor. Next base: position 528,304,478 of record NC_044031.1, read on the forward strand.
GAATTAATGGCCTGCTGTCCTCAGAGAATACCTGCTACAGGAAAGTATCTTCACTTTCTCCGAGAGCAAGCAGGAGAATTTCCACATGTGGGAATCCCAAGCTACCAGGCTCACCGAAAACAACAACAGTAGGACAATTGGAACTCACAACGATGAGTTTTAGTTCAACTTAATCTGAAACAATATACAAATGGTGTGAAAATGCAGCCTGGAAGAACAAAATGGACCTAGGAGGGTGGAGTTGGATTCTAGATCCCAAACAAATTCTGCAGAACTGTCTGTCCAAACTGACTATCATGTCAGGATCTTGCTCGAGGCAATAGTGAGATGTGAATGTGTGGACTGGCAAAGAGTTCCAGAGCTTAACTATTCGTTGCATGAAAACAATATTTCCTCCTATTTGTATTTCCATGTAACTTCCTCAAGTGTCCCCTAGTCTTTGTACTAAACTAGGTCCAGCAGTGCCTGCTGTTAAAACTAGGAGGAAAAGAGTTTGGAGATTAGTTGATAAAGTTTGCTTCTTTATATTTTTATTCTGCCTATCACTAACCTATAATTCCTTCTTTAAATCCCAACCTTTAAGTTCCCAAAGCACAAGGCAAAATAGTGTTCACTTACCAGAGTAATGTTCTCTTCTCTCAGAACTTCTCAGAAAGCAAGTTAATTGGGACCTTTCCTCTTTATATAGTTTTGAATCTAAGGGGACTGCTTCAAACAGACCCTTTCAAGCTAACTCAGTAATCAGATTGCTCTTAATAACCTCTGCAAATATTTTACTTCCTCATACCTTAATTAACACCTTAAATCAGGTCAGTAGCAGTGCTACCTCTCCAGAAACCAAAGAACAGAAAATAACTGTCTTTCAGAACAAGATTTGAGCCTTCTTACTTTCCTTTTAAAGTTCTTTGGCTGTTAAGTTTCTATCTCTAGAAAAAGGTTCAGTTTAAAACTATGGGAAAAGTGTCTACTTCTAGAGAAAATTTCAGTTTAAAACTATGGGAAAAGGATTATACACCATGGAAACTAGTTAATAATGCTTGCTTTTCTCTCTCTCTCTCTTTTTTTCTCTCCTAAGACTAAACTAGGACCTGCAGTGCCTGCTAGAGTCTATCTGTTAATGCTGTCGTACAAAGTTCAAGCTTTAAAACTAAGGGGGAAAGAGTATGGAGATTGCTTTTTTTATATATATATTTGTATTCTGCATATCACTAACCCACAATTCCTCCTTTAAACTCCAATCTTTAAGTTCCCAAAACACAAGGCAAAATAATATTCACTTACCAGAGAAATGTTCTCAGAACTTCTCAGAAAAGAAGTTAAGTGGGACCTTTCCTCTTTATATAGTTCTGAATCTCAAAATGAATCAGAGAAAATATTTCTTCACTCAATGTGTAATTAAACTCTGGAATTCATTGCCAGAGAATGTAGTAAAAGCAGTTAGCTTAGCGGGGTTGAAAAATGGTTTGGATAGCTTCCTAAAAGAAAAGTCTATAAGCCATTATTAAAATGGACTTGGGGAAAATCCGCTGCTTATTTCTTGAATGAGCAGCATAAAATGTACTGTTTGGGGATCTTGCTGGGTACATGTAACCTGGATTGCCCACTGTTGGAAACAGTATGCTAGGCTTGATGGATCTTCAGTCTGTCCCAGTATGGCAATACTTATGTTTTTATTTTCTTATGTACGTAATGTCTGTATCATATTACCCCAGCCTCTCCTTTCATCCAAGATATATATGTTCAGGTCCTCAAGTTTCTCTTCATACATCTTGTGATGCAATCCCCATACCATTTTTGTCACTTTTCTCTGAACTGTTTCAAGTTTTTTTTAATGTCCTTAGCAAGATATGGCCTCCAAAACTGAACTCAATACTCCAAGTGGGGCCTCACCAATGACTTGTATAGGGGAATCAACACCTCTTTTCTTCTGCTGGTTATACCCCTCTCTATGCAGTATAGCATCCTTCTGGTCATGGCCACCGCCTTGTCACAGTGTTTCATCACTTTGATATCCTCAGACACCATAGCCTCAAGGTGATGCCATTATTTTTCCTACCACTGATGTGAGGCTTACCAGCCTGTAGTTTCCCCACGTCTTCCGTGCCCCCGCTTTTGCGAAGAAGGACCATATCCGCTTGTCTCCAATCCCACGGAACCTCTTGGATTTTGAGACCAGTGGATGTGGTCCCTCTTCACAAAAGTAGGGACAGGGAAGAAGTGGGAAACTACAGGCCAGTAAGCCTCATATTTGTGGTAGGAAAAGTATTGAATTTGCTGCTGAAGGAAAAGATAACTTTCTAGAATCCAAGGTTGCAGGATTCGTGGCAACATGGTTTTACCATATATATCAAGGCACCAAGTTATAGATTTGCCCCAATAGTGTCTTCATGAGAAATATTTGCATCACTATGAAAAGTAGTCTATGAAAGTATAATGAAAACCTGACCCACAGCAGTAAATGTGAATTGAATTTTGTACTCTTTCAAAAAGTACAAAGACCAAAGGACACTCAATAAAATTACATGGAAATACTTTTAAAACAAATAGAGGAAATATTTTTTCACTCAAACAATAGCTAAGCTCTGGAACTTGTTGCAGTGAAGAACTGCTCAATCAGAACACTTTTCTGTAACCTGGACATGCCAATTAACAGCTCTAAATACAGACATCTATCTTTTTGAACATGGGCATTTCTTCCCTTTCTACAATCAGAGTTGGCCCCTCCCTAGTCCTACCCAAAGCATGCCCAGACCATGCCCTCTTATATGGATGTATTGCAGTTTTAGACGTCCATATTCTGGTTTCTAAAATTGGGTTTTGGACATCTAAATGCTGGTTTTCAGACATCAAAAACATGAAGGACAATTGACTGGTTGATAAAATTGTAACATTACCTTAGGAAGAGATTTAGGATGTGTATGCATAATAGCCCTTTTGTCATAAAATCTACAAACATTTTACAAAAAAAATGGTTATAAATCACTAAGGCCTGGAGATCACTGGCTTGGCTCCTTGATATTCAGAAGTTTGGCAAAAAAAAAAAATATATTCAAAGCACATATCAAGATCTATATAAGCAGATTTTTTTAACCCAGCATCCCCCTGAAGTTTGTGTTTTTCCATCCTGTGCAGTTCCAGAAATCACAGCTATGTTGGGTAAATCAAGTCTTTCAATATACTCCTCCTACACTTACCAGTTGAATAAAATACTATAATTTACACAAAAGTCTAACAGAAATTATACAGTCTTAAGCAATGCAGTATCTTAGAAGCACTTTCTACAAAGCTACACTTAATGCAATTCTATATGATTTTCTAATTGCCTCAAGTGTATAATCAATTAGTTATATTAGATTTTCATGTTCTGTTATGACATCAAAATCATGTTTATACATTTGCTGCTTTCAGTTATCAGATGGGAATACAATATATTTGTCAAGTACAAGTAGTTTGAGGAGCTAAGACATTGGAGAGCCACCTAATTAGTCATTACAGTTTGATAGATGTCAATTAATAGGCATAGGTTGACAGTTTGGACTGAAAACATTCAGTAATAATAGATATTGCTGAGCATACTCAGGGTATTATAATCATCCATGCTTTGTATATATCTCCAGTCCACAAAGGGCCAGATTCTATATATGTTGCCTAGAAAACATTTCCACCTAAGCTTATTCTATAAGTGGCTCCTAGATTTAGGTGCAGTATATAGAATATGCTTCATTGATATCCTAGCGCCTAAAACTCCGCACCTCCATTTACATCAATGAAAATGTGGCATAAATCCTGGCTCGTAGATTTAGGCGCAGAGGGCCATATTCATTAACAACGCACATAAATTTTGGAACGCCCATGAAACACCCATTTCCCCACCCATAACCACACCTCTTTTTGCCTGTGTGCATTCAAATTTAGGCGCAGTACATTTCAGAATACGCTTAGGGAGTTGTGCACATAAATTCAAATTATTGCCAATTAGTGCTGATTGGCTTGTTAAGCCAATTAAGTTACATGCGCTGTTACAGAATACACTTGGATTTCGGCACAAAATGCTAGGTGTGCTATATAGAATCCAGGGGGAAAGTGTGTTTGCAGACATATATCAGCGGCGTAGCCAGACTTCGGCGGGAGGGGGGTCCAGAGCCCGAGGTGAGGGGGCACATTTTAGCCCCCCTCTCCGGCGCCGCCGAGCCACCGCCACCACCACCAACAACAACTTTGACCCCTCCCTGCCTACGACCCTCTCGACTCCCCCCCTCCCACTGCCAACCCTCCCCAGCTGCCGCCATTGCCTACCTTTGCTGGCGGGGGACCCCAACCCCCACCAGCCGAGGTCCTCTTCTTCCGGCGCAAGGCCTTGTTCTGTTTCTGAGTCTGATGTCCTGCACGTTGTACGTGCAGGACATCAGACTCAGAAACAGAACGAAGCCTTGCGCCGGAAGAGAACCTCAGCTGGCGGGGGTTGGGATCCCCCGTCAGCAAAGGTAGGCGATGGCGGGTTGGGGGCGGGAGGGTGGGTCGAGAGGGTCATTTGCAGGGGAGTCCAGGGCCAAATCTATGGGGGCCCAGGCCCCCGTGGCCCCACATAGCTACGCCACTGATATAGATAGATTGATAGCTATAATTCTGTATTTTGAAACTGTAGGAGGATCCATCATAGAAAAGCTGATAATGCCCTTCCTTTTCCCTATACTTTTGTCTACAAAGACTGGTTATCCCAAATATTTGTTTGGTTTTATTCATAAAATAGGTACTAACAGTGCCCATATACAAGGTGTACTCTGGTCTGAAAAATAAAAGATAAAGGAAATATTTAAGGGGGGGGGGGGGAAGGAGAGTTATCAACATGAGCTATTGTTAAGAAGTTATTTTACTAGTAACTAAGGGTCCTTTTACAAAACTGAGGTACACACTAGCATGTGCTTACTGCAGTAAAAAAAAGGCCTTACTGCGAGACGTGCTCAGACGTCCCATAGTAATTTTGTGATCAGCGCGTGCTTCCTACGTGCTAAAAAATAGATTTTATATTTTTTAACACTGGAAGTGGGTCAGGGTGCAGAGAGTAGGCATGTTCTGCATTAATCAGCAGAGCTACATTGCCAAGCACTGACTGATTAGCATGTGATTAATGCGTGTGCCCTTACCACCTGCAAAACAAGTTGCGGTAGGACCTCACACGCTAATGGTTGTGTACTAATGGGAAAATTATTGTGTGGCCATTAATTAAAATAAAAAAATAGAAAAAAGTACCCATTTTACCCATGCAGTAAAAATGGCTTTAGTGTGCGAGAATGACCCACACAAGGACGTGGTAAGGCCACTTTTTACCACAGTTTGGTAGAAGGGCCTAAGTTTCATTGCATAAAATGGGACTTATGCTAAAATTGCATGAGTTAGAATAACATAATATGTCTTAATGATAGTCCACACTAATAACAACCACTCTTAGAGGCCCTTTTGCTAAGGTGCTGTAGTTCTAATGTGGGCCTACTGTGTGCTAAAAAGGCACTACGGCAGGACGCACTGAGGCATGCCATTGTAGTTTCCCGCTCAGTGCGTACTAATCTCATACTGGAAAGTATTTTTCTTTTCCAGCGCTGGAGGTGTACCCATGGGCGGAGCGTAGGCATGCCTGTGCTAATTGGATAATGTGGGCACATTGCCACATGCTACCCAATTAGCATGGGATCCCTTACTACCTCCTAAATAGGTGACAATAAAGGCTTTCATGGTAATGGGCATGTGCTAATGGAGAAATTATTGAGTGGACATTACAAAAAAAAGTATTGAATGTGGCCAATTTACTGACACACTAAAAGTGGCCGGAGTGCATTAAAAAAAACCTCGTACTGACAGCAGCGCTGGACACTTTTTAGGGCGGCTTGGTAAAGGGACCCCATAATGCAGCAAATTAGTTGAATATCATACATCATCTTTTACGATTGTAAATTCTAATCACACAGAATAAAAGCAGCACACATATATTGACTATAGGTAATAATTGTTTGTATTTTGTTAAATTCAACATTAAATATTAGAATACACAGACAAATATTTCGGGTGTGGGGTGGGAGAGGGGGGAAGTTTCCAAAGTACACCTTCATGGGCAATGTTATGCTGTCCGAGTATCAGTTGATGATATAGAGGCACTCTTGACTTCCAGACACTTTCTACTATAACTTTTAGCATTAAATCCTTTCTGTACTGATAGTAGACTTACTCAGACAGGTTCTGAAGTTACCATCATGAAGGTTATTTGGACAATGAAGAAAAATCATTTGACAAATGCAAATTGTGGGTTCTACATATAACTATGAGTGGTTATGTAATGCAATGTGTGTGACTAGGCTAGTGAATTACTAATTTTTGTTCATGTCTATCCTTATGAAACAGACAGTGCCATAGGACATACATAAAATTGTCCTGACTTTGAAGGAATGCCTTTCTATCAAAAGATGATTTGAAAAAGTATCATTAAACTGTTTTCTGTGTCCTGAAGTATCAATTTCTTTCAGAGTACCATGATTATCTCCCATAGGGGCTCAATGTGGGAAATGGGTGCTCAGGTTGGGACTTTCACAATTCCCTGGTATTTTACAAAAGGCTCTGCTGAACATGGAGCCTTCAGTAAAATTTGTTCAATTTAGGCCTGCTGGATAAGGAGTATGTTTAAGTTTGATTTAAAAAAAGATTAAAAAAGGAGTAGACATATTCAAAAGTTGATATAAACCACAGAAATTTTAGGGTCCCTTTTGCTAAACCATGCTAAGGGCTAGATTCTATATATATTGCCTAAAAAATCTGCAGCAAAAAAAAAAAATAATAACAGCGCTATTCTGTAGGTGTGTCATGTGCAAGGAATGGGTGGCGATGTATTATCAAGCTAGTATGTTCAAATTAGCACATACTAACCGGATAAGGCAGACTCTGATTACTGCAACTTGCTTCTCACAGATCTCCCACTAAACCATCTTTCTCCCCTTCAATCTTTTCAAAATTCTACAGCATGACTTATCTTCAAAACTGACACTGTACTTATATAAGCCTCTCTTCAACTCACTTTATTGGCTTCCTATCCATTTCTGTATCCAGTTCAAGCTTCTCTTATTCACATTGGGGTCAATATTCAAAGTGATTTAACCAGCCAGAAATGACTCCTGGCCAGTTTAATCACTGGTGCAGGGCTATCCACTGATATCCAGCACCAGTTAACTGGTTAATGCTACTGAATATCACCACAGACCACTAAAGTGAGAGCTGGCTTTTTCTAGAGGTTTTGGGGTGGAGTTCACACTTACGCAGTTAAGTGCTGATAACCAGCAGAAGAGGCAATAATCCGCAAACCAACGTAGCAGCAAAGAAAGAAGCAGACCATAAAGGGGAAACGGGAAATGGGACTTGATATACCACTTTCTGAGGTTTTTGCAACTACATTCAAAGTGGTTTACATATATTCAGGTACTTATTTTGTACCAGGGGCAATGGAGGGTTAAGTGACTTGGCCAGAGTCACAAGGAGCTGCAGTGGGAATTGAACTCAGTTGCCCAGGATCAAAGTCCACTGCACTAACGACTAGGCTGAACAAATTTATTAAGAGTGACACCCGTCGTGGCCATGTTACGCCCTAAGGCTACGCCAGGAGTTGAAAAGTATTGGGGATGAAGCCTCCAGCACTCCTCTAATAGTTAAAAATCAATCCAAAATTGCAAAGCAGCTCTTCTATTCAGAGAAGCAGATTCAGCACCTCACTAACAGCACGTCGGTTGTCTGTCTTAATAAATTTGTTTAGCATTTCATTCTTTTTGGTCTTCTTTCTTTGCTGTTAAGTGTTGATACTCAGCAGTTAGGGCCTCTTTTATCAAGCTGCGCTAGTGGTTCTATCACAGCAATGCCAACAAAGCCCATTAACAATACCACACCGAGGACCACTGGTGCAGTTTGATAAAAGAGGCTCTTAACCACTTACGTTAAGTGGCTATACTGTACCATATAAAACTCAGTCCTATCTTTATGTGGTGTTACTTAGGCAGTTAAGTGCTGAATAGCCAGCTGCATAAACCCAGATATTCAATGCCGGTGCCTGGACAAGGCCTAGCTTTGAATATCCATGAATAATGCCACCCACAACTAAAAAAATGCTGTTATGATTCTACTGAGTCAGGCAGGGGAATGACTGGGACTCGCTTCTGATTGGCCTGTCAGGGATTGAGCTGACATCTGAAGCAGCAGAAGTCAGAAGTCAGATCTATATAAACTTACCTCTCCCTACAGCGGACCCTAGCATTAATTCCTGTCAGCTGAGCTCTGGTTCTCTTACTCTGTCTGTGCTCATGGCACAGTGTATATTTTGAGGAGTTTTGCTTGCTCTCCTTTTGTTTGTGGTCTCCGTGTGTGTGTGTGTGTGTGTGTGTGTGTATGCTGGTTGTAACCAGCGTCAGTGTGTCCTTGATTGCTTCTCTGCAGGGCAGCTGGGTCTGTCTTCTACCTCGTTTCTCCCTGTCTGTGTTAGGCAGCCTTTCTGTCTGTGGTAAGCTCGTTCCTGCATTGTTTGTTTAAGTTTCCCTTTACACAGTGTTAACCCTCTATGTGCAGTGCTTGGTATTTCCCTTCTGTGAGCGCTGCCTCTGTTAGGCAGTCTTTCACTAGTGTCTGCCTTATCCCTTTCTGTACGCAAGTCCGAAAAATATTTTTCATTTCTGACGCAAGTCAGCTACGTGCGTCAAGTGGCATTTGACACGCGCAGGTCATTACCGCCCAGTTACCGCATGAGACCTTACCACTAAGTCAATGGTTGGCGGTAAGACCCAAAATGGGCGTGTGGCAATTTTCACTTTGCCGCACATCCATTTTCGGCAAAAATTAAAAAAGGCATTTTTTGTAAGTGCGCTGAAAATAATTCTGTGTGCGCCCAAAACATGCATCTATACTACCACAAGCCATTTTTCAGCGCACCTTAGTAAGAGGACCCCTATGTATGGTGCTTGCACATGAGTGGTGCTGTGATCTTGGGGGGGGGGGGCAATGCTGCACACTCACCTTGCCAAGATGCCTCTGATGGTTCTCCATGCCCTCATGGAGACATTGTGGGGGGGACAAGTGGTGGTGGTATTTAAATATTTGTCTTCTGTGCCTGAGGCACAGTAGAACTAGGAGCGCTGTCTCTAGGACAGTGAAATTGGACTCACTAAGCAGAGACATGACTGTGTCCACTGAGGAACGTTCCTCCATGTTCAGAGGTATATATACACATTTTGCACATGGAGGGAATGTCCTGCCATTGCCGTGGACGTTTTCTCGACATGGGACCAGTTCCACCATTGCATGTTTTGCATAGTGCATTTTTGGAGTGTCCTTTATCAAAATGTTTTTTTTTCTTCCATTATGAACTTGTGCTTTTAGACTTTTTCTGATAAACGTTTATTTTGCCTTTTGGACATTATATCGAACATGCCCCTCTTGATATACTACATTTACAACAAAGTGATAAAAGAAATCAATGCAGGGATAATTCTATAAATTCAGCATAAACATTAACATGCCAAATACAGAGGTACAGTGGTGGAAATAAGTATTTGATCCCTTGCTGATTTTGTAAGTTTGCCCACTGACAAAGACATGAGCAGCCCATAATTGAAGGGTAGGTTATTGGTAACAGTGAGAGATAGCACATCACAAATTAAATCCGGAAAATCACATTGTGGAAAGTATATGAATTTATTTGCATTCTGCAGAGGGAAATAAGTATTTGATCCCCCACCAACCAGTAAGAGATCTGGCCCCTACAGACCAGGTAGATGCTCCAAATCAACTCGTTACCTGCATGACAGACAGCTGTCGGCAATGGTCACCTGTATGAAAGACACCTGTCCACAGACTCAGTGAATCAGTCAGACTCTAACCTCTACAAAATGGCCAAGAGCAAGGAGCTGTCTAAGGATGTCAGGGACAAGATCATACACCTGCACAAGGCTGGAATGGGCTACAAAACCATCAGTAAGACGCTGGGCGAGAAGGAGACAACTGTTGGTGCCATAGTAAGAAAATGGAAGAAGTACAAAATGACTGTCAATCGACAAAGATCTGGGGCTCCACGCAAAATCTCACCTCGTGGGGTATCCTTGATCATGAGGAAGGTTAGAAATCAGCCTACAACTACAAGGGGGGAACTTGTCAATGATCTCAAGGCAGCTGGGACCACTGTCACCACGAAAACCATTGGTAACACATTACGACATAACGGATTGCAATCCTGCAGTGCCCGCAAGGTCCCCCTGCTCCGGAAGGCACATGTGACGGCCCGTCTGAAGTTTGCCAGTGAACACCTGGATGATGCCGAGAGTGATTGGGAGAAGGTGCTGTGGTCAGATGAGACAAAAATTGAGCTCTTTGGCATGAACTCAACTCGCCGTGTTTGGAGGAAGAGAAATGCTGCCTATGACCCAAAGAACACCGTCCCCACTGTCAAGCATGGAGGTGGAAATGTTATGTTTGGGGGGTGTTTCTCTGCTAAGGGCACAGGACTACTTCACCGCATCAATGGGAGAATGGATGGGGCCATGTACCGTACAATTCTGAGTGACAACCTCCTTCCCTCCGCCAGGGCCTTAAAAATGGGTCGTGGCTGGGTCTTCCAGCACGACAATGACCCAAAACATACAGCCAAGGCAACAAAGGAGTGGCTCAGGAAGAAGCACATTAGGGTCATGGAGTGGCCTAGCCAGTCACCAGACCTTAATCCCATTGAAAACTTATGGAGGGAGCTGAAGCTGCGAGTTGCCAAGCGACAGCCCAGAACTCTTAATGATTTAGAGATGATCTGCAAAGAGGAGTGGACCAAAATTCCTCCTGACATGTGTGCAAACCTCATCATCAACTACAGAAGACGTCTGACCGCTGTGCTTGCCAACAAGGGTTTTGCCACCAAGTATTAGGTCTTGTTTGCCAGAGGGATTAAATACTTATTTCCCTCTGCAGAATGCAAATAAATTCATATACTTTCCACAATGTGATTTTCCGGATTTAATTTGTGATGTGCTATCTCTCACTGTTACCAATAACCTACCCTTCAATTATGGGCTGCTCATGTCTTTGTCAGTGGGCAAACTTACAAAATCAGCAAGGGATCAAATACTTATTTCCACCACTGTAAATGATTAGCATATGTATACGTATGTGCACTTATATGTGCATAAATGCTGAAAGTCTGCCTGAGACCTATTCTGTAAATAGGCACATAGTTTACATAGCATGTACTTAACAGGTAAATGTACACAGGGATGAAATCTTGGCAGAGCATGGGTGGGACTTACATGTCTGCAATTTATAGAATGCTATAGTTATGTGCATATGTCTGACATTTTGGTGCAAGCATTTACACCAGTTCTATGGCTGGTGTAACCGCGGGCTGGTCATTTCATGTCAATTGGTCCCGGTGGTCCCTGCGCAACCATCATGGATTTTGATGAAATTTTCTGTGAACATTCATACATGTCCCCAATGAACATTGGTAAAATTTTACGTTCGCTGATGCAATACTTGCTGAGATATGGTAATCTGTTTGACCCCATACTGCAGCAGTTGCGCAGGGACCAGCAGACCACTTGACATGGAATGACAATGCCTAACCCAGTTATGCTGGTATTCGATGAAGAAAAGTGGGCACCTACTTTCCTTTATAGAATAGGCTCCAATCAGGTGCCTCCAGACACCTATGTATAGTTTGTGAAGATGAGGCTTCTCCTCCTGCTCTCCAGCAGGCCTCACTGGCCTGTGGCTCCTGAGCAGGACTATGGCTAGTGTCTTCCCAGCACCCTGAACACACCAACCTTCAGGATCCTAGGTCCCTTGTTCACTCAGGGTGACCTTGTTCTTAATATGCAAATTAGATGTAGATTAGACAGTCCTCAATAACAGCATATTCATCAGGCAGCTCTTTATTCCAGCCCCCTGGGCACACTTCTTCCAGCTTAAACACTTTCACAGGTCTTCCCACTGAGCCCTCACACACAGACACCTGGGCCCAGTGCTAACAGCCCCTCTGGCCTGAACAGGATATTCTTCCCCCACTCTGTGGGTAAAGCTCTGTCCTCCAGCCCCTGGCTGCTAGTTCCCTGTTCTTAATACATAGTTCTATCCACAACACAGTTCATCAAAAGTCCACAGAGTCCAGCCAGTACCTTCAAGGGGATCTTCTTCCACCAGCTGCCAGGTCTCCAGCTTCTCTCTATTCTCTTTCCTTTCACAAACTCAGGTAGGTATAAGGAGGTTGATTAGTTTATCCACCCCATTAGGCTCTTCCCCCTAATTCCAGGCAGAACCCAGCCCATAACAACTTACTCCTGTTTCTAGCCCAGGACTCTCCTTGGTTCTAGCAACCTCCACCTGGACATTCCCTTACTGGCTCCCTCTAGTGACTCCTCAGTAATAACATGACCTGGACATTATTCCCCCATTTCTATGGGACCAGCGTCCTCTAGTGGCCTACCCAGGATATGACAGCCCCTTATTCTTCACAAGTTGCACTGTTATAGAATTGCCCTTAACGTGACCACTTCTCTATTGAGTGGCACTGTATCTCTGTTCTGCTCTATTCATCGAACCTGATGAACTACTTCTATCACATAATTCATTCTATGACTTCCCCCTTATCTAATAGCCCTTTGAATTCTCTCTCAGTTCCCTAACCCTCAGCCACCATACTGTAAATAGCTAGGCTGCCTTCATATTTAGTGATAATATTGTCACAACATAACAGAATTTAACAGTTGTGGAGTCTGGAAGAAGTTAAACTATCATATAAAGAAAGTTCCACTGTGCATGCAGACAGTGTATACGATCTAGAAGGGGCACGTCAGGCAAATGAGTAATTGGATTGGCAGAATGCCCCCTGGTGTTTTAATAATTTGATTTACAGCATCTCTGGACAGAATTATAGCTTTTCTAAAACTGCTTGTCTGCACGTTATTTGGACATTTCAGAGAGGAAACTTTTGATGATGTCTTTGGGTCCTATAGAATAAAATAAAATTGGAATTATTCCTGAACTATTATTGCTCAGTGGCATTTTTTTGTTGTGCTTGTGAAATAAAATATATTTTGAAAGCATTATTATGCTGCTATTATTTTCTTACTAACACAGAAACGAGTCAGCATGAAGGCATATCCTAAACATTAAGGAATGTCTTCCATTATTTGAAATCTATTGGGGAGCATTCCTGTCCAATCAAATGCAGATGCAATTATTCATTATTAATATATATTTATACAAGGGCAGTTATTTGGGCAAAATATGACATGTTTTATATAAGGACTAGCCGTTGAGCCTGTAAAAACGGGCTAGTAAAGGAAGGAGGGTTTGAAAGGCCCCCCCCCCCGGATAGGTCACCGCCGCCCCTCCCCCCCGGAGTCGCCATCGCCGCCCCCCCCCCCCCCCGGAGTCCCCTCCGCCACCCCTCCACCCGGGCTGGGTACCTGGCTTCACTATTCAAACCGCCGGAACGCAGCACACAGCTCATCTGAGCTGCCGTCGGCCTTCCTTCTTCTCTGCGTGTGTTCCGCCCTCGTGTGATGTAACGGCGGCGAGGGCGGGACACAGGCAGGTAAGGAAGGCCAACGGCAGCTCAGCTGAGCTGTATGCTGCGTTCCGGCGGTTTGAATAGTGAAGCCAGGTACCCGGGCTGGGTGGAGGGTGGGTGGCGGCGGCGACTCCGGGTGGGTGGGGGGAGCGGTAGCGGCAACCCTGGGGGGGGAGCGGTGGAGACAGCGGTTCCCTCACTCGCAGGTGCGCAGGTTCCCTCTCTGTCACGCCCCCGTCATCACGTATTGACGCGGGGGCGGGACAGAGAGGGTCTGTACTGCGCATTTGCAAGTGAGTACGTCTCTTGCCATTTATATGTTTGATGTGCTTTTCTTAGCTGAACAGCAATATGTCTGAGAAAATTTATATATCTTTTTCATACAATATTGTACAAGATGATTTACAGATCTAAAACATCAAAACAGTATAACATACAAAAAAACTGACCCATCTTTGTATTGTCCCAAGTTGTGTCTGCACCTCAAATACTGTGTGCTATTCTGGTCATTGCATCTACTACTACTACTTAACATTTCTAGAGCGCTACTAGGGTTACGCAGCGCTGTACAAATTAACAAAGAGGGGCGGTCCCTGCTCATTATCAATATGAGGAAAGGCTAAAGTGGCTAGGGTTCTTCGGCTTGGAGAAGAGACGGCTGTGGGGAGATATGATAGAGGTCTATAAACTACTGAGTGGAGTAGAATGAGTATATATGAATCACATGTTTACTCTTTCCAAAAATACTAGGACTAGGGGGCATGCAATGAAGCTACAAAGTAGTACATTTAAAATTAATTGGAGAAAATATTTCTTCACTCAATGTGTAACTAAACTCTGGAAGCTGTTGCTAGAGTATGTGGTAAAAGCAGTTAGCTGAGCAGGGTTTAAGAAAGATTTGGATAACTTTCTAAAAGAAAAGTCCATAAGCCATTATTAAGACCATTATTAAGATGGACTTGGCAAAACCCACTTTATAGGATAAGCAGTGTAAAATCAGTTTTACTGTTCTGGGATGTTGCCAATTACTTGCGACCTGGATTGGCCACTGTTGAAAACCACCAATAATCCACCTCTCCTTGTTGATTCTCAGTTTAGAGGAAGCTGAAAACCCAGAAGGTGTCAACTGATTACTCACCATGACATCCATGATGATTCAGTGATACACAAGATACCAAACTTCTAAGTCAATAAATCCTGCAAGATAACAATTTTATTTTTAACCAATCTACTACTACTTATCATTTCTATAGCGCTACTAGACGTACGCAGCGCTGTACACTTGACTAAATAAACATTTACAGGCCATGCGCTGGTACAATATTATATGGCTTACAATTAATTGAGATGAGCGCTCTCTCTCCCTTTTAACATGATTAGTAACTGAGGCAAGGTAACCATTTCTACCCTGCCCTATTACAACCGGAATAAAAGATATCCTAAGACCTGTTAAAACAGCTACAACTAAAAATCTGCCAAAACCCCACCACTCCTGCCTGAATTCTGCACAAAGGAGAGCACAAAGAAGTGCTCCTTTCTTTCGCTCCTTTGTCGATGCATGACCTCTGATTTCATTGCCTCAAGAATAGGCTACCTCAAAAAATGCTCAACAGCACACTGTGACATCACAGTGGGCAAAGCTCAGCTCAATCCATGGAGGAAAGCCTGAGAACCAACTCTGGGGCAGAAAGAGCTAAGAGTGAAAAGCAGAGCTGAGCTGATGACAAGGGAAACAGTCCCCTGATGCAGGCTACCTCAAAAAATGTTCAATGGTTCAATGTGGCTTAAGCTCATGAAACATTTGGAAATTATTTACAGGGAACTGTAATATATACAGGTCCATTTAAACAAAGATTAAACCTTGGCACTCATTGAGCAGAGCTCTAAATGCAGAAAGCTGTGCTGTCATACCCTGCAGCTCTGTCACAACTATGACAAGGGTATTCTGGAACTCTCTCAGGTCCTGCAGGATGTCCACCATTGGCTGCTAGGCCTGAGAGGGTGGCAGAGCTGAAAAGACCAAGGGGTCACCTTCTCACTACCCTATTGAACATCCTCTTTGCCTCCACATCAGCCTTCTTGTCTTCTAGCTTAGCTTCCTGTTTTTGTTCATGATCCACCTCAGTCTCTTTCTCTCAGGTATGATCATCTTTAGAAGCCTGGGACTGGGCATTTGCTGAGAAGGAACAACACAGTCAATTGTAAAGCATCAAAGTGGATGTTCTTCAGGACAAAAATATTCTGCATTATTAAAAGTTCCCATCCATTCAAAGACAGCACACAAAGAGGGGCATAATCGAATGAAAACATCTATCTCCATGGGCGTTTATCTCCGAGAACGGGTCCGTGAAGGGGCGGACCGAACCGTATTTTCGCAAAAAATAGATGTCCATGTTTTATTCGACAATTTGTGAGCTGGGCGTTTTTGTTTTTCAGCGATAATGGAAAATGAAAGCACCCAGCTCAAAAACGAATAAATCCAAGGCATTTGTTCATGGGAGGGGCCAGGATTCGTAGTGCACTGGTCCCCCTCACATGCCAGGACACCAACTGGGCAGCCTAGGGGGCACTTTTACAAAAACAAAAAAAAAGGTTAAAGAGCTCCCAGGTGCATAGCACCCTTCCCTTGTGTGTTGAGCTCCCCAAATCCCCCTCAAAACCCACTGCCCACAAGTCTACACCATTACTATAGCCCTAAGGGGTGAAGGGGGGCACCTACATGTGGGTACAATGGGTTTGGGGGGGTTGGGCGACTAAGCATTAAGCAGCACAATTGTAACAGGTAGGGGGGGGATGGGCCTGGGTCCACCTGCCTAAAGTCCACTGCACCCCCTAACAACTGCTACAGGGACCTGCATACTGCTGCCAGGGAGGTGGGTATGACATTTGAGGGTGAAAATAAAAAGTTGTGAAACATCATTTTTTTGTGGTGGGAGGGGGTTAGTGACCACTGGGGGAGTCAGGGGAGGTCATCCCCGATTCCCTCTGGGGGTAATCTGGTCATTTAGGGAACTTTTGGGGGCCTTATTCGTGAAAAAACAGGGTCCAGGAAAAGTGCCCTAATTTATAGCTACAAACGCATACTTTTTTTCCATTATTGACGAAAGGCGCCCATCTCTGTTCGGGTGATAACCATGCCCCAGTCCCGCCTTCACCACGCCTCCGACACGCCCCCGTCAACTTTGTACGCTTCTGCGATGGAGTGCAGTTGAAAACGTCCAAGTTCGGCTTTCGATTATACCGCGTTATTCGTTTTTGTGAGATAAACGTCCATCTCCCGATTTAGGTCGGAACTTGGGCGTTTGTCTCGTTCGATTATAAGCAGGAAAGTAGCATTGCTATGAGCTCTAAAAGAGAACTGAGTGTTCAAGTGCTGTAATAATACTCAACTATAGGGCACTCAGTGTGAACCACATGACATGTAAGTGCTGCCATAATAATGGGAGCTTGGTAAACTTGTAGACCATCTTGGCCTATCTAATAGCTATGCAGTGTTTGCCTGAGCCTGGAATAGAACTTCCAGGGAGGCCTAGGAGTCTGTGTGCTGAGGTTGTAATGAATGCTGTCAATATCGTGACCTGGATAACAGTGCCAGTGATAGGTTGCTGATCTACACATATACTGAGATCATATTAGTAACAAGAGGTCTGCCAGGTTGTGTATGTTTCAAAGTGGGTCACCACCTGAACTGTATATCCAGAGAGATGAAATGATGTAGATAGTGATGGCACTCTGATCCTCTCTCTGACAGATGTGTGAAGGTACCAGAAACACCCTTGTGTTAGAGGAACATGAACGAAGGATGAAAGATCACTCACCAAGGCCACTGAGCCCATAGGACTCACTCCTACTCTGAGAGCTATATAGCCTAAGGTCATGACAGTTATTGTACAATGGTAGAACAGTACAATTGTACATCCTTACAAGTTCTAAGTTCCTACCTCACCCAGTGACCATACTACACATTATGCTCTCTGTTCCACTGCTCTCTAGACCTTCACCTAAGTCAAGCAAGGTAAGATACCTCCGCCACTACTGAAAAGGATGGTCCTGTTTGCAATTGTATTATATTGTATTGTAACATTTATTCCCCGCGCTTTCCGACTTATTAGCAGGTTCAATGCGGCTTAAAAATATAACAGGTTTACAAGATAACACAAAATGGATAAAACAGCTGAATATCCTATATAATAATTCTCACCTCCAACATTCTGAGGCTGGCTTGAACCATTGTTTCCGCTGGAGGTGGTGTCCCTCATGTAGTAGATAATAGTGACGTCACACAACCCACACCAGATTGGCCAGTAGAAGGGAGAGGGGCGGAGCCACGATACAGTGAGCAGCGAATCAGCACAACACTGGGAATGCACAGCAGCAGAAACAGAAGCCTTTCTCACACAGTTACTCTCACATACACTCTCTCAAACACACATACTCAGAGGAAAACCTTGCTAGCGCCCGTTTCCTTTCAAACAGAAACGGGCCTTTTTTACCTGTAGTATATAAAGAGGTGGACAATAGATAGTGAGGAAGTAAGATGGGTAAGGGAGGAAGGTGGTAGAGGTAGGGCGTGGGAAGAGGGTGTAAATTGGGATAGGTTAGCCAGCAACAGGCAATCCTCCTCACTGAAGTTCTACTCTTCTGGTTGCCATTTGTTTAAATGTTTCCTTCCCTCTCTAGGGTGCAGTAATCCATAGATGCAGAAAATATATATTTCCAGCTCCACCCAGCAAAGAAAGTTATGAATATAAAATTGAGATCCCAATATAAGTATCTCAAAATTGCCAAAAACTTACATATTAAGGAGGGAATTCAATAAATAGCACCAAAACCTAGGCACCAAAACAATTCATCGCTAAGCGCTATTCTGTAAGGGTTGTGTGCCTTATATAGAATAGCATTTTGCGCAGATTCTGCACCTACGTTTTGGGCAAACAAACTGAAAAAAACAACAGCGAAGTAGACAAAACTGGCTGCAGTTCTTCAATATGACTAGACATAGACCATGTTTCGCCGACAAGGCATGCGTCAAGAGTTTACAACTGTGATTGTCACATAGAAAATATAGGTCTAGAAACGTGTTTGGCTGGAGTATCGTTAGATGCACTTGTTAATGACAAGCTGATGTTATTTGCCTTTGATATTTCCACCAAGAAAGGTTTATTATATATATATACTATAGATCTAGTCAGTCTCTGGACCTGTGTTTTCTGTGTGACCAGGGCCGTGCCTAAGGTCTCTGGTGCCCCCCTGCAGACTGTCAGTTGGTGCCCCCCCCCCCCTGTGTGGCACAATATGCAAAGGAAATAGGAGCTGAAAGATGGAGTGCATCTTTGTGGGATTGCTGAACAAATAGAGGGTTTACAACGACTTAGCTTTTCGTGCTTTCATGTTCACGAAATTAGTAATTAAATCTTTGATATCTAACTGGGCACATATATCATTCTCAATATTTATTTATTTATTTATTGCATTTGTATCCCACATTTTCCCACCTATTTGCAGGCTCAATGTGGCTTACAGAGTTTGCTATGACATTGTCATTCCATGATATCACATACACTTAGTATTGTATAGAGATTAAGTAAGGGAAGAAAGAAGGAAGGTGTTAGGCAGGATAGTATGGAAGATGGACTTTAGAGATTGGAAGGATTGGTGAGGTAGTTTTGTGAGGCTATGGGTTCTCTTTGTAGGCTTTGTTGAAGCAATCATGGCAAGGCTTACAAGCCTTTCTTGCGAAATACTTAATCACAAATACTTTTTTATGATTTTTAACCGTGAAAATGATCACTTACCACATGACAGACCTAATAGATCTACCAACTAGAAACAGACTCAGATCAGCACGATCATGCCTAAACCTACATTACCCAAACTGCAAAGGGCTAAAATACAAAACAACTTATGCATCTAGCTTCTCCTACATAAGCACACAACTATGGAATGGACTCCCATATGCTGTGAAAACAATACATGACCACCTAAATTTCAGGAAGTCATTAAAAACCCACCTCTTCAAAAAAGCTTATCCCAACGATCCAACATAAATCCCCACACCCTGCAACACAACATAATCAAAGATCGTACTGGCCAATTTACTATCCTCTTTCCCCTCGATCCATGACACCTGATTCACCTCTATCTCATTTGACCACAACACAATCTTGTATTCGTTATCAACCAAAATAGCAAACACCGTTACGGTATTTTGTAAGCCACATTGAGCCTGCAAATAGGTGGGAAAATGTGGGGTATAAATGTAACAAATAAAAATTCTATAAAACTGCGTGCATCTTTAGTGAACATCCTATGGCCACACCCCCCCCTTTCAGTTGTGTGCTAAAAAAGATTTATGCGTCCATCTTTATAGAATAGTACTTAATCAGATGCATGCCAATTGCCAATTAATGCTAATAGTTAACACCCAATTTAAGGGGCGTATTACTCAATTAAATTGTACCGCAATTTAGGCACGTGTCCAAGTTAGCATGCACAATTTTGAGCATCATATATAGAACACCAGGGGTAGGGTACTTAATTGGGGTATTATACATTTTTACACACGGGTGTGGCCATTGGTAGTAACCCAATCTGCTGCTTGCTACAGGCATTCAATTTACTTACAAGTGTGACTATTGATAAGACTCTACTTGCTGTAAAATCTACATTTTCTATACTGAATCCTATCCCCACATAGCTCTTAAAAGAACAGAATTAAACGATTTTTCAGGGGGGTGTCCTTTTCTTCATTCCATGTTATAGTCTTACATATGGAGAAGTGCCAGCTCATTAGAAACAGGCAAATATTCATCCGTCTTTGAAATTTTCAAAAGCTCACCTCTCTGTCAGCACAAATTATCAGCCCATTTCTAATCTGCCCTTTGGCTGAGTGGCTACTGTGTTGCAGACAAGATCATAGCCACTCAGCTTTAACTTGCCAGTGCTTGTGCTCTGTAGAGTCTGCTTTCTATTTTCTGAAAGACAGTTATGAAAGAAGTTTGGCAGGATTGCATTGTTTGGAAATGAAACCCAGGTCTGTTGAATGCTACCACTGAACCGCAAATATCCTTTTAAAAGATAACAGAAAATGCAAACAAAATACCTGTTTCCAATAGAAACGTAGCTCATTGTGACTGGCTTTTTTTCTGCCAGCCCAGTAACTTCTCTCGAACATGGTACTTTAGAAACGAGGCTCCAAGGCGCGTGGGAAGAGCTGGGCGGGAGCTGGGTGGGCGGTGCCAAAGACTAAGAGCCGAGCGCTATGCACGGGAAGGCAGCAGAAGCGCATGCACATAGGCGCTGACGCAGTAAGGTTTTTAAAAATTTTTTTAAATACAACTGGACGGCAGCACCGTGGCCGGCGCGGCGCCCTTGAAGGCAGGCGCCCCCCTGCGGTGCTTACCCTGCTTACTGGGTTGGCACGGCCCTGTGTGTGACAATCAAACTTGTAGAGTCCTGACAATGACCCTGTTGCCAAAACACAGTCCGTGTCCAGTCATATTGAAGAACTGTTAATAAAAGATCTCCAGCCAGTTTCATCTACTCCAATGTTTTTTCTGCTTGTGGGCCCTGTGCGGAGTATGGACTCCTGTTTATTTTTCTTCCTAATTTTTGGGCACCAGACTTATGCCTGTTGGAACCTGGTATAGATGCTGGCACCCAATATAGGTGCGGTTAGGCAGAATTTTGTAATTCTGCATGCACCTTTTCTGCACATCCCTTTCTGAGCTACACGCCATGGGAGTTAGGCACTGTGCCTTATAGAATAGCATGCATCCAGATGCAGGTGCAAATTTTAATGAGTGCCAATTAACATCAATAATTGGTTGTTAGCACCCAATTATTGATGGTTCAGAACTCATTATCCAAGTTATTTGCATGCGCATTTCAGAAGCATGACTAAATTGTGGCGCCAACATTTGGCGCCATATATAGAATCTGGGAGAAAATGAATCATGCCAGTAACATACATGAAAATAGTGTTTCTACCATGCCTCTTATAATTGTAAGTTCTGATACTTATAAAGAAAACCACCTTCTTTTTGGGGTGTGGATACACATATTTTACAATAAGCTCTGTGTTCAGCCAACTACATTGTACATTTTGAAACCCAGACTTGGTTGTCCATGATTAAGCATGGATGACCTATACAAAATTGGGCTTCATGTATCTAAAGAAGAATAATAAGACTCAAGCAGATCGTAATGAAACTGATAATGTGTTCTATGATAGTGAACAGAATCAGGTTTATAAAAGTAACACACGGGGGCTGGGGTATTTTATTTTCTTTTTCAGTAGCAGGTTTTTCAAAGGCAAAATATATTTAAATTTATTCAGCAAATACACTTTTATCAGAAGTTTTTCCAAGCCCAAGCAGTGAGTAAATCAAACCCATAGAGCATTGTGTGTGAAATATGAACAATTTCATATGTATATTCTCTCAGTACTCTGGAGACTGGTGTATTCCCAGCTACAGATTTCTGATTCATAGCAATATTATGAAACATTTTTCTTTCTCTTTGTCTAACACATGTCATACATTAGTAAACCCATAATCAATTCAAAATCCAATTAAATTATTTCCTGCTGTGTGTTGACTTCTAAGAAACCATTGCATAGTTAAAAGGTCTATTCATTAAAGAGCAGAGACACTAAGTACCCATGGGCCATAAAGTCATCTTTCTGAAAAGAGTTTTTCCCTAGTCATTTAGAATTATTTTAAGTAAAAAATTGACAGGAATTTTGTGGGTGATAAATGAATTAATGCTTCTGGGTATTCAGTGTTGAAAATGGCATTCTTTTTTCTCAGTGAGATAAATATTAAGGGGTCTTTTACAAAGCCGCGCTACCGAATCTCAATGCGGCAAATGAGATGAAGCTCATTCAATTCCTATCGGCTTCCTCTCATTTGTTGTGTGGAAATCACTAGCACAGCTTTGTGAAAGAAGCCCTAAGTGCATATTTTGTTTGTTTTTTTTGTTTTACTGAGGTATGATCAAACTTAGTGTAACTTGAGTAAGCAAATGCATTGTAAAACATATTTTCTAATAAATATACTTTATCAATTACATACGATCCCTCAAACTCTATAAAAGTCGCTAAAAATTGAGTGTGTAAATTTGGGTGTAGGCCCAATTTGCGCATGCAATTTAATTGACTAATGAGCCAATTAGTGCTAATTGGCTTTTTAACAAACAATTATTGGTGCTAATTGGATTTAATGACAATTTACGTGTGTAAATTTAGGCATGGATCAATGTGTAAATTTTACGCGCCAATTCAAAAAGGGGCATGGCTATGGCAAGGTCATGGGTAGATCGGGGAATTCCCACAATTTATACACATTGTTATAGAATAACAGGGATATGCACCTAATTTAGGTGTGGGGATTTATACCAATGTTTCATCTGTGTAAATTAACCCCCCTAAATGTAGTCATGGTTCCTGGTGCAAAACATTATTCTATAAACAGCGCCCAGTTTTAAAGGATAGAGCTAAGCATTATTTTTGGCGCTAATTTTTTAGGCACCATTTATAGAATTTATTCTGATATGACCTAAGGACCTGTATGAATTTCAGGACATGTACTGTACTGTATATTGTCATATACTGATGCTGAGTTTAGAAAAGAAGCCTGGTTTTTCATGTAGAAAGTAGGTTATATAATATTTCCCCCCATATTTATGTATAAAAGCATACATAGGAATCAATCTCAATATATGTAATAGGATGGACACCCCAGAGGGTGTGGACGACATGAGGAAGGGTCTTGACGAATGGTCCAAAAATTATCAACTATGATTTAATGTTACGAAATGCAGGGTCATGCACTTGGGTTACAAGAATCCATGGGAACAGTACAATATAGAGGGTGAAGTGCTTCTGTGTATGAAAGAAGAGCGGGACTTGGGGGTGATTGTGTCTGATAATCTTAAGGTAGCCAAACAGGTGGAAAAAGCGACAAGCAGATCTTTCTTTGGATCAGACCTCCCTGTCCACACTCTTCAAAAGGAGTACCTCTCCAGGCTACCACCTTTGGCTCCAAAAGTTCTTCACTGTTCCTGCTCCCAGGCTGGGATCCCTTATTTCCCACCTGGAGCACTCCGTCACTTCATGGTTAATGCTGGAAGTTGCAGAACCACATCTTTGGTCAGCCTTAGTTTCTTGAACCCATCCAGGACTCCCCCTCTCCTCCAAGGGTCCCGCAGTGGTACAAGCAGCCAAAGGCTTCATGCACTCTCCGACAACATTATTTATTAACGCCTAACTCCTCCCAACCTGTCACTCAGCAACCAGGATCATTTTCCTCTGAAACTTACCCAGGAACCCAACACCTTTAGCTGGATCCCCACATCTCAGAAGCCTCCTTTCAGAAAACTCTGGAGAATTCTACATTCTGACACTTAGTAATCCACATTATAATCCCCATTATAACAGCCTTCAGGTGGAAATGGTGGAGATAAAAACAGTATCTGAATTCAAGAGAACTTGATATAAGTGCATAGGATCTCTAAGGGAGTGATAGGTTAAGTAGATGCCATGGATGGGCAGACTAGATAGGCCATTTTTTTTGTTACATTTGTACCCTGTGCTTTCCAACTCATAGCAGGTTCAGTGTGGCTTACATATTATATACAGGCACTTATTTGTACCTGGGGCAATGGAGGTTTAAGTGACTTGCCCAGAGTCACAAGGAGCTGCCTATGCCTGCAGTGGGAATTGAACCCAGTTCCCCAGTACCAAAGTTCACCACACTAACCACTAGGCTACTCCTCCACATTTGGTCTTTACCTGTCTAAAATTTTTCTATGTTCCTACGGTTGTGACTTGTCTGCAAACAATTGACCAAACACTGATTGGGCAGATGCTTTCCAGATGGGGTAAGAACATAGACATCACAAAAAAGAGCAGCAGCAGCAGTAGCTGGGTAAAACATTAGAGCTAAAACATTTGACATTGTAGACATCTACATACTAAGAGAGTGATGAGAAATGAGTCATCTCATAGACCTAGGTTATAGCTTGCTGCCTCTGTTGCACATCCTGAAAGAAGATAGTATGTTCAGTGATTTTGCTATGAAAAGTTCCTCAGAAACTGATTCATTCAGAGTGAGGTACTTGCTGATGCTGGTATCTTGCTAAGGATGTAAAAAGAATTGAAGCGGTGCAAAGAAAAGCTACTAAAGTGGTATGGGATTTGCGTTATAAGACGTATGAAGAAAGACTTGCTGACCTGAACATGTATACCCTGAGGAAAGGAGAAATAGGGGTGATATGATACAGACGTTAAAATATTTGAAAGGTATTAATCCGCAAACAAACCTTTTCCGGAGATGGGAAGGCGGTAGAACTAGAGGACATGAAAGGAGGTTGAAGGGGGGGTACACTCAGGAAAAATGTCCGAAAGTATTTTTTCATGAGAGAGTGGTGAATACTTGGAATGCCCTCCCGCGGGAGGTGGTGGAGATGAAAACGGTAATGGAATTCAAAAATGCGTGAGATAAACATAAAGGAATTCTGTTCAAAAAGAATCGATCCTCAGAAGCTTAGCAGAGATTGGGTGACAGCGCCGGTGGTTGTGAGGCAGGGCTAGTACTGGGCAGACATCTATGGTCTGTGCCCTTAAAATGGCAGATACAAATCAAGGTCAGGTATACATATAAAGTAGAACAAACAAAAAAGTGGGCACAAAACCAGGAGTCCCAGAGACTGGATCACAGTAAAGCTAAAACCAAATTTTATTAATTAGTATATTTGACTCGTATATTTGACTCGACACAACCGTTGTGTTTCGGCCAAAGGGCCTGCATCAGGAGTCTAAATACTAAGGTAGACAGCTAATGATGATCCAGAATAAGAAATACTGGCGAATAGTGTATAAATGGTCTTAAAAAAGACCTTTGTATTGAATTGTGGAACGGATCACTTGCGTGAAGAGTTCAGTTTTACAAAGTATCCGTGGGTCTTCTTTGAGTTCTCCACACTTTGTGGATTCTCTATATACATATAAAGTAGCACATATGAGTTTATCTTGTTGAGCAGACTGGATGGACCTTACAGGTCTTTCTCTGTCGTCATCTACTATGTTACTACACATTACTATATGTATGCCAGAATGGACAGAAAGCTCCCAGTGGTGAAAAGGTAAGTAATAAAGTACCCTCCAGGTTAGCTTGCAGGGCCTGGAAAGCAAGCTGAAAGCAGCAGACGCTTTAAGTGTTGGCAGAGCTGGAGAATGGTCTACTTGTCAAAGCAGAACCTATATATGCATTATTCCTCTGACTAATTCAGGAACTGGGTCCTGGGCCTGTAAATCTTTTGCTAAGGATGCCTCATCCTTGTCCTCCTCTGTGGCCTCTGATTCCTGAGGTAACGTTTCAAAAACTCTATACTCATTAGAATCCCTTCATTTTAATTGGATCAACAAAAGTAAAGGGTTTTCCCTGAATCTTAATTGTTCACATAACAGAATTTAAACAAACAAACAAAAACATGTAGACTCAACAGAATAACACATGAAAATAACTGAAGAAATTCTTCCCTTCTTACATGGGCAAAAGGAGATAAATCAGACAAAAAGAAAAAAACAATTGTGTGTCCATAAAAAGAAAGATCACAGTTCCTAAGATAACTCTTTTATAACAATTCTCTAAATGAGGGAAGGACAAAGACAATATTCACAGTGGCTCTATTAATGGTTTCTATATCATTTAGGTTAACATCATTGGATTATTAATTTTCAATGAAAGACAATGCTTTCCATTTCACATTCTATAGAATATATTGACAGTTATGCTCTACCAGATTACTTGTATAGCTAGCATGATTTCTTGTTGATTAATTATTCAGTATGAAAGCCATATCGCCTCATTAGTAAATTCAGATCCTGTTTTAAATCTCCTTAGAGTTCATTGCTACTAATGATGCACTCCATTTAGCACAATGATGGAATTACTAATTCTTTGCAAATTAGGTCTGTCCTTTTAGAGCTGGCATGAGTTTATCATTGATTCATTATATTCAGGAGGGAAGCCATATCTTTTGTATCTGTTCATTATGAAAGGGCACCTCTAATTATTATTATTAGAAATAAAATGCGTGTTGAAAGCTTAGTGCCAAGGGCTGCAGTCATGTTACTAGCTCTTTCTAGGTCTAACATGCAACAAAAAAATTAAGATATACTGTAGAATTAAAAGAGCTGCGAAGGTTTCTGTAGCAGTGTGAGCAAGGGGTGTGGCCTTGAAAACACAGCCACACATAGGTTTTAAAGGTGAAACAAAAATCAATTTATTTATGTGCAAGGAAGAGGATAATTTGTTTCCTTCATAGATCAGGAGAAAATAAACACACATACACAAAATCAGTCCAGACCCAGAGTCCTAAATTTAAAGTACTGTCTTGTCTCCAAACTAGAGTCCCATAGTTAAAAGTATTATCTTTCAGTCTTTTACAGCAGTTGGGCCAAGGCTTAGCCCCTTGTTTCAACAATACAGTTTCAGCAGGGTTCAAAGATAAACTTGGCTACCTGAGTAGAACTTCTGCAGTTTACACTTCTGTGGTGGAGGCACAGGGTGGAAGGCTTCTCCTCTATTCTCTGGGCCTCCCTGACAGATCTGTGCTGAGGATTTTTATCTTATCTTGCCAATACCCTCACTGCTTTGTTCCTGCTGAGTCATCTCTTCTTTGCTCTTTGGCCCGCCTTTTAATATGGCTCTGTGACTGTGAGGGAGTGCTATTAAGGGGAAGGTGTAACTTCCTGTAGACTCCCTCACAGTTTCCTTTAAGTGAAGGCATAGCCCCTCCATAGGGGCATAGCCCCTATGGAGGGGCTTCACTTATAGAGCAACAGCATGAGAACTGAGGAAGCCAGAGTTAAAATCCAGTTTCTCCTAATGGCATGCTTGGGCAAGTCAGTTCAATCCCAATTACTTCAGGAATAATTCGGGCTCTTATTTACTAACCCACAGTAAATAGCATGTTGTTGTGCTATTTAACCACAACAATTTATTAACCTATATGACTTCAGTACTGCAGGTTAGTGAAATTCCAACTCAGTCGCTATTTCACTATAAGTTCCAAACTTCCTACAGAAATTCCTGTTTTAAGGTGCATGATGGAGGACCCATTGTGAAAGCAGCACTGGCGTCTCTGAGGAAGAGCCTTGAAACAGGAATTTCTGTAGGACGTTTGGAACTTACAGTGAAATAGCGAATGAGTTGGAATTTCAGATGTCTGCTCCTGTTGGCTTCTTATCCTCCAGTGCTCTCTGTTTGTTATTTTTGCCATATTTTATGAAGTTTGTTTACATTCAAAGATTATTGGGAGATATTATAACCCCATGGATTAGTGGGTCCAAGTTGTATATGAATTCCTATTGAAAAATATTTTTTTCACTGTGTTTGTTTCAATTATAACTTCACTTTATCGGGTTATTGTACTAAGGAAATTTAAGGGCTCCATTGATAGAGAGTATCTTATGATGTATAGAGCTTTCAAGTGAACTGTTTTTGTGACCTGACTCACTGAAGTTTATGCTCGGCTGTAGGTACACCCTATACTGATCTCTCTTTTGGGCCCTTTATCAATGAACATTATAATATAGATCTTTTCTTTAGGCATCCGATATACTTGTTTTCTTTTTTCTGTACTATCCTATCAAATCCTAACAGTGAACTGTCCCTCTGATATATGCTACAACGGAGGAAAAAGCCTCAACAGATTCCTTAATTTGGCTTTACAGCTCTTTAATTGCCGGAGTTCTTACTGTCATCATAGGCAAAAAAATCTCCTCTTTATACAGTCTCTTTCTCAACCAATTGTTGTTTTATAGTGAATCAAACCAGCACTTATCTTGTAGCTGTGTTCAAAACTGCTGTCGCTTGGTCTCTCCTCTCCACGGCCGACATTGGCCAAAGTTTCGGTACTTCTCACTCGTCCTGCCTTAGGGTCCGTGGTATTGGCGACTCTGTATAAAAACAGCAGCAGAATTACAACAACGGCCGTTCTTACGAATTCAAAATATGCCTAGTGCCTTCTATGTCCCTCACTTCACTACAGTCTGTTCTCCTCTCCGGAAGTGCTTAACCTCTTCCTGCTCTCATTTTATGCGTTGACGTCTGACGTAACCTCACTTCATCTTCAATGGCCAGGTCTTTTCAGAAAAAATGGACCCATTCAATTCTAGTATTCAACCCCCTTGGGTGCACTGTCTGTAACCAAAAGATCCATCTTTGTTCTTGTTGAACTAATACCAGTTATCTCCTCCCCTGGTGTTAAATTCGACCGGTTGTAAAACAACACAACAGAGGGATTTGAACACATGCTCCTTTTCCACACAATGTGCTGCTAAGGATGCTGTCAATTTTTTATATTTATGTTGTTCTTGTGTTCTCCCAACCGAGTCATCAATTTCCTCGTGGTGTGTCCCACATATAACTTATTACATGGGAATTGCACACAGTATACCACAATGTCCAAGCCACATGATGTTTTAGATTTCAATGTAAATTCTCGATCTGACTGTGGATCTCTGAATTTTGTTGTCTCTAACATCACCTCACACATGCGACATGCTCCGCATTTGGTATGTCCAGTCTCTCTTTCTACCTGCCAGTCCAAAGGTCTCAGGCCTGCAGGGGACAGTATTTCTTTCAAATTCCTGCCCCTGCTGTAGGCCATCCTCACTTTCACATCTTTAAAATCCAAGGTCGCCCATCTCTAAGGTCGACAATTTCAACATTTCAGTCGACCATCTCTAAGGTTGACCTAAATGTTGAGATTTGAGCGTCCCTGACCGTATTATCGAAATGAAAGATGGATGTCCATCTTGTTTCAATAATACGGGTTTCCCCAGCCCTTCACTGGAATGTCCTTAGAGATGGACGCCCTTAGAGATGGTCGTCCCCATTCGATTATGCCCCTCCACATAATCTTAAGGCTCTTTATATTAATCTAATATCTCTAGTAACTTAAGAATTTTTTTTTATAAAACAACTCTAATAATAAAATGAAGACAGCAGTCAATCAGTGAGAGGGGAGCTATCCAGTCTCTTGCATTGAGTGCCACATATATGATTATCTCCCAGTTGGCAAGAGGTTATATATGTGTGCTTGATGCAAAGAGATCCTAGTCTATTTTTTTGAGGCTAGAGTAGAAAACTTGGAGGAGCTGAGGGAGACAGAGAGGTACTTTAGACCTGCCCCGAGAAGTTGTAGGAGAGAGAAGGGCTTCCAGGCAGGAACAGGTCTAAAGCAGTGTTTGTACTGCTTTAATTAATCATGTATTAACTGTTCAGTTTGTTTTAGAATTCTTTTATTATCTGATTATAGATCCCTGATGTAGTCTTGAGTGTTTTTTTTATGCATAAGGCTTTGGAAATTTTTCGTGTCAAGTGCTGGAGGGGTAGGGTTACCATTTTTTGTCCTCATTAAAGAGGACACTTGCCCCGCCCCTTTCATGCCCCCTGCCACACCCCTTTCACGCCCGCCCCTTTCACGCACTCTCCCCACCCCTGACGCATATTCCCCTCCCCCGGTCACCCCCTCCTCCCCCATCAGCTTCCCTCCCCCCCATCACCTCCCCTCCCCTTACTCTACTATCCCTGGTGGTCTAGAGGTACCTCTTCAGGGCAGGAAAGAGCCCCCTCTTTCCTGCCCGGAGCACTGCTGCCAGCTGCCCTGCATCCTGTGAGTCTGGCTCTCGGCATTTCAAAATGGCCGCCGAACGTTGAAGTCTTCTTGCGAGGCTGCTTCAACTCTCGGCGGCCATTTTGAAAGCGACGAGAGCCGGACTCACAGTATGCAGGGCAGCTAGCAGCAGCGCTCTGGGCAGGAAAGAGGGGGCTCTTTCCTGGCCCGAAGACGAAGAGGTACCTCTAGACCACCAGGGATAGTAGAGTAGAGTAGAGGAGAGGAGTCCTGCGCCCGCCAGCCAGCCCGTTTGTCCAGAAATCCGGACAAACGGGCAGGCTGGCCAAATCCATCCGGTCGCCCGGACATGTCCGGGTAAATCCAGACGTATGGTAACCCTATGGAGGGGCTCACAGACTCCAGGCTGCTTAACAGCTTATTTTTGGATTCCTGGCGCATGACACGTAGTGACTGATCCTAGTGTGACTTCAGTACAACTCTCGGTCTGACCACACAGTGCCTGGTAGCTTTGATTTATTTATTTTCTCCCTTTCATTTATGACCAATCCGTCACATTATTGCAGTTTGGGGTCTCCATAGAAGACTGAACTTTTGCAGACCAGAGAGGTCAGGTAAACAAACAGCCGCTGTGCTGTTTCAAGGGTCTGAGCAGCCTGTTTAAGAGCAGCTGGGTAAAAGAATAGTTTTTGCACGTGTTTGCAGTTGAAATCGGTAACCCGAGCAAAAACGAAACTCAAGCCTGTGGCTCT
This sequence comes from Microcaecilia unicolor, assembly GCF_901765095.1. Classification (NCBI taxonomy): domain Eukaryota; kingdom Metazoa; phylum Chordata; class Amphibia; order Gymnophiona; family Siphonopidae; genus Microcaecilia; species Microcaecilia unicolor. The sequence goes on from NC_044031.1 coordinate 528,335,450, forward strand.
CCAAAGCCTTCAGAAAAATACTTACAAGCAATTAGCACCCTCTTGACCTGTAAAGCTAAACATTAGGATGGTGCATCAGTTAACCTTACTCTTTCATAATGGGCTTGGTGCAGAGTTTGTTTTAACGGATCCACTGGTCTGAATGGCTGCATGTTACTCCTTTTTTTCCCCTAATGCAGCATAATTGTACGTGAACTGTAGAATTTGCATATATTTAGCATTTATTTCCCTTTGCGAGAAAGTTCACAGTGGTTCGCTGCTTAATTGCCCTTTTCCATGGATGGATTCCAGTGTTCCACAGTGCAGCAAGTGCCTGGAATCACCCAAAATGTCTTTCCCCACCCGCAGAGGAGGACTTTATATTTCTTTTCAGAGATATAATATTTAATTTTCTGTCCTAATAAGAGCTGGGAGTCAGACAGGGGCAGATGGTGGATGGAAGGGGCAGAGTTAGAGGACAGATGTGCATGGAAGGGGCAGGTAGAGAGGGCAGACATTGGATGGAGGGGACAGCAGAGAGGGCAGACACTGGATGGCAGAGAAAGAACGAAGAGAGATGCTGGATGGAAGGAAGACAGTGAAAAGAAGATGAGGAAAGCAGAAACCAGAGACAACAAACTGTAAATAAAATATATATTTTTATTTTTTTGCTTTAGGATAAAGTAGTATTGTAGCTGTGTTAATAAATGTTTATAATAGAACATGTAAATAAGGTAATCTTTTTATTGGACTAATTTTAATACATTTTGACAAACTTTCAGAGAACAAAGCCCCCTTCCTCAGGTCAGGATAGGATACTGTAACAGCACTATACTGTATTGACCTGAGGAAGAAGGTTTTGGCCTCTGACAGCTAAATGTATTAGTCTAATAAAATGGTATTATTTTATTTTCTATATTTGTTTTATTTCCATTTGTTAATTTGTAAAGTGGTGATTGGTATTTGTTAGTTTTTTCAAATTTACATCTGCTGTCTTTATATTTTGCACAGTACTAGGGGACATTTTCTGTTTCTGTGGTGTTGCATTGTATGCAGAGTCTGGCATCTTGGGGGGTTCAGATTAATTTTTGTCTAATTAGAAAGTTTATGATTACTTATTTTATAGTGGATTAGGGTGTATCTGTATTTGTGAAAAAGACATGGCTTTCAGTTGGCATTGACTGTGCAGGATCGACGATCTGTACTATTCTGTCTGGTTTCATTTTACAATAGGTGAATTGATGTTCTAGTGCTCACTGTAGTATTTAAGATGCTTTCTTTTTCCTTGTTGACTCATAGAAATGACTGCTTATCCTGCTTATAATTGAACGAGAAAAACGCCCAAGTTCCGACCTAAATTGGGAGATGGACGTTTATCTCACAAAAATGAATAATGCGGTATAATCGAAAGCCGAACTTGGACGTTTTCAACTGCACTCCATCGCGGAAGCGTACAAAGTTGACGGGGGGGTGTCGGAGGCGTGGTGAAGGCGGGACTGGGGCATGGTTATCACCCGAACAGAGATGGGCGCCTTTCGCCGATAATGGAAAAAAAGTATGCGTTTGTAGCTAGAATTTAGGGCACTTTTCCTGGACCCTGTTTTTTCATGAATAAGGCCCCAAAAAGTGCCCTAAATGACCAGATTACCACCAGAGGGAATCGGGGATGACCTCCCCTGACTCCCCCAGTGGTCACTAACCCCCTCCCACCATAAAAAATGATGTTTCACAACTTTTTATTTTCACCCTCAAATGTCATACCCACCTCCCTGGCAGCAGTATGCAGGTCCCTGGAGCAGTTGTTAGGGGGTGCAGTGGACTTCAGGCAGGTGGACCCAGGCCCATCCCCCCCCTACCTGTTACAATTGTGCTGCTTAATGCTTAGTCGTCCAACCCCCCCAAACCCACTGTACCCACATGTAGGTGCCCCCCTTCACCCCTTAGGGCTATAGTAATGGTGTAGACTTGTGGGCAGTGGGTTTTGAGGGGGATTTGGGGGGCTCAACACACAAGGGAAGGGTGCTATGCACCTGGGAGCTCTTTTACCTTTGTTTTTGTTTTTGTAAAAGTGCCCCCTAGGGTGCCCGGTTGGTGTCCTGGCATGTGAGGGGGACCAGTGCACTACGACTCCTGGCCCCTCCCACGAACAAATGCCTTGGATTTATTCGTTTTTGAGCTGGGCACTTTCATTTTCCATTATCACTGAAAAACAAAAACGCCCAGCTCACAAATTGTCGAATAAAACATGGACATCTATTTCTTTTGAAAATACGGTTCGGTCCGCCCCTTCACGGACCCGTTCTCGGAGATAAACGCCCATGGAGATAGACGTTTTCATTCAATTATGCCCCTCTATGTATGGTAGAATTGCTTTATAGGTCCTGAATGTGTTGTATTCTCGGTATGGTGGTTTTAAGGATTGCAACATAGGTTCCGAATATGTATGTAGTTTATGTTGCTGTAGGACAGCTGTTGGGCAGACTGTTTATTAAAAATTATTTAGGATCCCCAATAAAACTACTCACACCTATATATACATAGTGCCCACCCATATTAGCTCTGGGCCCACCCAAAATGTCAGGTCTGGCTACGCCACTGATGTGGAAGTGTTAATGTGTGACTTGTGCTGATTCAAGCATAATGTTATAGGGTGAGAAGACAGCCCAACATAGAGTAAACCACAAGGACATTTTACTAAATAAATTACGTTATCAGACTCACAAGTCGTGCATAATATTTTTTACCAGTGGAAGAAGCCAACCATTCTGGCCCCTCAATAGTGAAATCACACCACTTGCAATTATCATATTTGAAATGACCCACTTTAGTAGTGTCTACATTAATGTAATCTGGTCTCTTATATGAGAGTGTCTCACCTATTGATTTACCCAATATGTAAGCGATCACAGGGGGGCTTACTTAAATAATGATATAAAGACAATATGGGCCAAAATTTAAAAATGAATGATACAACTGATGCTACCCCCCCTCCCCCCACATAGTATAAGGAAATACCGCCACCAACTTATCCTGATTCATCTGCATGTTATATTGAAGAAGAACATCCCTATGGGCAAATTTAGCATGTAGAAATGTCTTTTTTATCAAGGATTTTGGGTACTCTCTCTCAAGATAACGGCACCATAGGTCCTTTGCATAATTCAAGAAATCTGATTCCAGAAAGCAAATCTGTAAAATTTGCAAAAACTGACTAACAGGGAGGTCAGCTCGAAGATGGTAGAGGTGAAAGCTATCAAAATGTAAAAACATATTTCTAGCCACAGGCTTTCTATAGAGTGTTGTACGTAACTGATTGTTCCTCCTAAAAATATGAACATCTAGAAAATCAATTTCAGAACTATGAAATGCTAAACTGAACTGTAAGTAAGGACTTAAGGAATTTAACCAGTCAAAAAACAGAAAAAAAAAGACTCCTTAGTATCATTCCAAATGAAAAGGATATAATCTAGGAAATGTTTCCAGAACAATATCTGTTTAAACCACTGGGAAGGATAAAGGGTCTTCTCTTCAAATTTTGCCACATATAAGGTGGCCACTGATGGTGCCAAGAAGCCCCCATTGCTACCCCCCTATTTTTGTTGATAAAAGGACCCTCTGTAATAAAAGTAATATCTCTAAATCACTATTTCAACCAACTGCAACAAGAACTCTGTAGACATTCTCTGAGAGGGTTCATATTCATCTAATACCTGATTGATAGTCCGCAGAGCCTCACTTTGGGGGATCATAGTGTATAATAAAACTACATCAAGAGATGGCAAAATGCTATTGGAAGATGTACTTACTGCTTGCAACTCCCTGAGCAAATAAGTTGTGTCCTACAAATAGGACCTCACCAATTTGGCCCTTGGTTTTAAAAAAAGATCCACAAATTTGCTCAGCGGCTCCAAAACAGAATTCCATAGATACACTAGGGTGCCCCAGTGGTGAAATTAAACTGTTACATATCTTAGGTACAAAGTAAATCCTGTGTGTGACAGGGTAAGGAGAACCGAATTAACCCATTTCTTTAGCTGTTACTACTACTACTATTTACTACTATTTAGCATTTCTATAGCGCTACAAGGCGTACACAGCGCTGCACAAACATATTATCATATTCACCAAAAATGCCTGTCTTTGCAATCACTTCTTGTAAACCTCTAACTGGATTAAACCACAGTTTACTCTAAGCAGTAGTATCAGACAGTTGGCATTCTGCCTCTTTAATGTAAGAATCATAAGATTGAAACCTTGTTGCATCCCCCCCCCCCCCCCCCTTGTCGGCTTTCAGAATTACCAAATCAGTTTGCATATGCAATTGCAATAACGTTGACCTCTGTGAACTTGATAGATTGTAATATGGTCTAGAACAAATGTTCTTAAAATCCAACTGATTCAAATCACGCAAAATTAACTTTTGAAAAGTCTGCAAAGATGCTTCCAGAGGTCCTGGAGGTGTCCATCTAGATGGAAGGCATATTAAGGAACTATCAGAAACATTCAATTTGTCATCAAAATACAACTTTAGATTTAATTTTCAGAAAAAAACGATAAACCACTATCTGAATCTTAAAAGAATTATTCGCAACAGTGGGCACAAAACTCAACCCATACTGAAGAGCATCCAATTCAGCCAGCTGTAATTGTACCAGAGGCATGGAAATTATTGACCATCCTACTGCTGATGATCTTGCTGGGTCTATGCCTGGGTGGCTGGTCCACATGACAGATGTTCACAATAATTTATTTGTTTGCCTCCACACTGAAACTGCTGTCCTTGCTTTTTGTTGGACAAAAAAGACTTAAGTTGACGAGATGCTTGAGGGTGTTCCTCATCCTCACCACTTGAATCAGAATCCCATGAAGAATGGGCAAACACACGCTGTTTAGTAGAGGCCACCCCTTATCAACATTCATCCAGGGGTAAGCAGAGTTAAGGTATGACAATGCACACTTATGCTACTATTCAAAAATGGCATCTTGGAGCACAGATACAGTTATACTGCCTATTATTTAAAACCATTAACCAGCTAGAAATGGCTCCTGGCCGGTTAAATGGCACTTAAATGGCTATTCAGCAGTATTCAGTGGGAGACAGCCTGCTATCTTCCGTTGAATATTGTTGGTTAGAGGTTAGCGGATAGCTAGTTATATTATGCAATATAACTGACTTATCCACCGATATTCAGCGCATTGCCAGCTAAGTTTGGCAGCCAAATTAGGCCACCAAAATAGCTGGAATATCTTTAAACTTAACCTGCCAGTGCTAAATATAGTCTTGGCCAGTTAAATTTAAACTTGACAAAAAATACCCAGGCATTCCATGCCAGTAACTGGAAATGACTTGGCATTTAATATCCAGGCTGACCGCCGACCACAGGAGTTAGCCAGGCTCCCTCTTGTGGTCTCAATATCAAACCCATAGAATTGGCACTCAGTGCACTGCATTTGTACACCTAACTGGAGGCACCATGTTATAGAATTTATTCCATAGACTCTGGCTGACTTGTTGTTACCCAAGGATGGGTTAAACATTTAGAACTGAAAACGGTAACGGAATGAAAACGGTAACGGAATTCAAACATGCGTGGGATAAGCATAAAGGAATCCTGTGCTGAAGGAATGGATCCTCAGGAGCTTAGTCAAGATCGGGAGGCGGGGCTGGTGGTTGGGAGGCGGGGATAGTGCTGGGCAGACTTATACGGTCTGTGCCAGAGCCGGTGGTGGGAAGCGGGACTGGTGGTTGGGAGGCGAAGATAGTGCTGGGCAGACTTATACGGTCTGTGCCCTGAAGAGCACAGGTACAAATCAAAGTAGGGTATACACAAAAAGTAGCAAATATGAGTTATCTTGTTGGGCAGACTGGATGGATCGTGCAGGTCTTTTTCTGCCGTCATCTACTATGTTACTATGAGGCATATTTTCAAAGCACTTTGGGAGGCTAAGTTCCATAGGTTTCTATGGAACTTTGGGAGGCTAAGTGCTTTGAAAATGAGCCTCTATGTAGAACTGAGGCTTCATAAATAATCCTGCTTGATATCTTGGAACTATATGTTAGCCAGCTCTGTATACCTGGAAATTCAATGCCAGAGTCCAGACATAGCCTGGTATTGAATTTCCAAGTATAATGCCAGTGTCAGTCAGCCAAATGCTACTTGCAGCCAGCTGAATATTGCGCCCATAGAAAGTAGGAATGGGTTGCCATTTGCAATGACATAGGCAACGCCAGTGTAGAAGGATAACCATGAAACAACCAAAGAAAGTGGAGCTGAAGGATGGGTTTTCCAACAATGGACACTTGTACACTGATTTGGTCTCAAGAGCAGCCTTTATTTATCAAACAGCTAAGATCCAGACGGAAGACCCATCCTTAAACTCCACGTTTTTGGTTATCAATTGCACATCTTATGTTATTTGCGTGTTATTAAAAAACAAAAACAAGCAGAAAAAGCATGTTGTTTCATGTTTTGTCATTTGCCGATAATAGTGCTCACTCTTTGGACATAGTGCCCACTATATGAAAAGAAGGTGCACTATTTCAGAAAGAGTGTACGCTCTTTCCTGAGAGTGGAACCACCACATATGTGCTAACAATTGCACATGGGCAAATTAGCGCGGGTGTGAAAACTAGTACACGCATGCGCTCCCTGTCGGAAAAAAGAGTGTGCACCCTTTCGAAAATAGTACACCCTCTTTTCACATAGTGTGTGCTATTTCCAAAGAGTGTGTACTATTATCAGAACCTGACAAAACAACAAAATGGTCAGAAAAACCCAAGGAAGATTAAAATTGCTGTAAATGACATGGGAAACTGCACAAAATAAACATTTCTGGCTGTCCATCCCTAATAGTAATTAAACACATTTAACCCAGACAGGAAATACATAGTACTGTTTTAGTGTCAATTGTAGAACTCACAAATGATATAAATGACTGGCATAGTCCTTTGCCTCTCTTTTTTGTCTCTTTATAGATTCTCATAAATGCTGTCATGATTAACTAAGCACAGAAGCATACAAGTTATTGTAAGCTTTTTGATTATAGGAACTATTTAAATTACACATGTAATTTACTGTAGATTATAATCACACGACTAAAATCCATAACACATACTACAGTAAATGATAGTTATTATCCTAGAGACTATAATTACTTTCTTCCACAGTATTCCATCTGATAATAATTTTAGTGTATCAGATAATTGCATTAAGAAATGCCAGAGGTTATCTAATTCGACTGCATTTAATTCTACTTAAGTTATCTACACTATATTATAGCACAAGAGCACATTTCTCCATACCACTGATTTACTATTTAATTTAATGATACATGATTATTATTTAAGATTTAACTTATTTTGCTGGTTTTATTTATGAGCTGCCTCTGCCCTTGCTGAAGCTGCTTTCCAAATATAATAACATTTCAGCGCCACATAGCTTCTTCCTGTTCTCTAGGGACTTTCCTGAAATTAATTTGCATACTTGTTTTTCTTTTTGTTTTTTAATTAGAACAATGGAATTCCATCATTTGAACTATCTATCTTACTGGAAATATAGAAACATGAGGGCAAATAAGAACTGTAAGACCCAGCTAGTCCTATTTGCATCCTGCTACAGAGCCATGCAAAGCACAGTTTCTCTCTGGTTATCCTTAATTTCTTGATCACTAGAGATACCCTGTGTCTATTTCAGGGTTTTGAATTATGTTACTATTTTCACCTTCATCATTCTCACTGGAAGGCTATTTCATGCATTCATTGCTCCTTCTGTGGAGAAATTGTATCCTTAAAGCAGGAACAATTAGGCATCTGATACAGATGCGCTTAGCAAATTAAGCTCTCTTTCTCTATCCCTATCTCTCTTTCTCTGTCTTAGTAAAATTTGAAATATTTTTTATTGCTTTCAAAGATTATCCAACTTTCTGAAGCAAGGCAAACAGAGAAAAAAACAATACAAAAAGAAATTTTGAAAAGCGCGTAGTCCTAAAAAAATAAAAAAGAAAAGATGTAAGAACCAAAGAAATTTCATCCCCAAAGCTAAAGGGATGAACAAGGTAATGTACATTCAAAAAGGAAGAAGAAAAAAACACATTGAAAGGAGATCAAATTACTCAAGCGTCAACCCCTCAATTTATTTCACTCTGAGATGGCACGGAAAACTCATTTTCTCTGCGTCTAACAAAAACGTTAACTGCTCTGGATCATAAATTACAAACTTAAAAGAAGAAAGAGTTACAACACATACTCAGAAAATGCAGCAAGAAACTACCTTCTAAGGCTAGAACCTGTTGTTTCATAAGAATACATTTCTTTTTCTTTGTTCCTCTGTAACATTTGATAAATCTAGAAATATCCTAATCTTATGATCCATAAACAACTGATTTGTGTCAGAAAAAGTCTCAAAACATGGTCCCTATCTTGAGGAAAGACAAAAGTCATAGAAGGATTGCTTGATTAGAAATTGCTCAACCCGAATGTTCCAAATATCCAGTATAGTCAAAGAATGATCATCTAGATTAGGAGAAACATCTCTCTTTTGAGTTTCATCAGCCATAGAATTCCTAACAGGTTTTGAGGAATTATGCTTAGGAAACAGTAAGTATGGCATCTTCAGAAATCCACAAAATGTCCTCCAAGTATTTTTTGAAAAGGTCCCTGCTGATAATAAAAGATGTTGAGGAACACTTGATAAGATAAATGGAAATATAAATACAACTCCTCTAAAACTAGAGATGCTGATATGAGAGGAGGTGGAGCTTGATGCTGATCCAGGCTCAAGATGGTATCAGCCTCTACTAGAGCCAAAGCTTCCATTGGCTAAGAGTGGGGATGCAGCAAAATATCTCAGGTCGGTAGTTCTGGTATCATTACTTGAGGGTAAGGGGAAGCTATCAGAGGCTCAGAGAGAAAATCTTGATTCTTCCCTTTACACTTCTTCATGCTCACTAGGTAGTTGGCATGGAGTACACTTCACCTGTGATCCTCTTCATGACATCATCTTGGTTCTCCTACAAACTGACAGCAGAAGCAATATGCATCTGATACAGATGAGCTCATCAACATTAAACTCTCTCTCTCTTTCTTAGTGGCATCAGTAAAATTTAAAATCGTACAGCCTGAACAAAGGGGAAAATAAACATGGGCATTTGGAATAGAAAGTATGTGCTAGTTACAAGTGCTGTAAAGTTGTATAAAAGTCTATACCGTGAGTTTTCACAATTGCAATGTTGTGTGATTGACCACATTCCGGATGGAGTTGGAGATAGACAGCATTATTTGTTACAGCAAGAGCAGTTTTGCACTTGAATGCAGAGGAGCCACGTGGGCTGAATTTGACAGTTTACCTGCATATGTTTTACTAATTTCATGGTTTTCACTGGAGATCATTTGCTCATTGTTTGGAGTGAGAGTGACATCATTAATGACTATTTTTAGGATGTAACGGCATCCCACAGCCATCTTTGCAGGATCTGAATGCACTAGAACATTATGGCATTAAGTGAAACCAGTTGATATACCAGAACATGTCAATGTGGAGCTTGAATTTTTACTCTAGGTCACGGGACATGCAAGAATCATAATGTACAAGGTTATCTGAGTAATGCTTGAACTCACTGTAAGCCAATATGCCCACATACTTGGGTGGTCAGAGGGTGGGTCTATCAAGATTCCCCTTCAATGGTCCTATTAAAGTGGTGGGTTGTGTATTCTTAAGCTAACTAGGACTTCATTAAAATTGACCAATCATGAAATGCCAGACTAGCACTACACTCACTTTAACCTGTCTATGGCCAATAACAAAATCAGCATTATAGTCTATGGACACACATCCTATATAAGCAGGGGTTTCATGGACACTAGCCAGTAGAAGAAGGAAGAGGTCTCCGGCCCAGGATAAGGGACAGGAGAGATGTGCTATGGCGAGATGAAGGGAGCAATGGGGAACTTCCCTGGGCCATAGTGAGAGAATTCTATTCAGGGATTCAGAGATAGGGACAGCATCTGACATGCTATAAGTTTGTTTAATAGACACTTTGAACAGAACTGTGCCTGGCAACTGAGATAGCAAAGTCCAAGTCAAAGAAAAAAAACTATAAACAGTGTGAGTAAGCTAAAGTAAACATATTTTACTGATCCAGTATGGAAGTATTCCAGGATGACATCATACCTGGTAACAGAACTATCTATCTATCTATCTATCTATCTATCTATCTATCTATCTATCTATCTATCTATCTATCTATCTATCTATCTATCTATCTATCTATTGTTTTAATTTCCCCTCTGCTAGACCTCTATCTGACTCCTTCACACGGGGGACTAATAGTACCTATTTCATATATCAGGTTCTGTATAGTTTCTCTAACCTCCATTGTCACCCAATCATAAGGGGGTCTGTTCTGGGGTGGCATTAGGAGCCGTAATTGAAAACTAATTCCCATAACTACTGCTTTCTGTTTTTCTAGATCTAGGTATATTCTGGACCATTTATGTTCCCACATAAATCTTATTAAACATCTGTCTAAGTTTCTGCAAAGACTGAGTGTCACTTGTATATGATCTACCTTGTAGGCTAAATGTTAGGTAAAGAGAAGACAGAATCTATAAAAATAGAGACAGAGATAGGTTTAGATAAATAGATACATTTTATTTCTTACCCAAAGACAAGTCTTCAAATTGGTACAAATACAGACATCAGATTCTGGTTTCAACCGCACAGGGCTTCGCCGTCTGACTGAAGCCTTGGAGAAGAGACTCTCAAACTGAGCCAAACTCTCCCCTCTTTTATACTCTATCTTCTCCATAGAAGTGAATGGTGAGATACCTAGCTCCTAATATGTCTCAACTTCCGGAGATCATACTTTCCCATGTGATCTGCTATCTGATGTGCCCACCTCCTTCCGTTCTCAGCTACTGCTAATTATCAACATGTTTTGGGAAGCGTTGAGATAACAGTTTCACATCTTCCGGCTGCAATACTTTTCATACCTTTCTCATGAACTCTGTATTACCTCTGTATCATTGTATACCAAAACTAATAAGCTCCATTTTATTCATCTGATCTTTCATTACAGGTGCTATATTTGAATTAAAAATTGTACCAATTTGTGGCAGAACTCATTTTTCAGACCTGCTTTTTGCAGATTCTTCAAATATTACATCATTTACTTGTTGTTTGGCCTGGTCAGTACTTTTTCAGTTGTTTTTAGGCTGCATAGCTCTGGCCAGCAATATTCCAGTGGTAGCCTTAAAGCTAGGCCATATATTAACATTCCCCTCTTCACCCTATCCCATAGGGTGACACCAGGGTTAACGTACCTTGGTACCATCCATTCCAGAAGGTATTCTAGGAGGCCATCAAATTGTCTGCGTCTTAAGATCAACTGGTACAATTTTATTATTTTGCTTCAACCTTTAAGAATGCATGTTTTGTCTTAATCTTATCTATGTGATTATATATACATTACTATCAATCAAAAATTCTTTGGTTATATACTGATTATATCTTAATTATACATTTGCATAGATTTGCACACTTGATCATATCATCTTATATAGCTTTATATGGTTACATTCTATCCCCCCTGTGCTATTATCTGATTATACAGTTGCAGACATCTCTGTGTCTCTAACAGTTGCATAGCGATTGGTCCTTCTCAGAGAGAGATAGTCCAATGTGTTATCTCCTGTGGTGTTAGGAAGGAGATTTTCGTACAGGGCATATTGTCCTGCTGTGGTCCTTTTCATTATTGCGGTTTCAATTAAGCGTTCTACTAAGCCTCTAGCACAAGGGATTATGCAACATCCTACTAAAACAAAAATTGCCACCACTATGATTATTGTCGTGGCTGCTGAGATGATAAATGTTTTCCATTTACCAAAAGCTCTATCCATCCAACCTGTCCAGGATGTATCAATGCCAGAGTTCTCTGCCAATTCTTGCGACAGTGAGGTTAAGCCTTCTAAAGCTCTGGTAATTGATCCATCTGGAGCTGTATTGTTGGGGATAAAGGTGCAACACTGGGTACCTATCTTTTGGCACACCCCGCCATCCGCTGCTAGAAGCTGGTCAAGAACTAATCTATTTTCCAACGTCATCCGGCTAGTGGCGTCTAATTGTGTTGCAATTCCTTGAACTGCATCCCTAGTGTAGTTCACAAATCTCTGCTGGTTGTAATATATATAGTTGATCCAGTCCAGATTCTTATTGATAGTCGCCCACCAAAAGAAAACTGATTCAAATCCTGCGGCTATCTGGTTTCTGGCTTTAAACTCATCAGGAACCCCTCTTGGAACTCCAATAGTATCTATATAGACCCGATCATCAAAAGATCCAGGCATTGCATTTCTCTTCACTCGTGAGGAAGAGCTGCTATGAGGAGGAGGCAAGGATGCTATAATGATTGGAATGACCAATTTGACTAGGGCACATCTGCCTGTCCAGTTGTTAGGAAGTGTATGGCGAATAGTGCGGGTTCCACAGTACCACCATATGTCTGCTCTAGCTTGTGAGAACCGTGTTAGGGTCAGATTTTTCAGAGTCCCATTTCCTAAGGTTGTGTTACAATTGGTTAAGTTTCCTAAAAACCGTGTCTGTTTCACCCCATATCGTTCCAGACATGTATGATATTTGGTAGCAGGATTTGGAATCCTGAATGCAGGTGGAATCCTCATCCGAGGAGGTAAGTAGGGGTGGTGCTCGTCAAGATGTAGACAAGACTGATTTATGTCATCTTTAACCTGCAATAACTGCAACATACACCAAAATCCATCTGGATCATTGTGGAGGTCTAACGGGAAAGGAACTAATGTTGGTTCTGCTCTGGCATGGGAACAAAAATAACAATTAGAGACATTCAAACTCTTTGTAGTATAATGGGCCCATTCGAGCCATAGGTTTGTCTCTCCAAATCCTGTTTCTAGTGCTATTAAATCTTTAGAATCATTAATTCGTACAATCTGGTAAGGGATTTTTATTTCTGGGATTGTTGTTGGCATTAAGGGATTAGTTTCATTCTTTTCTGGTACAGCGGGGGGTGGGACAACCTTGAAGTTTCCTATGGGATCTCTACCTGTGGCATCAATTCCTATGGAATAAGTTCTGTATGTAACATCCGTCACTCCTCTAAAAGTGATAGCCACTGGATTACATTTGGTCATTTGGCAGAGGCCAGTGACTCGCAATTTCATGATGGAAATGCTCCTTTTTAGATCTGGAATCTCAGTACCTGAGTAGGGAACCCATGAACCTGTATACCACCATACTTGTGCCCAACTTCCACAATTGGGGAAGGGACACAGGTATACTTCAAAAGCTGACAAATATTGCTGCACAGGATGTTCCCCACACATTGTGTAAGCACACACATCAAGGGTGATTGTGGTTGTGTCCTTGGAAGTGGGTAATGTTATATCATAAGTGGTTGTAAGGTGTTCCCGAAAATTTTCTAGGTGCTGTGTTCCATGTATCATGGGTGTGGTGAGCACACACAACAGGAGAGCTACGCAGTTCATGTTGGTAGTTTTCATAATGAGGCACTGTAATTGTATGAAGGGTGAGTAACGGCTACTGATTAAGGACAGTGACAAAATTATCCCAAGGGTTTTAGCAACAGGTATTTGGGTATGGGGGGTAAATTCTAATAGCCCCTATTTCAGTTGGATCTGGGATTTCGAAAATACCATATACTTCCAAAGGTCCCAATCCAACTTTTCTGATGAACAGGAAGGGAATCCAGTCAGTGCCCAATACAGCGTATGTAATTACCCAAAAGTCTACAACTTCACTAGTTTGTGGTCTGATTAGGAGGTCGTCTGTTTGTTCAATTTGTAAGCCTAAGATTCCTCCAAACAATACCTGAGTATGTGTAACCGTACGGCTAGGACCTAATGTCCAACTGTCAAACAACGTTTCACACAGCGTGTGGTATCGGGTAAAGGGGTCCCAATTGGGATCGTCTTCTGGAGCAGGGTCCCAATGAGGATACAGTAATTCTCTTTCTGGGGTTTCAGGGATCAAGTGTGCACCTAAATTTAAAGGCGACGGTGGGGGAGGATCAGATGGAGAAGGCGAAGTGTCTGGTAAATTCTGGGACATATATTGATGATCACTTGAGCTATCTGGGAGGACGAGTGGCTGGGACAGTGGTGACTGGTGTGGCTAAAGTAGTATGTGTGGGAGGAGGAGCGTCACTAGCAGGAGACAGAGAATAAAGAGGAGGGGTGGGTTGTAATTCAAGCAAGGCAATATTATCCCCAAAAATAGTTGTACGATTGGGGACAATATGGACCGAGCTACTGATAGGATTGGGAACAGTTGTAGAATACAAAACAGGAGGATCAGTGAGGAAAGGAGTAGTTGCAGAGGTTTCAATAGGATCTGGAGGATTGCCAGTTGAAAAGTCTGTCGTGGCAGATGTGTCTGCCCAGGGGGTGGGATGACTGGTGGCAGCGAGGCTGATCTTTGAGATCGTCTGGGGGGGGCTATATCCAACCAGGCGTGGGAATGTGATGTTCTGTTGGAGCTTTGTGTTGGCTACTGTAGTAGGTAGTGGAGCAGGAGCAGATGCAAGTACAGAAGTAGTTGCAAGTACTGTTGGGGTAATTGCAAGTACAGAAGTAGTTGCAAGTACCGTAGCGTTTCCGGCTGGCAAGGTAACGTTGCCAGTGGGAAAGGCAGTAAGGGTGATCCAAAGATCACTGGCAGCAGTATAGGTAAACAAGGTAGTGAAAAGCAAAACCAAACCTATACACAGTATGATCATGCACACGAGTCCAACAGCAAACAGTCTGGCAGATGGGAAGCAGAAGAAGAGGGTGTATTGATGTAACACCGTTACAGCAGAGGCAACACTTGGACGAGCGCTGGTTCCGACCTTGTCATCAGAAATGGTGTCGGCTTCCAGATAATTGTCATCCAAGTCTTTGGACCAATGGGAATTTGTATCAGATACCTGTTCAGAGTCACACTTATGTAGAGAAACAGTCTGTAAGGGGATAGGTTCTTCTGAAGTGCACAGCGGCGGAATTTGCTGTGGCATTTATCTGGCTTGATTCGGGAAGTACCGATGTCGTCTGCCAGATTACGGATTCTGATGAGGCGGATGCGAAGATCCACGTAGGGAAGTGGATGAACAGGAACTGTGGGAGGTGGAGGTGAAGAAGGCAACTCAAATACTGGTTCAGATACAGGTGGTTGTTCAGATGGTGACTCTGGAGATTCTGCGAAGGCTTGGATAATAATGTCAGCCAGATCAAGGAGGTGTGATTCAGGAGAGGGGATAAGGTGGTTAAGTCTTTGGTCAAGTTGATCAAGATGATTCAAAAGTGTTGGGTGCGGGGTCGGTGGTCTCGGGCTCAGGGGCGGTGGTGATGGGGTTCGTACTGGGACTGGTCTCTCCAGTGACTGATGTGCTGGAAACAATGGCGGTGGAGATTGGGTTCGTGGGAACATCAATGGAAATATCCAGGAGACCTGATGGGGTATTTGGATAAGCTCGTATATCTTTCAGATGGACCCAGGATGTGTGGTCCTCCAGCTTTGCAGCTGTGGCTGACAGGGCTTCTATCTTGAAGGGCCCAACGTAGATCGGATCTCGCCAGGTCTTGTGCGTGTAGTAACGCCGGTGCACCAGATCTCCCACTTTATAAGGGGGGGATCTATCGGCATCACAATCCCCTCTTCTGTCC
This sequence comes from Microcaecilia unicolor, assembly GCF_901765095.1. Lineage (NCBI taxonomy): Eukaryota > Metazoa > Chordata > Amphibia > Gymnophiona > Siphonopidae > Microcaecilia > Microcaecilia unicolor. The sequence continues at coordinate 528,351,120 of NC_044031.1, forward strand.
GAAATGGCCTGTGGAATTGAGGACAGAGAACTTACAATAGTTTGCAAGATATCCCAATATACTGAGTATTGATCGGGTACTTGAGTGTCTGGATTGCCAGGTATGAGTCGCATCTGGCGACCTGTACATAATTGGAACGGCGTCAGTTTAAGGGAAGAGGATGGAGTGGCACGGAGAGATAATAGTGCCAAAGGAAGGGCATCTAGCCAATTCTTTATCCCATTTGCCATAAGCTGACGCATTTTTGTTTTGAGCAATCCATTGTATCGTTCAACCAGACCATTACTGGTGGGTTTGTAAACACAGACAGTTCTGTGAGTAATGCCGAGTGCAGGAAGAAGGTTCTGCAAAAGTTCATTTACAAAGTGTGTACCATTATCTGTGGTAATTTTGCCAGGAATCCCAAATCGAGGAATAATTTCAGTGCACAGTGATTGTGCCATTGTTTGGGCGGTTTCTCTAGAGCAAGGGAAAGCTTCCACCCACTTCGAGAAAGCGTCCACGCAGACAAGCAGATACCGTTTACCACGAACAGGCGTCTGCATATCTGTGAAATCAATATACCAATGTTGGCCAGGTCCCTGGACAACAGGTAAATGACCTGAAGGAATAACAGGTCCTCGTTTAGGTGTGTACAGAAAACATTTGTAACAATTATGAACTACGGTGTGACACATGGGCATCATTTGGGGAGCCCATAATCTGGAAGACAATTGATCATACAGTGTAGTAGCATTTAAATGTAAGGGGTAGTGGAGGGCATGCAAAAGAAGAGATAAAACATGCTGTGAAATACATAATTGCCCATTGGGATGGGTCCAAATTCCATTCGGATTTAGGAAACATCCTGCCTGCTTCCACAAAGTAAGTTCTGCTTGTGAAAGGGAGGAAGTGAGGGTAGTAGAGAAGTCTGAGATTAAGGATTCGGAGGGAGGGGACGTTACCGGGGGCTCAGATTCAGGAGATTGCAAGGAGGTGATGACAGGAGGGGTGTTGAAAGCAGGTGGGATGTCAGGGGAGGAGGATTTAGAGGGTGATGAATCCGTGGGAGTAGAAGGGGGCGTCTCAAAGGGAAGCGCTTCGGACGCGAGTACAGGAAGTGTAACATCGCAAGTGGATATAGTAGGAAGATTGGAAAAGGAAGTGACTTCACGGGCTAGTTTATCTGCAGCATGGTTACCATTAATGGCGAAAGAGAAAACTGTCTCCTGATGTGCTTTAATCCAGGAGATACTGGTGCGAAGGCCTTTTTGATGGCGCTTCTCCAGTGCTTCAAAAAGTGCAGTCCACAAAGGTAAGTGATTTAGGGGTTGCCCGGTAGAGGAGATCATACCCCTCTGGTTCCATTTGCGAACATGGGAATGCAAGGAAGTGAATACATAGTCTGAGTCGGTGACAATGCTCAAATCTGAGTGTAGTGCTTTAAACAGTATAACATACAGAACTGCTGCAAGTTCTGCAGTTTGGGCTGTGAATGAATCAGGTAACCTGAATTGTATAGGCTCCAGAATATCTTCTTCTGGTGTATAACGGAGGGCGGCAAAACCGGCAACTCCGTTTGCTGAGAACCATCTGTAAACCAAACCTCGCCACTTTGCAAGATTTCTGAATGTAGATGGAGTGATTCAGGAACAGATAATCGGGTAGTGCACTCATGGGGAAAAATAGCATTTTGTGCTGTCTCTGTTACAGTGAGTAATGGATCCAGGCGTTGAAGATCAGTTAAAGTTAATGGGTGAATAGAGTGCACTACACTGAACAAGAGCACTTGATACTTTTGTAATCGGCAGACAGTCATGTGACTGATCTGTTTATCCAACAGATATTTAACATCATGGGATGTGTGAAGAATCACCGGAAGGTGAGGAATGTAGCTGTATAGTTTTGTAACAGCTGTGCTGGCGGCAACAAGGCCTTTCTCACAAGTAGCAAAAGCTCTTTCGACAGGTGAAAAAGTACCCGAGAGATAACCACAAGCAAGGTCATCATGTTCTTGAGTGATCAGGCAAGACCAGGTATTCTCAGTATGCACGACCCAAAGGTGCACATCCTGAGAGACATCAATGGTTGCCAATGGTGAGGAAAGCATAACATCCTTTACAAGGGCCATAAGATCAGCTGTTTCTTGAGGTGTAAAAAGAACGGGTTCATGTTTTGCTTTCTGTTTGCCTTGTAGTTTCATATAAAAGGGTTGAGTTCGGGCTGAATAATTTGGTATCCACAGGCGACAAAAATTTAACATGCCAAGGACACCTCTGAGATCAGAAATGGTGGTGGGCAAACGCAAGGAGGAGACATGTTGCAAAGTGTCGGGACCTAGGCCCTTCTGACGGGGGCCAATGTGATGGCCAAGAAAGGTAACATGTGTCTGAGCAACTTTTAATTTCTTTCTGTTAACCTTGTAACCTTTTGTAGCAAGAAAGCCAAGAAAGTCACAGGTGACCTGAACACATGTGTCAAAATCGGGGCAGGTGATGAGCATGTCGTCTACATACTGAACAATAGAAGTTTGTGGTGGGAGATCATATCTGTACTGTTTGAATTCCTGTATGTGTCCTGCTAAAGTCTGGGAAAAGACTGTAGGACTGTCAGTAAATCCCTGAGGGAGACGGGTCCACTGATATGTTGTGTTATTGAATTGGAAAGCCGTTAGCGGGCGGCTTACGGGGTCAAGGGTGATGGAAAAGAAGGCGTTGGACAAATCAATGGTGGAATGATATGTCTGCAAGGAGATACTATTGAGGAGTGTAGTTGGGTTTTCAACGTTCGGGAATACCGCGTAAGTGAGGTCATTTAGCGCGCGTAAGTCCTGTACTATACGGAAGGCGCCAAGTTCCTTCTTTGGAACAGGGAATAATGGAGTATTGTATGGTGAATTACATTTTTCAATAATACCTTGCTGTAATAGGGAATCAATTTGTTCTTGAGCTCCAGCAATAACTTCAGGTTTTAATGGGTACTGTGGGATTTTTGGACCTTTACAACCAGGTAACAGCTGAATACGATGGGGAGGACCGGTAACCTTACCATAGGGTTTCTCAGGTGTGGCCCAAAGAAAACCCGGTAAGTCATTCAATGCTACCTCTATTTGTTTTTCAACCATAGAGGTGACAGCCATTAAAAGTGAAGTGTTTGTAGTAGGGGAAGAATCAAAATGAATTTCAAAATGAAACAATGTCAATAGATCTCTTCCAAGTAAATTAACAGGGCACAGCGGAGCGTATAAAAAGGGAGCAGATAGTTGTTGATCCGCATATTTAATTGGCAGGGGCTCAAGCAGTGGTGTGTCCGTAGGAACACCATCAAATCCTGTGGTGGTAACATTGTCTGGGGAAACTTTAAGAAGTTTCTGTAGTTTGTGTGGGACGTGGGCTAGTACAGAGCGAGAAGCGCCTGTGTCAATTAAGAAGGGGACCGGAACTTCACAGATAAGCAGGGTGATCATGGGATCATCCAGTCCTGCAGCAGTGCAGACTACGCCTAGTCACTGTGGGCGGCGTTGGTCTGGGTTCCATAAAGGGAAGGATTGGCGTTCTGGAGGATTTTGGCGGGTCTGACGGTTTTGACGGCGGATTTGATTCATAAGGGTATTTTGTGGTGGTAGTGGGCATTCCCTTGCATAATGACCGTATTGCTGACAACGATAACACAGAACATCTATATAACGATCTGGACTAGGCCGGGAATAATCGTTTCGGAACCGTCTGTTATCATCAGGAGGGCCCCGTTGGGGACCCCGCTGCGGTTGCCCGCGCCGACCTCTTTCTTGTGGGTAATCAGGTCTACGGTCTGGGCGGTAGGGCCGTGGGCCCTGAGTTCGGCCATTATTGTCATAGCGTTGGTCAGCATACATAACAATAACAGGGGGAGAAGTGTCAGGAGTATTGGTATCAGGGTCAGAGCTCTTAGAGGCTCTTTTCTCTTTGAGATCTTCAGTCTGCAGCACTTCCAAGTTAGTGTGTACTGTCTTACGATGTTGGGCTTCATCTTGCTTGCTTTTAATAAGCCGTCTGCAATGATGAAGGATGTGTTCACGAATTTTAGGCCATTTTTCTAATTGGAGACCTACGGTGTTCTCCAACTTAAGTTTAATTTCTGAAGGTAAGGTTCCCTTCAGTAAATGGTAGAATACTGGGAGGGCATTATCAGAGTCAAATTTTTCCTCTGTTTCTTCCTTATAGAGGTCTTGGAGTCTGAGTAAATAAGCCTCAATAGGCTCTGAATCCATTTCCCATCTTTGGGAAGTGATAACCGAAAAGTCTTTAAGGGTCGGATACATGGTCCGGATTTCCTGAAATATTTTTGTCTGAATTTCAGTCAAAGGGTTACCATCATATTGGGTATCTGTAACAAATTTTGCATAGCCCGATTGAGTGAATATGTCAGTGACACTAGCGTGTGGGGTTCTGCCCAGGAGCGCTTTCATATCACCTACTGATAGAGTAGTCCCCAGGGTAATGTCCTGTAATTTTTTCAACCATCGGTTGCCTCCCAGTGCAATATCCGGGAGCTGTAGTATGAGGCTATTCAATTCAACAGCTGAAAGTGGGGTGTATTCCGTATGAGGGACACCACCTGACATTTTATTCAGCAGGGGAAAAAGTTTCACTGATTTAAGGAGATCAATCGAGGTGGTTGGGGGAAACTGATTCTCATACTTTTTCCAAACCTGAAGACCTTGGATTAGATAGAGGGTTGTTTTCTGATCCCAATGGGGGTCGGGGTGGTCATAAATTAGATCTCTTACAAGTGAAAGCTTGTCAGAACGTAAGGATCCTTCACGTGGGAAGAGAGCGGACTGGGGCTGGAGCGCCTCAGACCATCCTGCGAGATTATCAATCCATGGGTGAACATAATGCCATGAATTCTCATGCAAAGCCACATATTGGGCAGGAGTGTTAGGTGGACCAGATAGGATAGGTTCTGTACTGATATTCTGTCTTGTAGGGTGTTGGGGACTGTCAATGACTGCAAGGCAGCGGCTAGAGCCTTCATCAGTAAGATAACTGTGAGGATCGCGCTGTCTAGTATGATGAGAAATAACATCATGTTGTTGGGGTATCTGGGGTATGTCGGATTTTGATGCAGAAGGTGCAATAGTGTCAGGGAGCGTTGACATGGACTTCCGTAGAGAACGAAGTCCTTCAGAAACGTATACGAGATCATCTCCTATAGTGGCTAAGGTGAGGCCGGGTGACGGTGGACAGCCTGCACCTGAAGGGACTGGCGTGTCAAGGGGGAGGGGCTTCGGTAGGTCAAGGTGAGAAGAATCTCCTTCCATCGAGGAGGAGAAACTTAGTACTGGGGGAGGTTTGTTTCGAATATCCATCAAATCTGTTTTAATTGGAAGTTGTTGTTTTAAAATTTCCCATGCTTCTTCTAATGGGGAAGATATTACTTTTGGTAGACCCCCAGTACCTGGTTTGGCTGGAAGTATGAGAGGACGGCGGAGAAGAGCCAGATCCTCTGCTAATTGGGGAATTGTACCCTTGGGGCGTGCGCCCAATTGATCCCATCTAGGAGGAGTAGAGCATTCAGGTTCTAGAGTGGGTATGGAAGAGTCTTTCGGAACTGGGGGAGCTTTAATGAAACCCCGATCATACAGTCCCTGACAAATAGCCCGTGTCTGTGTAGCAGGACTACATGGAATGAAACCCATCTGTCGTAATTGAGACAGGATAGATTGTAGGGATTCAGCTGGCAAGGGACCAGTTTGGACAGAAGAGTCCAAAGGTAGCGGTGGAGGTGATGTCTGAGTTGTGTGTCCCATATGTGGGTAGGTAGTCGTTTGGGTGGTCATGTGTGAAGTCAACCCGGATCCTAGGCTAGGGTAGGTGGAGGTCTGGGCAGCTACGTCAATTTGACTGATAGCAGGGTACTGGACGGTGGCCGGAACTGATGGGTTCGGGACACAAGGATATTGCTCAATAATGGGAGGGGGTATCTCCATCTCATAGCCTCCAAGAGTACGATATACATGAGGCGGTGGTGGGGTTAGCGTCTGGGTTGTTGCTTGCATCGTTGGAACAGTAGTAATAGTAGGCAATTGGGCGGTGGTCGTGGCCACTGGGGTTATTGAAGGGGTTAAGGGCGTCTGGGTTTGTACTGACCCCTGAGATATTGGAATTGGGTCTTTTTGTGATGAGGGAAGAGATAGATCAACTACACCGGCAATGTGTACGGTAGTAGGTGGGTCAAATCTGATAGGAGCGGGATGTACCGCAGGCAGCGAAGGTATCGCTGTCTGTGATCCTTGAGATGAGGAGGTCTGTGTCTGAGATCCCTGCGAAATCTGTAGCTGAAGTTTATCACAATATCCTGGGGGTATCGGGGTATATCCCACTGCACATGGTAAAAGCTTGGTAGTACCTGCAGCATCATAAGGTGGAGGGGCGGTAGGTGTTACTGCCTCTTGGTAAGGGGCTTGATTGCAAGCAGACTTCGCTAGGGCTCTGTCATGCTGGTTTTGTGCAATAAGTATAAATTTATTAATAGCAGCTAAATGCTTCTCCCTAGATTTTCCTGTTTTGTTGGATTCATTATAGCAGACCAAGGCTTGGAGCTTACCCTGATCAAATGAGCCCTTTGTTGGCCATTCCAATCCCGGGTCTTTAGCAGACCAAACGGTATGCCAGGTTTGACATAAACGGGAAAGTTCTTTTTTATCAGCGGGGAAAAAGTTGAGAACTCTTTCCAGGGGGCTAGTGGAGGACTGAGTGGACATAATGGAATTAGGAATAGGGGAAAAGCAATCCACATAGGGGGCGGTGTGCAGTGTAAAATGGCAAATTAAATCTCAAATTGGATCCTAGTTCAAAGAATTATAATAGGTACCTCTATAAATATATATAGATAAAAAGGTGCAAAAGAAGATCATTCAAAGGAAAACATGCATCATGCGTATAGAAAACACCTTTATACTCACGCGTCTTCAAGAGCGTCCCAGAAGTGGAACCTAAAACATAAATTACTAATTGGCGGAAAGCCCTATGCTTTTGCCGCAGGTTAAATAAACAGACAATTGAAAGTTACAAAGGTGAAAAGTGTAAGAAAATAGAGCAGAAGGTGTTTAGTGTCAGCTATTATATATTTATACTACTCTATCCCAAATTAATAAATACTACTCCCCAGAGTGTGCTTCTAAAGGCGTAAAGAAACCCAGTTTCCCAGCCTACCAAGAACTATTCCGTATACATGGCAGAGCCCCCAAAAAGGGACCTTGCAAACACTCCCAAAAAGGACTCAAGAAACCAGCGAATAAGGTGTCATGAGTCGAAGAGCAGCGGTCCAATGGGTTTTCGCTGACTAGTGAACTTCTCGTGTGCGTTTGAACTTCTCGTGTGCGTCTAATCACCCCAAAGGACCTGTAGTTTGAGAACTTCTCGTGTACAACAACCCACTCAAAATTTTGTGGTTAGGAAACATCTCGTATATGACTAACCAAACTACAACATTGGAAAGTTAGGAAACTTCTCGTGTAAAAGCTAACCATCCAAAAATATTGAATGCCCGAGTCAACCTGTATACAATCTCAACCAATGCCTTAGGCGTCCCTTTATTGTCACAGCGATCATGTATACAGGTAACTCCTACGTGGGCAATAATGCCGAATCAGCAGGCCACTCCGAAAATGGAATGGAAGTCTGCTCCTAATAAATAAGATGCCGTCATCCATTGAAGGATCTCCTTCAATGCATGTAAGTCTCAGACATCGGTATCGAAGTTAATTGCATGACACTAGTACAATAAAGTAGAGAGAGAAAAAATATTAAGAAATAAAGGAGAAAGAAGGAAAAAGGAAATAATAAATATGGCATGTTCCTAGAAAGAACCTCTGAAACCTAATCCAGAAGTAACAAGCAAAAAAATTATTTTAAAGGGAAAAAAACATGTAAGCTCTTCGGGTAAGGCACAGTAATCAGACAACATAGAATAAGTTTGCCACACAGCACTAAAGAGCACTCAAGCATGACAACTGACCGAAAGGGAGCTATGACAGGCAGTATAAAATCAATCATCCGAGACGAGCAAAGCAAAAAACCCAGAGAAAAACTTGACATTGTAAATCATCAAACAAACAGCCTAAAATGTTCTTTCATGGCTGACAAGATTAGTGCTATAACCGTGTAAAGATTATAGGCGAGCAGTGAACCAGCACTGCCATCACAGAAGTAAAACTTAAGATGATCCGAGCCAAAATATTTATACAGGAAAGAGTCTGTATCTAGAATACTTTGGAAACAACACTATACACCGTTTTTCCTATAGAACAAAAGCACAATATGATAGCGTTGAAATGGGACAAAAACACTTGCTTTTTAACAATAAAACCAAATATGCAACGGCCTTCCTAAAATACTACCGGTTAAGCATTCAGCAAGAAATACATGCGTATTAATCATAGTAAGGTGACATTATAGTAAATTATTAAGACATATATCTGTACATATATCTGTACAGGGCAAAAGAAATGTTACCCCGCTAGGAAATGAGTAATACCATTTACAGTTCAAAAACCAAAATCATGAAGCATAAATCATGGGGGGGGCCACGTAAAATATAAGCGTATTACCAAGAATAGATTAAAGAAACATTGTAACATAATCATTAGGACAAAGAAGGAGAACGCCGGTTTGTAAAGGGGAAAGTTAAGTAATGTGTGTTTGAAAGTGAAATACCCTGTTAAATTTTATAACCACATGGTGTAGCACAATTAAGTCTATCAAGCTGTCACTAGCAGCGCAAAAATAAAGAAACCTGTCTTGGGGTTGAAATCACGGCTCAGAGACAGAATGAGAAAGCATTTGTTTAAGGGAGATGAAATGAAATAGAGGGCAACGCCCAAAAGTCAAAGCAGTATGAGCAGAGAATTGTGGGGAGTGGGAGACAACCAGAGAATTAGATAATCTCCTCCGCGTTAAGGGAAGGACCCTTGCATAAGTCCACCAATTTCGAGGGGAAACCGGATTGGAAAGATATGAAAGAGATGGATTCAGGAGGAATTTTGGGAGAAGAGAAATACAGTTGACAGAGGATAGACAGTGAGAAGTTAAAAAGAATATCTGTGTAATTGACTGTTTAACTTGTACCACTTCAGCATAGAACAGGGACAAAAAAAAAAACGAACGGAAAAGGGGGAGAGGAGAGGAAGAAAAAAAATCACTTTCTTAGCTTTTAAAAGTGAACTGTAGAGCCTCCTCTGCCGAAGCAGTGCTGGACTGATAAGGCAGCTAAAGTGGGCAAGCTTCCCAGATTCTCATGTCCTTGAGATAGTGAACTACAGCACTTGTTAGGGAAAACCTTTAAAAGCTACAGAAAGAAATGGCAGTTTCAGAAGCCTGAATAAGGATATTAAAAAAAATGTGAGAAAAAGGGGTTTAGAACTTACAGCTCTTCGGGCAAGTTTATTCGAAGCCCAAGAGGGAGTATATAATCAAGACTCACACCACATGGGACTGAGAAGGAAAAGGGATAGTTTTATAGGGAATCAAAAAAAATGATTTCTAGTTTGCACAGGAAGCCAAAAAGGTGTATGTAAGGTGTTAAGTTACCCCAATTGGTATCGTGCGGGCCACACCCTTATAAATTTTACACGGACCACAGTGTAGGAGTCGGTAGAGCATCAGAGAGAAGGGCAGGGAGGATTATTGTGGCCGAAAAGGGGGACAAGACCAAAATGTTGTAAAGGAGGGGATTCAGATTGGACTTAAGGGAAAAAGAACGGCTATGGGGGGGGGGGGTGAAAGCACAGAACTAAGCAGTTGTGAAAAAGAGCAATCAGGTGAACTACGCAGTAGATAATAAAAGACAGGAAATGCGCTTCAAAGTGAAAAAGCCAAGCCAGATTTTGACAGGTGGAAGCCGGTGCCTTGTATGACAGCGGCATACAGAGATAAGAACCAAGAAAAGCAGAGACGGAACAGTATAGTTCCAAATCAGACGGAGTGCAGAGACACACACAAAGATGTAAAAGGAAAAAAGGACGGAATAAGAGATACTACGCAGTTATTCATAACAACTGAAAAGATAGCACTGGAGCATAAGATAGAAACTATATATCTGTAGAGAGATGAGGGGAAAACAGCAGTTGGACGACGGTAAGCAGCCAAGCTGAACACTGTTTTCAGCTGAAAAGGAAAGAAAGTTGTAGAAAGTCCAACCGAAAGAATGAGGAGGAATAGAGTAAAAGGGACAGTCCCGAGACATTAAAAAATCTCGTGGATAACTGTTTCAGCACAAGATCAAAAGTATGTGTCGCACACACAGAGTGAAGGCAATAGCAGATGTGGAAAGGTGGGGGCTGTCAGTACTAGGAGCAGAGAAACCAGAAGGATTTTAGAGGAGAGCAATCTGAAAGCGTGCTGTTCTCCCAGAGTAAAGAAAATTCCCCCGAGACGGGAACATACAGAAGAGAAAAGACTAATAGGAAGAGGTAGGCAGAAGAAGTTAGGATGAAGGAGAACAGGAAAAGGGGGAAAAAACAGAATGCATAGTGAGGACAAGGATTTGATACGGAGGGATTAAGACAGAACACAGGGTGGGAATGGGAAACAGAAAAATGCGCAATCTCTGAGGATTGTTAAGCGAGAATGCTAGCATAAAGACCAATCCAAAGATTTTGAACATTGAAATAAACTTACAGCAAACCCCAAATCGCAGTCGCCTGGATTCGGTGTTATGCATCATTCACACAACAAGCACAGTCTTGCGCACATCACGCAAATCAAAGAGATGGACAGGATAGGAGAAAGAAAAGAGGGTGAGAAAGAACAGAACAGAATATTGAAAGACAGAAACGAAGGTTTGACCACAAATAGAGATCAGCATAGTCAAGGGCAGAGAAACAGGTGTGTTAGTTCAGCGCAAGGCATGAAGACATTCAGGGAAGAAAGTAAAAAGACAGAAGAATAGAAGAGTATTTAAAGTAGGGGTGAGGACGGACAGAACATTGGTGCCCAATACCCCTGAAGTGGGCAGTGTCCGTGATAGGGGAAAAATGAAGGAATAACAGCAGGGAGATTGGGGAAGGAAAGATAAGAGAAAAAGAGAAAAAAGTGATAAAAAGATAACAGAGAACATTTGAACGCACAAAATAAGTATCCCCTCTTGTGGTCAAAGGAAGATAAAGAAGGATAGAGTGAACGGTCAGCGTACGGCTGGTCACCACTGTTTTAATTTCCCCTCTGCTAGACCTCTATCTGACTCCTTCACACGGGGGACTAATAGTACCTATTTCATATATCAGGTTCTGTATAGTTTCTCTAACCTCCATTGTCACCCAATCATAAGGGGGTCTGTTCTGGGGTGGCATTAGGAGCCGTAATTGAAAACTAATTCCCATAACTACTGCTTTCTGTTTTTCTAGATCTAGGTATATTCTGGACCATTTATGTTCCCACATAAATCTTATTAAACATCTGTCTAAGTTTCTGCAAAGACTGAGTGTCACTTGTATATGATCTACCTTGTAGGCTAAATGTTAGGTAAAGAGAAGACAGAATCTATAAAAATAGAGACAGAGATAGGTTTAGATAAATAGATACATTTTATTTCTTACCCAAAGACAAGTCTTCAAATTGGTACAAATACAGACATCAGATTCTGGTTTCAACCGCACAGGGCTTCGCCGTCTGACTGAAGCCTTGGAGAAGAGACTCTCAAACTGAGCCAAACTCTCCCCTCTTTTATACTCTATCTTCTCCATAGAAGTGAATGGTGAGATACCTAGCTCCTAATATGTCTCAACTTCCGGAGATCATACTTTCCCATGTGATCTGCTATCTGATGTGCCCACCTCCTTCCGTTCTCAGCTACTGCTAATTATCAACATGTTTTGGGAAGCGTTGAGATAACAGTTTCACATCTTCCGGCTGCAATACTTTTCATACCTTTCTCATGAACTCTGTATTACCTCTGTATCATTGTATACCAAAACTAATAAGCTCCATTTTATTCATCTGATCTTTCATTACAGGTGCTATATTTGAATTAAAAATTGTACCAATTTGTGGCAGAACTCATTGTTCAGACCTGCTTTTTGCAGATTCTTCAAATATTACATCATTTACTTGTTGTTTGGCCTGGTCAGTACTTTTTCAGTTGTTTTTAGGCTGCATAGCTCTGGCCAGCAATATTCCAGTGGTAGCCTTAAAGCTAGGCCATATATTAACACTATCTATCTATCTATCTATCTATCTATCTATCTATCTATCTATCTATCTATCTATCTATCTATCTATCTATCTATCTATCTATCAGAATGCTGAATTACTATCAGTTATTCAGAAAGGCAGTGAAAAGCAATATTTTTGAGAGTATTTTGAGAGTATTTGCTATCCTAATTTTGACTTATCTTATATTCCTATTATATTAATGTCACAGTTGGAGAAGGTGGGCCCTTGAGCTGATGAGATTGGCTCTACCTGTACACTGTAAATGCTGCACAGGCCCTCATAAACAGCTACTGATGGGACCACCTGGTAGAGTCCGCAAGCTGGAAATAGCAAGGCCTGACTCGGACTGGCTATAGCAAAGGACTAGGCAGAGCCTAGCATACTGGCTGGAACAAGACTGCAGTGGTCACTTAAAAAGCCCTTGGGGAATGGCTCTGAAATGAGCCTTTTGGGGCTGGCCCAATGGAGTCAAGGCCAGGGAATAGCTGGAAAGGCAAGGCTGGAGACAGGAAAAAGCAGGGCTTGAAGATTTTAATAAACAGGGCCAGAAGCAGGAACAAATAGGACTGAAAGCAGGAACAAGCAGGGCTGGAATAAGCAGAAACAAACAGGAATGGAAGCTGGAGCTGGCCAAGTAACGAACAGTGGGAGCCTATTGCTGAAGCACTGGAAGAATGTAGAGCACTTCCTTATATATCCCTAGCCAGGAAGTGAGGTCATCTGTCAGCACCCCATCTAGGGCTATAAAAGATAAGTGCAGCAACCAGGAAGTAAACACTCACAAGACTCTTAGGCACAGCATGCTGCAGGACTCTAGCAGCTTCCTGAATAAGGTGAGGAGCGTAGGAACACCTCCTCTCAAAGCCCCCTCCCCAGCCCTCTAGATTTGGGCTTAAGGGGATAAAGGCGGTGAAAATGCCTAATGAGGACTGGGGTTCGCACGTTGACAGCAGGTTCCCATGTATTATCTTCTGGTCCGTAGCCCTTCCAGGCCAGGAGATAGTGTAACCTCCTTCTGATTCTCTTAGCATCCAGTATGCCCTGTACCTCAAACTTAGGGACAGTGGCAACTGCTGGTGTAGGCGGTGGAGGGTCTTTGGCCACCGCTCGCAATAACACTACAGGTTTTAACAGGGAGACATGGGAGGCATTGTGGATGTGCATGGTGGGAGGAAGACGTAACCGATATATAAATAGACCCAGCTGATATTGCACTGCAAACAGGCTGATGAACATGGGTGCAAACTTCTGAAAGGGCACCTTGAACCGAAGGTGTCTGGTGCTTAGCCACACCTTCTCCTCAGGGCGAAATGTGGGAGTAGGCCATTGCTTGTGATTGGCTTGCATCTTGTAGCTGGCTGATGTCTGCATGAGTAGTCACTGAGTCTAGTGCCAAATTTCCCAGATATCTCCGGGAGTGGAGGAGGAAAGGTGGACTATACATGATTTAAAGTCCTAACGTTTGTAGCCGACCTTTTCAGCTTCTATTTAACCATTTTCCTCATTTTGGCATAGTCACCCTTTTGAAAATTAAATGCTTCTAGTAGATTTCTTTAGTGACTTCACTCCAGATATCAGCGCAAATTTGATCATGTTATGATCACTGCTTCCCAGTGGATCCAACCCCATTACCTCTCATACAATCCCTGCATTCCACTAAGGACCGTATCTAAAATGGCTCCACCTCTATCAGACCAGTTAATCCAAGAAGCAGTATTTATGACATCTAATAATTTTACCTCCCTAACGCTCCCTGATGTAGCATTTATCTGGTCAAAATGGGGTAATTCAATAAAATTTATTGTCCTATGTTTTCAAACCAAAATTTAAAATGGAGTTATTTTTATGACCCATGATTGAATGTGATCTTCTTCACTATTATCAGCTGTGGCTGTATGTTTGAAGCTCTTGTATTTTCTGAGGTCTTTTTTCTCCACTATTTTTTAGGCAAGAGCCAACCAACACTTTTAATTTTTGAGTTGAAAACAGAACAGTTAGGTCTTCCACAAAAGGAAGGCAAATACAGTTCCAGTCTGACAATTAGCTTCCCAGCAATATAATCCAAATAGCAACACCAAATAAGAATGAAGTGAAATAATTATCTAAATGCTGACAGTAGGGTTACCATATTTGCTCCCCCCCAAAAAAGCGCACATGCCCCACCCCGCCAACACCCTGCCCATGCCCCACCCACGCTCCGCCCCATCTCGCCGCTTGTCACATACTGCCCCCCTGTCACACACCCCTAAGGGTGTCCTATCCTCCCCTTACCTTACTATACTGCTCTGGTGGTCTAGTGACCTCTTTGGGGCAGGAAAGAGTCACCTTTTCCCTGCCCAGAGCACCTGCATGCTGTTCCTTGCTGACTCCGGTCTTGGCACTGATTCAAAATGGCCACCGAGAGATGGAGCGGCCTCACGAGACTTCAACTCTTGGTGGCCATTTTGAATCAGCGCAGGGACAGCATGCAGGTACTGGGGGCAGGAAAGAGGGGGCTCTTTCCTGCCCTGAAGAGGTCACTAGACCACCAGGGCAGTATAGTAAGGTAAGGGGAGTGGAAGATAGGACACCACTAGGCCTGCCCGCCAGCCTGCCCGTTTGTCTGGAAATCCGGACAAACGGGCAGGATGGCAAACCCACCCGGTTGCCCGGCCATGTCCTCAAAAAGAGGACATGTCCGGGTAAAACCGGACATATGGTAACCCTAGCTGAAAGCATCATATAATCCCAACAGGAGATCCCTTTTTCACTACATGCCATCATCAGGGGAAGACTGGCAGCAAGAATTGTCATAATGGCTGTGGGAAGATCCAGATACCAACGTATGATATCCTATAAAGTCACAGAGCCAGTCACAGAACTTGTAGTCAAAAGAAAGCTTTCCATTCAGCTATGGTGTTCAACCCCCCTGGAGACATCTTTGATAATTTAAATATCCACCACTGTTCCCTTTGATGTAATCATCAGCTGATATCATCCCGAGGATCATATATATTGAAAAGAAGAAAACTGATGTTGAAGAGCCAGACAATGTGCCTCAAGTGGTTCCAATATCTTGCCGGAAGATACACAGTGTCTCTGCTGAATAAGATTTGTTTTAAGTTGACAAGAAGTTTGACCAGTGTAGTAGAGATTACATGGACATTGCAACAAGTAGATCACACAGTTTGAAATGCAAGAAGTAACCAACTTTAGCAAAATAGTCATGCCTGTTTTGATATCTATAAAACTAGAATCCCTAGTCCGCAAGCCCAACCCTTCACAGTTCCACACTTCAGCAAGACAAAGTTGGTCATTCAGATTGTTTTTTCATTTGTATGGAATTCTAATCTTAGAGAAAGCATTTAGTACTGTTGGCTGTCCATACTTGAAAGCACATATGGACAGCCAAAAGTCCTAAATACGTTTTTACCAATCACACAATTTGAGGAGTATGTACTTTGTATTGCATTACAAAAGTTAGTATCTCCATTACATCCT
This sequence comes from Microcaecilia unicolor, assembly GCF_901765095.1. Lineage (NCBI taxonomy): Eukaryota > Metazoa > Chordata > Amphibia > Gymnophiona > Siphonopidae > Microcaecilia > Microcaecilia unicolor. Next base: position 528,366,773 of record NC_044031.1, read on the forward strand.
CAGTTTTAGATGCTTTTAGCAAATATTCCCTGTGGTTATAAAGAGCACACTTAGAAGCCTTTTTTATTGCGTGATGAGGATAGCTGTGATCTTGAAATTTATCCATCAGATGAGAAGCTTGTCTTTTATAATCTTGAGTAGAAGAAAATATTTACCTATAATGCAAAAATTATAAAAAATGAATCCCTAACTGGGAATGTCTAGGATGCATAATGGAAAAATGCAATCATGTGTTGCAACCTGTAGTTTTTACAAACACAGTAGTACAAAACTTCCCATGCATAAAGGATTCTTGAACATCCAAATATGAAACAGATTATCTATCCCAATGAGCTTCAAACTTAATGGTAGGATGACAAGTATTCAACCTAACAAAAAAAAAAGTCTGAAAGGACTCTAAAGAACCTGTCCATACCACAAGAATATCATAATGTACCACCACCAATGAAGAGTGTGATGAAATAAAGGTGAAGTGTAAACCCACTGATCCTCAAACCAAGCCATGAATAAGTTTGCAATGGAGGGGCCACTCCCTTCTTCTGCATGTAAAACTTTCCATCAAACAAAAAATAATTATATGTCATGACCAGTACAATAACTCCTGAATGATCAACACTAATAACATGCAAATGTAGGTATGTTTTTAGCATTGATCATTGGGGAAAAGTGCAGGAGGATTGTGCTTGGACATACGCTCAGGCACAATTCTCCCACACTTGCTTGACAGGTCGGGGTTGTAAAAAAAAAAAAAAGCCCGGACCTGTCAAACATTCCAAGGGGCTGGAGGTCTGGTACACCACTGGATCCCCCCAAAGGCAAGGCCTTGGTGGCCTAGTAACATCCAAGCCCCCACACCCCCGGACACCAACACAGGGCAGGGGCTGGAGGTCCAGTGGACCTCCAGTCCCCCTAACACCCTCCCAAAAGAGCCACTGCCACATCTGGTCTAGCATGCCTCTGGTGGTCTAGCAATCCTCCCCATATACCTTCAGATACTGGAGGAGGAAGTAGCACTCCCTTCTCCTTCCAGCACTGCCTCCAAAATGGCAGCACCCTGCCCTGTCCAGTGCGTCCATATATAGTATGGAAGCTCTGCCCAGCGCCTGCCCTCCTTCCCTTTCTCTTTCCCGCTGTGGGTCCAGTATTTGACTCCCTCTTTCTTCATTCCCTTGGTCCGGCATCTCTTTCTCTTCCCTTCCCTCCCCCCTGTGGGTCTAGCACCTTTCTAATTTTCCTCCAGCCCCTCCGCCTTGCACGGATACAGCACCGTTCTCATTTTTCTCCAGCCCCCCTCCTCCCATGGCTCCAGCACCTTTCTCAATTCCCTCCAGCCCTTCCCCCTCCCATTGGTCCAGCCTCTCTCCCTTGCCATCCTCCTCCCCATGGGTCTGTAACGTCTTTCTACCTGTTGCTTGTAATTTTCCTGCGGCCGGCAGCAATTCACAAAGGCCGGCTCTGTAGACTTCCTTCTGTGTGTCCCGCCCACTCTACTGCAACTTCCTGTTTTGATAAACAGGAAGTTGTAGTAAAAAGGGCAGGAAGTGGCAGGAGGAAAGCCATGGAGCCAGCCTGTGTGAATCGCTGCCAGCCTCAGGAAAATGTAAGTGATAGACCCCACGGGAGGAGGACAGGAAGGGAGCAAAGGATTTTTTTTTAAATCATGCAAACAAGCCTTTTTACCATTCCTATAAGGCAGAAAAAAGTTTTGTTCCTGCATCCATAGTAGTTCTGATTGGAGCGTTGCCATTACTGTGGATTTACTATGGTTTACCACAGCAAATCCACGGTGATGGTAACCTGTTATTCTCTACATAGGACAGCCTTTTCTGTGGTTCTGTCTGGTCACTTAGCTATGTGGGCACCGGCACTGCATATGGTTTGTGCCTACATAAGTGCTGGCTACTCTCTGTCTCCATGACCACCTTTCCATTACTTAGATTGTACCCAGGTGCCCATTTAAGTGTCACCGACTATTGGTGGTTGGCCCGTTCAATGTGGTTTAAGCAGTCAAGAGCCTCTCCTGCCTCCTTAAACCACTCTGAATATCGACCACCCATGTGGACAGTTTCTAGGTCAGCACGTACGACTCCAGGTCACAAATACCTGGCAAGATCCCGGAAAAGTTCAATACATTTTATGCTGCTTATCTCAGAAATAAGCTGTGGATTTCCCCCTAAAATGTGGCCTTAGCACACCCATATACGAGTCATTCCTGTGCGCTAAGGCCATTTTTACTACTCGGGTAAAATGGTTGAAATTCCTATTTTAGATATTAATGACCATGCAAAATTAGCTTGTGGCCATTAATATCAAAAATAGGAATTTCAACCATTTTACCCCAGCGGTAAAAGTGGCCTTAGCGCACCAGAATGACCCACATATTAGTGTGTTAAGGCCACATTTTAGCACATGCGCTCATACCGCCACTCATTATGTAGGCAATAAGGGCTCACATGCTAAGCATGTGCTAATCAGTTAGTACATGGCAATGTAGCTGTACTATCTGATAAGCACAGAAGATGCCCACTCTCTGCCTCAGACATGCCCCTGTTCCAAAATGTTTATTATTATTATTTTTTAGCACACGGGTAGTGTGTGCACATGGCAAAATTGCCATGGGACACTTCAGCTCACCCCTCGGTGCACCATTTTTTTGCTGTGGTAAACATGTGTTAGTGCTTGTAAAAGAGCCCCTTAATTTGCTTTATTTATTGACCCTATGCCTAGACCAAAAGTGATTTACATATATATTTGCAGGAACAAAATACCTGTTTGACTTTGAAAATGAAACCTCTGTTCATATTTCATTTCCCCTACCTTTCTTAGCCTCTGATCCCAGCCTTTTCCCCAGTATATTGTTCAGATGAGTTCTTAAGCAATGGGAGGCTTGATTTCATGAAGGAAAATGCACAGTAGGCAGCAATTTCATTACAAGAGTAAACTGTGCCTAGGAATCAAAGAGGGCCATTTGTAATACAAAAAGGAGCAGAAGGCAGCTTTGCAGTCACCAAATTATTTAATGAGAATTTGTGCTATTTAGTTCTTTGCTAAAGAATACAAAATGTTCAGGAGAAATAAGGTATTTGTGCCTGATTCACTAAACTATAGGGAATAAACATGAGTGTAAACATTCAGGAAAATATACAGATCTCTCTCTCTCTCTCTCTCTCTCTCTCACACACACACACTCTCTGTATATATCTATCTAATCTAATCTAATATGACATTTATAACCCGCTTAGGGCCAGATTCTCTTCAAGGCGCCTCAAAAAACCGCATGATAAACATTTCCACCTAAGTGTATTCTATAAGTAGGCCTAGATTGAAGCACGGAATATAGAATACGCTTAGATGATATCCAGCGTCTAAAACTATGTGCCTCCATTTACTCCAATGAAAATGTTTTCTAAATCCCTGTGCATAGATTTATGCGCACCGAGCCATATTCTATAACTATGTGTATAAATTGTGATCTGCCCATGAACTGCCCATTTCATAGTAACGTGGAGGGGAATAATCGAACGGCGCCGGCGAAATACATGGCCGGCGATGTATTTTGGCGGTGCCGCAAACAGCTGGCCAGACCCGTATTTTCGAAAAAGATGGCTGGCCATCTTTTGTTTCGATAATATGGTTACGGCCAGCCAAATGCCTTGGATTTGGCTGGGGGTTGAGATGGGCGGCTTCGTTTTTTAGCGATAATGGAAAGTTATGTCGGTCATCTCAAACCCCGGCCAAATCCAAGGCATTTGGCCGTGGGAGGAGCCAGCATTTTTAGTGCACTGGCCCCCCTGACATGGCAGGACACCAACCGGGCTCCCTAGGGGTCACTGCGGTGGACTTCAGAAAAGCTCCCACGTGCATAGCTCCCTTACTTTGGGAGCTGAGCCCTCCAACCCCCCCCCCCCCAAAACCCACTACCCACAAATGTACTGCACCCACTAAAACTGCTCCAGGGACCTGCATACAGCCTCTAGGACTTATTGCTGCTGTATAACTTTGGCACACCAGTTCACACCTGAAGACTAATCTCTTTGAAAAAGTCCTTTATTTGAATAAGCACATTTACTCACAGTTAACTGCAGATCAGAGGTTGTGCCCCACTGGCAAAGAGTCCCCTGGTACTAAGATAAGCAGTAGGTCAGAGCTGGCACAATGGTGTATAATGCCCTCTTTCAGCACCATTCAAGGTAAGAACTACGTTCTCTAAAGTGGGTAACACAGGAAAGGGAACTAAAACTGGCTTACAAAAATGGCCACTACCGCATGGACTACAACAGGAAACAAAACAGGGCACACTCTGACCCAGTAAGCAGGGGGAAAGCACCAGGAGAGTAGAGCCTACCAACTACCAATACCTACACCCACCACAATGCATTGCTGATGTGACTCTGCAGTGCAAATAACAGAAAAGGTATCACACTCACCCCAGAGCCACATCACAAGCAGGAAAAGGCTGTCGGGGGACAGAACACATTCTGCTGTCATGGAGGTGGGTACGGCATTTGAGGCTGGCATACAGGCTGGAAAAAAAGTGTTTAAAGTGGGGGTTTTTTGGTGGGAGGGGTTTAGTGACCACTGGGGGAGTATGGGGAGGTCATCTCTGCTTCCTTCCGGTGATCATGTGGTCAGTTTGGGCACCTTTTTGAGGCTTGGTCGTGAAAATAAAAGGACCAAGTAAACCCGGCGAAATACTGCTTCACGCCGTATTTTTGTTTTCCATTATCGGCGAAAGCCGGCTATCTGGTAGCCACGCCCATACCCACCCATGTCCCGCCTTCACTTCGCCGCCAACATGCCCCTTTGAACTTTCGCTGGCAAGGTGACGGGATAGCGGCGATGCTGTCAAAACAAGCAGCTTTCAATTATACTGATTTCACTGCTTTTCCGAGATCGCCGGCCATCTCCCGATTTGTGTCGGGAAATGGCCGGCGCTCACTTTCGATTATGAGCTGGATAGTAACATAGTAGATGACGGCAGAAAAAGACCTGCACGGTCCATCCAGTCTGCCCAACAAGATAATTTCACGTGTGCTACTTTTTGTGTATACCTTACCTTGATTTGTATCTGCCATTCTCAGGGCACAGACCATACAAGTCTGCCCAGCACTATTCCCGCCTCCCAACCACCAGCCCCACCTCCCACCACTGGTTCTGGCACAGACCGTATAAGTCTGCCCAGCACTATCCCTGCCTCCCAACCACCAGTCTTGCCTCCCACCACCGGCTCTGCCACCCAATCTCTGTTATGCTCCTGAGGATCCATTCCTTCTGAACAAGATTGAATGGATCCTCAGGAGCATAACAGAGCCCATAGCTATGCCCTTTTTGAATGGCACGCATTAGAATTTAGGCAAAGTTCTTTACAGAATACACTTAGCGCGTTGTGCATGTAAATTCTAATTATTGCCAATTAGTGCTCATTATTGCTTGTTAAGTGCTATTAATGCTGATTAGCTTGTTAAGCCAATTAAGTTACATGCACTAATCTAGAATACGCCTGGATTTTGGAACGGATTTCTAGGTGTGCTACATGGAATCCAGGGGTTAATCTCTAAAAAAACATCCAAAGTAGTGTACAATATAATTAATATGAAATGTGATACAAAGAAAGATAGTATGACACTTTGCAGTGTATTTTGAGCTTGATATACCACATAGTTCGGCGAGCAGGTCAAGACAGTTTACAATAACTAAATAATACTTAAAATGAGAAAGGAAATCCCGAGAGTGGTAAAAAAGTTTAATCACACACACTGATGAATAACAATATTCCACTTAGTGCAAATACAGATAATAAATAGAAATAAAACAGGGCTTTTTTTGAGGGGGTACTTGGGGGTACTGAGTACCGGCATCTTTTCTATTGTCTCCTAAAATTGACTTGTGGACCCCAAATTTTAATGAAAGAGGTCAGGCTCTACACACTAATTCTGCCTTGTCATAGATTCTGGGACTGGTTGCAGGGTCCTGGCTATTGTGGGGTGGGTCCCTCAGTAATCTCCCCACCCCTGAAGGGTGGCCTAGCATTTGAGTACCGGCACCTTTTTTGCTAGAAAAAACACACTGGAAATAAATCAAAACATAGAAAAGAAAATAAGATGATAGATTTTTTAATGGACTAACTACATTTTTTGATTAGCTTTTAAAGGTAACCCTTCTTCTTCAGATTGTAAATAAGCAAATGTTGACAAATATCAGAATATATAAGTGAAACATAAAAGCATTTCAATGACAGTCTCACGGGAAGATGGTGGAGTAGGTTAGGTGAGAAACAGGGAGAGCTAGGTGGATGAGAGACAAGGAGAAATGGATGGCTGATAAAAGAGTAACAAAGCAGTATAATTTTATGGTTTATAGTGGGATAGAAAGCCCAGATCTTTGTTAGGTCCTGTCTGGTGGGTGTCAAAAGGTATCACTTTATTTTCTTTTTTCTATGTTTTGATTTATTTCTATTTATTACCTTTAAAAGTGGACTAATACAGCTACCGCTTCACTTTAATAGAAATACAGTAAAACAGAGTACCCGGTTTGACTTGCAGGCAAAACCTTGAAAGCCTTATGAAAATAGTGAGTTTTCAAAGCTGTTTTATTGGATTAACTTAATACATTTTTGATTAGCTTTTGAAGGCAACACCAAAGAAGATTTTGCTTTCAAAAGCTAATCAAATATGTATTGTTAGTCCAATAAAAAAGGTATCACCTTATTTTCTTTTCTATGTTTTGTTTTATTTCCTTTAAAAGTGGAATAACACGGCTACCCTACCACTTTACTCAAGGCTGTTTTGAATTTTTTTTAATGATTGCTCTCTGTGAATACCTGAAGGGAGATTGTTCCAAAGTCTTGGGACCAGAAATTAAAATGTGGATTATCAAGTTGATTTATGGTGAGATGACTTGAGGACTGGGCAGTACTAGGTGATGGGAATCTATTGACCCTAACAATCTGGAGGGAGTATATAAGTGTTCTAACTTTTATGAATACAGATATACGAAGAGTGTTGTTTTGCATCTACTAGTGTGGAGTGGAGGAGTGGCCTAGTGGTTAGAGCACCAGTCTTGACATCCAAAAGTGACCAGTTCAAATCCCACTGCTGCTCCTTGTGATCACTTAACCCTCCATTGCCTCAGGTACAAACTTAGATTGTGAGCCCTCCTAGGACAGAGAAATATCCAGTGTACCTGAATGTACCTCACCTTGAGCTACTACTGAAAAAGGTATGAGCAAAATCCAATAAAATAATGATATGAGATGGAACTTTCTAATAGCTTTTTGTAAATAAATCCCTTTAAATAATGGAAAACCTAATTCTAATCGATCTAATGTTCAGTTGTCTCTTGAACCAAACACAATATGAATCAATTGAGTAATATGAATTGAAGTTAGACCATGCAAAATCTTGAAAATAAGACAAGATAAAAATAAAATATGGGCTTTGAACAGGAGCCAATGTAATTTTAACAGTAAAAGTGATACATGGTCAAACTTACTTGACATAAAGATTAAGGGAACTTTTTACGAAGCTGTGGTAGAAGTGGCCTTAGCGTGCCCATACATAGCTCTTTCCTATGTGGTAAAGCCATTTTTACCACAGTCAGAAAATGGCTGATTTTACATTTTCTGAATCAATGGCCATGCACTAATGATGCCCCCAGACACACACACCCACAGCCCAAAATATTTTAGCACATTGGTAGAGCACATATATTTTGAAACTTAGGTCACATTGAGGGGTTAAAAGAGAGGATTTCTGAATCCTTTTAATATCTGCCAGTTTTGATTTTAGTTGAAAGAGGAAGGAAGCCTGTGAAGTCTCTGAGCACCAGTAGTGAGGAACAAAAGTGTGTGCGTCCAAGCAAACCTGAGAGTGGAAGAACACATTGGTGCCTATTTTTATCCACTTTTATATAAGCTTTTCAAGTTTTAAAAAAAATTGAAAAGCATATATTTAAGGAGCAGAAGAACAGTGCTGATGAGTGTGAGAAGAGACTGGAAGACCTAAATTTGTATAGCCTAGAGGAAAGAAGGGACAGAGAGGATATGATTCAGATGTTTAAATACTTGAAAGGTATTAATATAGAAACAGATCTCTTCCAGAGAAGGGGAAATGATATAACTAGAGGACATGAGCTGAGGTTGCGGGGTGGTAGACTTAGGAGTAATGTCAGAAAATTATTTTTCACGGAGATGGTGGGTATGGAATGCTCTCCCGAGGGAGGTGGTGGAGACAAAAACAGTGACAGAATTCAAAAAGGAAAGGAAAGAAAACAGAAGAACTCTAGTTAGAAAATAAATAGTATAAAACAAAAAATAAAGTTAAAAAATAACCTTAAATAGCTGCAGGGGGTGGATATGTGAGTCCCATTTGGACAGCTACTCCGGCTATAAAGAACTAAGGCCAGTGCCAGACAAACTTTGTAGGTCTATGTCTGTATATGGCAGTCCGGTTTAGGATAAGCTGGAAAGGGCTTCAATGGCAACTTTAGTAGCTGGAACCGAGGACAGTGCTGGGCAGATATTATGGTCTGGGTCCCACAAATGACAAGATGGATTTGGATAGGCTGGAGTGGGCTTTGATGGCAACTCCAGTAGGTAGAACATAAGGATAGAGCTGGGTGGACTTCTACAGTCTATGTCCCAGAAACGCCAAAGAAAGGCTCGTGATAAAGTATATAATATCACATTCATTGTTGATTTAATCATGGTTGATAATGAGTGTGACTGTTCGGCAGACTGGATGGACCATTCAGGTCTTTATCTGCCGTCATTTACTAAGTTACTATAGAGCTCATTTTCAAAAGAGTAAAACATCCAAAAAGTGGCATAAATCTGCATTTGGATGTTTTTCTCACAAAAACGTCCAAATTGGTATTTTCAAAACCAGTTTTTAGACATTTTTCTATGAAGTCTGTTAGAAGTGCGTTCAAATCACAAGAGGGTGTGTCAGGGGTGTGTTAAGGATGGGATCTGGGCATTTCTAACACTTGGATATTTTTCACCCATAATGGAACAAAACAAAACCGTCCAGAACTAAAACTAAGACGGTTTGATGTAGATCTGTTTTTATAATGAACAAGGCACAAAAAGGTGCCCTAAATGTCCACATCACCACTGGAGAGAATCAGGGATGACCTCTCCTTATTCCTTCAGTGATTACTAACCCCCTCCCACCCCCAAAAGATGTGATTTAAAACATTACTTGCCAGTCTCTATCCCAGCCTCAGATGTCATACTCAAGTCCATTAGAACAACATGCAGGTCCCTGGAGTAGTCTAGTGGTGGGTGCAGGGCACTGCAGACAGGTGGACCCAGGCCCATACCTCCTCCTACCAGTTACACTTGAGGAGGAAACTGTGAGCCCTTCAAAGCTCACCATAAACCCACTGTACCTACATATAGGTGGTATTTTTCTGTTTCTAAAGGACTCACAATTACAAAGGCAAAGTGGGATTTGAACCTCGGTCCTTGGTTTAGAAGCCACTGGACTAAACACTAGGCTGACCCTCTGCTCTGCATGGAAATCTGTGTGGTTGTTTTCTAAGAATGCTGCTATCTATCTATCTATCTATCTATCTATCTATATATATATATATATCCATGTCCCTTGCTCCACCCCCTTCAACATTTAGATACTTTACTTGGTAAAATGGATGTTTCCATTGCATCGATGTCCATCTCGCACGTATTTTCAAGTACGTATTTTCAAACAGGATCATGTTTGAAAATACATGTGAGATGGGCATCTGTTTGGGATGTTCTGACTTGGATGTCCCTATTCTGACTTAGATGTCCTTTCAAAAATGCCCCTCTATATCTCACAGATGTGTGCCAATATTAAACCTGATAGTATTTAACACAAAGCATACACAGGAAAAAGTCAGTGGAAAAGTAAAAACTTATTCTACAGCTATCCTGTCTCTGTAAACCACACAGAGATACGCTCCACTACTTGAAGATAAATTGCATAAGGCTACAGGGGGCATAGCTGTCATGTTTGGAATGGAGCATCTGTCCAACAGCATTGACTTTAATGGCCCAATGATCTGAAACAGTCAGAGTTTGAAGAAAAATCAATTGATCAAACCAAAGATGAACAGAACCTACATTTCTTGCTATGTATAACCCTAATTAATTGAAAATTGCTTAAAATCATTAAAAAAAAAGCTATCTCAAATATGTTATAAATGTGTAAATCCTATTCCAACAGTGGTCAGCACTTCACATTACTGCATCAGGAAATGTCATGCACCTTAAACAACACTTAAAAACACAACTCGGGCACTCGGCACATACTCAGACCTCGCCCCTTGCGTCACACATTAATACACCAGAGTCCACTTTCGACAGAAATTGGAATTTATTTAGGCCGCAGCCAGGAACATCTAACATTGTATTTCAACATTAATATATAACATATTCCATTCCTTGTCATCATAATGTTAACATTTTCTCTTGCCTGGGTACACAGTTTCTATCAACTGTTGCCTTTATTGTCACACAGGTTGTGCCGTCCAAGCACCCTGTTTCCTCTCTGTGCTGTCTCTCGTAGCACCCGTTGTCTTTCCGGTACATCCCGTTGAAGGATGCAGCTACCATCCTTTCAAATCTGCTGATCTGGGCCTCCTGGCCGTCGAAGCCAGGAGACAAGCTATGCATCAGCTACCATACAGGCATATATTTCTTTTCTCAAGTTTCAACTTTTTCAAACAACTCTTTTCAAATAACGATTTACCACATAACATAACTTTTAGCTGTTGAGCTGCTTTGTACCTGTTGCTGCCACTGCATAATCGTTGTAGCCTGACGCCACTGCTCACGATAGTGACCCCTCGCTTGCCGTGAGCTCCCCCTACACCTGACTGCAGCCATGACTTAAAGTTATTGCCTCATTGTAGTCCTAGAAGTTCGAATTGAAAATGTCGAGCCCTATGTCTGATAAATGTACCCCATCTCCTCTATACAGGCCATCACAAGATTCTGTATTAAATCATGCTTAATAACATGCCCTTTTATCGTTTGCATGAATTTCTCTATCCATCTATTGATCTTTTTTCTGGTCTTATCCACCGACCGGTGAGATCTTTCACCCCTCCAAACCCTCCATGGGATGATATTAGACCAAGCTAAATGCAACCTAGGCATGCCAATTTGAGAAGATCGTTCTGTATGTTTTTTAATAGAAATACGCTGTTGACCCTAGTCAGATCATTGCCCCCCAGTTGCACCATTATCGCATATGGAGGCGGGTGGGTCTGAAATAGCTGCACCTATTCTGAATGAGGGCGTGTTATAACTACTTGGCTGCATGCCTGCCTGCTGTACACAAAGGTGCAGCACTCTAGAAAATAGTGTAGGGTGAAAGCACATACCAAGATTTCAAAGTATCATAAGAAGCACCAGAGAATGCAAACACACCTTCTGAGTCCCAAGGACAAACTCATCTACACCTGAACACCATACCATGCTGTTTCACGTCAAAACTTTAGGTTAGATTGTAAATAGCACCGTACTCCACACGAAACCTTTAGGTGCAGATACAAAGGCAACCAAAAGGAAGGGTAACTCTTTGCCCTGTGAACTGTACCTCTTGGTGGCCGAGGTGAAGGCCAATTACAATGTCCTTTATGGGGACGCAACAAACAGAACCAGCGCCAATATACAACTTGCCATTTGGTGGCACATCTGCCATAGGTGTAATGCCATCTACCACCAGGGTTAAGTGACTTGCCCAAGGTCACAAGGTGGTAAAGTGAATAGTGAACTCAGGTCACCAGGATCAAAGCCCACTGTACTAGCCATGAGGGTACTCCTCCATGCCTCCTGATGGCCAGCAAGTGTCTCTGATCTCTTGCAGACATTGATAGTTCCTTTGGGCCAACCTACTGACCTGACATCCTGCAAGGTGATGCTCTTGGATTCTATAAAGCTCATCTGGTCTGCAGCATGGGAGACAGGTTGGAGAGGGGGGATATGATAGAGACATTTACATACCTATGCAACATAAATTCATTGGAGGCAAGTCTCTTTCAATTGAAAAGAAGCTCTGGAATGAGGAGGCATAGGATGAAGGTGAAAAGGAATAGACTCAGAAGTAACCTGAGGAAATATTTCTTCATAGAAAGGGTGGTGAATTCATGGAATGGCCTCCCGGTGTAAGTGGTGGAGACGAAAACAGTATCTGAGTTCAAGAGAGCTTGGGACAAGTACATAGGATCTCTAAGGGAGTGATAGTGAGAATACATAGCATGGATGGACAGACTGGATAGGCCATATGGGGGCCAATATTTAGACTGTGGAAGGAAGCCTGGCTAACTCCCACAGTCGGTGATCATCCCTGATATTCAATGCAAGGCCATTTCCTATGTTTAGCCAGTTTAAAATTAACCAGTGAAGTCGATATTCACAGATAACCAGTTAGCTTTAAACCAGCTAAAGATATGCCAGCTATTTAAACAACTCAATGTGGCCGCTTACAATAGCTGGATATTGATTGAATATTCGGGGAAAGCTGGCAATATCGCACGATATAGTCGGTTATCTCCTAGGCGCTAAACAGGAATATTCACCAGGGGATAATCAATGGTCCATATAGCCCAGTATCCTGCTTCCAATAGTGGCCAATCCAGGTTGTAAGTACCTGGCAGAAACTCAATTAGTAGCAACTTTCTATGCTACCAATCCCAGGACAAGCAGTGGCTTCTCCCATGTCCATCTCAATAACAGACTATGGACTTTTCTTCCAAGAACTTGTCCAAATCTTTTTTAAACCTAGATATGCTAACCGCTGCTACCACATCTTCAGGTAGTGAGTTCCAGAGCTTAAATATTTCCGCCTATTTGTTTTAAAAGAATTTCTATGTAATTTCATTGAGTGTCCCCTGGTCATTGTACTTTTTTGAAAGAGTGAAAAATTGATTCACTTTTACCTATTCTACACCACTCCAGATTTTATAGAGTAATGTTCTGTGAAGATGTTAAAAGAAAAAAGCATTTATTCCTCAAGGACTGGGCATTGATAATATTTACCTGAATCTAGTGGAACAAGAAAGTGGTACTAAATATCACTTGGGTTTGCAGAGATGAGAGGGAGAGGGAGATGGGGGCTGGAAGCCAAAGTGATCTGGGATTAAAGAAGATGGAGTTTCCTTCATGATGCAGGACAAGTCAAAGAAAGAGATTAAGAGCAAACTAAACAATATCAGAGGCTTGCTCAGGAGATGAGTGAAGGAGAGTGACAAAGGAACATGCTCCAGCTTTCCTGGAGATGAATTTACAGCAGTGGATGGTCTACTATAGTGCAGGCAGAGCTCAGATCCAACTTGATGAGCATCATGATTTTTCTGGAGTCTAGATGAAAAATTATCCCTTGGAATCTATATAGCACACTTAGAGGGACATAATCGAAAGGGGCACCCAAGTTTTCTTGAGGATGTCCTCGCAGGACATCCCGGCGAAGGAGCGAGGAAACCTGTATTATCGAAACAAGATGGGCATCCATTTTTCATTTCAATAATACGGTCAGGGATGCCCAGATCATGAAATTTAGGTCGACCTTAGAGATGGTTGTCCCCGAGTTTTGCCGATAATGGAAACCGAAGACACCCATCTCAGAAACAACCAAATGCAAGCCCTTTGGTCGTGGGAGGAGCCAGCATTCATAGTGCACTGGTCCCCCTGACATGCCAGGACACCAACCGGGCACCCTAGGGGGCACTGCAGTGGACTTCAGAAATTGCTCCCAGGTGCATAGCTCCCTTACCTTGTGTGCTGAACCCTCCCAAACCCCCCAAAAACCCATTACCCACAACTGTACACCACTACCATAGCCCTAAGGGGTGAAGGGGCACCTACATGTGAGCACAGTGGGTTTCTGGTGGGTATTGAAGGGCTCACATTTACCACCACAAGTGTAACAGGTAGGGGGGATAGGCCTGGGTCTGCCTCCCTGAAGTTCACTGCACCCACTAAAACTGCTCCAGGGACTTGCATACTGCTGTCATGGAGCTGGGTATGACACTTGAGGCTGGCATAGAGGCTGGAAAAATATTTAAAAAGGGTTTTTTGAGGGTGGGAGGGGTTGGTGACCACTGGGGGAGTAAGGGGAGGTCATCCCCAATTCCATCCGGTGGTCATCTGGTCTTTTTGGGCACCTTTTTGAGGCTTGGTCGTAACAAAAAATGGACCAAGTAAAGTCGCCCAAGTGCTTGTCAGGGACGCCCTTCTTTTTTTCCATTGGTCGAGGATGCCCATTTGTTAGGCACACCCCAGTCCCGCCTTTGCTACACTTACGACACGCCCCCGTGAACTTTGGTCGCCCCCACGACGGAAATCAGTTGAGGACGCCCAAAATCGGCTTTCGATTATGCCGATTTGGGTGACCCTGGGAGAAGGACGCCCATCTCCCGATTTGTGTCGCAAGATGGGCGCCCTTCTCTTTCGAAAATAAGCTGCTAGAGATCTGCGCCAAAATCCAAACAGACTCTATAACAACGCGTGTAACTTGACAAGCTTAACAAGCAATAATGAGCGCTTATTGGCAATAATTAGAATTTATAACTCGCTAAGTATTCTGTAACAAAGTGTGCCGAACTTCTAACACGTGCAGGCAAAAAGGGGTGTGGCTATGGATGGGGAAATGGGTGTTTTTGTGGGTGTTCTGAAATTTACATGTGTAGTTATAGAATAGGGCTCAGTGTGCCTAAATCTACATGCTGGGATTTACGCCACATTTTCATTGGTGTAAATACACATACTTTTAGGTGGTCAGATATCAACTAAGCATATTCTACAGTATATGCCACGCCTAAATCTAGGCGTTGCTTATAGAATACGCTTAGTAGGCACTGATTTCCATGCCAATTTTTTAGGCACCATATATGGAATTTCACCCTATATGATTCAGCATAGCTAGGAGTGATGTTTCAGCTGCTTTTAGACCTTAAGAAATGCTTAGAGAGGACCTGCTGAGGGGAGGAAAATTCACTGCTGTATCTTTCCTGCTAGAAATTGCATTCAAACTTGGGGTTGTTAAATTACTCTGTTTATGTAGCAAAGCCAATTTAGACAACAATGTAGCCTTTAAATCTCTGTTAGGATATTATATAAATAGTGTTTTAGAAAATATTTCCTCAAATTATTACTTTAAAAGGAGTGGAGCCTGTGAAAACGGGGATTACTTTAATCAGTTGGATTTTGAATTAGAGACTTAAGTATATGTATTGTTAAATAACTTCTGGTTTTTAAAAGAGAAAGAATGTAATCAGATGTATTATTTCTAACTAATATTGGACAATAAATATGTTTTTCAATGAAATGATTTGACTATACACCGTATTGGCCTTGAAGAAGCCAACCAGATAATCAATGTGGAATAATGAATTAGATGAGTAATATCTGGGGATAATCAGGTTAATACCACATTTTTTTCTGTTTACTGTTTAATTGATCTCCTTATCTTGTTTCACTCTCCCTATTTAGTGGTCTAAGGAAGAGAATAGAATTACCTGACTGAAATAATTCCTACATATTACTTTCTCTGTATTTCCAGCAAGTTGTTTTATCGCTTGTAAAAATTTAAATGGTTATAAAAAAAATAGTGTTTTATAGTCTAGTTTAGTATTGTAGGTTGCATTTTAGCATAAAATCAGTTTAGAGCACTGATCTGCTGGTTTGTTTTCCACGTTGGATTTTGCAGATCGTCTGCCCTGTTGTTTTCTGGGACCCTCATCAGAATCTTATACAGGGGTAACATCACCTCCTTTTTCCTACTTGCCATCTATGCACTCAAGCATCCTTCTAGGTTTAGCCATTGCCTTTTCTACCTGTTTGGCTACCATAAGATCATCAGATATGATCACAACCAAGTCCCACTCCTCTTTCTTCACCCCCTAAACTGCACCATTCCTTCTGGTTTTTGCAGCCCAAATGAATGACCCTGCATCTTTTAGCATTAAATCTAAGCTGCCAAATTCAAAACTATTCCTCTAGCATCACTAAGTCCTTCCTCATGTTATCCACACCATTAGGGCAAAGAGGCAAACATTACCAGACAGGCCTTCAGCAATATCACTTACAAAAATGTTTAAAAGAATCGGCCCAAGATCCGAACCTTTTCCTCAAAATGAGCTCTATTTACCAGTACCCTCCATCACCTTCCACTCAACCAGTTCCTAACCTAGTCAGTCACTTTATGGAAGTAGAAAAAGAGAGGGTACAAAAGTATACACACCAAGTGTAATGACAACTTACAGCAATCCATCACTATCTGTTTATAGCAGGAGTAGCGCATGAGCTCTTACCGTCAAGTAAATAGGTGGTGGTACGGGCTCTGGCAGTAAATAGCTGCGCACTGCTTTTAATATTAACGCATGGCCATTTACCACCCCATTAAAAAAAAGGTCTTTTTACCTGACGCGGTAAAAAATGGCCCAGTGCGGACTAATTTCAGGCGTCCAAACTATCACAGGCCACTTTTTACTGCAACTTAGTAAAAGGGCCCCTTACTAAGTGAATCATCCATTCATAGTGCTACCTGTTCTGGCGGGTTGTTGTAAGCTGTCATTGCGCTTGGATGCATTTGGTATAACCTGCTGCTGAACTTGATGTGTTGTTAGAAGGACCATTCTGGATTTCATTTTCAATCAAGGAGTATACTGGTATGACCCCTGAGGCAGATGTTTTTCTGTGCCAAAACACGGCCTGTGTTGGGTCATTTGCATTAAAGATTTCAACATTGTTCCACTCTTGAGGGTGCTTTTGTGCTTTTTTTGCAGTCATTTTAGGGCCTATTCCGAGGGTACTCAGTTTATTTATTAGTCGTCTATATGGAACGTGTCAAAGGCTTTGCTGAAACCTTAATATACTACATCTAGCTCTCTCCCTTGATCCAAATCTCTGGCCACTCAGTCAAAGAAATTAATCAGATTTGTCTGACAAAACCTGTCTCAAGTGAAATCATGTTGCCTCAGATAAAGTTAATCCACTGGATTCCAAAAACTATTCTCTGTTTTAAAAGTGTTTCCATTAACCACAGAAGTCATACTTACCAGCCTGTAGTTCCCAAACTCTTTCTTACTTCCACTTTTGTGGAGAGGGGCACATCTGCTCTTCTGCAGGGACCACTCCCATCTCTAGAGAAACATTAAAAAGCTCAGCCAGCCCATCCACTAGAACTACCCTAAGTTCCTTCAGTACCTTCGGATGTATGCCTTCTGGCCCCATCGCTTTGTCTACCTTTAGTTTATCCAGCTCCTCACAAACACAATCCTATGAAAATCATTCAAGGAATACCACCCCTCAATTCCTATTTGTGTTTCTTCTTTGGTCCTGTTCCTGGCCCTTCAGCTGCCCCCACTGGACCACCAGGGATGTGTGGTAGGCCCAGGGGGGCTTACTGAAGCTGAGGGGTTTGAGGAAAATTTCAGGGGGGTAGCAGTGGGTTCTTACAATCATGGGCTGGGGAGAGGGAAGGAAGGAGCAGGCCATTTGGGGGGGGGATGAAGGGGGCTTAGAGAGGTACAAAACAGGTTTTAAAAAGTTATGTGGGTCCTGGATGATATTCAGCAGGGGCCTGCATAACTATCTTATGTGAGCTCCAGCTGAATATTGGCCAGGATCCGCATACGCTCTGGAGGCTAGCTGGATATTCAGTGCCAGTGCTCGCACATGGCCTGGCACTGAATATTAGGAGATAATTTAGAGAGCGATGGTCAGCGTTTTAAAAAAGGCTGACCGCCATGGGCTCAATATCAGCCGGAATATTTCTAACTCAGAGGTCGCATGGGAGTGGAAGTGATGTCAGCTTTTGTGCCACAGACCACATTCTCTTTCATGGTCTGAAGGACAAAAATTACTCCTAATAGTAATCAAAAAACAGATTGCAGAGATGCCAAAACTGGAGATTTACCACCGCTCTGCTGGAGATTGAAGGCCAGTGAGTGAAGATTTTCTCATGGGCCCCAGCCATGTCTAAAACCAGTCCTGGAAGATGCACATTCAAAAAAATTTATATATTCTAATCAATAAATAGAAAATGCATTTATTTTTTCTACCTTTGAAATCTGGTCATTTTATTTTTCTAATGGTGTTGGTCCCAGTCTCTGGTTTCTGTTTTCCTCTTTCTTCTCTTAACTATCTTGCCAGTCTCTTGTCCATTTGACACTACTTTTCTCTATATGTCCACCACCCATCTTTCCTCTGCTTCCCTTATCCCCCCCCCCCCCCCCCCACACACACACACATACACACATAGTTCTGGCATGCCTCTCTCCCTGGCATTTATTCATCTTCCCCCTCCCCCCACCTGTAGGCTGGAATTTTTCTCCCCCCCCCCCCCCATGGATCTGTAATCTCTCTCTCTCTTCCCCCCCCCCCCCCCCCCCACTGCTGGTCTGGCATCTGTTCCCCCCGGTTATAAAAAAAACAGCGAGATTTGGGCAGTGCTAAAGATGTGCTGCTGTTTCTACCCATAGGTCTTTCTCTCTGCTTGATCCCATCTTTTTTTATGCAACTTCCTGTGCGAAGGACCAGCAGCTGGAAGCAGCAGCATTTTTTTAAATTAGCGCTACCCGTGATTCACTGGTTTTTGAGGACCAGTGGTGGAGGGGAGAGAAGGGAGGAGGAGGTGATGCCACTGGAGTCAAAGGGGAGGGAAGGAAGAAGGAGAGAATTGCCAGACTCGTGGGAGGGAAGGGAGGGAGACTGAGTTGCCAGACCATGGGAGCAGCCAGGAGCCTATGCATGAGATTAGGCCCCTTAAGTGTGTGAGCTGGAGAAGGGGTCCGGATGCATGCATCACACCAGTGGTGTAGCCAAGGGTGGGCTTGGGTGGGCCCAGGCCCACTGACTTTGGGTTCAGGCCCACCCAGTAGCAGCATACCTATGATGTGGCTGGCAAGGATCCCCAAGCCCCACCAGCCGAAAACTCCCAACAAGTGTCCCTCCTGCATACCTTGTAAGTAGCAGATCTTCGCCTGCAGTGAGCAGTGACATACATACTGCTTGCACCAGCCCCACAGCCTTCTCTCTGATGTATTTCTGCCTAGGCGGAAACAGGAAGCTGCATCAGAGGGAAGAGTGTGGGGCCAACATGAGCAGTGTGTATTAGCTGCTGCTCACTGCTGGTGAAAATCTGATATTTAAAAGGTATACGGGAGAGGGGGGATGTTTGAGAGACCATATGGCATGCAGGCGAGAGAAGGAGAGACCAAATCACCTGTGGGACGAGGCGAGGTTCTTCTGCCCACCCATCTTGGGCCCAGGCCCACCCAAAATTGGGTGTCTGGCTACGCCCCTGCATCACACGCTGAAAGTGTGTGACATGTGATTTGACATGTCTGAAACTGTAGGACATCAACAGGGTTGAAGCTTGAACTGCCACTAACAATGGTAAAAGTAGGTGTTTTTTATGGCCTACTCATTAGAACAGAATACTATGTTTATAAGAGATAAAGCATAATAGTGATCACTTGAGCTATATGTCCATTACAGGCATGGGCCTTTCCCAATAATGGAGTTCTAGTAGTTATGATTTATATGCTGTGACACTCAATGTTTTTCTTAAAACTTAGAACTTCTTCCTCCTTATCTCAAATTTCTTTCAGTAAGTGGAGAAACTGTATATTTAATTCAGTCTGCATTTAATGTATGCTGTGGTCATGAACCATCCACATGTAAAGAATAATCTCTCAATGAGACTGTTGGCTCTTGGATTGGGGCTATAGAGATGGGATCCAGAGAGGATAAAAGGACTATATCAGAGAGGATGAAGTTGTGCATTTTCCCCACATAGTAAAAATAGTGTTTGTACATTGCATAGTCCTCATAATGCTTTTGAAGCCGCCCCCCCCCCCCCCCAAGTTAAAGAGCAATTTAGCTCAATAAGAAACAGATGGCTTTGAATGTTTAGTTAAAAACAGTTTTTAAACTGTGCTGTGCAAAATCAACACTAGACTAATTAGTGGGAAAAAAATAGCACAGAGAAATAGCTGTAAGCAACCTTTAAAAAAAACCAATTAAAGACAAAAATGTAGTCTTCATTAGTAGTTTTCTACTAAGCTGCAGTAAAAGGGGTCCTGTGCTAGACGTGGGGACCATTTATGCCACATGCTGAGGCCTTTTTTTACCACAGCAGGTAAAAAGACCGAAAAAAAATGTCCATGCGGTAAGATTTCACTTTACACGTGACCATGCGGGAGAGGAGCACTTATCGAGGTGGAGGTAAGGGCTCCTGCATTAATATGGTGGTACCGGATAGCGTGAGGCGCTGCCTGATTACTGCTGGGTTAGCGCCTACAGAAATATTTTTTGAATATTCTGCTAGTGCCAGAAATGCTACTTGCTGGGGGTGGAACTACGGCCAGCAACTGCTTTGGTCTGGCAATAACTCCAGATTGGCATGTGGTAAACCCACGGTGGGTTTACTACCACTTTGTAAAAGGATTTCAAAATGAATTTTCTGTGAAAAGCGAAAACAAAGTGAGTGAGTTTCTCAGACTGTAATTTGTATAAGATCTGAAATGTGACTTCCTAGATAAATGGGGGTAATTACTAATATGGGTGTGCACAGTGGTGTGCTGGTAAATTTTTAACAACAGGCTCTCTCCCCAGTCCACCTCGGCGCCCCCCCATCCACCTCTGCACCCCCCAAAATTGCAGAGCTGGCTATAGCCGGGGGGGGGGGGGGGGGGGGGGCAATGCATTACTCTCTCCAGGAAAAAAAAATTAAATGATCCCAGGTTCCAATCTAATTCATGTTTAATGTGGGATAAAATGCCATAAATAAGTAAATAAATATAAACTTTTAATGTTGAGCACCTGATTCTCAAAGTGAACATATTCCAAACACTATAATGAAAATAAAATGATTTTTTTTTACCTTTGTTGTCTGGTGACTGTTTTTCTGATCATGCTGGCCCAGAATCCGATTCTGCTGCTATCTGGCCTCTTAACTCCGTTTCCAGGGCTTCCTTTCTATTTATTTATTTCCTTTCCTCCTTTCTTCTTCATTTCTGGTCCTCAGCTTCTGCCTATTCATCCATGTGCAGTTTTTCTCCTCTCTTCCTTTTCCCTTATCTCATCTCCTTCCTCACTCTTCCCTCCCCTCCATCCATGTCCAGCATTTCTTCTCTCTCCCCTCCTCTCCCCCTGCCCTCCATCCACCCATGTCCAGCGACCCTTCTCTCTCCCTGCCCTGCACGCACCCATATCCAGCGACCCTCCTCTCCCCTGCATGCACCCATACCCAGTGACCCTCCTTTCCCCTGCCCTCCATCCATCCATGTCCAGCAGTGACCCTCCTCTCCCCTGCCCTCCATGCACCCATACCCAGAGACCCTCCTCTCCCCTGCCCTCCATCCACCCATGTCCAGCAGTGACCCTCTCCTGCCCTCCATGATCCACCCATGTCCAGCAGTGACCCTCCTCTCCTCTCCCCTGCCCTGTATGCACCAGCAGCTCCCTTCTCTCCCCTGCCACCCCTCCTGACTTGTTCCGCAAATTCTCCTGCTTCCTCCCTCCCTCCCACCGGATCCGGTCCCTCACCGACCCTACCTTGGCCATCAAATTCTTCGGGGCAGGCAGTGTTGCCTGCGTGCTGCCATCGCTGACTCTCCTCCGCCGCCCGATCGTGCTTCAAAATGGCCGCCAAGACTTACAGAAGTCTCGCGAGGCCGCTTCTGGAAGTCTTGGTGGCCATTTTTAAAGCGCAAACAGGCAGTGGGGGAGAGTCAGCGATAGCAGCGGGCAGGCAACATTGCCTGCCCCGAAAAATTCGATGGTCAAGGTAGGATCGGTGAGGGACCGGATCCGGAGGGAGGAGGGAGGGAGAGCCAGCTCGCCCTTTCCAACAACCGGCTCGCAAGTCTGGGCAAAATGTAACAACCGGATCTTGTGAGCCGGAGTGAGCCGGCTCCAGCACACCACTGGGTGTGCAGCATGAACATTTTCATTCTGTGTTGTTTCTTCTGTCATGTCTGGGAATGTTCTTTTTTTCGGGTGTGGTGGGTGTTCATCATGTCATCATGGAAGCAATATCATTAGAGTGTGTGCTGTTTTGGAAAAAGCACACTCTGAAAAGATCACACTCTATTTCATTTCAAACAAATTTATGTTTGATATACTGCAGAGGCAGACTAGCAGGCCACTGTAGTTTACATAACAAAAGCAAGGAAAGAATGCCATGGAAATGGAATCGGAAAGAGATACAATCATACCAAAGTAGCACAAGAAATATAGAATATGTGGGAGAGACAGAGGATAGCCATCATTGGAGTGGAGGAGTGGTCTAGCGGTTAGAGAACTGGTATTAACATCCAGAGATGCTTGGTTCAAATCCATATATAGAATCCCAGGGACTGTGTATAATGGAATCATGACCATGGGATTCTGTCATGGTTTGGTTAATCAGTGTTGTCCACCAGACCAGACTGCACATGGAAACTTCAAGGTTATACAGGGAAGCGGTGGGGGGCACAATTCTGATGATATTTAGGAAGTCCGAAAATTTTCCATGAAGAAATTGTAAAATAGGTACATTTTGAAATGAATCTTGCCTAATTCAATTGTTTGTTCTGTTGTCCACCTAGATTTTCAGCTGACAATTGTTCTTCGCTAAAAGAAAGCATAATAATTCCTTAACTGAATTTTTAAATTATTATTATTTTACAATTATGGGAATAAAACAATATATTTACCAAGGAAAACAAATCAAAATACTGTCACAATTACATTGCAAAAGAAAAGCCAACACAGAACAAAAGGAAAGATTGCAATCCAAAATGATCCTGAAAATTCCAGTCCACAATGATCAATAATGAATCAGGAAAGGGAAAAGAGAAAAAAAATTACTAGGACACATTAGAAATTTTAACACAGATATAAAAATGGCAGATGACAAATATCTAATTAATTATACCCTCACTGATAAACTTTGCTCCTGTCTAGTGGTCTTTCCTTAATAAACTTCTCATTGAGAAATCTGGGTATACTCTATTCTTTTCACCATATAACTAGATATCTTTATTCCTAAAAAAGAAACACAAAGCCCAGTTTCTATCAGGCTCTAAATCAAATGTCACCAACAAAATAGTTCTCTTTATCTGGGCTTCATTAGGGGCTCCAACATAGCCCAAACATCCAAAACGTCTATCTAATGTTATGTCCATGTATACACAGAAGAAGCAAATCCTGGCAGAGTAGGAAATATAGAGAACAACAGCGAAGATGACTCAAAAATGGCAGACGATGCTTCAATTGGTCTAAATGTTTATTATAAAGCAAGCGAGACTCGGCATAGCTGTGTTTCAGCCAACAAAGCCTGCATCAGGAATGATGTCTATAATCAATATGAGATAAACAAGCAACACACAAAGTGTTCCGAGCACTAAAACAAGTGAGATCTCTCACTTCTATTCTGACTTTACCTCTGCAGTTTCAGCTTGGATTACACTAAAAGAAGCCAGATCAAACATCCGTGAATTACAATAATGATAATAAAAATTTAACATTTTTCCCTAAATCTTTAAATAGTATCATCAGGTTCTCAGTGATACTAGTAAAGAGTTCCACTGTTTGGCCATCTGATAATGTAAAGAGGCAGAAACATGATTAATTGATTTTAACTTGATTATATCAGGAAAACGTAGTAAACATTGATTTTGAGTATTGTGTTTTGACCCATCATTCTGTAGGAGTGTGGTTAAATTTACCATATAGAAAGGATCTATGCCAGACAAAATTTTAACGTTTGGTCTAACGTTTGGCAATTAAAATTCAAGAAATGCAAAGTGATGCACTTAGGAAGTAGAAATCCACGGGAGACGTATGTGTTAGGCGGGGAGAGTCCGATAGGTATGGACGGGGAGAGGGATCTTGGGGTGATAGTATCTGAGGACCTGAAGGCAACGAAACAGTGTGACAAGGCGGTGGCCGTAGCTAGAAGATTGCTAGGCTGTATAGAGAGAGGTGTGACCAGCAGAAGAAAAGAGGTTTTAATACCCCTGTATAAGACGTTGGTGAGGCCCCACCTGGAGTATTGTGTTCAGTTTTGTTGGCCGTATCTTGCGAAGGATGTTAAATGGAAGCGGTGCAAGGAAAAGCTACGAGAATGGTATGGGATTTGTGTTGCAAGACGTATGAGAAACTTGTTGACCTGAACATGTATACCCTGGAGGAAAGGAGAAACAGACGTTCAAATATTTGAAAAGTATTAATCCGCAAATGAACCTTTTCCGGAGATGGGAAGGCGGTAGAACGAGAGGACATGAAATGAGATTGAAGGGGGACAGACTCAAGAAAAATGTCAGGAAGTATTTTTTCACGGAGAGAGTGGTGGATACTTAGAATGCCCTCCCGCGGGAGGTGGTGGAGAGGAAAACGATAACGGAATTCAAACATGCGTGGGATAAACATAAAGGAATCCTGCTCAGAACGAAGGGATCACCAGAAGCTTAGCCGGTGGTTGGGAGGCAGGGCTGGTGGTTGGGAGGTGGGGATACTGCTGGGCAGACTTATATGGTCTGTGCCAGAGCCGGTGGTGGGAGGTGGGGCTGGTGGTTGGGAGGCAGGGATAGTGCTGGGCAGACTTATACAGTCTGTGCCCTGAAAAAGACAGGTACAAATCAAGGTAAGATATACACAAAAAATGACACATGTGAGTTTAACTTGTTGGGCAGACTGGGTGGACCATGCAGGTCTTTTTCTGCCGTCATCTACTATGTTACTATCCTGCTTATAATCGAACGAGAAAAACGCCCAAGTTCCGACCTAAATCGGGAGATGGGCGTTCTTCTCACAAAAACAAATAAAGCGGCATAATCGAAAGCCGAACTTTGGACGCTTTCAACTGCACTCCGTCGCGGATGCGGACAAAGTTGACGGGGGAGTGTCGGAGGCGTGGTGAAGGCGGAACTGGGGCGTGGTTATCACCCGAACAGAGATGGGCGCCCTTCGCCGATAATGGATGCGTTTGTAGCTAGAATTTAGGGCACTTTTCCTGGACCCTGTTTTTTGACGAATAAGGCCCCAAAAAGTGCCCTAAATGACCAGATGACCCCCAGAGGGAGTCGGGGATGACCTCCCCTGACTCCCCCAGTGGTCACTAACCCCCTCCCACCACAACAAATGATGTTTCACAACTTTTTACTTTCACCCTCAAATGTCATACCCTCCTCCCAAGCAGCAGTATGCAGGTCCCTGGAGCAGTTGTTAGGGGGTGCAGTGGACGTCAGGCAGGTGGACCCAGGCCCATCCCCCCCCTACCTGTTACAATTGTGCTGCTTAATGCTACTAGTCGTCCAACCCCCCCAAACCCCCTGTACCCACATGTAGGTGCCCCCCTTCACCGCTTAGGGCTATAGTACTGGTGTAGACTTGTGGGCAGTGGGTTTTGAGGGGGATTTGGGGGGCTCAACACCCAAGGGAAGGGTGCTGTGCACCTGGGAGCTCTTTTACCTTTTTTTTTGTTTTTGTAAAAGTGCCCCCTAGGGTGCCCGGTTGGTGTCCTGGCATGTGAGGGGGACCAGTGCACTATGAATCCTGGCCCCTCCCATGAACAAATGCCTTGGATGTATTCGTTTTTGAGCTGGGCGATTTCATTTTCCATTATCGGTGAAAAGCAAAAACGCCCAGCTCACACCTTGGCGAATAAACCATGGGCGTCTATTTTGTTTTGGAACATACGGTTCACTCCGCCCCTTCACGGACCCGTTCTCGGAGATTAACGCCCATGGAGATAGGCGTTTCTGTTCGATTATGCCCCTCTATGTAATATTCAGTATAAAATATGCATGAGCTATATTTGGTAGCCAATGTAATGCTAGGTAAAAAAAATGTGTTTACTGAATCATATTTGACAGACTGTAAATCAACTTAACTGCTGTGCTCTGTATTAATTGCAAATGATTAATGTTGTAGAACAACAAATCAACACAAGGTTGCAATAATCCAAATGAGATAATAGACTTGAACCAGAATTCTAAACATAGCCCAGTTAAAAATTTTTCTTTAATTTCCTAAGAACATAAGAAAAGTTCTTCATCTTAGAAGATACATGGTTGTGCAGAGATAATAAATTGTCAAGCTCCACACCCCAAATTTTTGAATTTAGATCTGAAGAGAATGAATTATTACTGATAATGAAAGCTTTTTATTTTTGTTACATTTGTACCCTGTGCTTTTTCCCACTCATGGCAGGCTCAATGTGGCAGGCAATGGAGGGTTAAGTGATTTTCCCAGAGTCACAAGGAGCTGTCTGTGCTGGGAATTGAACTCAGTTCCTCAGGACCAAAGTCCACCACCCTAACCACTAGGCCACTCCTCCCCTGGTATCATTAGTAATACCTGCCCAAAGAAATGTGTTTTTCTCTGTATTAAGCTTTAAATGATGGGTTAACATTCCTGATTCTATCTGTTACATGCAGAGTTTAATTTGAGATAGAGTTCCTTCCCATTTTGGTAAGCATGATAAAAAATACAGTAATGTCATCCACATATATAAAATGAATAAATACAAAATGAGAGATGAGAGATCTCATTAATAGGTTAAAAAGCACCTGGGAGAGGGGGGGGGGGGGGGGGAGCCCTGTGGAACTCCACAAGACTCCCTCCATTTATCTGAGAAAACTTCATCCCTCTTAACCATGCTACTTTGGTGTTTAAGAAATCCAAGAAACCAGTTCAGTGCTTTACCTTGTATAAGACAATGATGAAATATATTAGTTATGATACCCCAGTCTACTAAATCAAAGTTGCACAAAAGGTAAAGCTGAGGGATAATGGTTCATTGACCCCTACCCAACAGCCTTTTTCCATGCGCAACCAAAGCACCTATCACTGTCTCAGGTGGGGGGAAGAGGGGTTGGTGGTTGGGAGGCGAGGATAGTGGAGGGCACACTTATACGGTCTGTGCCAGAGCCGGTGATGGGAGGCGGGACTGGTGGTTGGGAGGCGGGAAGTACTGCTGGGCAGACTTGTACGGTCTGTGCCCTGAATAAGGCAGGTACAAATCAAGGTAAGGTATACACATATGTTTGTCTTGTTGGGCAGACTGGATGGCCGTCATCTACTATGTTACTATCCACCTTATAATTGAAAGAGAAAAACGCCTAGATTTCGACCCAAATCCGGGAGATAGACGTTTATCTCACAAAAACGAATAAATCGGTATAATGGAAAGCCGATTTTGGACGTTTTCAACTGCACTCCATCGCGGAGGCGTACAAAGTTGATGGGGGCGTGTCGGAGGCGTGGCGAAGGTGGAACTGGGGCGTGGTTATTGGCCGAGGAGAGATGGGCACCTTTCGCCGATAATGGACAAAAAGTATGCGTTTGTAGCTAGAATTTAGGGCACTTTTCCTGGACCCTGTTTTTTCACGAATAAGGCCCCAAAAAGTGCCCTAAATGACCAGATTACCACCAGAGGGAATCGGGGATGACCTCCCCTGACTCCCCCAGTGGTCACTAACCCCCTCCCACCACAAAAAAATGATGTTTCACAACTTTTTATTTTCACCCTCAAATGTCATACCCACCTCCCTGGCAGCAGTGTGCAGGTCCCTGGAGCAGTTGTTAGGGGGTGCAGTGGACTTCAGGCAGGTGGACCCAGGCCCATCCATCCCTACCTGTTACAATTGTGCTGCTTAATGCTTAGTCGTCCAACCCCCCCAAACCCACTGTACCCACATGTAGGTGCCCCCTTCACCCCTTAGGGCTATAGTAATGGTGTAGACTTGTGGGCAGTGGGTTTTGAGGGGGATTTGGGGGGCTCATCACACAAGGGAAGGGTGCTATGCACCTGGGAGCTCTTTTACCTTTCTTTTTGTTTTTGTAAAAGTGCCCCCTAGGGTGCCCGGTTGGTGTCCTGGCATGTGAGGGGGACCAGTGCACTACGACTCCTGGCCCCTCCCACGAACAAATGCCTTGGATTTATTCGTTTTTGAGCTGGGCGCTTTCATTTTCCATTATCACTGAAAAACAAAACGCCCAGCTCACAAATTGTCGAATAAAACATGGACGTCTATTTTTTTTCGAAAATACGGTTCGGTCTGCCCCTTCACGGACCCGTTCTCGGAGATAAACGCCCATGGAGATAGACGTTTTCGTTCAATTATGCCCCTCTATGTCTCTGTGCTATAGTTTACTCTGAACCCTGACTGATTATCCTAAAGAAGGTTAAACTGTCCTAAGCAACTAACCAGTTTGTTCCGTGACAAATCCCTCCATTATTTTAATAAAGAGAGGGATAGATGCCACAGGACAGTAGTGGACTCAGCCTCTTATATTTAGACAAACAAAACATCCTAGTGACAAGAAGAAATGCTTCTTAGAGCTATTTCATAACTTCCAAGAAATACTTCTTCAAAAGGTGACACAGAATGTATCTTAGAAACATGTATATAATGCAAATTTACCCCCCCCCCCCAACACTGAATTTTTCAGAATCTTAGACTTACAACAGAATAACTTATAATTCTTGAGAAGAACAGTGTTAGAAGCTTGCAATGTAGAAATAGCATGCTCACAGCTTTTCAATTGCTCCCCATATTTAACACAACTTTTTCGTGGTTTTCCATCTTTACAAATTCCTCCATAGCAAATTGACACAATTGAGAAATGTATCTAGCAAGAGAAACTTCCATTCCAGAGATAAGCGACAAAACTTCAAAATGACACTGGGGGGGGGGGGGGGGGGGGCTACAGGTTTAGTTGTTAAAGCAAACGTAACTGGTTTGAGTACAAGAGAAATAGCTGAGCAACTGCTTTTATTTTGACTTAATAGGGAGCCCACTAGCATCCTGTACCTCAAGATTATACCCATTCTGTAAGCCAGATAGTCCATCTTTCCCACAGTCTGCAGACTCAGCACTGATATGCTCTCACTCATGCTTCCAGCATTTCCCATTTAACCTTCAGGGAAAGCCGCATCATCACCATGCATGGACTGAAGTGTCATCAAATGCCATCTCTAGTACCTGCAGAGGGGTAGATCTTTCATTGGACTTAAGTGATGCCATAGGGGACAAAGGGCTCAAACTACCACCTACTTCTTCCTTTGGTACCTCTGGGGCACCCAGCTGAACTTTACTCTGGACATAAAAATCCATGGGACTGTCAATCAATGTCAATGTCCTGGGATAAGAGCATATTTTGGCCTTCCTCTTAACTATACTAAACTTTAGGTCCTCACTTCAGAGCATCACTTCAAAATTCAATGGCTATCCACTATATTAACTCCAACTTCCAGCTCTCCTCACTCATTTTTTCTAATGTTGTTGTATTGGGGGATTTTAACTTACAAATGGACCTTAGTCCTTTGCCTGGGTGTTGTAGTGATTTTTTGAACATCATGAGTGCATTGGTTTACAGAAAGATTGTGAAGAGACCTACTCATGTAGATGATCATAGTCTAGGTCTTATTTTTCTAGGGGGCAGATTCTAGAAGGAACACTTGGTCAAGTTAACTATTAGTCTATTGCCATGGTCTGATTATTATGGCCTTAGGCTGCAATTATCCTTTTTGTGTTTCTAATTCTTTGAATCTTGGTGGTAGAGAAAGTGATAGAGGACATACTGTATGTTTACTTTAGCTGTGATCTTTGGATTTTAATGATCATGTTAAAGCTGTCAAGGACTTGGATGATTCATTGGAACAATCTCTTGATCAAATAGTGCCTATGGAAACTCTTTGGGTTAGGAGAGCTCAGGGTTTTTCATAGTTCATTTCAGAGTTGTGACAGAAGCAGATCTTCCATGCTGCCAAGAAATATTGAAGAAAAGATACTATGACTGAGAATTTGTAAAAGTGTAACACATTGCTTGATCAATATAGGCATATTGTAGATGACATTAAATCAATTTGTTTTAAGAAGAAACTGACTGATATTCAGCACTATTTAACCAACCAAGAATGGTTCCTGGCCGGTTAAATAGCACTTGACCAACTATCTGTGGATATTCAGCAAGGGATAGCCAGCTATATCCCTCTGAATATTCACGGTCAGCACATAGAGGCTAACCAGCTATATCGTGTGATATAGCTGGCTAGCCACAAATATTCAGCACATTGCCAGCTAAGTTTGGCACCCAAATAGCCGGCATGTCTTTGGCAGCTATAAATGTAACCTACCAGCACTGAATATTGATTTGGCAGGTTTTATTTAAACCAGCCAAAAATAACCCAGATATTCAATTCCAGTCACTGGAAGTGCTCCAGCTTTGACTATCCAGGTTCACTGCCGACTGCAGGAGTTGGCTGGGCTGCCCCCACAGTCTGACTGTCAGCCCCCAAATGACTTTATCTCTAAATCACTATGCTCAAATTTTAGCCACTGTTAGACTCTTGAGAAAGAAAAACATAAGTAAGAAAGTAGGAACTTTTTAATTTTTGCTGTCAGTAGTCAGTCGGATACCCTTTATCTGATTTCATTTTGTCCCTCCCCGTGCTTGGATAACTTTTCTTTATTATCTAAATATGGTTTAGTATCAGTCTTAGATTCAATTAAATAAAAAAAATTGGACCATTAGATGCATGTTCTGCAGTGGTTTTGAAGGCCATGAAGGTTGAGATTAGTTCTTCTATGGTACAGTTAATCAGTTCTCCATTGTCCTCTGAGATTGATCCTAAGCTGTTGAAATAGGTCGTCGTAGTTTCCTCTTTTCCTTGTCTGGCATTTTAGAAACAGTGTTTTAAAATTAATTGTTAGGGTTTATTAATTTGCATCATATCTTTGATCCTCATCAGTGTGGTTTCTGGAAGGAACACAGCATGGAGACATTGATGTTATCTAGTGTGGATTTGATTGGATTAGGTTTTACTCAAGGAAAATAATTTTTTTGGTTTTACTTGATATCATTGCAGCTTTTGAGACTTTGAATCATGAGATTTTATTAGGCTGCTTGAAGGATTTGAGATTGAGTGGGATGGTTTAGTTAAGTAAGAGTCAGAAGGTATTAACGGGGATCTCTTTTTCACCCAATTTTCCACTCCTGATGGAATGCTGATGTTTCCACACACCGTGGAAACACCCCTTTTAATGTTTGCATGTTACCCATTTGTATACTTTTAAATGATCTTGGCATTTTTGTACTGGATTTATGTTGATGACATTCAGGTCCCCCACCCCCACCCCCTCCATTTGAAGATTCTGTTATAGAAGCATTAGGAAAAGTAGCTGAATGCATGTGTAAGATACAAGATTAGATACCTAGAAATCAATTACTGTAGTAGTTAATCAGCAAAAGTGTCCAAAAAAAAAGGAAAAATGGAGAGCATACCTCCTATGAGTAAAGTCAACCAACCAAAAGGAGTAGAGGTGGACCAATGGGACTCCCTCAAAACAATGAGAAGAGGACACCCGAGGATAAAATTTAAAATATATATAAATTTATTAAATAAATAAAAACAGGTCAATCAACAAAGTTTCACCATGAAACAAAACAAGCGGGCAGATGGACTCAACATGTAGCCTTGTTTTGGTGAAAAACACCTGCTTCAGTGATCCCAGTCCTTAAAAGACTCAACTGATAGTTTGCAAAGTAGCCTAAACAAAGATTCAAGCTTTGGTATCAGCACTTCTCCGAGGAGCAGAGTACCAAGGTTGGTTTAATCAGCAAAACTAACATAATCACCTGTAGTAGATCATTGTCATAATATTCACCTAACACTTTTTGGTGATGCTGTCTTAGCACTACAATTGCAGGTAAGCAATGTAGGAGTTATTCTTCTTTTTGACTCAGCCCACAGATCAGAGAAGTTCTATTTTTTAGGCTGAGGGTATGTAAGAAACTTAAGTCTGTTTTGGATCAAGATAAATGTAAGGCTGCTTGCAGTTCCTATCTTTTTCAGTGGGACTGATTGCAGATGCCCTTATGGGCCAGATTCTATAAATATGGCTCCTAAAATATCCACATGGAAAACAATTTTGACTAAGCGTCTTCAATATGCAGTGCCTACATTTAGGTGCAGTATATAGAATACATGCAGTTGATATCCTAGCGCCTAAACTTACGCACCTCCATTTACATCAATGAAAACGTAGCGTGAATCCTGGCATGTAGATGCAGGCACAGAGGGCCATATTCTATAACAATGTCCATAAATTTTGGATTGCCCATTTCCGCACCAATGACCATGCCCCTTTTGAACTGCACGCATTAGAATTACTGAATATGCTTAGCAAGTTATGCGCGTAAATTCTAATTATTGCCAATTAGTGTTTATTATTCCTTAAATGCTGTTATCAGTGTTGATTAGCTTGTTAAACTAATTAAGTTACACACATTTGTATGGAATATGCTTAGGTTTTGGTGCAGAACTCTAGGCACACTATCCAGCTTATAATCGAAAGACAAAAACGCCTATATTGCGACCTAAATCGGGAGATAGGCGTTTGTCTCCCAAAAACGAATAACACGGTATAATCGAAAGTCGAACTTGGACGTTTTCAACTGCACTCCATCGCGGAAGCGTACAAAGTTGACGGGGGCGTGTCGAAGGCGTGGTGAAGGCGGAACTGGGGCGTGGTTATCGGCCGATCAGAGATGGGCGCCTTTCGCCGATAATGGAAAAAAAATATGTGTTTTTAGCGAGAATTTAGGGCACTTTTCCTGGACCCTGTTTTTCCACGAATAAGGCCCCAAAAAGTGCCTTAAATGACCAGATAACCGCTGGAGGGAATCAGGGATGACCTCCCCTGACTCCCCCAGTGGTCACAAACCCCCTCCCACCACAAAATATGCCATTTCACAACTGTTTATTTTCACCCTCAAATGTCATACCCACCTCCCTGGCAGCAGTATGCAGGTCACTGGAGCAGTTATTAGGGGTTGCAGTGGACTTCAGGCAGGTGGACCCAGGTCTATCCCTCCCCTACCTGTTACAATTGTGCTGCTTAATGCTTATTAGTCGTCCAACCCCCCAAACCCACTGTATCCACATGTAGGTGCCCCCCTTTCACCCCTTAGGGCTATAGTAATGGTGTAGACTTGTGGGCAGTGGGTTTTGAGGGGGATTTGGGGTGCTCAACACACAAGGGAAGGGTGCTATGCACACGGGAGCTCTTTTACCTTTTTTTTTGTTTTTGTAAAAGTGCCCCCTAGGGTGCCCGGTTGATGTCCTGGCATGTGAGGGGGGACAGTGCACTACGAATCCTGGCCCCTCCCACGAACAAATGCCTTGGATTTATTCATTTTTGAGCTGGGCGCTTTCATTTTCCATTATCGCTGAAAAACAAAAACGCCCAGCTCACAAATTGTCGAATAAAACATGGACGTCTATTTTTTTAGAAAATACGGTTCGGTCCGTCCGCCCCTTCACGGACCCGTTCTCGGAGATAAACGCCCATGGAGATAGACGTTTTCGTTCAATTATGCCCCTCTATATAGACTCTGGCATTACTTATTTGATTTAAAATGCTTGGGATGGAGTGGGGGATAGTTATTAAGGTGTAGTAAAAGTTGGATTTTTACTCACTAGTCTGTGGTATCTCAGCATCACAGGTTAGTGACTCATACAGAACATGAATAACCAGACCGTGGTAAGGCAGACACAGCCGAATATTCAGTGGAACTACCTGGTTAAGTGCCGCTGAATATCAGCAGCAAGCCCACTCAGTGTGGTTTAAGGGAACAGGAGCCTTTTGTGCCTGTGTAAACAATTATTATACATCCAATTGTGTTATCCATATAAATGAGAAATTCTTGTGGATAACATGAGGAAGGACATAGCAAATTAGAGGAACGGTCTGGAATTTGGCAGCTAAGATTTGATGATAAAAAAATGCAAGGTCATGCATTTGGGCTGCAAAAACACAAGGGAACAGTACAGTTTATGGTGTGAAGAACTTTTGTACATGAAAGAGGAGTGGGACTTGAGTGTGATCATATGTGATGATCTTAAAGTCGCCAAACAGGTAGAAAAGGCAACGGCAAAAGCTAGAAGGATGCTTGGGTGCATAAGGAGAGGAATGGCCAGTAGAAAAAGGAGGTGATGAAACCCCTGTATAAGACTCTGGTGAAACCTGATTTAAAATATTGTGCACAATTCTGGAAACTGCACCTTCAAAAAGATATAAACAGGATGGAGTTGGTCTAGATTGTGGCTACTAATATGGTCATAAAGCATATGGGGATAGACTTATAGATCTCAAAATGTATACTTTGGAAGTAAGGTGGGAGAGGGGAGATCTGTAGAGACATTTAAATACTTATGCAACATAAATGCACAGGAGGCCAGTCTCTTTTCAATTGAAAGGAAGCTCTAGAACAAGGGGTCATAGGATGAAGGTGAAAGGGGATGACTCAGAAGTAACCTGAGGAAATACTTCTTCATGGAAAGGGTGGTGAATTCATGGAATGGCCTCTGAATTCAAGAGAGCTTAGGATCTGTAAGGGAGACTAGTAGGCATGGGTGGGCAGACTGGATGTGTTTCTATGATTCTCATTCTTATGTGTTCTATGAATCTTCACAATTTGTTTCATATTGTTTTCCATTTCATTTATGGGAATTTTCATTTTATTTTGGCCATTTCATTGTTAGGGGTCCTTTTACTAAGACGCGTTAGCGTTTTTAGCGTGCGCTAAAAATAGGTGCACGCTAAACGCTAGAGACACCCATAGGAATACATTGGTGTCTTTAGCGTTTAGTGTGCGCCTATTTTTAGCACACTGCTAAACATAGGCGCACTACTGCGTCTTAGTAAAAGGTCCCCTTAGTTTCCAATAATAGTGCACACTCTTTGGAAATAGTACGTACTGTGTGGGAAAAGGGTGTACTATTTCAGAAAGAGGGTGTACTCTTCCCCAGTTGGTGCATGCATGCTAATTTGTGTATTACAATGGTTTGTGCACGTGTGGTGATTCCACTATTGGGAAAGAGAGTATGTTATTTCCACATAGTATGCTCTCTTTCCTTACAGTACACACTGTTTCCAAATGTGACCCTCTGAGCAAAAAGGTACCTCAAGTGGGGTTACAAATAACAGAGATAAAGGCTATAAAAGTTTGGAGGGGTAATTGTTTCAGATGAAACTTTGTTAGAAATTTGATCTCAGTCTATCATAACACGGTCAAAATTTACCCGTAACTTCCTATGGATTACGGAGATATAGATGTTTTAAGTTTGCTATTTTTCAAAACGTACTTTTATTGATAAATGTTTCTCATTTTTTAAAGATGTAATTAGTCATACCTGAGACTAAAATTTTGCAGGATTATGCAGTTGATATTAATAAAAAAATGTTTGCAGATTTTACAGACCACAACGGCCAGATTGTTGTGCTGCTTTCTTAAATTCAATCTGGTAACCCTCTCCTTAAGAGGTTATATGTTGGAGACAACTTCTAAACCAGTGGTCTCCAACACATGGTCCATGGGACACATGCTGCTCTAGTAGTACAGTTTTGCGGCCCCATAACAGATAGTTGAAAAAAATTAAATTTGCTTACCAGAAGGGTGCAGCACTCTCTGGAGACAGAGAGAAGACCCTGTGAAGCTCCCCTGGGTCGTGAGTGCCTACATGCCATGCGTGGTCACATTACATGCGTCGATTTGAGACATATGCGACCCAGTGGAGCTTCATGGGCCTTTCTCTCTCTGTCTGCCTCCAGACAGTGCTGCATCATCCTGGTGAACAATTTTAATTTTTCAATTACCTGCTATGTGGCCAATTTTAATAGGTGTCACTATGCTGGGATGTGCCCTGCTATTAGTAGGATACAATAGTGTAGTCACTTTGCTTGTCCTCTTGGCTGCATGGAATGCTAATATTAGATACAGAAATGAATTGTAGTTTGTTAGCTCTCCACTCTCCACCCAGGACAGGCCCCTCTCAAAAATATCTTTAAACTATATGTTATGGGGCCACAAAACTATGAGAGACAGGTCACACTGCTGCACATATGTTTTGAGAGCTGCAGTGAGTTAAGGATGTTTTCCTATTGTGCACTATCCATTTTTAGTGACTGAGATTTGGGCTGATAAAATATGTAGTACAACTAAAGTATTTTGCTCCTATACATCTAGTTGTGGTTAATTGGTTTGAATGATATTTTTACAGTACTGTTTTAAATCAGCCTACTCAAGACTGGTGAACAGTATTAGACACAGCTGTCCCATTAATGAAATCTCTTAAGTATCTTACTCAGGAGTCACATGTATGGGTTTTGCAACTGTTAATACGCTAACATAAAGTGAGGGTTTTTAAAAAATATATCCTTGTAAAATCAAAATTAGTATTTAAAATTACATGTGTAAGCTTAAAATCTTTTGGTGGCCTCTGGAGCATGCTCGTCGTGTTTCAGGGTAGTGAGCCCTTGGGTCACAGTCGCAGGGCTGACTGTGACAGACAGATTACCTTCAAGTCCTACACAGAGAGACGAAAGCAGGAAGCTGGTACGGCTGGAACTCTGGGGCTAGGGCAGGCAGGACCTCAGGAGCAGGTCTTCAGCAGAAACCATGGACAAGTCTTAGGCAGGAACTAGGAATGATGCTCGGCTTTTATCAGGAACAGGGCTCGGCTGAGCAGGAAACAGGAACCAGGAACAAGGCTTGACTTTAGGAGGAACCAGGAACAAGGCTCAGGTTTAGCAGGAATCATGAGCAATGCTTGGCAGGAACCAGGGGCACAGCTTGGCTGGAGCCAGGAGTGCAGTTTGGAAAGAACCAGGAGCACAGCTTGGCAGGAACCAGGAGCACATCTTTCAGGAACAAGGCTTCCTGTCACAAAATGCCTAGTCACCCATCTGGGGTTACCCTACAACCACTTAGAGGGTCTATCCCCAGCACAGCTCAGGTTCACCTGCACCTGGCACTTGTGTTCTACACTGGCACCCTCCTCCCACCAACTGTGTCACAACTGCCTCTGGGCGAGTCTTCCACTCTCAAATTATCCCCAGTGATTTCTAGGTTACTGGATCCATACTCCCAGTGGTCCCACAGTTCCCAGAAAGCACTCATAGACCCAACACACAAACAAACAGGGTGAACAAATGATTATGCTCATTTTCATAAAAATATTGAACAGTGGACAGAAAAAGTGCAAACAGTAACAAGTAACTGAAAAATGGATCAATTAGAAAACTAGCTAAATATTTGTTTACTTTCTAGAAAGTATCTGGGGAGATCAGGGCATATAGCTGCTCTTATAACTGTTTTACTGGGCTTCAGCAAAGAACTTTCTCTCTCTTCTCCCAGGCTGAAACTAGGGGAAAGAAAAACAGTACAATCCAAATGAAAATAGCTCCTGGGCCAATCAGAGTGTTAACAAGTGTTAACGTATACTGCAGACTACCTTTTCAAAAGGCTTAAACAAAGAAAAATAGCCTTGGTGGCACAGCAGCTTTGAAACATAAACATGCACCACCTGCTAGCCAAATAGAAAAAAAAAATACACTTCAAGACATAATTAAGGCAGGAAAATATCCAATACATTTTACAGGCTTAAAACACACTGTTTCTTCACACTGGCTTGTTGTGAAGGCACTGAAAAGCAGGGCTGAGCTTCCTTAAGAGTGCTCAGGCCACAACTATGTCCAAGCATGCCCCTCCCTGATGTCCTGCCATCAGCCCAGATCTATTGAGCTATGGCATATGCATGCACCCCAAGAGGTGGGCATGTGTGGGTTGCAGAAAGATGCCACCACTGGATTCCGCTGGGGTCAGGGCAAAGTCACGGTAAGACAGTGAGACTTGTGCTCACTTTGCGGCCCTTTACATGAAAAAGGTTGGAGACCACTGCACTATTCTATAACACGCACACCTAAATTTCATAGCGTACAACTCAAAAGGAGGTATGGCCATGGAAGAGGTATGGGCAGGTTGGGGCATTCCCAGAATTTTGGCACAATGTTATAAGTATCTGTATTTATGTGCCTAATTGACTTTAGTGAAATGTGCTAAACTATTATTCTGTAAAGAGTGCCTTTTACAGAATTCTATCTTAGGGTGGATCATCCCAGCACCTAACTTTAGGTGCCATAAATTGAATTTCCCCTATATGACTTTTCATAAGAAACTAGGGGACCCTTTTACTAAGGTGCATAGCCACCTACATGTGTCCAACGAGCGTGAATCTGGAACTACCGCCCG
Source organism: Microcaecilia unicolor (assembly GCF_901765095.1). Lineage (NCBI taxonomy): Eukaryota > Metazoa > Chordata > Amphibia > Gymnophiona > Siphonopidae > Microcaecilia > Microcaecilia unicolor. Next base: position 528,404,853 of record NC_044031.1, read on the forward strand.
GCTACCACGTGCCCTGGACGGTAATTCCATTTTTTATGTGCATCCAAAAATATTTTATTTTGTACCGCGTGGTGCTAACCAGGCAGTAATCAACAGTGTACACTGATGATTACCGCTGGGTTAACATGTGAGACCTTACCACTAAGTCAATGGGTGGCGGTAAGGTCTCAAGCCCAAAATGGACGTGTTCTTGTTCCCTAAAACCTTGAAAATCTAATTTTGTTCCTTGTTATAACTATGTTGTAATCTCCCAGTAACTAACTGACTTCTTTTTCGCTGTAATCTGCATTGAAACAGAAACCTGGAGTTTGCAAAATACAAGGAATATGTTGTATTGTGTTGAGAACTAATACAGATATATTTGGAAATTATTTACATGAGCCAATTAGCATAGCTTAACACAGTACTTGCTACCATAATTTACTTGAGAGCTGCATTTTTTCTGTCATATCAACATGTATTTTAAGAAAACAGATGTGCAGGCATAAACGAATCAGAACAGTAACAGTTGTTTAAAAATATACCCAGAGACATGGGATATATAAAAAATAACATTATACCCTGAATTCTATAAAAGTTGCTAAAAATTGTGTGTGCGTATTTGGGGTTTCACCCAATTTGCATGAACAATTTAATTGAAAAACTAATTAGCACCATTTATTGGCTTGTTAAGCAATTATTGGAACTAATTAGATTTAATTGGAATATATGGGCATAAATTTAGGCACAAGATCCACACCTAAAGTTTATGTGGAAGTTCAAAAAGAGGGCACAGAAATGAGAGGGTCATGGGCAGAATGGGATGTTCCTAAAATTAATGTACACACTTATAGAATAAGGAGGAAACACGCCTAATTTAGGCATGAAAATTTGCACCACATTTCAGTTGGTGCAAATGGCCGAACCTTAAGTTAGGCGTGATTCCTGGGTGTAAGCGCTATTCTATAAACCACACCTAACTTTAAGTGTGGCTTATATAATAGCACTTTTTTGGCACCACATATAGAATTCACCCCTATCCCTATTTAGTATTCTCTGAACTTCAGCCCTATCTTTTAAAAAGTTATCAATCATTCCATATCAAGGAGAAACATGGATTTATTAGATATTACTATAGAAATACTTCAATCTATGAAACTTTGGTTTAATAGTCCAGCAGGCTTCAGGGTGACTCTCTATTTTGTAAAAGTAATTACTCTGGGTTGCCTGGGAATTGGTGTTTCTCTTGCAAAGCAGTAGAAAATATAGATTTAAGAACATGAATCTATATAGTGGTGAGCACAATTCATTGTCTTCTCACAAAGGGCACCCACAGTGCAATCCTCATCTTTTTCTTTAAACCGCTTAAAATACTTTCAATTTGAGTTTCAGACACAAAAGTGTAGCCAAGGTTAGACAGTTGAACACTGAAAAGAGCACATTTTCTGTGGAATACAAAGGGCAGCAGCCCAACTGGGAGAGATTTCGGAGAAAATGGGAGGTTAGAGAAACAGATAATTGGAAAATGGCAAGTCTTCTAAAGACTTTAAGCAGGCAAGATAAAAGTGAGACAGAAGGTCTAACTGGGAAGGAGTTTAAAGTAGATCTTACCTAGACTACAACAAATAATTTATCACATGTGGGATCTGTTTACTAAGGTGTTAATGAATGTGATAATATAGTATAAATTAACAGTGATAATTTGTTGGAGCTTATTATGTTCATTTATATAAGCTCCAACTCTATAGTTTACTGTCTTTTCATGGGTAGGCCAGTTTGTTAAGCCCATGTGTCTTGAAGTCAAATTAGAAAGGGTCACTCTTTAAAGAGTTTCCTTTTGGAAATCCCCTGTGGTGATTGGTGACATGTAGAATCTTTACCCTGTGTTTCAGTGCAAAATGAAATATCAGCAGTTCACCGACCCTCATTTTAACGCTACTCTTTTTCTCCAGGACAAATAGCACATATGTGAGCTGTGTGTGTACTTTCTGGATCTGGTGCTCACTCATACCAGGAAACTGCTGCTACTAGGGGATTCTATTATCAGAGGCATTAACTTTGAAACATAGTTCAAGGGGCCATGCAAAGTGAAATGCCTTCCAGGCTCTTCAGCTACCTAGAGTACCGAGCAAATAATCTCTATAATCAGAGAAGAAACTAAGGAGTCAAACACTGATGTTATTCACCTGGGAACAAATGACTTGTCCAGTAATACCCCACTTGCCATGCAGAGAGCTTTTCAGGAGCTGGGAGAGGGATTAAAACCTTTGATACAAACAATAGCTTTCTCTGAAGTACTACCTACCTTTGGAAAGGGAGAGAAAAGATTGCAAAGTACTGAGAATTTCAATAGTTGGCTCAAAGCCTGGTGTCACCGAGAAGGATTTAGGTACATAGGAGGATGGGTCAATACATGGAAAAACAAAAGACTATACTGGAATGATGAGCTGCATCTTACTGTGGCAGGAAAAAAATCCTTGGGAATAAATTCAAACAATATATTTCTAGGCATTTAAACTAGAAGGTGGGGGTGGCATATGGAGGCAGTTTACTTCAAGTGGTCACCCCTAGCTAAAGCTAAAGACAAGATGCGTCAGTAGAAAAGAAAGCAATGAAAACAACAATCTTAGCAAATCACTTCTTAACAACGCAGCAGGAAGTGAGACTAAACAAGAAACTAAACAGAAGATAAAAATTCCACGGAAATGTAGATGGAAAGTGATGACCATAAATGCTCGCAGTCTAAGGAACAAAGTTCATGACCTTCAAGCCCTGGTGTTGGAGGCAGACTTAGATGTTGTTGCAATCACAGAGACATGGCTCAATGGTTCCCATGAATGGGATGCAAACATACCAGGCTATAATCTAAGGATAGAGATGGCCGTAAAGGTGGAGGAGTAGCTCTGTATGTGTGAAATGATATTGCAGCGACTGAAATGACAGGGACCTGGGGAAAGGAAGAAGCGATATGTATCACCTTAAAAAGAGACAATAGAACCTCTGTCCATGTGGGTGTTGTCTACAGACCTCCGACACAATTGGAGGAACTAGATAAAGATTTGATCACAGATATTCAAAAGTTGGGAAAGAAGAGAGAGGTGCTGTTGCTGGGAGGATTTCAACCTGCCGGATGTAGATTGGAAGGTTCCATCTGCAGAATCGGAAAGAAGTAGAGAGATCGTGGATGCTTTCCAAAGTGCTCTGCTCAGGCAAATGGTGATGGAACACACGAGAGAGGGAGCGACGCTGGATCTGGTGCTCACAAATGGGGATAGTTTGTCAAATGTCTGAGTGGGTGCCCACCTGGGCAGCAGTGACCATCAAACAGTTTGGACTGATATGACAGCTGAAGTCGAGGGCGGCCACTCAAAGTCCTGGATTTCAAGCATGCTGACTTCAGTAAAATGGGGGAATACCTGAGGAAGGAGGTGATGGGCTGGGAGAACGTATGAGAAGTGGAAGGACAGTGATCCAGGCTGAAAGAAGCTATAAATAGGGTCATGAACCTTTATGTAAGGAGACTAAATAAAAGCAAGAGAAAAAGAAAACTGATATGGTTCTCCAAGCAAGTGGCTGAGAAAATAAAGGATAAAGAGTTGGCGTTCCTGAAATACAGAAAAACTCAAGAAGAGGAACACTGAGAGGAATACCGGATGAAACAGAAAGAAGCCAAGAGAGAGATACGTCTGGCGAAAGCGCAAACGGAAGAACAAATGGCTAGAAATGTAAGGAGGGGTGACAAAAATTTCTTCAGGTATATTAATGAAAGGAGAACGACTAAAAAGAGAATTGTGAGACTGAAAAATGCTGCGAACCGCTATGTAGATAATGATGAAGAAAAAACAAATTTGCTAAATAGATATTTTGTTCTGTTTTCACAGAAGAAAATCCTGGGGAACGACCGCGATTCACTGGCAAAAGTGCATATGAGAATGGAGTGGATATAGCACCGTTCACGGAAGAGAGTGTGTATGAACAACTTAAAAATCTAAAGGTGGACAAAGCCATGAGACCGGACGGGATGCACTCCAGGATACTGAGGGCGCTCAGAGCGGTTCTGGTGGGTCCTCTTAAAGATTTGTTTAATAAATCCTTGGAGACGGGAGAGGTTCAGTGGGATTGGAGAATAGTGGATGTGGTCCCGCTTCACAAAAGTGGTGATAGGGAAGAAGCTGGAAATTACAGGCCTCACTGGAAAAGTAACGGAAGCAATGCTGAAGGAAAGGGTAGTGAATTTCCTGGAAGCCAATAAGTTGCAAGGTCCGAGACAACATGGTTTTACCAAAGGTAAATCGTGCCAAACAAATCTCATTGAGTTCTTTGACTGGGTGACTGGAGAATTGAATCATGGACATGCTATAGACATAATCTACTTAGATTTCAGCAAAGCTTTTGACACGGTTCCCCACAGAAGTCTCTTGAATAAACTGAACAGGCTGAAGATAGGACCTGACGTGGTGAACTGGATTAGGAACTGGTTGACGGACAGATGCCAGAGGGTGGTGGTAAATGGAATTCGCTCGGATGAGGGAAAGGTGAGTAGTGGAGTGCCTCAGGGATTGGTGCTGGGGCCAATTCTGTTCAATATATTTGTGAGTGATATTGCCAAAGGGTTAGAAGGAAAAGTTTGCCTTTTTGCGGATGATACTAAGATTTGTAACAGAGTGGACACCCGGGAGGGAGTGGAAAACATGAAAAAGGATCTGCAGAAGCTAGAAGAATGTTCTAACTTTTGGCAATTAAAATTCAATGCGAAGAAATGCAAAGTGATGCGCTTAGGGAGTAGAAATCCACGGGAGACATATGTGTTAGGCGGTGAGAGTCTGATATGTACAGAAGAGGAGAGGGATCTTGGGGTGATAGTAGCTGAGAATCTGAAGGCGACAAAACAGTGTGACAAGGTGGTGTCCATAGCTAGAAGGTTGCTAGACTGTATAGAGAGAGGTGTTGGTGAGGCCCCACCTGGAGTATTGTGTTCGTTTTTGAGGCCATATCTTGCTAAGGATGTAAAAAGAATTGAAGCAGTACAAAGAAAAGCTACAAGAATGGTATGGGATTTGCATTACAAGACGTATAAGGAGAGACTTGCTGGGCAGATTGGATGGACCGTGCAGGTCTTTTTCTGCCGTTATCTACTATGTTACTATGTAAAAGTCTGGTCAGGGAGGAGGGTGAGGAAGTCTCTTCATTCAGAACACTAGTCAGGAACTTGCCTTAAGAAAAAAGAATTGAATTTATATTCCAAAACTACACACTGAAAACTGTGCCAATTTTGGTTATAGTCATACTTCTTTCAATGCATACCAGTCGTCAATCAAATTCAAAATTGATTACTCCACATAAAAAAACAACTTTCTAGACACCACAGTCTCTATCAACAATGGCTATATAAAAACATCTATATACAGAAAACCGATTGACAGATGAAGCTACCTCCACAATTCTAGATTCCACCCTTCACATACCAAAAAATCCATTATACACAGCCAAGTCACAAGATACCACCACATCTGTTCTGACCCTAAAGACACAGGTAAAGCACCTCAGAACCCTGACTGAATCCTTCATTCAAAAAAGGATACAATCTCAAAATCATCTCCAAGATGATTGCCTCTTCTCTTAAAACACCCAAAAAACATACAGTGGTACAAACAAAAGAAAATCATAGAAATGGTGCCCCTTGTGGTGACATACAATCCAAAGCTCGAAAAACTGAGAAGAATCATAAAAGATATACAGCCAATATTCCAGGAGGATGAATTACTGAGAGATATTCCCAGTTCCACCTATGCTTGCCTTCCAACAACCATCAAATCTGAAACAAAAATTAGTGAAAATAAAATTCCCAACAGAAAAAGAGAATGGCACACATCCCTGCAAGATATCAAGTTGCAAACTGTGCCAACACATATCATAGGACACAGCAGTCACTCGCATGAGAAAAACATTCAGCATACGAGGATCCTACAAAATGTGAAAAAGGATGCCCTGCTGGCCAAATGCTTAAGATGAGATTGAATCTACAGGGACACCACATCAGAAACTATAGTGCTAACCAGGGTGACACCTCTGTAGGACAGCTTTTTACCAGACCAGAGCACTGCACTAATGACTTTATGGTGAGAGTACTAAAAGGAAATTTGAAAACCATCCAAGAACATAAAACCTTTAAAGTTAAAATGATAAACTATTTTGGCACCCATCAGACAGGACTTAACAAAGATCTGAGTTTCTTATCACATTATAAACCATAAAATTATACTGCATTGTCACCCTGTGATTACACATCCATCTCTTCCTGTTCTTCACCCCTTCCCCACCCAGCCCTACCTTCCCCATGAGACTTTCATTGGAATGTTTTTTTTAAATGTTTCACAGGTATATTCTGATATATGTCTTCATTTGTTCATTTGCTCATTTCTTTTTCGAAAGCTCATCAAAAAAAGGTTTTAAGTGAGTCCGATTTTTTTAAAAAAAACGGTATCATCTTATTTTCTTTTCTTTGTCTTGTTTTAGTTCTAGTTATACTCACACTCAACAAAATTTAAGTTTGATTATTTTTCCTGCAATTCTAATATTAACAAATATTGACCTTTGACTCTGAATTGTCACAGTGTTAAATTCATACATATATTCTGAACCCTTCGTGATGCAACAGCGAGTACAGAGCAGAACTATCGCATTTCCCCACAGAATTCATCATACAGAAAAAGTCTGACTCTAGTTTCATCTCAGTAACAACAACATAACCTTTCTCCAGTAGCAGGCATATTATGAATTTATATAAAACTCTACAAAAGTCACTCAGGACCTGTATAGAACAAATCTACCATTTCATAACTGCACCAACCAGGACCTTCCTAGGAAAGGCAACATCATAAATACTGCAGTGAGCCCAGAGAGCATCAACACATTTATTGGGGAAATTGAACAAGGTAGATTACTACAGGTCCCAACAGACAGTCAGTGCTAAGAGAATATCTGACGTTCATCACACATACAGAACACAAATAGACCCTCTTCATATACAGGACCACAAACTAAAAGTAGAAATATGTAGACAAAAATTAACCTGAAAACTCACAAAGCCAGACTCTGCATGCTGCAGGACACCAGAGAAATAGAAAGAGATGCATTTCTTCCTGTACAGTCTAAAATATAAAGGGGCCCTTTTACTAAGCTTCGAGACGCAGTAACCTGTGCTTACTGCAGGTTAAAAACCACTACTGTGGGTCCCGCAGTAGTGTTGGCATCTGCGCACACTTCCCATTCACTAAAATATACTCTTTATTTTGTAGCACTGAGGGGTGTGTTTCGGGGTGGAGAGTAGGCATGTTCTGTGCTAATCAATAAGTACAGTTTTATTGCCACTCACCAACCAATTACCATATGCTTAGCGCGGGAACCCTTACAGTCTTGAAAATAGATGTCAGTAAGTGATCCCATGCTAGTGGCCATCTTGCTAATGAGAAAATTAGTGCATGGCCATTAATTGAGAAAATGGGAAATGCTGCCATTTTACAGCCGTGCTAAAAGTGGCCTCTGCATGTGGGAAAGACCTGTGATAGTGATAGTGCCGGCCACTTTTTAACATTGCTAAGTAAAAGGCCTCCAAAGTTAGCAAATGTCAATTCCCAAAACTGACACATTCCAACAATAAATGGTGGGCCCAATATTCGGGCAGCGGTGAATAGCGTTTTGCTGACTGCTGCTGGCATTAAACCCGGAAATTCAATAACAGGCCATGTCCGGGCACCAGTATTACGTTTTTGGGTTTCCAGAGATGGCAAACGCATAGCTGGTTAAGTTCAACATACAGCACTTAACCGGCCATGGGCTACTACATAAAGACAGGACTGACTTTTATGCAGTTAACCTGGCCAGTTAAATACTGAATATAAGCACTTAACTGGCCAAGTGCCAACTCCATTTCTGGAACACCCTCAAAATTGCTGGTTTTCAGCTCTGCGCTAATGGGTAAGTTCCAGTGGCACTAATCAGTTAACTGTTTCTGGCCAATTAAATCACTTTGAATATCGACCTCTGGTGATTTTATTTTTCTAAATATATTGGTCTCAGTCTCAGCTTCCTCTAGGTAATTAAAGAGTTGGTTCGAGGGAGAGTGCTAGATGTGGTGCATTTATATTTTAGCAAAGCCTTTGACATGGTTCTGCATAGATGACTAATAAATAACTGAGTGCCCTCAGTATGGGACCTAAAGTGGCTGATTGGGTTAGGAACTAGTTCAGTGGAAAATAGCAGAGGGTAGTGGTAAATGGAGCTCACTCCGAGGAAAGGAGTGGTACCAGGGACGTGTCTCAAGGTTCAGTTCTTAGGCCGGTTCTTTTTAACATTTTTGTAAGCATTCTATTCCATAACATGCGCTGACATTTGAATATTTTTGGAGCTCTAATTGTATTACCAATGTCCAGGTTATAATTGCTGTACACCAGCTTGGTGAATTTCTTCAAAAGAAGGTAAATAAATCCTAATATATAAATAAATATAATAAACTTTAGCATGTGTATTTAGAAGATCATGTACATGCTAAAAATAGCTAACTCTGTAGGAAGGTTTTACTATGCATGTTGAAGGAATCCTAGAAGACATCAGAATGAGCATGCAAAAAAATTGGTCATGCATACAAATAAAGAACATCAAATGCAAATGAGGGATGTGTGTTCACTCTCCATTCTAGCAAGCACTTGTTCATAGAAAGCTATTTAATGATTGCTATGGCTTCATGTTAACTTACTAAGGAGCCCTTTTACTAAAGCTTAGTGTGTGCTGTAAGCTAAGAAGCACATAGGCATAAAGGACTTAATTCTATAAATCATGCCTAAAAAATCAGTACCAAAAACCTGCTTAATTGCTATTCTATAAGATGCGCCTAAAGTTAGGCGTGGTTTATAGAATAGCACTTCAGTCCTGGGGTTATGCATAAATTTAGGCATGTCCATTTCCCCCAACAAAAATGTGGTACAAATGCCCCCACTCAAATTCACACATGGAACCCTCTTATTCTATAATTGCATGCGTAACCAAAAAGCATGTCCCTAATGCGCACGAACCACCCATGACCTTCCCATTTCTTTGCCCCCCTTCTTCAGGATGCACATAAAATCTAGGCACAGATCATGCACCTAAATTTACGCATGTACATCATAACTGATTCCAATTAGCACCTATAATTGCTTGTTAAAAAGCCAATTATTGGCACTAATCGGCTCGTTATTGCATTTAGTGCACTCTAATTCCATTAGTGCTCTAAACTTTACTAAAAGGGACCTTAAATGATCATGTTGTTTACCAAGCACAAGCTAAATCGCAAGAAGATGCTAACTTGAGAAAATTCTGCTAACTGGAGAAAGAGGGCCAGAATACATTTTGATCTACTCACCACTCCAAAATGTCTCCCCGTTTACTAAGCCGCTTGGCAATGCCGACACAGCGCATTCAAAGTGAATGGGCTGTGTCGGCATTAGTGCACCACAGCCGCTAGCACGGCATAGTAAACAGGGGAGTATATTTGTTACGAACATACCCAAGATTCATTTGGAGTGATTAGGGTTTGGGAATACATATTTCAGTAGTAAGCTGCATTCTGCCACATGTTCATTCTATCTTGTCTGCTATGATTTTGGCTCTTTTCAACTCTTCCTCATGATTAACTCTCATTTCTTCACACGTGCTCTCACAGCTCAAAGTTCTCTATTTAGTCTGCCTTTATTCTTTCATCATAAAATCAAGTCTTCTAATGCTTCTCTTACCTTTTATCCTTCCGTTTGTGTTTCACTGAGCCCACTCAACAAGACTTCTACGGATCTGCTGTTTTCAATCATTCACTTCCTTCCTTTTATTATGCCTGTTATTATTTCATGTACAATTTGAATCTGGAATTCTTTTCATTACTAGGTATTAAAGATGGACACAAATCTCAGAGAAACAAATATGAACTGAACTGGTACAATTATTAAAGGCCCCTTTTACCAAGTAGTGATAAAAGGAGCCCTGCGATGGCATAGGTGCACAGGTTTGCCACGTGCCAAGGCCCCCTTCTACTGCTGCCCAGTAAAAAGATAATACAAAATGAAAAGGAAATGGCCACATGGTCATTTCCTGGGGGAGCCCTTACTACCACCTGTTTAGGAGACGGTAAGGGGTCCCGCGCTAACCCGGCAGTAAAAATAGAAAAATATTTTTAAATGCCTGAAATGGCGTATGGTAGGGGCAGGAACTACTGCGGTATCCTGCAGTAGCCCAGGGGTAGTGCTGTAGTGGCGTACAGCAAGCCCACAGTAGGCTTGGTGTGCCTTTGTAAAAGGGACCCTAAATGTAATTCCAACCAAAACTAAGAGTTTGTGCTCAATTATATCTGAATCAAAAGCCATAAACCACTCTTAGGATTTGGTTTCAGATGCTGTTTAAAAACGCCATCCTGGAGGTTCAGGACAAATATATTCCACGTATTAGAAAAAAGGGAAAAAAGACTAAACGTCAGCCGGCGTGGCTAAACAGTAAGATAAAGGAAATCATTAGAGCCAAAAAACAATCCTTCAGAAAGTGGAGAAGAGAACCAACTGAAAGTAACAGGATAGATCATAAGGAATGCCAAGCCAAATGCAAAGCGGAGATAAGGAGGGCAAAAAAGGACTTTGAGAAGAAATTAGCGTTGGAAGCAAAAATACATAGTAAAAACTTTTTTAGATACATTAAAAGCAGGAAACCGGCCAAAGAGTCGGTTGGGCCGCTGGACGAAAATGGTGTTAAAGGGGCGATCAAGGAGGACAAAGCCGTAGCGGAGAAATTAAACGAATTCTTTGCTTCGGTCTTCACCGAGGAGGATTTGGGGGGGACACCGGTGCCGGAAAGAATATTTGAAGCGGGGGAATCGGAGAAACTAAACAAATTCTCTGTAACCTTGGAGGATGTAATGGGTCAGTTCAGCAAGCTGAAGAGTAGTAAATCACCGGGACCTGATGGTATTCATCCCAGAGTATTAATAGAACTAAAAAATGAACTTGCGGAGCTACTGTTAGAAATATGCAATCTGTCCCTAAAATCGAGTGTAATACCGGAAGACTGGAGGGTAGCCAATGTTACTCCGATTTTTAAGAAGGGTTCCAGAGGAGATCCGGGAAATTATAGACCGGTGAGTCTGACGTCGGTGCCGGGCAAGATGGTGGAGGCTATTATTAAGAATAAAATTGCAGAGCACATACAAAAACATGGACTGATGAGACAAAGTCAGCACGGATTTAGTGAAGGGAAGTCTTGCCTCACCAATCTAATGCATTTTTTTGAGGGGGTAAGCAAACATGTGGACAATGGGGAGCCGGTTGATATTGTATATCTGGATTTTCAGAAGGCGTTTGACAAAGTGCCGCACGAAAGACTCCTGAAGAAATTGCAGAGTCATGGAATCGGAGGTAGGGTATTATTATGGATTAAGAACTGGTTGAAAGATAGGAAGCAGAGAGTAGGATTGCGTGGCCAGTATTCTCAGTGGAGGAGGGTAGTTAGTGGGGTCCCGCAGGGGTCTGTGCTGGGTCCGTTGCTTTTTAATGTATTTATAAATGACCTAGAGATGGGAATAACTAGTGAGGTAATTAAATTCGCCGATGACACAAAATTATTCAGGGTCGTCAAGTCGCAGGAGGAATGTGAACGATTACAGGAGGACTTTGCGAGACTGGGAGAATGGGCGTGCAAGTGGCAGATGAAGTTCAATGTTGACAAGTGCAAAGTGATGCATGTGGGTAAGAGGAACCCGAATTATAGCTACGTCTTGCAAGGTTCCGCGTTAGGAGTTACGGATCAAGAAAGGGATCTGGGTGTCGTCGTCGATGATACGCTGAAACCTTCTGCTCAGTGTGCTGCTGCGGCTAGGAAAGCGAATAGAATGTTGGGTGTTATTAAGAAGGGTATGGAGTCCAGGTGTGCGGATGTTATAATGCCGTTGTATCGCTCCATGGTGCGACCGCACCTGGAGTATTGTGTTCAGTACTGGTCTCCGTATCTCAAAAAAGATATAGTAGAATTGGAAAAGGTACAGCGAAGGGCGACGAAAATGATAGTGGGGATGGGACGACTTTCCTATGAAGAGAGGCTGAGAAGGCTAGGGCTTTTCAGCTTGGAGAAGAGACGGCTGAGGGGAGATATGATAGAAGTGTATAAAATAATGAGTGGAATGGATCGGGTGGATGTGAAGCGACTGTTCACGCTATCCAAAAATACTAGGACTAGAGGGCATGAGTTGAAGCTACAGTGTGGTAAATTTAAAACGAATCGGAGAAAATTTTTCTTCACCCAACGTGTAATTAGACTCTGGAATTCATTGCCGGAGAACGTGGTACGGGCGGTTAGCTTGACGGAGTTTAAAAAGGGGTTAGATAGATTCCTAAAGGACAAGTCCATAGACCGCTATTAAATGGACTGGAAAAATTCCTCATTTTTAGGTACAACTTGTCTGGAATGTTTTTACGTTTGGGGAGCGTGCCAGGTGCCCTTGACCTGGATTGGCCACTGTCGGTGACAGGATGCTGGGCTAGATGGACCTTTGGTCTTTCCCAGTATGGCACTACTTATGTACTTATGTACTTATGTACTAGAAACTGATATATTGTTTTAAAAAACATAAAAAAATTAAAGGGCCCTTTTACTAAGCCGCGTAAGTGTCTACGTGCACCCAACGCGCACCAATTTGGAGTTACCACCCAGCTGTCATGTGGCTTTTGCGATAATTTCATTTTTGGCGCATTTCCGATACTCTCATCTGAAAATTAATTATTTTCTGGTGCGCGTCCGCTACACGCACCATGGCACTTGGTGCACATAGGTCATTACCGCCCGGTTAACGTGTGAGACCTTACCTACCACTAAGTCAATGGGTGGTGGTAAGGTCTCAGACCCAAAATGGACGCGCTCCAATTTTTATTTTGCCGCATGTCCATTTTCCGCAAAATGTTTTTGCAGGTGTGCTGAAAAATGGATCTGTGCGCACCCAAAACACATGCCTACACTACCGCAGGCCATTTTTCAGCGCACCTTAGTAAAAGGACCCCTAAGACATAAAAATATGTCAACATAATTGTAAGTCCCCATGGCCAGGGAATTAACTAGCGAGCCTGTATGTAGCTTACCTTGAGAGTGGATTTAGAAAGGTGAGTATTCAATTCAAATACCCATAGGTCACAAGAGTATTTTAAGAAGTGCTAGGAGCCACTGAAATTCAATGGGTGATAAGTAGCAATATTCTAGGCTGCAGTCATAAACCTTTGTAACCTGAGCAGAGCATTTATCAGTTCTCCGATGGATGAGGATATAAGTTGGAATTTCAAGTTAATCATCCCTTTGGTTCCTTGATAGTACCATCATGCCTTATGTGCCTCATTTCTCTCTCAACAATACTCATTCTGGTGTTTAAAGTGGAATCTTTCTGGGCTCAGCAAGGCCTCGGGCTTCTGTAAATCACTGCAGTTAATTTAAACTTGCTATTTTTCAGTCATCAGAATGAAATAGGTCCTGCTAAAACCAAGACCTTTTTCTGTCCTCTGTTTCTGATGACGCCTAGTAAAATAACCGGTTTCGCGTGCTAATCAACAGGAATCATATTTTTGGGCTTTACTGTCACATTTTAACAGTATCAATTACTATAGTATGATTTACAGTAAATGTGCATGGCCATGAGCCTTAGAATGTATGCATTATAAAATATTAAAAAAGCTCTAAAGATATGAATTCATGTTTCCTAAATAAATCAAGAGCCATAATTTGCTTAGTTGGCATTTCAAAGGCATCATATGTTTATTGTTGATAGGCAGGATGTTTGCAGGAAAAGGAGGATGAAGAAAGGCACAACATTAAAGGATGCAGGGTAACTTTGTTTGGGAAGTGGTGATCATTAGTAGATATAGGCTGCAAGTCGTATGCTTTGATTTTCTGTGTAAAAGATGACAGGTTAAGATCTAATGTAGTATGCACTCTGAACATATTTTTTTAGCAATTATACTACACCATACTTTCTGACTAGTGACTTCCGTCAAAAGGCTCTGATTATGCTGGTTCCATATTGCTCTTTTCACCAGTTTAAAATAACCTTCAACAAAGGTCTGAAAAGGTTTAGAAACCATTCAAGCATTCTAAACACAACACCTGCACTGGCAAATGGCGTAAAGCATATATTCTGAATTCTTGCCTTGAGTGCTGCAAGCAGGTCTGTTTAAAAGGACAGTCAAATTATGAAAATTAACCTGAGTCTTTCATCAATAGTATGCAATTATCGTTTATGACTATTCATTGTAGAAATCCTTGAAATAGATTTATTGTGGCACTGGAGGACCAGCATTCACCATTATTTCCCCCGGATCTTCCCACACATCTTATGATCAAAAGCTATTTTTTATGCAAAATTTTCATAACTTAAGTAAACAAGAGCTTGTACAGAAATAGAATTACTACAGGAAAATAATAAATACTTGATTTAAAAAAAAGAGGGGGGGAACAATTCCCAATAATAATAATAATAAAGACTATTGAACTCATTTAAAGTCCTCAGTATGGAGTTTCAAGAGTTACAAAAGAGATTATGAAGAAATTAAAGAATCAAAATTAGAAATAAAGATCATATATGCAGTGGCATACCAAGGAGGGGGGGGCGGTGGGGGCGGTCAGCCCCAGGTACGCGCCGCTGGGGGGGTGCCGCGCGCCTGTCGGCTCCACTCGTTCCGTGCTCCCTCTGCCCCGGAACAGGTTACTTCCTGTTCCGGGGCAGAGGTAGCATGGAACGAGCGAAGCCGACAGGCGCGCGGCACCCCCCCCCCCCCCCCGAGCAGGTAAAAAATGCACATGAGGGTGTCCTTTCACTGGGGGTGGGGGGTCGCGCTGCACCCGGGGGGGGGGGGGGCGCATCGGCGATCCACCCCGGGTGTCAGCCACCCTAGGAACACCACTGCATATATGAACATTTAGGTCCCAGCATTTATAGACAAAAATGGGTTGTGGCCATCTGCCAGCAGGTGGAGATAGAGAACACTAATGAGTTGTGTTTATAAGGTCTTTTGCATAGCAACCAAGCCAGTATTCAATAACAAAGCAGTGAAAGAGAGAGTGACTTACAGAGAAAAAAATTCCAGCCTCTAGATAGAAAAATAACCATGAAAAATAGGGCAAAACTTGTGCCTTAGAAATAACAGAACCAGAACAATACAAACACATAAAATTTCATAGAACTTCAAAAAATCAAAGTCATCACAGAAGGGCAGGCTCTGGACTGATCCTTTGGGACTAAAGGAAAGAAAATTATCAGGTAATTAATGTTTCCTTCTATTACGTCCCAAGGATCAATCCAAACAAATGAGATGTACAAAAGCAATCCTTAAGAGGGGAGGGACTGTGATATTCCTCCAGTAAGAACCGTGTCCCTGAAAGAAGAATCCGCTTGATCAGACACATCCAGACAGTAATGCTTAATAAATGAATGAGAGGAAGATCACGTTGCTGACAGACAGAGCTCTGCCAACAAAATTGCCCTAGACTCTACCAAAGAAGTCACCAAGGTCCTGGTAGAATAAGCCTTAACATGTATGGGAGCAGATTTACCCGTCAGAATATAAGCAGAAAAAAAGCCTCCTTAAGCCATCAAGCCACAGTTGCTTTGGAGGCCGGCAGACCATTCCGGGGTCTCGCAAAGAGGACAAAAAGATGATCAGAATGCCTGAAATCTTTGGTAGCAGCAATATAACACAAAGGATGCACTTCACATCCAAGCGCCTCAAGGGAGCGTATTCTGCAGAAAAGACTTCCCCACGAAAAAGAAGGAAGAAACAAGGAGATACAATCTTCAGCAAAAAAGATGGAACTGTCCGTATCAAAACTCCCAAATCAGAAAGGCAGAGAGAGGGATCCCTGCAAAAGAGAGCTTGAAGCTCTGAAACTCTCCATGCCATTGAAATGGCAACTGGAAAAACTGCCTTTAAAGTGAGATCTTTGATAGTTTCTGAATGAAGGGGCTCAAATGGGGCCAACTGAAGAGCCTTAATGTGAAAAATGTATAAATATATTGTTTTTTCACTTAACATAGTTGCAAAGATAGAATATATAGCTTATGCCCTGGTAGAAAGGAACTCTTTAGGAGTAAGGGTGTAACTATATTTGTGTAGGCCCTTTCTAAAAGACCACATTATGGCTTTCTAAATTACTAACAAAGAAACTGTTAGTTTAAAAAGACATGCAAATTGATAAGGAATGCTGAGACAGGAGGAAAGAGAAGGGGGAGAAAGAAGAAAGCCCAAACTGCTGAGACAGAGATGTATGAGTTTCAAGGACAGAGCTTTGATGTCCCCATGCATACTTCCTACCCACCCCCGCCTCCCACCCTGTCAGACTGTCATAGTAATGCTTGAATGTTTTCACTTATATACACTGTCAGCTAGCACATTTGCTTATTTCCGATCTGAGGAAGAAGGGCAACCTTCGAAAGCTAATCAAGAAATGTATTAAGTTATGTCCAATAAAAAAGTTATCATTTTATTTTCTTTTCCATGTTTTATTTTGTTTGATTTCTAAGGACAGAGCTGAAATAAAAATGTAGCCAGACATGAGACCATTAAACTGAAACTAAGAACAAAAGGAACAGAAGAAAAGGGGGTTGGGGGGAAGGTGAAGCATACCATGTATGAAACTACTAATGCAGAGTTTTCACATGAAGGTTTAAAGATGAGAAAATGTAAACCGAGCAGAAGAACTAACAATGAATAGAGGCTCTGTCTATGGAAAGAGAAGGGACTGTCATATGATAACTAGCACTGATGTAAAAGGGGGTAAATGTGATCAATATCCAATGAGAAACTTAGGGGCAGACACCTAATGTAACCAGAGAGAAAGAATATATAAACTGTAAAAATTAAGGAAGGGTGTGCCTGCTTGCTCTCAGAGACACCCATTCTTGCAAGAGTGTATTTTTGAAATAATAAATTAATTAAGACTTGTTTCACTAATTTGGTTTTGTAAGTTCTTTTTGTATAGGTTCTCAGGTTATCTGGAAGCTATTTATAACAATTAAGAACCACTTGAAGACTCCACTGAGGACAAATATTGCGTAAAGGGGGATGCTGATGAGTAACTCCTTTAAGTAACTGCACAATATCAGGGTAAGCAGTCAATGAGGCATTCTGAATTTTGCCTTGATAGCATGCCTCCTGCTGCCACCTGAACATTGAGTGAATTGAGAGCCAAGACTTTTTTGAATCCTTCCTGAAGGAAGAATAATATTTGAGCACAAAATGGAGAAACACCACTCCATGTAGACCAGCTCCCAAAAGTTCTCCACACTCTAGCATAAGAAGAAGAAGCGGATCACTTTCATGCTTGCAGCAATATAGTAATAACATCATCCACATAACCCTTTTTTCTTAATCATGCTCTTGCAAGAGCCATAAGACCAAAATGGGTGGCTTATTCCATAAATACTGGACTTTGGTGCAACAAACCTGTCTGTGGAGGAAGAGCCAACTGAGGAACAATGAGGTCCACATACCAAAGATGTCTGGGCCAGTTTGGAGTTAAAAGAATGACCTTCCCGGGATGATGAGCAATCTTGTGAAATGTCTTTCCCATAACAGGCCAAGGAGGAAACTCATAACGGCAGCTGTCTGACATCCAAGACTGTACCAGTACATACATTCTCAGGGAGTCTTTCTCCCTGAAGTGAATGTAGAAACTGTGGACCTGTGCATTGAGTCTGGATGAAATGAGGTCCAGAACCGGAAGGCCCCTCTGTGGAAATGAGATGAAATGCATTCTTTGACAGTTTCCATTCTCCCTGGTCAAGAGACACCCTGCTGAGGAACTCCACTTGTATGTTCAGTGAACACGCAATGTGGGATGCTGAAATTATCAGAATGTTCAATTCCGCCAACTGAAAAAGAAGACACGCCTCCTGGGCTAGGGACACACTCTTTGTCCCCCCTTGTCTGTTGATGCAAGATACCGCTGTCAACATTGTCCGAGAGCACTCACACTGGTCTCCCGCAAAGAAGAAGAGTAAAACCTAGGACCCCCCCCCCCCCCTATCTCGAATAGTGTGCCTGCGCAGAGTGGTGGAGATAATCGGCTTCACATCCGAAGAGGCTAGCATCACAGGTGAGAACACACTACCTGGGAGTCTATAAGTGCAACCCTGTCTGAGTGTGTGTGCAGGAAGAAGCTACCAAGTCAGACTCTGTCTGGCTTGAGGTGTCCATGGCAACAACTGGCCAATAATGCTCCAAGTCTGGAGACCACTGGCTCAACAGGGAAGAGTGTAGGGCCGCATATGGAATTTCACCCAAAGCAGAACATCCAACGTCACCGCCATAGAACCGAGAACCTGAGCATAATCCCATGCCCACGGGCAGGGAAAAGAGAGAGAAGCCTGAGAATTTGCTCTTTGAGCTTGAGCTGATGATGCTGAGGAAGAAAAACCTTCCCTGCTGTGATATCGAATCACACTCCCAGAAATTCCAGGGTTTGGGTGAGAGTGAGATGACTCTTGCTGTAATTCACCACCTAACCTGGCACAGAAAGAAGAGATAGGACTGTCTGTGTACTGTGAAGGCTGTCTTGATAAGAAGACTCCCAAATCAGCCAATTGTCAATTGAATTCAATTCAAATCAATTTTTATACCGCTAATATCTCCTTTCCAGGGTTCAGTGTGGTTTACATTCTAGGTGAGACAAAAGCAAGTAGTGTTAGTGTGAGGTTTGAGAAACATTAGAGACCATTGGATTAATGCATGAAACTAAAAACATTAAGGAAAGGATAACAGATGATACTAGGGGGTAGAAAGGGAGAGTCCAAGGAGTAAGGTAGATAGGCTCTTCCAAAAAAACGAGGGAGATGCTAGTTGAAATAGATGTCCTTTATTGAAACAAACTGCTATGTTTTGGCATGAAATGCCTGCTTCAGGAGTCTACAAAAACGTATTACATCTCGATCTCGTACATCTTGTATTTCAAAAAATATTATATACATTATACTTTGCCCTTGTAATTTGGTATATGTTGGATGCTCTTACAGAACGTAAGTCACGTATATTAAATAGGGTATTATCTGCTCCTCTAGTTCAACATTGGCTGGACTGTAAACATTCTTGGCAAGAATTGAAATGGAGGGTGATCAATAGTGTTCAGCCAGGGTGGGAGGGTGGGAATGATGAACAATTGCTCAACTATAAGGAACAGTGATGGATTTATCAGTTAAGATATGTGCATCCTGGTGGATTGAATGCAGAATTGGAGTGGTAGTCTTTAGTATGACTGCAGCTTGGGATATGACTTTTCATCATGCTGATCATGTGACTAGTTGATCCTCTGTGTACTTAGAAGTGGCAGTAGGACACCGCCGCCATCTTGGCTGCTGGCGAAGACGATTCTGATTACAATGCTGTAAGCACTTGTCACTATTAGGAAAGTGTTTTATAAAAATATTTTTAAATACTGTCTTTTTGTCTTCATTATAGTGCACTTCTACCATGAAGAAGAATCAAAACTTGGCCATGTTGGCAGCAAGTCTGAATGTTGACAGTAGTGCTAAAAGCTAAGTACATAGTTGTGTACTTATATTGAAGAAAATTATTATCTTGAAATACATTGCAAAAATAAGACCGATAATGACTCTGCAGCTATTGCATAAAAAAATGAAATGCTTTAAGTTTGTCATATTTCTTATGATTTCAAAAATATTTTGATGTTATGTTTGAATATTGAGTGACTCGCCAATAAAAGTGATTGATTTTGCTGGGATTATTTTATGACATACACAGAAATCTTGCATCTCCATTCCTGTTCTATTAAACATCTGCTCCTGCAGCATAAAAAGTATGTATTGTACAACAGTAGCTAATACCTCTATGCACCTATACCCCTAGTGATTTTATAAATGCCTATTTGAGTATGTAAAAAATTGCTCTACACTTATAACCGTTATGTCTTTGTTTTATTCTACAGATGATTATATATGCATTGTCAGTCCCTGTCTAACAACAAATTTGACTATGGCATCAGTCATGACAGTATTAAGTGCACATCTGATATACTCAAGAGCAGTTTCCATTCCAAGGGTTATACAGAAGAAATGCTAATATACAACTTGTAGGATCCATGTCATATAATTCTAGCTTTTCACCTTCTGTATAATTTGAGGGCATGCCTTCTAAAGTGTCACCATTCTATACTCAGGTTTCATGCCTGTCATATTCAGTAAATTTATGATAATTTGTATGTTATAAACAGAATATATATAGAAGATATTTCTACAAATATATTTTTGCACATATATGTTAGTATACAGTACACACATAAAATGCCTCTCATAACCTGCCTCATGCATACAAGTGCACATAATAGCAACAATTTGTGTACAGTATGACGCCAATTATCTGAATTCTGATTATCCAGATGTCCAATTATCTGGAATGGCATCACCCCTCCCCCCTCAGTCTCCATTTTCCCCACCAGAAGGATGTGGAACCATCCAAAGATGGATAGAAAGAAGCCCCCGTGAAGCTCCATTGTATCGCCAGCGCCTGCCCACCATGTGTGGTCACATTTATGTGCATGCACGTCAATATGAGACATGTGCTACTTAGTGGAGCTTCGCGGGGCCTTTTTTTCTATCCAGCTCCAGATGGTGCCGTATCCTTCTGGTGAGCAATTTTTATATTTCATAGGTTTGTCCGATCACCAAGATTTATCCGGACCACCCCCTGCCAAGGATAGACCGTATCATAGGAGCCAACTTTTCAAAATTATTGGGGGTGCTAAGCCCAATGGAAATAACCCCTTCCTGGACACTTACAAGGAATTTTCTCAAAGTTGGGGGTGCTCAAGCACCCACAGCACCCACAGAGCCGGCTCCTATGGACCGTATAAACAGCGTCCTACTGTATTTGTACTCAACTTTGATATAGGTGGATTTTAGGTGTAACACAGGCATATGTATTAAATACATATGAGCCAGTATAAATGTATATGGATTCATTTTAGCCACAGTTTCTGTAGAATTTGTGTTAGTATTATACAAAGACATGTGATGGTAGATAGAACATATAAATCGGAATTGAGACATTCAGGTCAGGACATGTACAATTCTGTCAGCATTTTAGAAAAGAATCTGCCAATATAGAGTCTTTTCTAAAATACATGCAGGAATGGATGTGTACACGTTGGCTACATTCAGTGGAAGCTCTCATTTTGCAATTGTTCATGCCTAAGCCATCAATAGGAGCATCGCCACAATATACACATCACTATGGCAGATATTTATTTTGGAATATAGAGATGTAATTGATGAAACATGGACATATAAGTCAGCAATTTTAGAAACCTATATGTCTACATAATGCCAGTTAGGTACAGAATCTGCACTCATTTGGCACAAGTGAATTTGGTAGTCATAAAAATTACTGAGGGATTAATGGGGTGGCCTCATCTTATCTCTCCAGTTGACCACTGTCTAAAACTAGCACTTTTCCGAAAACTAGGTACTAGATTTTATATATGGTACCAAAAAAGCACTATTGTATAAGCCACAGTTAAAGTTAGGTGTGGTTTATAGAATAGTGTTTACGCCTCGGAATCATGCTTAACTTTAGGCGCAGTTATTTGCACCAACTGAAACGTGGTGCAAATGTATGTACCTATATTAGGCGCATATCCCTGTTATTATATAACAACGCACGTTAATTACAGGAACACCACCATTATGCCTATGATCCTCCCATTTCCACGCCCCCTTTTTCCAATCTTGCTTAAATTTTAGGCGTTGAGCTCGCACCTAAATTTACATGTGTAAATGTGAATTAAATCTAATTAGTGCCAATAATTGCTTGTTAATAATTAGCTCATAATTAAATTGTGTCAGTTGGGCGTGTGCTCAAATATGTGCATGCAATTTTGGGCAGCTTTTATAGAGTTAGGGGATAGATGTGCCCAGGGCAGCTGTAAATTCCAACACTGATCTCCACGAGCAGCGACATGCATTCCACTTCTGAAATGGGGAACATGGGTAGATTTTAGCCCTGCCCTAGTTCCACCCTAAAAATGCCCTGACCTTAACCCCTTCCAGATGCATGTATTCACAATTTAGACATGTAAATCTTGGCTTTCAAAAACAGGTTTTCTGTGTATGCAAGATGCGAGAAAAAAATTATGGTCAGTAAAATACAATCATAATGCTTTTAATGTTAAAATAATCTGGTTCATTTTAACATTAAAGCATTATCTTCTGATGATCTGGATAACAGAATGAAGAAAGTACCACAGTGGTAATCATGGGGTTTTTGCACTAAGCTGCAATAAAAAGTGGACTTAACGCACCCTTATGTGAGTTTTTCCTGTATTAAGGGGTCCTTTTACAAAGCTGCGGTAAAAAAAATGGCCTGTAGCAGTATGGGCGCGCCTTTAAGGCATGCGCTGGGTCATTTTTTACCGCTGCTGGGATAAAGACTATTTTTCGAATGGGCCGGGAAATAGGCCTGCACTAATATTAAAACTAGCATGCACCTATTTTTGGCCTAAGCCCTTACCACCACCCATTGACCTAGTGGTAAGGGCTCACGTGCTACTCACGAAGTAACCATGCAGTGTGCATCAACATGGGTGCTGTCAGTTACCACTGGGAACGCCTCCACGGTAGAAAATAGAAAATTATTTTCTACCGCGGGATTCAGTGCACACCAAACTCAGAATTACCGCTGGGTGCACACACTTCCCCGGCAGTAGTGCTGATTGGGTATATGATACCCATGAGTTAGCCCTCCTGCACTTCTGTAAAAGGGCCCCTAAGTTACCTTTACTGCAGCAGAAAATGACCTATTTTTTGTTTTGTTTTTCTATTAATGGCCATGTGCTAATGTTGCCATTAATTCATGACCATTAAAAAAATGACCGTGTGAGCACTTAATAACACCTATTTTGTAGGTGGTAAAGACTCGCACAGTAATCCTGTATTAACCAGTTAGCATGTGGTAATGTAGCTACACTAAAGGTCCTAATGTGGACATGGGTATGGATCTGGGATGAGAAAGGGGTGTATTGTAGGTGTGTCTATAAAAGGGTTTGCAGTCCTAAAGTAGCATACAGGATTCTCTGAGTCAGATAGCGCAGGATGGTTTAGTGCCAGGAAAATAGGCTTAGTTAATGTATTTTTGGGCATGTACATATCAGATAAATAGTGTGCGGGAGCGGGTGGCAAACAGAAAGACCTGGATTGTCCTATGGCTTCACCTACATGCAACCTTCAGTCAATAAAAGGCAAGTAGACAGCCACCGATCAATTTCCTCGCAAGGACTTGGACGAGCCCCATAGCTCCAGTGGCCTTGCACCTAATGTAGCAGGGCCTCTTGGTTAGGTACAAGACAATGGGGACAACAGATAAATACTGTAGCTGCAGAAATCATGTCAGCAACAGAAGAAAAGATGAACAAAAGTGACTTGCCAATGGTGAATGTAGCCTACATTAAGGCCTATGATGTACTGTAGGAAGTCAGAAGAAATCCACCGGACGACGGAGAACTCAAAACACGCCACGGTAGATACAACAGTACAACAAAAAAAGTAGGAGAGTGACCAAGGAAGCCAAAGACTGGAAGATGTACATTAATAAGAAGGTTTATTTGAAGTATGAAGACTCAACACAATGTCGTGTTTCAGCTGTTAGGCCTGCATCAGGAGTCTCTTGCACAGGGTGTTTCTGAAAAATGGTGAAGAAAAATCCTCAAAAGTAGCACAATAGTCTTGAAAAACTTCCATTCAAACTGAACACTTCACAGTGCGTGCAGAAGTCTGTTTAGACCAACGCGTCCACGCTAGCAACAGTCCTTTTCAAGACTATTGTGCTACTTTTGAGGATTTCTCTTCACCATTTTTCAGAAACACCCTGTGCAAGAGACTCCTGATGCAGGCCTAATGACCGAAACACGACGTTGTGTCGAGTCTTCATACTTCAAATAAACCTTCTTATTAATGTACATCTTCCTGTCTTTGGCTTCCTTGGTTGCGCTCCCACTTTTTTTGTTGTACTGCAGGAAGTCAGTATATATATATATATATATATATATATATATATATATATATATATATATTGGGTGGAGGGGCTTCCTTACTGTAGCCCTGCCAAGGGAATAGAAAATTAACACTTTCCTGTTAATTGACATATGTGATGTGTTGCAGCATAACATAGGCTGCCACCAGTCAGGAACCATCAAGTACATGCATCCAGAAAGGCACAATAGCTTTCAAGGTATGATCTCTAAAACAAAAACCTCCTACAATTCCAAATTTATTGGTGATACAGTAGTCAAACCTAGGAAACTTTACTCATTAGTTAATAGTTTATTGGACACTCAACTAATAACCAGTTCAACTGATCCCACACCACTTGGCTACTTATTTTAAACAGAAAATAGCTAAAATCAGACTACAACTTAACAATATCCCTTCAACTATAGACTATTTCTTCTATTTACATGATCCTTTGCTGTCTCATTCTTAAGCAGATAGAATATGGTCCATTTTTCATCCAATCACTAGTGATCAGGTCAATCATGCATTATGCAAATTGGCAAATTCATATTGTCTGCTTGATACGTGCCCTACTTATCTCCTAAAGTCAGCCCCTGATTTATTCTTTTATCATTTGCACAAGAATCTTACTTTGATGTTGCCTCAAGGTTTCTTTCCCTCTGACAATGGTAAATACCCAAACTAGCCTAAGTTTAGTTTCCAACTATAGACCAGTAGCCTCAATTCCTCTTCTTGTTAAATTAAAGGAAGGACTTGTCATGCACCAACATGGCATATCTACAGCTTCATGCCATTTTGCATAGCTCATAATCTGGTTTTAGGCTCTCTTACAGTACAGAAACTGTGGTTACCACACTCTTAGCTAACTTTAGGAGAGAAATAATTTTTGGCAAAAAATATTGATGCTTCAATTTGAATTATCCAGTGCCTTTGATACTGTTAATCATAATATTATTTTAAATATTCTTGACTATTACGGAATCTGTGGAGTTGTCTTGAAATGGTTTTCTGGCTTCTTAAGATCTAGGTTGTACCAAGTCAAACAATCAGGTGTACTTTCTTCCACTTGGTCTCCTGGCTGTGGGGTCCCTCAAAGTTCCCTCTTTCCCCATCTTGTTTAACATTATGATGATACCTCTTGGTCATCTTTTAGAAAAACATGGTATTTCGACATACATATATGCTGATGATGTCACCATTTATATCCCATTCTCTAAAGAATGACTTGAAATTACATGATTAGTCTAGGGATAAAACTTATGGAAGCATGAGCTTCTAATTTTAAACTAAAACTTTACAGATAAAACTACGTTTCTAATTATAACTAACCCTCACCATCTTATGAATCTTAGTAACTCTACTATTAAGAACAAAACCTATTCCCTTGAGTCATCAATGAAAATCTTGGGAGTCACAATAGATCGTTTCCTCACCCTTGAAAACCAAGTCTCTAAGTTGGCCTCAAGTGTCTTTCACTCACTTTGGAAGCTAAATAGATTGAGGCCATTTTTCTCTAAATCTGTCTTTCGTACTTTGGTTCAATCCCTTGTCCTCACCAAATCGACTATTGCAATTCCATCTATGGTAGACTTAAAGGTGGTCTTCTCAAAAAATTACAAACAGCTCAAAATACTGCTGCTCGTCTTATATGTAGATCTCCTTGCTTTGCAAAGCCACTCCTCTTCTATATGAGCTACATTGGTTACCAATAAGAGAGAGAATATCTTTCAAATTATGTGTTTTTATTCATCAAATTCTGTTTGGTCAAGCCCCATCATGTATGAATAATCTCATTGAATTACCCCTTCGTAATGCTGTTTCATCATCTAGAGAATATCTTGTCTTACATTTTGCTATCTGTAAGAATGTGATATATAAAATAATTCACTCTGCTAATTTCTCCTATCAAGACACCAAAATTTGGAATTCTCTTCCTAATTCAATCAAGTTTACAGATGATTACCTAACTTTTAGAAGTCTTCTAAAAACACATTCCTTCAGTCTGTCCTTTCTGAATACAAAGAACTCTATTTGAATTTTATCCACATCCTTTTCTTAATCTTGTTTCCCATCTAGGCCTTCCTAATATGCTCTCACCTATCCACCCTTAATTATTTGTTTGTCCTTGAGATAGTCTAAATCCCTGGTTACTTACTGCACATGTATTAATTTGCTTCTTGAACTTATTGTAATTTGTGTTATATTCTGTACATTATTATGTTTTATTCACTTTATTGTTTGCAAGTCACTTTGAACTTGAATCTATTTCAGGCTAATGCTAAGAACTGTAGCAAAACACTACCGAATCATTCTCACACCACTCTTATTGTTGCTGTTACTTTATGCTCTGAACTGTTATCCTCACATGCATAGGCGCCCCGTATAAGAGGCTTGGGGAGGCTAAGACTCCTCAGCCCAATGGTCGACTTCTGGGTGTTGCGCCCGCCCTACCCGCTCCCCTCGCGCGTGTGGTTTAATTGTTTTAGTTCCGTGGCAGCGACATCATTGACGTCGCTTCCACGGAGAATACGGAGGTCAGCTCCGCCCTCTTGGCAGCAACACGACGTCATTGACGTCACTACAGAGGTAAGCTCTGCCCCTCCGCCCCCTTGGCAGCGACGTCATTGATGTCGCCACAGAGGTAAGGTCCGCCCCCTTTAGCCTCCCCAAAACAGTTGGCTACCGACCGTCTATGCTCACATGATTCACTGTCCCAGCATATCACAATTGTTAAGGTGTAAAATTGAAGTGTGTATTTGGACTAATGTGTGTTTTTTAAAACGTAACAGCTCTCACACATTTGGCAGCTGTGCATGGGCTGCAGATACATGTGCATTCCATCGGTTAGTGCCACACTAGCAGCCAGCTCCGTAATTCCAGCACTAGGGAGTTTGTGAGGTCATAAAGGTCAGAATATAAAATGGTAGGGAACTCCACATAATGATTACAACACAATCCCCAAGCAATAAGCAAGATCTGGACACCACAATCTTGAACCCATAACCACACTATTAGGCAGCACGCACTTTAGCCAGAGAGCTATTTTGTAATCAGAGCAGAAGAACCTGGGTAGCCCTCATTGTAACCACTGTTTGTAGCTTCTGTGATATGGCCACCCCACTTACAGCGTTGTAATGCTTCTATGAGGCTTTGGTATGTGGGCATGAGAATAACTCCAGAACAGTTTGTGGTAGCTTAGCTGTTAGGGCATCAGCTTTGTTGTCCAAGCTCTGTGGGTTCTAATCCCAAGGCAGGTTCTTCTGACATAGTAACACACACTCCTGAAGACAGTGGGTAGAGACAGTAGAAAGTGTCTTAAATTAGTAGTTTAACCACCTGTAGGAGATACAGCTGCCACATCACAGTGAAGGTCCACAGGTGAAAGATTTCAAAAATGTTGGGAATACATGAAAGTTTTTCCTGCCACTCTGAGAGGTCCAGCAGCAACAGGAGATCGTGGGAAAAGTGGTGCATACTGAAATAAGCATATATGAGGGATCCTTTAAAGGTTGGCCCTGGGTGCATGCCAATTTCACACACAGGCACTACTGCAAGTCACTTTTTACAGCAACTTTGTGACAGGGCCTCCCAAACACCCCATCACACACCACTCCCAGTACACCACACCATGGACAAATTAGTGCGCGGGAATCGAGGGCACTGGTGCATGTTAATGACACACATGGTACTTAACGTGGCAGTATCAGTAGAGCAAGCCATATATAGAGCCCAACCTAGGTACTGTTTACAGACATGCTAATTTTGTCAGTAGCACACACCTGCATTACTTTTTCTACCTCAGCTTAGTAAAAGGCCCCTAAGTGATTAGCGCAGGGACATTCACTCTCTGTCCCCTGACCTATCCCCTCCAACAAAAAATTATTAATGCCTGAATTAGTGCACGCTGAATTGGATCTTACCGCAAGATGCCTGAGCGTGTTCCACCGGAAGCCATTTTAAGCTGCAGTCAGTGTGTTCTAGTACTTACCTCAGCTTAGTAAAAGGACCTCATTGATGTGTTATAGGCATATGCTCATTTTTTATTGTTTCATGTGGCACTATTACCCCAAAAATAACATAAATATTTTCTGATCAAGCCATGATAATATATTATAAATATTCTTCATTCAAGACGTACAAAGCACCTTCCCCACGGTTCTCCTGCAGTCTCTACGTGAGGAGTGGATGGGAAAGGGTATATGGTTGTTATCTCACCTATTTCTTGCTGGTTCTCTGTTATCTCCGGATGCTGTATCAACATTATATGATGTCTCCTTAATAGATCCACATGGGTGGAAGGACATAGCTCAATGTATTTTGTCCTTTCAGGTCTCTAACTGTCTTTTGACTACTCCTTTCGATTTCATCTCCTTCAGCCGTAGCATTGCTACGGGTAGAAGGAAGGCATCTCTTTTGTATAAGAAACTTCAAGATTCCTATGTGGGTGCTGTTGCTCCCTTGTGGCTGTCTTGGGAAGCGGATTTGAGTTTTGACACAACTGACTTTGATTGGTATAACTTTTGGGTTAATTCCCTGCAGCCTACTAAATCAACGGCGATATCCCAATCCTCTTATTTTATATTCTACAGAGCCTACTGGACCCCTGCTAGAGTGGCTATGATCAATAAAAGTGTTACCTATAAATGTTGGTCGTGTCAAGGCCCTGATGGGTCACTAGCACACATGGTTTTCTTCTGTAAGAACGTTAGAGCATACTGGCGACTTATTTGGGCAAAAATGTGTCTTGTTTTTCATCTGCCAATGACCACAGCAATCTCTTATGAAATAGTGATTTTAAGAGCCTCTTCTCCTTCTATCACTATTTTGGAATCGGATAAGAAATTGTTCAACATCCTATTAGCTGTCGCCTTGCATTTAATTATCTCCAATTGGAAAAATAATGTACATTTAAATTACAATGAATGGTGGAGCTATGTATGTTTGATCAGAAAGTATGAAATGATTTTGGCTCGCAAACATCATAGAGTTAAGTCAGTATTAAAGACCTGGGCCCGCTTGGATTTATTTTGTCAAGAATCTCCTGTCACTACCTGATCTTGTATATTTCTGCTGGTATCTAGAGATGGCACGCTGATAATGCTCTGATCTTTTATTGTATATGCCATGGATTGTTGTTATTGTTTGTTTAATTGTCTGTTTTATGTTTGATACAAAACTTCTAATAAAAATATGAAGCAAAAAAAAAAAAAAGACATACAAAGCAGCAGTATTATTAATGTAGCCTAATTATAATTAAGCATTCTAACTACTCACCAGAAAAATAAAACATAACTCAATAAGTAAATGAAAACACAAACAGCTTTTTTTTATTTCTGCATGTTACTAGGAACTCAAATTCCTGCCTTAATGATGGCAAAACATAGAATAGATATGTCCTCTGGCTTTCTGATAAGGACTGCTTCTTTCAATTGCAGACTACAATCAGCTCCGCTTTCTATTCTGTGAGGATGAGAAGGCTAATGATAGCTCATTAGTACGCTATCTAAGAGAACATGGCCAATTAGTGACTTGAAATTCATTAATTGTTACCAGCCTTTTACAGACTCTAAGATATGACACTGCTATTTCTCAGCAGCAGAGAAATTGAATTCATTGATGTATAGGGTGAGGTTATTGATGTTTTTATTAATAACCATATTGTTCTTATAGAAAACATTTGTCTCTTTCAATTGCATAAGCAACTTGTCAATTTTTTAATTTTATTTTACAATTTAAGTTCTTACCTCTAGTGATGTGGCATAAAAATATTTTTCATTAAGTTGACAAAATGTGAAGGAAGTGAGGTACACACAAATTACAAAAATATACACCTAATATCCTCACCAATACTGAAACAAGTATATATTAACAAACTAATGCAAATTCACATGGAGGCCAGTATATATGAAACCAAAAAAACTGGTGCTGAAAAAAGTGCTATTCTATAAGCTATGCTCAAAGTTAGGCACGGTTTATAGAATAGTGCTTACACCTGGGAATTGCGCCTAACTTTAGGCGTTGCATTTGCACCAACTGAAACATGGTGCAAATGTACATGCTTACATTAGATGCGTATCCCCATTATTCTATAACAACGTGTGTTAATTTTAGGAATACGCCGTTGCCCCATGACCCTCCCATTTTTGTGCCCCTTTCTCAGATTGTGTATAAATTGTAGGTGCCTAAATTTACATGCAAAATGCCAATTAAATCTAATTAGTGCCAATAATTGCCAATAATTGCTTGTTAAAAAGCCAATTGTTGGTGCTAATTAGTTCGCTCAATTAAACTGCACTTGCAAATTGGGTGTGCACCCAAATTTGTACGCACAATTTTTGACGACTTTTATAAAATTAGGGATCAAATGTACAGCACCTTTAATGTAGAGAAACTGAATACAGCTAAGGAATGCAAGAGTCTCAAAACTTGCTGAAAATAAATGAAACCATTGGGCCCAATATTAAAAGTGATTTAAGTGGACAGGATCTGTCTATAAAATGGAAAGCTGATCTCTTGAGGTAGTACGATGAGACTACCGCTAGAGATTGTGGTGGCCATTTTATGGTTGGATCCATTAGGGGCAAGTGGGGTTCGCTCCTGCACAACCTAAACTACTGGACCACCAGAGAGCATAAGGTAGGCCCTGGGGGGGTGGGGGGCTACAGGGGTAGGAGAGTGGGTGCTGGGAGAATCTTTCATCGAAGAGGTACTGCAAAGGGAGGGGGTGAAGAAATGATGGATGCCCTTATACAGGTCCCAGCTGATATTCAGCTGGAACTCACATTATTGGCCAGGACACACATAAGTTCAGGCAGCTTGCACAAGTCTGATAAGAGCTAGATATTCAATTCTGATGCCTGGACATAGGACGACGACGTTGAATTTCAGGGGCTAATTTAGCCAGTGACAGTGCTTTGCAGTAAAATCCATGTTTTAAGTACATAAGTTCACAATCATAAGTACATAAGCATTACCTTACTGGGATAGACTGATCATTGCATCATTAATGAATTAATGTAGTTATTTTAAATTAGGAACAAAACTACTAATAGGAGAACATTTGTGGATTTGCCTTATTAGTTGTCTACCATGTTTGTAATAAATTTTACTATCAAGGAATGTTTACTGTCAGTATGCTTATTGCCAGCCTAACAGAAAGTGAATTTAGGACCGAGGATCTGTGTACATAATACCCTATGCAATGGAGACTTGGAGTTTGGTTGGTTAGTTTGGTTCAGGCATCAGAGGTACCCAAAATAGCTGTTTAGACTGTTGCCCTACAGGCCAGCTGTCTATCACTTGCATGTGGACCTTTCGATTCATTGAGAGAAGTTGGTTACATGTTTTCCATGCACATTTCATCTAATTGACTCTTTCCTGCTTTGCACCCCAATTGGCTCTTACCTCTAGGGTGTGCTGCATCCCTGTTAAATCTCTTGTAGAGTCTTTCCCAAGCCCTTCTCATGTAGACATGGCTACTTCCCTGGCCAGGTACAGGGAACAATTTGTGTTTCAGTGGCAGGAACAGTCTGACCAGGAGGAATGTGTCTGCAGCTCCAAAATTCAGCATCCTGGTTGTGGCAGCCACTTTTAGAGTGTCCTTACGCATGCAATGATTTTATTTATTATTTTCTTTTTTTATGCATATGTATCCCACATTTTCCTACCTATTGTTAGGTTCAGTGTGGCATACATGATTATGCAGTGTATTGGTTACAGATAGTACATGCACATGCTAACACGTACACTGAGCACTAGGCAGCCCACTGCATATGAATGTATACATTTGGTATAATATACATGTATGTTCTGTAAAGTGTGCCCCTGCTTACACACCCTTTCTAGACTACATGTGAACATTTTAGGGCATCCATATATATGGGCAGTCATATATTTGGGCACATTTTATAGAATTTCCCCTATAAACCCTCTTTGAAGCCAGGTGACCTGAAGGTTCATATGACTAAAGATTTCCTGACAATGTTTTCAGATCAAATTTAGTTTTAAAAACTAAAAGAAGGGAAAGGGAAATGGGACTTGATATACCGCCTTTCTGTGGTATTTTACAACTACATTCAAAGCAGTTTACATATATTCAGGTACTTATTTTGTACCTGGGGCAATGGAGGGTTAAGTGACTTGCCCACAGTCACAAGGAGCTGCAGTGGGAATCGAATCCGGTTCCCCAGGATCAAAATCCGCTGCACTAACCACTAGGCTACTGCTCCACAAAAAAACACAATTAGTTTTCCATCTTGAACTCTTAATTAATGCAGATCAACTACTAAGTACATATTAAGGGCCCTTTTTACAAAATGATGCTAGTGATTCCCTACGCTACAAATAAGAGGATGCCCATTCAATTTCTTCCTCTCAATTGCTGCGTG
The DNA here is from genome assembly GCF_901765095.1 of Microcaecilia unicolor. Taxonomy (NCBI): domain Eukaryota; kingdom Metazoa; phylum Chordata; class Amphibia; order Gymnophiona; family Siphonopidae; genus Microcaecilia; species Microcaecilia unicolor. The sequence continues at coordinate 528,437,283 of NC_044031.1, forward strand.
GGAATCGCTAGCGCGGCTTTGTAAAAGAAGCGCTAAGTCAAATACTAGAAATTGATATTGCTAATTAAAGTATACTTCAGGCTAAAATACCCTCATTAATTTTCTTTTAAAGTTCTAACATAATGCTACTTTTTTATGTAAAGACTCCTAAGATTCCTTAATAATTTTAAGCACCCTTTTACAAAGAATCCAGCAGATATTCAAAACCATTTAACTAGCCAAGAACGGCACATGGCCGGTTAAATGGTACTTGGCTATCCAGTGATATTCAACGGGAGATAGCAGGCCATCGCCCTCTGAATATTGCTAGTTAGCGTTTAGTGGATAGCCAGTTATATTGTGCAATATAACCGGCTATCAGCCGATTTCCAGCGCATCGCCGGCTAAGTTTTGCAGCTAAATGTGGCCCCATCAATAGCAGGTCTAGTCTTTGGCCGCTATGAGCTTAGCCAGCCAGTGCTGAATATCGACTTGGCCCCCTATGTTCTTAGCGGCCAAAGATAAACTGGATATTCAATGTTGGTCACCAGAAACAGCCTGGGCTCCTGACCGCGGGAGGCAGCCTGGCTACCCCCTGCAGTCTGAATATCTGGCCTAATATCTTTGTGAAATGGTAAAAAAATTGTTGTATCTTACAGGGTTTGTTAGAGTGAACTTGATGAGGACAGAGTGGCAACCCCTAGACTTTTTCTAGAAGAACTAAAATTTAGGAATCAGTAGTTTGCCTCATGCCCTACGAAAAGTGCATATTAGTTTCTCCCTGTTTTCATGGAGAATAACATGGAAAAAGCAAGTCTGAAGCTTTCTTATCTAGACTACAGAAAGAGTAATGAGCTTACAAAAAAAAATCCTTAGCTTGTGAATCCACTAGGGACAGAGAAAGTACCTGCTTATAATGTGTACAGCACTGTGTACATTCAGTAGTGCTATAGAAATGATGAGTAGTTTTTATAGTAGTAGTATCGAACAAAGAAGATAGCTTTTACTGTAAGAATTTTTCTAGTTGTTTATCTTTGGTTGTATAGAAAGGGATATGAAACCTGCAGGTACTCACTGTCATTTGAGTGATGAATTTTTCTCTAACTTTTCTAGTTAGTGTATGAAGTAAAGGTAAGGGTAATGCATTTGATATACCACCTTTCTCGGATACAGCCAAAGCGGTTTCCATATTATACACAGTAGGGCTGGCACAACCCTGTAAGCATTGTGACAGGGGATGCCGACCTTTGGAGAGAGACAATAAAAGTTTCTGCAAGCTGTGTTTGCATGTTGCACCAGGCTAATATCCTCTCCCTTCCCCAGCTCCTGCAGGTCCAGCATCTCTCTGGTCATCCTATTCTTATGACCCCTCCTAATACAGTCCAACATCAATCTCTTCCTACCTGCCTCCCCCCACCCCGAGTCTAGCGCCTCTCTCCCTCTGTTCTCCTCCCCCCAAATCCAGTGCCTTTTTTCTCTCTGCACCCCCTCCTCAAAAGTCTAGGCTTCTTTTTCTCTCCATGCTACCACAGTGCAGTATCTCTATCTCTCTCCCTCCCTCTCACTCTCCCTTCTCTTCTCTAGTTGCAGTGGTCTAAGCTTCCTCTGCATCACAGTAGTGCCAGCGATGCAAGCAGGCTTCTTCAGCCAACCATGGGAGCCTTCCCTCAGCATCCTGCCCTTGAGGAAACAAGCAGTTGCTTCAGAAGGGGCAGGATGCAGTTGAAGGAAGGTCCCAGGGTTGCTCAAAGCAGCCTGCTTACATCACTGCTGCTGCCATGAACCAGAAGGAAGCTTAGACCAACAAAAGCAGAGAGAGACTGTAGGTGGGGGGGGGGGCAATGAGGGGGGGGGGGGGGAGAGAGACAGAGAGGTGCTTGCATCAGGGAGCAAGGAGGGTGAGCAGTGTTGGTAATGAGGAAGAGAGATCCTGAGCAAGGAGAGAGGTACTAGACTTGGCGGACAAGGAGGGAATGGGTACTAATGGTAGCCCAGCGGACTGAGATCCTGGGGAACTGGGTTCAATTCTCACTGTAGCTCCTTGCAAACCTGGGCAAGCCATTTAACCCTCCATTGCCCCAGGTACAAAAATTTAGGGACAGAGAAAGTACCTGCATATAATGTGTACAGTGCTGCATACATCTAGTAGTGTTATAGAAATGATTAGTAGTAATAGTAGAAGCTTAACATGGGGGAAGGTGATAGGGTCATGGGCACAGAGGATAGACATTAGAAAGGACAGATAGGGGACACAGAGGGAATGGATAGCAGACATAGAGAAGAAATGTCAAATGGATAGGAGACCCTGGAAAAGCAGAAGATGGATGGGGCTCCAGGGTGGGGAAGATGGGGAACAGAGCAGATGATGGATGAAATAAGGGGGTGGTATTGGGAGATGGGGAACAGAGCAAAAGGTATCAGCTTCTACATATTCTTTCCCTTCATCTTTGAGTCTTACAATGCCATATTTGCACTTCCTATCACTAATGTATCCAAAAATGTCTTGTTCCCCTATTTTACCATATTAATAGCCAAATATTGGCTATTTTTTCTTCCATTTGCATCTTTGCTTTCCTGACTACTCTACCAACTTCTTTTAGCTTTTCCAGATATTGTCACCTGTCCTCCTCTTTCTGAGATCCATTCTAGTTTATAACGGCTAACCTCTTTTTCCTTACCTTTTCAGCTACAACATTTGAGAACCAAAGTGATCTCCTTTTCCTCTTACTTTTATTTACTTTCCATACATAAAGATTTGCTTTCCTTACAATAGCGTCTTTCAGTTTTGTCCACTGCTTTCTAACTTCTTCCAGATGTTTCCATCCAGACAGGAATCTTCACTTTTGAATGAACCCTCTCCACACCTATCTTAACATTAAACCACACCATCTCGTGATGACTGGATGCCAGATGATCACCTACGAAACACTCTCTCCATTAGTAAGCACTAAGTGCAGCATGTCCCAATCTTATGTGGGTTCTATTATCAACTTCTGGAATAGTTAAAGATAAGGTGGAATTGCTTAACAAATACTTCTGTGTTCAAAGCTAAAGGGTCGAGAGCAGGACTGCTGAAGACAAACACAAATAGGAATGGAGGGGTAGTATTCCCTGAACAATTTTCAGAGGACTGTGTTCATGAGGAGCTGACTAAACTAAAGGCAGACAAGGTGATGGTGCCAGATGGCATATATCCAAGGGTACTGAAGGAATTTATGGAAGTTCTAGCGGCTCGCCTAGCTGATCTTTTCAGTGCTTCTCTAGTGGTCCCGGAGGACTGGAGAAGATCACAAAAGCGGAAGTAAGGAAGAGGTTGGGAACTACAGGCAGGTAAGTCTGACTTCTGTAATAAGTGAATTAATGGAAATGCTTTAAAACAGAGAATAGTAAAGTTTTTGGAAACAAGTAGATTACAGGACCCAAGGCAACATGGTTTCACAACAGGCAGGTCTTGTCAGACAAATCTGATTAATTTATTTCACTGGGTGACCAGAGAGTTGGATAAAGGGAGAGTGATAGATGTGGTGTGTATACATCTTAGACAACTAATAAACTGAGTGCCCTCTGTATGGGCCCTAAAGTGACTGACTGTGTTAGGAACTGGTTGAGTGAAAGTTGACAATGAGTAGTGGTAAATGGAGCTCATTTTGAGGAAATGGATGTTACCAGTGGTGTGCCAGAAAGTTCAGTTCTTGGGCCAGTTCTTTTTAACATTTTTGTAAGCGATATTGCTGAAAGGCTGTCTGGCAAGTTTTGCCTCTTTGTGGGTGATACCAAAACCTGCAATAGGGTAGACACCCCTGCTGGAGTGGATGACAAAGCTAGAGGAATGGTCTGGAATTTGGCAGCTAAGATTTAATGCTAAAAAATGCAGGGTCATGCATTTGGGACTCTGTCCTATTAAGCCATGTTTGTCTACATGTTCATTAATTTTATTCTTTATAATAGTTTCCACTATTTTGCCTGGCACTGATGTCAGGCTTACCAGTCTGTAATTTCCAGGACCACCTCTGGAACCCTTTTAAAAAATCAGCGTCACGGTGGTCACCCTCCAATCTTCAGGTACTATGGACAATTTTAACGACAGGTTACATATTACTAAAAGCAGATCAGCAATTTCATTCCTGAGTTCTTTAGGCACCCTTGGATGTATGTTATCCCATCCAGGTGATTTACTACTTTTTAATTTGTCAGTTCGGCTCAGTACATCATCCAGGTTCACTGAAAATTCTCTCAGTTCCTCCACATCATCATTCTTGAAAACCATTTCCAGTATAGGCAGAACTCTTACATCTTCTACCGTAAAGATAGAAGCAAAGAATTCATTCAGTTTCTCCGCTATGACCTTGTCCTCCCTGAGTGCCACTTTTTGCTCCTTCGTGAACTAATGGTCCCACAAATTCCCTCGCAGGCTTTCTGCTTCTGATGTACCTGAAAAAGTTGTTACTGTGAGTTTTAGCATCTGCGGCAAGTTTCTCTTCATATTCTCTTTTAGCTTTCTTTATTAATGTTTTGCATCTGACTTGCCAATGCTTATGTTGCTTCTTATTTTCTTCATTTGAGTCCTTTTTCCATTCTTTGAAGCAATAGCCTTTTTTACTTCACCTTTTAACGATGCTGGCTGTCGTTTTCTCTTCTTTCTACCTATGCAGATACGTGGAATGCATCCTGCCTGGCCTTCCAATATGATATTTTTGATTAACGCCACACCTGATTTAGTGTCCTAACCTTAGCAGATGATCTTTTTAGTTTCTTTTTAACTAATGTCCTCATTTTATTACAGTCATCATTTCAAACTTGATCATGTTCTAATCACTGTTTCCAAGGGACCCAACACCACCACCTCTTGCATTATGCCCTGCACGCCACCAAGGACCAGATCCAAAATGGCTTCCCCTCACGTTGGTTCCTGGACCAGTTGCTCCAAGAAGCAATTGTTCATTACATCAAGATATTTTATCTCCCTTGCACTCCCTGATGTAACGTTTATCCAGTCAACATTGCAGTAATTGAAATCACCCATTATTATAGTGTTGGCCAATTTGCCAGCTTTCCTAATCTCTGGAAACATTTCTTCATCTGTCTGTTTATTCTGTCCCAGCAGATGGTAGTACAAACCTACAAGAATACTCCTTGCCTTCACATATGGAATTTCTATCCATAATAATTCCATGCTGCTATCTATTTCATGTGGAATGTTTATTTTATTAGACTCAATTTCCTCTTTAATATATAGCGCACCCCCCCCCCCATTTGATCCTCTCTATCAATACAATTTGTACCCTGTTAACACAGTGTCCTGTTGATCATCCTCTTTCCACCAAGTCTCTGAGATGCCTATTATCCTGCTTATAATCGAACGAGAAAAACGCCCAAGTTCCGACCTAAATCGGGAGATGGACATTTATCTCACAAAAACGAATAACGCGGTATAATCAAAAGCCGAACTTGGACGTTTTCAACTGCACTCCATCGCGAAAGCGTACAAAGTTGACGGGGGGGTGTCGGAGGCATGGTGAAGGCGGGACTGGGGCACGGTTATCACCCGAACAGAGATGGGCACCTTTCGCAGATAATGGAAAAAAAGTATGCGTTTGTAGCTAGAATTTAGGGTACTTTTCCTGGACCCTGTTTGTTCAAGAATAAGGCCCCAAAAAGTGCCCTAAATGACCAGATTACCCCCAGAGGGAATCGGGGATGACCTCACCTGACTCCCCCAGTGGTCACTAACTCCCTCCCACCACAAAAAAATGATGTTTCACAACTTTTTATTTTCACCATCAAATGTCATACCCACCTCCCTGGCAGCAGTATGCAGGTCCCTGGAGCAGTTGTTAGGGGGTGCAGTGGACTTTAGGCAGGTGGACCCACGCCCAACCCCCCCACAACCTGTTACAGTTGTGCTGCTTAATGCTTATTAGTCGTCCAACCCCCCAAACCCACTGTACCCACACGTAGGTGCACCCCTTCACCCCTTAGGGCTATAGTAATGGTGTAGACTTGTGGGCAGTGGGTTTTGAGGGGAATTTGGGGGGCTTAACACACAAGGGAAGGGTGCTATGCACCTGGGAGCTCTTTTACCTTTTTTTTTTTTGTTTTTGTAAAAGTGCCCCCTAGGGTGCCCGGTTGGTGTCCTGGCATGTGAGGGGGACCAGTGCACTACGAATCCTGGCCCCTCCCATGAACAAATGCCTTGGATTTATTCGTTTTTGAGCTGGGCGCTTTCGTTTTCCATTATCGCTGAAAAACAAAAACGCCCAGCTCACAAATTGTCAAATAAAACATGGATCTACTGTATTTTTTGCGAAAATGCGGTTCGGTCCGCCCCTTCACGGACCCGTTCTCGGAGATAAACGCCCATGGAGATAGGCGTTTTCGTTCGATTATGCCCCTCTATATCTACCTCATCATTTAGTGCTATATACTTTAACTCTTCTGTCTTTTATTTTTTATGCTTCTAGCATTTTTATACAAGCACTTCAAATTGTGTTTTTTAACTTGGGTCTATAAGCTGCTTAGAAATTGAAGGGGATAATGTGCATTCTTTATCCTGCTCTCTCATTAAGCACACCTGATTTACCTTCAGCATTGTTGAAACCTCTCTACTGGGGTTCTCTAAATGTGCTGTTTCAATAGTATCCTTCAAGGATACTCTATACTGAACCGTGCGCTCCTGGGTGACTGTTGGCTCCCCCTCCCCCATTCTAGTTTAAAAGCTGCTCTCTCACCTTTAAAAAGTTAGCACAAGCAGCCTGGTTCCATCCTGGTTAATGTGGTACCCATCCTTTTGGAACAGTCTTCCCCCTTTCCCAGAATGTTGCCCAGTTGCTAACAAATCTAAATCCCTCATCTCTGCACCATCATCTCAATCACGCATTGAGACTTTGGAGCTCTGCCTGCCTTTTGGGTCCTGCATGTGGAATGAGGAATGTTTCTGAAAATGCTACTCTGGAGGATCTGGATTTCAGCTTTCAACCTAAGAGCTTATGTTTGGTTTCCAGAACCTCCCTCCCACAGTTTCCTATGTCATTGGTACCCACATGTGCCAAGACAGCCAGCTCCTCACCGGCACGATCTAAGATCATGCCTAGGTGATGCGTGAGGTCCACAACCTTAACACCAGGCAGGTAAGTGACCAGATGATCCTCACATCCACCAGCCACCCAGCTATCTACATGCCTAATGATCGAATCGCCAAATAAGTCAACTGTCCTAACCCTTCCTGCCAGGGCAGAAGTTCTTGGAGGCATATCCTTGGTGTGAGAGGATAATGCATCCCCTGTTAGGCAGGTCCTGGCTACAGAAGTACAGCCTACTTTATCAGGGCGATGCTTTCCTTCTAGGATACTTCCATCTTCAAAGGCAGCACAGGGGCTGCCAGACTAGAGATGGGAACTCTTTACAATGTTCCTGTAAGTCTCCTCTATGTACCTCTCTGTCTCCCTCAGCTCCTCCAAGTCTGCTACTCTAGCCTCAAGAGAATGGAGCAGTTCTCTGTGAGCTAGGAGCTCATTGCATCAGGCATACACATATAACTGCTCACCAACTGAGATATAATCATACATGTGACACTCAGTGCAAAAAACTGTATAGCACTCTTCTCGCTGCAGGACTGCTGTCTCCATTTTAGTATGTTAGAGTTTTTCAGTAATTTAAAACTTGCTAAGTTATTAAGGATATTAGTCTAATATAACAGTCTTTATCTTATATGGTATATTGTGTGATTATTTATTTAGTGATTTCTTCTTAGAAAGTAATGAAATGTAATTAAAACTAAGAGCAGTCCTCCATTGTTATCCTAATTAGAATAACTGACTATAAATGACTATAAATGAAGAGTTGTGCTAGGAGTGGGTGGGTTGGATTGAAGATTAAACTAGGTGCTCCTGTGCCTTCTAGAGGTTATCTGTTAATGTTGTAGGCTGTGGCAAAAAGTTCAAGTTAACTCAGTAACCAGATTGCTGTTAATAACCTTTGCAATTATTCTACTTCCTCACACCTTAATTAACACCTAATTAAAGTAGGTAGCAGTGCTACCTGTCTAGCAGCCAAAGAACAGAAAATAACTGTCCTTTAGAACAAAATTTGAGCCTTTGCTACTATCATTTATAATGTTGTAGGCTGTGGCAAAAAGTTCAAGCTAATTCAGTAATCAGATTGCCTTTAATAACCTTTGCAAATATTCTACTTCCTCGCAACTTAACACCTAATTCAGGTCAGTAGCAGTGCTACCTCTCCAGTAGCCAAGGAACAGAAAATAACTGTCTTTTAGAACGAAATTTGAGCCTTGCTACTATATTATTTTAATGTTCTTTGGCTGTTAAATTTCTACCTCTAGAAAAAGTTTCAGTTTAAAACTGTGGGAAAAGGCTGGAGGAGTGGCCTAGTGGTTAGGGTGGTTGGCTTTGGTCCTGAGGAACTGAGTTCAATTCCCAGCACAGGCAGCTCCTTGTGACTCTGGGCAAGTCACATAACCCTCCATTGAGCCTGCCATGAGTGGGAAAGCGCGGGGTACAAATGTAACAAACAAAAAAAGCTAGTTAATAATGCTTGCTTCACTCTTATTTTTTCCCCTAAGACTGAAATAGGCCCTGCTGTGCCTGCTAGAGGCTATCTGTTAATGCTGTGGTACAAAGTTCTAGTTTTAAAACTAGGGGAAAAAGGGTATGAAGACTAGTTGATAAAGTTTGCTTTTTTTATTCTGCCAATCAATACCCTACAATTCCTCCTTTAAACCCCAATCTTTAAGTTCCCAAAGCACAGAGCAAAATAATGTTCACTTTCCAGAGAAATGTCTTCTTCTCTCAGAACTTAACAGAAATTCAGTTCCCAAAAGGTGTCCAGAAGGTAATGGTATCCCTAGGTCCTATGCAATAGAAAATCCTGTAAAATTGAAGTAAGGTGATCATAAGGGGGCCTTTTTTTCTAAGCTGTGGTAAAAAGTGGTCTTTGCTAGTGAGGGTGTGTGAAATTGGCACGCACTGGGCCATTTTTTACCATGGCAGGTAAAAAGGACTTTTTTTTAAAGGGACAGTAAATGGCCATGCACTAATATTAAAAGTAACGAGAGGGTATTTACTGCCTGAGCCCTTACAATCACCTATTTACATGGTGGTAAGGGCTCACACGCTACTCATTCAGTAATCAGGCAGTGCACGTCAATGTGGTTGCACTGCCAATTACCGCCAGGAACGCCCCCACAGTAGAAAATAGAAAATTATTTTCTACTGTGCGAAAGAGTGCACACCAACTGTGGAATTACCAAGGTGTGCCTGCGCTACTTCGGCGATAGTGTTGACGTGCCGCATGCTACCCACGTGTTAGCCCTACTGCTGCTTACTAAAAGAGCCCCTAAGAGAATGTAGTTTCTGAATTAAAAGGGATATACCAGAAACATACCCAGGTAAATGTACTCCTGGTTACATACTGATGAAAGTTTATTTTGTATAAAGTTAATTTTTGGATTATCACTTGAGAGATAAGAGTATTTCTACAACTCCATGTTAAGAAAACCCCAAGGACCAAGGATTTTATCTTCCCTAGCTCAAGAATAGACCTAACATCCCAAGCAAAACTCCTATTTGTGGTAAAATGTGATAGGAACACTTTATCCATAGAATATTTGAAAAGCATCTATATATGCAAATAGCAGCATTTAAACATGTAGATTGCATAGATGTATAAATAGTGATCTAAGGAGTCCATTTACTAAGGTGTGGTGAAATCTGGGCTTAGAGTGTTCTAAAAGGGGATTTTTCTGCACCATAAGCCCAGATCTATTGCAACATTAAAGTTGTACACTTTTTTTTGGTCTTATGTTCATGTTCCCATTAACCTGTGGCACCAGCAAAAAATAACACAGGAGTACTTACCTCCTCCTATTTAGGAGGCACTAAATGCTTCAGTGTTAACCCAGTATTGTCCAGTTCGCGCACTGTAATCCTAACATACCAGCTGGATAACACAGGAACACTCATTCTCTACCCATGACATATTCTTTCAAAAACAATATTTTTAAAAAATACTTAACACAGAGAGTGCACAAAAACAGGGAAATTACCACAAAACACTTTTTTACCACAAAAAACTTCCATTTGAGTCTAACCTGAAAAGACAGGACAAAAACACAACAAAACAAAACAGATTTCTTTCCAGTGCCATTAAATTTCAGCACAAGCCAGTCATGAACCTGTGACTTATGATTTGGAAGACAGCCATCGTCTATGAGCTATTCTGTCTCATGAGAGTTTGCCAAGGCCAGCCCATTCCAATGTCTTGTATTTCTGGTAAACTTGGTTACTGTTTCCTGACTGGCCCAGAAGGAACTACCTTAGGCCAAACTTCAGTATTTCTGTTCTATTTCTAGACTTGTTTTCCATGGCATCAGTTTTGTTCCTGTCTATTTGTGCACTAGAAATCAATAATATCAAAATTAATAAAAACAAATCAGAACAAAAAAGCCTATAAATTGCGTGGAGGGGCATAATTGAACAAAAACGTCTATCTCCATGGGCGTTTATCTCCGAGAATGGGTCCGTGAAGGGGCGGACCGAACCGTATTTTCGAAAAAAATAGACGTCCATGTTTTATTTGACAATTTGTGAGCTGGGCGTTTTTGTTTTTCAGTGATAATGGAAAATGAAAGCGCCCAGCTCAAAAACGAATAAATCCAAGGCATTTGTTCATGGGAGGGGCCAGGATTCGTAGTGCACTGGTTCCCCCTCACATGCCAGGACACCAACCGGGCACCCTAGGGGGCACTTTTACAAAAACAAAAAAAAAGGTAAAGGAGCTCCCAGGTGCATAGCACCCTTCCCTTGGGTGTTGAGCCCCCCATATCCCCTCAAAACCCACCGCCCACAAGTCTACACCATTACTATAGTCCTAAGGGGTGAAGGGGGGCACCTATATGTGGGTACAGTGGGTTTGGGGGGCGGTTTGGAGGGCTCCCATTTACCAGCACAAGTGTAACAGGTGGGGGGGGGGATGGGCCTGGGTCCACCTGCCTGAAGTCCACTGCACCCCCTAATAACTGCTCCAGTGACCTGCATACTGCTGCCAGGGAGGTGGGTATGACATTTGAGGGTGAAAATAAAAAGTTTTGAAACATCATTTTTTGTGGTGGGAGGGGGTTTGTGACCACTGGGGGAGTCAGGGGAGGTCATCCCCGATTCCCTCCAGTGGTCATCTGGTCATTTAGGGCACTTTTTGGGGCCTTATTCGTGGAAAAACAGGGTCCAGGAAAAGTGCCCTAAATTCTCGCTAAAAACGCATATTTTTCTTCCATTATCGGCGAAAGGCGCCCATCTCTGATCGCCCGATAACCACTCCCCAGTTCCGCCTTCACCACGCCTTCGACACGCCCCCATCAACTTTGTCCACATCCGCGACGGAGTGCAGTTGAAAACGTCCAAATTTGGCTTTCGATTATACCGCTTTATTCGTTTTTCTGAGATAAACGTCTATCTCCCGATTTGGGTCGCAATATAGGCATTTTTCTTTTTCAATTATAAGCTGGATAGTAAACTAAACATTGTTTTTTGTGTTGTTTTTTTTTCCTTCAAGTCCCTAATGAATACAGTAAAGAAAGGAACAGCCAATATTATATGTTTGAAGAAAGGTAAAAATACAGACTTTAGAAAAGCAAAACACAAAAGACAGCCTTGGATGATGGGTGCCAAAATGGCAAACAAAGGAGAAAAATGAAAAGTCAGAATTAAGAAGTAAAACTGAAAATTAAGAATTATGTTTGAAGAGGCGCTTCTTGTGCAGACATTGCAGTCTTAAGGACATTCAATTAGAGAAAGGTGAGACAAAGTCATGAGCTAACTTGCTCAAGGCTCAGTTGATATATGAAATGCAAGATCACCACTAGAATCCAAAGAACAGCTGAAAGTCATTAACATATAAATGTTAACTGAGATTTAAGGATTCAATGATTTATTATTGGACAGCAGATAGCAAAAGTGCTCAACTGAAGTCAGATCCTTATGAAGGGCACTGAGCAGAGATGCATATGTGGAAGATGCTCCAGCAGGATATTACAAGTAACTAGTAAGCTGAAGAAGAATAATTAATGACTGCATGCTTTGCCTGAAGATTTTACCATGAAGAAGATGTGAAGATCCATTTTACACAGAACGTAGAGGTCAAAATTGAGATGTCCAGGTTGGGATGTACTTAATTCCAACATGTTTTATAAAAGGCTCTGCCGATATGATATGATATGATATGATATAGCAGATCAAACTATAAAATATCTGTAGGAATGCTCATGTATTGCCAGCATACACAGAAGGAGCAGCCTTTTAAAAATATACATGGAAATGCTGAACTTCCACATGGAAGTAGTGAGTTTGCAACTTCCACATATTGGTGTCACTTCCACATAGCTGTCCCACTTTACAAACCTATATGTGTAAGTGCTGACAATTAAGTAGTGAAACCATAATTTTTTTTAAATTTTATTTTATTGATATTTATTTTAACATTACAAGATTGACTTGCAAACTGCAATACAGAGAAAATCAAAATATAAGAAAATATCCATCATAAATTGTTTATATGCTCTCTTTCTTAGACCACTAATAAAAGAAGAAAGGTGGAGGGAGTATTACAGATGAGGAGATCATTTAATTATAAAATGTAAAAACGAAAAATGTCTAGCCTGAATATTCTATCTTATTCAAATTCTTAATCAATTATCATTCAAACTTAGAGTCTATTTGGTTATTCTTTTCGTTTCAAAAAAAGTTCGAAGTTGTTCTGGTTGTGAAACCACAATTTTTATTTGGTTTCAATCTGGATGCAAAAATAAACAATGGTGGATTTAGAAAAATGATTTCCTTAACTGATCGGAGAAAATTTTTCTTCACCCAACGTGTAATTAGACTCTGGAATTCATTGCCGGAGAACGTGGTACGGGCGGTTAGCTTGACGGAGTTTAAAAAGGGGTTAGATAGATTCCTAAAGGACAAGTCCATAGACCGCTATTAAATGGACTGGAAAAATTCCTCATTTTTAGGTACAACTTGTCTGGAATGTTTTTACGTTTGGGGAGCGTGCCAGGTGCCCTTGACCTGGATTGGCCACTGTCGGTGACAGGATGCTGGGCTAGATGGACCTTTGGTCTTTCCCAGTATGGCACTACTTATGTACTTATGTACTTAATCCCTCTCGTAAAGCCCTAGCCAAAATGAGCACTTTTAAAAATGTATGTGTGGCTTTGATCTGGTCTGAAACCCAACAAGAATATTCTTTTTTTCCCCTATAGACATATATTCCCTCTGTGAAATGGGAAATTAATGTGTAGATTTTTACCCCACTCAAGCCTTACCCAAACCATGCCCTCACCATGCCTATTTTTGTGTGCGGTGAATCTCCAGGTGTAAATAGCAGCTTTCTAGGGGGCTCTTGTACAAAAGAGCATTAAGCCCTAATATACATTTTTACCACATGAGATGGAGTGGTGTACAAAACGTCACAATATTGTTGATGGAGAGCACTTCAGAGCAGCTTTACTTAACCGAATGGAACAATGGAAAAAAAGTTGGAAGCCCCTCTTGGATGCATTGTATACAGGATAGAATCAGCCCCAGAATCCACCATAAAAGTTACCACAACTCAGCCTCATCTGCTGAGCATCAGGTCTAATGACTTCCACTTCCCCAAGTGGAAAACATGCATTTAATCTTGTGCACGTCACTATTTTTACTACCCTTCTTGCTATTCATTGTATGACTGTTAGAGACCTATTCACACAGGTATTATTGTTTTGAGTTCTCTTGTTATTGTTAACTTTTGTATTCCTAACTTATCTAACTAGATATACTGTATAAAGGAAATATTTCTTGCTTTTTCTATATTAGGTTTGTGGTATAGCAGATATATTATGTTTATTTTTGTAATTTAACCTAAGTTATAAGGTTGGAAAATAACTTTAAATAAAAAAACAAAGAATGAAACCACTGAAAACATAGACAAAATGGTTTAATGGGACAGAGTCAATATTGATTCAGTCAAGGGAAATCTTGCTGCACCAATTTGCTACATTTCTTTGAAGGCGTGAATAAACATATGGATAAAGGTGAGCCAATTGATGTAGTGTAGTATCTAGATTTTCAGAAAGCTTATGACTAAGTCCCTCATGAGAGACTTCGGAGAAAATTAAAAAGTCATGGAATAGGAGCAGTGGTGTGCTGGTAAATGTTTAATAACAGGCTCTCTCCTCAGTCCACCTCTGTGCCCCCCCCCCCTAAAATTGCAGAGCTGGCTATAGCTATGGACATAACATAATTCTTCCTCTCAACGATGCCCCAATTGTGCCTGTTCCACCTATCTTACCCAACATCACTTTGTATTTGTTCTTACCGGAATCGGCAAACGCCTCTCCAGTACTATGTAAGCTACATTGAGCCTGTAAATAGGTGGGAAAATGTGGGATACAAATGTAACAAATAAATAAAAATAAAATAAATAAATAGCTGGGGAGAGAGCCTGGGGGGGGGGGGGGCAGTGCATTACTCTCTCCAGGAAAAAAAAAATTGAATGTTCCTAGGTTCCAATCTAATTCATGTTTAATGTGGGATAAAATGCCATAAATAAGTAAATAAATATAAACTTTTAACGTTGAGCACCTGATTCTCAAAGTGGATATATTCCAAACACTATCATGAAAATAACATGATTTTTTTTTACCTTTGTTGTCTAGTGACTTTGTTTTTCAGATCATGCTTGCCCAGTATCTGATTCTGCTGCTATCTGTCCTCTTAACTCCGTTTCCAGGATTTCCTTTCCATTTATTTCTTTACTTTCCTCCTTTCTTCTTCATTTCTTGCCCTACATCGGTAAGTAAAAGCTGGGTCCTCTGCAGACTTGACTGTCCAGTGGATCCAGCTTCTGCCTATTTTCTCCATCCATGTGCAGTTTTTCTCCTCTTCCTTTTCCCTTATCTCATCAACTTCCTCTCTCTTCTCTCCCCTCCATCCATGTCCAGCATTTCTTCTCTCTCACTTCCCTCTCCCCCATCCATGTCCAGCATTTTTCCTCTCCCCTCCATCCATGTCTAGAATTTCTCCTCTCTCCCCCCCCATCCATGTTCATCTCACTTCCTCTCTCTTCTCTCCCCTCCATCCATGTCCAGCATTTCTTCTCTCTCACTTCCCTCTCCCCCATCCATGTCCAGCATTTTTCCTCTCCCCTCCATCCATGTCTAGAATTTCTCCTCTCTCCCCCCATCCATGTTCATCTCACTTCCTCTCTCTTCCCTTCCCTCCATCCATGTCCAGCAATTCTCCTCTCTCCCCTGCCCTCTATCCACCTATGTCCAGCAACTCTCCTCTCCCTTGCCCTCCCCTCCATCCACCCATGTTCAGCAACTCTCTTCTCCTCCTCCATATCCAACAATTCTCTTCTCTCCCCTGCCTCCTCCATCCATCCATATCCAGCAATTCTCTTCTCTCCCCTGCCTCCTCCATCCATCCATACCTACCAAATCTCTTCTCTCCCTTGCCCCTCTCCATCCATCCATACCCAGCAATTCTCTTCTCTCCCTTGCCCCCCTCCATCCGTCCATACCCAGCAATTCTCTTCTCTTCCCTGCCCCCCTCCATCCATCCATACCCAGCGATTCTCCTCTCTCCCCTGGATTAACAAAAAAAATAAGTATTTTTCACAAGGCCGAGACATACAGTAGGAAAACCTCTGCAGTTGAAAAGAATACAGTACTAAGCATGCCTCCAGCAGAAAGCCTAACATAGTCTGTGACTGCTGGGGTTGCCATACCCCAAACACAGCCTATAAGTTCTCTGGTTTTCTCTGAGGTCCAGATCTGGCTCCAGCCAGACCTCAAAGCAACATTTGCAAGATTCAGTTCAACATTAACACTGGCTTACCTCAGCCAGGTTGTGATACTGGAACAGGAGCTTCAGCAGCTTACAGTGGGGATTCAAGTCTTCCAACCTGGGCCTCCTTAACCTCAGTCTGGTCCTGTCTTTTAAACTTCCTGGTATGGGCTCAGCCCCTCCCGACAAACTTCTTCCTGGGGTAGGACCATTGCTCTTAAGGTGGCCCAGGCTGGTTAGAGAGGGACTTTCCTTAAGGGTGAGGGGCAGTATTCTATAAACCCCCTCACATCTCCCTACTCTCCTCCCCAGGAACTCTGTTCATCCGGTAAATCTCTCTAATCTGTACCCTTCTCTTCCATTGTCAACTCCAGACTCCATTCCTTTTATCCTGCTGCACTGTACACTGTTCTTTTGGCCGCTGTCAGAAACAGGGTGCTGGGCTCGATGGACTCTTGGAGGCTCATTTTCAAAGCACTTAGACTTACAAAGTTCCATAGGTTACTATGGAACTTTGTAAGTCTAAGTGCTTTGAAAATACACCTCATGGTCTGTCCCAGCATGGCGATGCTTATGTACTTATGAAATAGACTTCCTGAGGTAGAACGTCAAACTCCAGCTCTTGCCGTATTCAAATCTAGGCTAAAAGCCTACCTTTTTGAGGCTGCTTTTAACATCTAATTCCTATTCACTTGTTCAGTACTCATGTCTGTTTTTATCATTCCTACCATACTGTAAGTAATTCCCTTATTCCTTATTTTTCCTGTTTGTCTTCTTGAATAGATTGTAAGCTCTGCTGAGAAGGGACTGTCTCTTACTTGTTTAGTGTACAACTGTATGTACATCTAGTATTGCTATAGAAATTGGTAGTAGTAACTCTGGATGGGGAAGAAGAGAGCGAGACATGGGCCAATGCTGAATGAGGGAGAAGAGAAAGAGAGAGAGAGAGAGAGAGAGAGAGAGAGAGAGAAACAGAGTAATGCTGGATAGGGAAAAGATACAGAGAAACAGGGTAATCCTGGATGGGGAAGAGAGACACTCAGAGAGAATGGTATAATTCTGGATGGGGAGAAGAGACAGAGAGACTGGGTAATGCTGGAGGGGGAAAGAGAGAGACATGGGCAATGCTGATTGGTAGGGGAAGAGAGTTATAGAGAGGAGATATTAGATGGCAAGGGGAGAAATGGAGGGGTAAATTATAGACTAGGGAATAGTAAGAAGAAGAGGAATGGGAAGGCCTGGGTGAGGGAAAATGCAGTGAAAAATGGGAGATTGAATGAATGAAATCTGAATGGACAACAAGGCAGAAAAATAGAGCAATGAAAGAAAAAATTCAGTGTCAGAGATGGGATGTAGTAGAGGAAGTGAAGAAGACAGGAGGAGAAAGAAGAATAACAAGCAAACAGGACTCCTCCTCGGAATGAGATCTAAGATAAGACAGGAAAGCATTAACCAGAGACTGGGACCTGCATGATTAGAAAAAAGTGGCCAGAAAACAAAGGTAGAGAAAATAATTTTATTTAGGCTGAAGTAGTGTTGTAGCACTGTTAGTCCAGTTTAAAGGTTAATAAAATAAAATAAAAATAAACAGAAAATAAGGAGATACCTTTTCATTGGACTAATTCAATACATTTTTTTTTACTTGCTTTCAGAAGCCAAATGATATTGGCTTCTGAAAGCTAGTCAAAAAATTTATTAAATGAGTCCAATAAAAATATCACCTTATGTTCCATTTTTTGTTTTTGTTTGTAATGCAGTGATTGGAATGTATTCATTTTTGAAAGTTACATCCCACACCAAATGTTAAGGCACACCAATTAATAAAATGCATTTTAGCCAATATGCTCCTTTCTAGTATTTTGTAATAATGGCAGACAGAGGGCCCTTGGGTACAAATTACCCATGATGTTTGCATCTAGGTGGGCAGTTTGAAAATTGTCTTCTGTATTTCATCCCAACATTTTCAGTGTTTCAGTAAGTAAATTATTAGTGATTGTTGGCTGACACATCATGTACCAATCAAGTGACCCTGTGTTGTACTATTTTAATCATGGTTTTGATTCATTTAAAATGTCAGAATGACATGATGGATGAGCTGATTGTGATCGGGATGCTATTATTTGTGTCACTGCTTAGATAGCCTGACAAGGTTTAAATGAAGAAGAAAATTGCAGCTGAACCTATTCTAAGGCACCAGAGGGAACCAAGGCAATTAAAGTGTTGGACTGACTGACATTTCATGATTTTCTTTCTTCTTTTCATATAATGCTACTGTGCCCAGAGATCTGGACCAATGCGAGTACCCATAAAAATGTTCTCATGGCAGTAATTGAGTAATCACAAAGTGAAAACAAATATGAATAAGAACTTCATAGCTGTTCTAGTAAGTTGCCTATGTGATTAAATTGTGTGCAAATCAGTAAGTGGCCTAGTTACTAACCTGTGTTTTTAGAGGCACTATATATTTTGTTAACCACTTAGAAGCATATCTTATATGATTTGTGGTATATCAAAAATAAACTGAAACCTGTACCGTTTCATTCTTAAAATGCATTAACTGCAAAATTTAAGGTGTGTTATGTTAAAAACATTTCCACTAACTGTTAGGGGCATTCCCAGCATTATGGAGAAGGCAGTCAGTCAAGTGAACTACCGCACCATGTTATTTGCTGTGTTAACATTTAACACATTTTGATCACCTCTGTATTATCTACAAGGTGCAAACTCTGTCCATTCCTTGCCCCAAATTGGTATTTTACATAATAATTGTTCAATTTGAAAATTAATGCACTGTTAAACAGCTAATGAAACCTATTAATTTTGTTTAATTTATTAACTTGATATAGCACCTAACATTTGTTAAAACTTAACCGGCCAAGTCGATATTAAGTGCTGGCCAGTTAATTTTAAACCAGCCAAAGGTATGCCACCTAATTCGGTGGTCCAATTTAGCCAGCAAACTTAGCTCGCGATGCACTGAATATTTGCAGATAGCTGGCTATATTGTGCAGTGTAACTGGTTATCTGCTAAGTGTTGATCACAGATATTCAGTGGGAGATAACTGGCTATCTCCTGCTGAATATTCATGGATATTATTTATCAATATTTGATATACTATCTGGGTGGTCTACATTAAAAAAACTCAGGAGATCGAAAGGAGAGGAACAAAGGAATTATGGCAGAAAAGTCTGACTAGATAACCAGGTTTTCAAGAGTTTTTGAAAGCAGGATATGATGACTCCTTTTAAGATGTGAAGGTAGAGCATTCCAGAGCTGTGAGCCTGTATAAGCAAAAGCAATGGTACAGGTGGTATCCAATTATATCATGGAAGGAGGGGGAGAGATGCAATAGGTGCTACTGTGAGGAACGCAGTAATCGGGAAGAGTGGTATGTTATAAGTAATCTTTAGATGTATTCTGGGGATGACAGAAGAAGGCCTTTGTATACCAGGAGAAGCAATCTATAAGTAATCTCAGATGATACAGGCAACCAGTGTTCCTGCTGTAAAAAAAAGAGTAACATGGTTAAATTTCCGGGCATTATATAAAAGCTTGACTATAGTAGATTGTAAAGAAGATAAAGGCAGACCAGAGAAAAGAGAATTACAGTGGTCTAAGTGGGTAATAACCAGGACAAGAAGGAGAATGTGGATATTGAAAATGGGGAAGTAAGTTCTAACTGATCCGTTGCAGAGCAAAGAAGGATGACTGAGTGATTTTGTCGATGTGGTGTTTAAAGGAAAGTTTGGAATGCAAAATGATCCCTAATATCCATATTTTATCAGTATAGGGCAGTACATGACCCTGAAGTAGAGGGGTTGACTGAACAGTGCAGAAGGGGTTGGGGAAGTGGATTACCTCAATTTTTAGAGACATTAAGGGAGATTCCATGCTTGCGATGTAAAGAAAAGATATAATGCCACTGATGCAGACAAATAGCACCGTACTCAAACGTATAAATTTATTATTATTTTATTTGTATTTATATGTGTGACTTTAAATTTTAAAGAGAGCCCTCAGACAAACCACCACTTTTAAGGCAAACTCATTTCTTTCTGCCCGGTGGAATAGCACCTCTTTTATCGGACAATCTCTTCTAAGTGAACATACGTGCGATTACATCAACACAACAGTGCTCTAAAGTGCAATGTGCTCCAAAACACAACATAACTTAAAATACTGAAACGTGAACTTATCTTTAATCATTGTTATTTGTTCCCGTATTCATTTTTTCATTTCTCCATATATCATCATTGTTCACTCCTCCATGTTTCGCTGTAAATTTTATAGTCCTTGCCACTCTCAGTCCCAAAAATCCATAAAAATCAATAATCCGTAAGGCTTAATCCGCGAGGCTTCCCCTGGTAACGCCCGACACCGCGGGTTTCACTATTTTCTTCAGGAACTTGTTTTAATATTAACCTCCACATATCTTATTCTTAAGCCAGTGCCACTGAGAGGGGAGGCAGGGGGACAAACTTACCTGGGCCTGGCTGCCAAGGAGGGCCCAGTGCCAGCCATAAAATCCTAGACGTGCTCTCCATGGTCTGATATCGCTGTCCTCCAGCAGTCCTCCCATCATTCCTCCAGGTTGCCAGCAGCATCCATAAGGAGAGCAATCTGCCCTTGGCTAGCCCTGGAAGCTTTCCCTCTGCTGTGTCCTGTCTCCTCTGACACCACTTCCTGTGCTGCATAGGTGGGACACAGCAGAGGAAATGTTTCCAGGGCCAGGCCAGGGAAAGATGCCCACTTCAGGCACAGGCAGCTCCTTGTGACTCTGGGCAAGTCACTTAACCCTCCATTGCCCCATGTAAGCCGCATTGAGCTTGCCATGAGTGGGAAAGCGCGGGGTACAAATGTAACAAAAAAAAATAAGCAGGTAAGGGGGGAGAGGGACAGAGATGGCAGACCACATGGTTGTGGGCAGTGGCAGGGCCCTTAAGATTGTTTGCCCCGGGCCCAACTCTTGGTGGCCCTGTCTTAAGCAGATTTGAACAAGCTCTTTCTGTAACATAACTCACATTTACTTAACTCATGCTTGGATAGAAATGGCTTGGCATTCCAGCTGCAAATTGTTAAGGAGAGTTTTTTGTTTGTTTGTTTGTTTGTTTTTTAAATTTAAACACCAAAGGAAAAACAAATGTGTAGGTGACCCTGATTGTCCAAAGAGTAAAGGAGATGAAAGGAGGGAGGTGGAAGTGAAGCACTCTTTTTAAAGTAGCTAGAATGTTCTCCATGGGACTGGAGCTCAAATCACAAAAACATACAGCAAGAATCTATGTTGGCACTGGTCTTACAATTGTCCTCATTCTATTTACATTTCACAGCTTGTTTAATTATCTTTATGCTTTTAGATTGTCCAATTTAATTGAAAGTACTCCTGGCACATGCTACTGCTTTTGAAGCCAAAGTTAATTTTCTCATTGGAAAGTATTATAAAAATTCAATATTAAAGACCATGTTGCCATGGGTTCTAAACTGGCCACTACATAAATACAGAGCCTGATATTGAAAGGAAGTTCTGTATTTGCCAGCAGGTGGCAAATGCATAACTCACTCATATATGTACTTTTAGCTTATATATAGATAAAACGTGGCCATTTAGGGGGGACATTATCAAGGTGTGGTAAAAAGCAAACAAATGAACTATATTAAGAACAGAAAAGCTTTAACAATACAGTTTTTATCACTTTCCTTTTTTATTGGACAAAATACATTTCTTGAATACCTTTCGAAGGTAACCCTTCTTCATCAGATCATCTTAAGTAGAGAGGTGTGGTAACCATGTTAGTCCACTCTTAAAGGTTATCAATAGATATCAAACAAAATAAAACATGGAAAAGAAAATAAGATGATACCTTTTTTATTGGACATAACTTAATACATTTCTTGATTAGCTTTCGAAGGTTGCCATTCTTCGTCAGATCGGAAATAAGCAAATGTGTTAGCAGATAGTATATATAAGAGAAACATCAAAGCATTACTTTGACATTCTGACAGAGTGGGAGGGTGGGGGTATGCATGGGGACATCAAAGCATTTCATTGATATTCTAACAGGATGGGTGTTAGTAGGTGAGAGGAGGGTAATAAACAGAGAAATAAACAGATAAATACAGCTTTATGGTTTATAATGGGTTAGACAACCCAGATCTTTGTTAAGTCCTGTCTGGTGGGTGTCATTCTAACTTCAAAGGTCTTATGTTCCTGTATTGTCTTAACATCTCCTTTTAGTATTGTCACCATAAAATCATTGATGCAATTCTGGTTTTGTAAAGTGCTGTCCCATAGAGGTGACATCCTGATTGGCACTGGCATTTTTCATATGATGTCTATGTTCTTTAGCATCTGGCTTTTTTTTATCCAATAGAGCACTCTTCGTCACACTTTTTACATTGAATGGTATATACCACATTGGAAGATGAGCATGTGAAAGATTCCTTTATGTTGAAAATTTTTCCTTTGTGAATGACTGTGGGATCCTGTGACATGTTTTGGCATAGTTTGTAGCTGGATATATTGGAAGGATGTGTGCCGCTCTCTTCTTTTTGAGTTTCTATCAGGAGCTTGCTTCTCACTAGTTTGTGTTTTATGTTGGATGGCTGTCAGTAGTTTTGGTGGGGATGGGAATATCTCTTTCAGCAGTTCTTCCTCCTGGGGTAGTGGCTGAAAATCTTTTATGATTTTTCTCAATTTTTCTAGCTCTGGGTTGTATGTCACTACAAGGGGGATTCTGTCTGTGGCTTTCTTTTCCTTGTACTGTAATAGGTTCTCCCTGGGTGTTTTAAGAGAGGAGGCAACATTCTCGGAGAATATTCTGGGGCTGTAGCCTTTTCATTTGAAGGATTCAGTCAGGATTTTGAAGTGTTTATTTCTGTCTCCTAGGTCAGAGCAGATACGGTAGTATCTTGTGGTTTGGCTGTGAATAATAGACTTTTTTTTATATGTGAAGAGTGGAAGCTGGAGTTGTGGAGGTAATTGCATTGGTCTGTAGATTTCTTGTATATAAATGTTTGTATATAGCCATTGCTGATTGAAACTGTGGTGTCCAAAAAATTGACTTTTTTCTGGGGAGTAGTCCGTTTTGAATTTGATTGTAGAATGTGATAATTAATTTGAAAGAACAACATTATGGAAGTGAAAAAGAATGGAAATGGACACGTAGTCCACGGTGGGATAGAGAGCAACTAAAAAGATGATGTGGAGATGATTGAGGACTGATGTGGATCAGTGCGGAAGTTACCACGTGCTGATACCCAAATTGCAAATAGAGGAGGTTGATAAGTACTTTGTTCTGGTTGCAAATAGAGAGGTTTAAGATAGAACTGAACTGTGAGTTTGGAAGCCCTAATATCACGTGGAGACCATGTTTTGTGCTGACCAGCTGAAGAAAAACACCCTCAATTGTACAGACCAAGTTGACAAGTTTAAGAACTGGGTTTTTTTTTTTTTCAAGTTACTGTTAGTAAAGCAAGTTGAAGTTTTGCAACTGAGATTGCTGACTAATTATGGTCAGGTAATTTGTGACATGGATTGGCCACTGTTGGAAACAGGATGCTGGGTTTGATGGACCTTTGGTCTGTCCCAGTATGGCAATACTTATGTACTTATGTACCTATGAGTGAGATTGCCCAGACAAGAAGAACCCTTGGCCTACTGGAGTTATTCTGGTCCCAGCCTGTGCCCAGCTCAAGTGATCCAGCCAGTGGGGGCTGTGTGTGTGCAGAAGCATTCTGTTTATGTGACCCTGGTCCCGGGTGTTGTCAGCGAAACCCCAGAGTGGAGCTGAGCCGGAGGTGTGCCCTAAGTTACATAAAGTTATGCCAGTGTTATCAATGTTTAGGCTTAAATACATAAGTTGGCTGAAAATCCTCATATAATGTTAGACATTGATCATCCTGCTGAAAATGTATCTCTGTGTTTCAATAGCCTGCTTCTAGAATAGACATGCAATGAAAAGGTAGATCAGAAATTCAAAAATTATAGCAACTGAACGTGTGGAGTATGTCAAGCAGAATAATCAGATATCAAAACCATCTCCTAATGATATGGGAACATCACATTGAGATGCAAGAAATGACATGCAAGAATAATTTGAGGACGAAATTTCTATTCCTGTCTCACCTTTCCCACAACCAACAGCAGCATTTAGACGATAAGCAGGTTTAAGAATTTATAGCAGATTCACTAAAACTGATGAATAGCTATTTGCTGCTGTGCAGTGAGAGAGATAACATACTGCCAGTGGCAGTCAGTCTTGTAACATACTTAAGCATCATTTCCAGAAATATGGTTCTCTATCTAAAGTGTTATTTCCTTAAGCAACAGTATTAATTTGTCCAGCAATTGAACTCTTGACTCTGCCTGCTGAGATGGTGAGTACAAATGCCAGTGCCACTGACACCACCAATGCAAATCACTACGAAATGATGCAGCTAGAAGAGGGATCACTGACTTTTACTACCATCTATAATTCCAACTTTGCTGAGCAATAAATCCTCTATTGCATGTATCTTATGTCATAATTTCTGAATTTTCTCCTCTAGTGGGATCCAAACATGGTGTGATAGGATGAAAACGCATTACCTGCTCATTTGTATGCAAGTCACACTAAGTATTAAACAGTATGTTACAAAAATCGTTGCACTACTGATAAATATTTTTCAACAAACCAGCTGCCATATTATTTGTTACTTTTTAATATTCTGTTCATTTAATTGATTTTGACTGTTCTGTTGATTTAACTATTTCAGCAATAAAGTGTGTTTTTGTTTACTAATTCTGTTTATAATTAATATTGTTCATTTACTAAACTCCAAAACTATACAGTTATTTCACTGGGGGTGATTTTCAAATAGCCCACATAGTAGCAAACTATGGGGTCCTTTTACAAAGCTGTGGTAAAAATTGGCCTTATTGCGCCCTTATACAGGTATTTTCTGTGTGTCAGGCCATTTCTACTGCGGACTTAAAACCTCTGATATTCTGGGGTTTTTTTTCAATTAATGGCCATGTGCCAATGTTCACTTCAAAATATACTATGAATTTCCACAAAAAACGGAATTGAAAAATCTTTAAAATACCTGATTTGTGGATTATAGCACTCAGGGGGTCTTTTACAAAGCCGCACTAACATTTTTAGCTTGCGATAAGAATCAGCTGGCGGTTAACGTCGAGATGCCCATTATATTCCTTTGGGCTTACCACCAGCTGATTTTTACCATGAGCTAAAAACTCTAGCATGGCTTTGTGAAAGGCCCTATCAGTGCTTTACATACCTCATCAATACCAGATTAAATATCATCTTATTTTATAATATAGGATATGACCTCAAAAAGTCTGCGATACTTATCAAAATGTCACTGATATAAAGTATCGAGCAGAACAACAAGTCATCATTGGTCAAAAAACCTCCACATTATTTTTATTATTTCATGCAAATATTTATGTTTGTTTTTCAGATCAGTGCTCATCGTTCCACTTGATCATTACTCATAAAAATTGTTTCATTGCAAGATATGGTTCAATGCAAAGGTATGATACAAATAAAGAGCACATTTATCTTCTCGTTTATCTCTTGAGAAGATAAGTGTGCTCTTTATTTGTGTCATGTCTTTGCATTGAACCATACTGAAACAATTTTTATAAGTAATGATCAAGTGGAACGATGAGCACTGATCAGAAAAATAATATACAAAGTTTGCATGGATGAATAAACATAATGTGGAGGTTTTTTGACCAATGTTGACTTGTTGTTCTGCTGGATACTTTATATCAGTGAAAGTTTGATAAGTACCACAGACTTTTTGAGGTCTTTTCCTCCATTAAAAAATAAGATGATATTTACCTCCCTCCCTTTTTTTACAAAGCCACATGGCAATTCAAAATGAATGACTTGTGTCAGTATTACCGCACTGGCAGCCACTAAGCAGGCATTAATCTGATATTGATGAGGTTTGTAAAGCACTGAGTGTTATAATTCACAAATCAGGTATTTTGAACATGGATCAATGTTGCCATTAGCGCACAGCCATTTTAAAAAATTGTGACCTGGATTGGCCACTGTTGGAAGCAGGATACTAAGCTAGATGGACCATTGGTCTGACCCAGTATGGCTACTCTTATGTTCTTACCATGGGAGCACTTACTGCCACCCTTCTGTAGGCGGTAAGGGCTGCTGCGTTTTCCATGTGCTAACCAGTTAGCATGCGGTGATATAGATGTGCTAACTGTATCACCCACTCTCAGCCTAAACTCTGCCCCTGACATGCCCCCTCAAAAAATAAATTCCTAAAAAATATTCACTGCGTGGTTAATGCATGGACTTTCCAAAACTAGCGTGTGACACTTTAGCGTATCCTAAATTAGGCCATTTTATTGCGGCGCTAGGCGTGCGCTAGCATCTAACACAGCTTAGTTAAAGGACTGCTATGTGAAACTACTCATATTGTTTCTTTCTGGAAATTAACTGTTTATAAAGTATGCAGCCTAAAAGTAAATCTTTACTTTTTGCCTGCTATTTTTGGGAAATGCAGAGCAGTAACCAAATAACATACACACACACTGGAAAACTGAATGCATAGGCAATTTTCTTTGCTGACTCAGAGGAATGACCATGGCTTAATTTAAAGAGGAGAAGAACTGTGGAGTGAACAAGTCTGACACATTGTGGCTGCTATTCCCAAGGCCCATAATGGGCCAATACACCCCGCTCAACACATACATTGCTTTGAAAGTTGTGCTCTTTATTTCTAAGTTAATTTATCATTTATGCCTGTTTTGAGTAAAGCAAATAAATCTCAACACCTTTACAAGCCCCTCTCAGTTATCCAGCAGTGCAGTAATAAGGCTGAGCCCCTTGGTAACAGGGCTCCAATCAGAAACATAGAAAAATGTAGGCAGATAAAGACCATATGGCCTATCCAGTCTGCCCATTCATGCCATCTATTTGCCCTATCACTCCCTTAAAGATCATAGGGGAGGGGTCTTGTTGAAGCCTTAGCATTAGCCCCCATTGGTCTATGGGGAGACTAAGAAGGCCAATGGGAGAAGGAGGAAGTGTGACATAGGTTGCTGAGGGAAAGAAGTGCTTTGTGAGCAAAAAAAGGAAAAAAAAGTGGTGGTCAGTGGAAGCTGGTGATACTTCATCACAGCTAGTTTGTGACCAACTAAGGTGGCTCTGTAAAGTTGACAAAGAAGGAATTAATTGGAAGGAGAATTTTGACTAGATATGAGAAGTATATTATTTGGAGAGGCTGGGGGAAAGTGGGGGTGTTGTGGGACTTCTTTGTTGTTGATGCCCTTAATGGTAATGTGATGTGTTTAATAAAGCTGCAGCCTGGTTTGCCATCATTTCTGGTTTTGAATGTGTTTTCTTATGTTTGTGGGAGTCTATGGAAAGGATGCAGATATCCTTTTTAAAGAATCTTAAGATCATTGACTCATCTATCCTCTCAAATACTGTCTTATCACTCTTCTCCCCCGCAACCTTGTCAGAATCTGCCAATTAAGCTGTTTCTTTTCAGCAAACTATATTCTCCTCAGCTTTTTTCAATCTTACACCAACACTGTCAGTTCAAACAATGACTGACTTCTTCTATGGCAATATTTACAAGAGTAAGCTTGAGAATGGTCATCTGAATGGAGCTGTTTCCAAACATTCCATTGTTGAGCATAGTTTGTGAAATTCTTTCCAACCCACAACATATGTGTGTATCTTTGTTGCCTCTGCGTGTAGGTGTATATTTTTGTTGCCTATGTATGTAGGTATTCTTTCATCTGTCTTTCTTCCCTGCATATATATTGGATATGCATCTGTATGTATGTCTATGTACTGAAAGTATTTCACAGAAAGACTTATGCACACCTCAGAGCTGCTACAAAAACCAGTGGGAAAATGTTTTAAAATATGGATGTATTCCCACTATAAAATATCTGAATGTAGCACCTCCTAGTGGCACCTGTCAGTATTGTTCCAGTTTTTGTACAAGTGATCTTAAATGTGTCACATTAGCCAAATATAGCTAAATTCTATAAATGGCACCAAAATATCATCAGCAGGTGAAAGTAGAGGCTAACCAAAGACGATTCACCACTGGAGAATTGAGTCCAACTATCTTTATTATTATAAGTAAAATAAGGACCCGACACGGGCCTTGTTTTGATGCATGCAAGCGCCTACATCAGGGGTCAAATAAAATACTCCGGATGATAACACGGAGCCCCAGTTCTACTGGTATGTAAAGCTGTCACCTTTCAGGACGTGTAACACTAAAAACAAATGGATAAACACTTGCAACGACTGCAGGAACAGTAATCACAAAATATCATAGCTGAAAAATTTAAGTGCTTATTACTATTATGTAAAGGATCCACGTCCTTTATAGAATAGTGCTAAGTGCATAAACAATACTTAACTTTAGGTGCCGGCAATTACGCCTGCTGATAGCAGGTGTAAATGCCAGTGCCTAAGTTACTACTACTACTACTTACCATTTCTATAGCGCTACTAGACATACACAGCACTGTACACTGAACATATATGAGACAATGCCTGCTCGACAGAGCTTACAATCAAGTAAAGCCAAGCTATAAGACAGACAAACAGGACAATAAGGGATTAGGAATTACATATGGTGGGAATCATAAAACAGACATGGGTACTAAACAAATGAATAGGATTTAGGCACTGATCAAGTCTATTCTGTAACAATGCACTTCAATTCTGAGAACGCCCTCCAAAACGCCACTATCCATGCCTTATTAAAATTGTGTACTATAGGAGTTCCACGCAAAACATTATAGAATACAATGTTCGTGTAACTCCCAATTAAGGCCAATTAATGCCAATAATTTTTTCCAATTATCAGACCATGTATTTGATATGGGGGGACTATAATAATCAATATAGCTCACGTGATGTCCCAAACAATAGTGCTTTACTAAAAGATACTTTTCTTTATATATATATATATATATATATATATATATATATATATATATATATATATAACAGAAATGTATTTGGTTAGAATTTATAGCCAGGAGTGCTAGCAGGCTATTCTTAAATAACTTTTGTCAAGCTTAATATGGGGATCTTCAGATACTAATGCAGCTCCCACCATAGGAAACTCAGCGTTCCTTATTCTAAAGAGAAAAAAATGGTTGTGGTGCAAATCGTCATAGGATCACCCTCTATATATTTTTTTATTATATCCATTTTAAGCATCTTAAGTGTCAAACATTTTTCCCAAAACATGAGTAGTAAAGTGGCAGCACTTATCTTTTTGAATTGGCATCAACTTTTAGCAACAGGAGAACCTCCGCCAAAGTTGAATAATTTGTTTTTAGTAGCCAGTGATTGGCTCATAATTATGTGTACGCAAATTGGCAATGCAAAGCTGATTTGTGCAAGCAACTTTAGTCACCATATATAGAATCTGGGGGATATTGCCTCCCCAACTATAATACCCTATTAAGCTGAGAGCATGCAAAGAAATTATTTTTATTATAGAGTAAAGTGATATGGTAGCCGTTTTAGTCCAATTTTAAAGTTAATAAGTAGAAATAAAACAAGACATAGAAATGAAAATTAGATGATACTTTTTTTATTGGACTAACAATTTTTTCATTAGCTTTTGAAGGTAAACTTTCTTCTTCAGATCAGAAGTAAGCAAATGTTGACAATTATCAGAACACATAAATGAAACACAAAAGCATTCCAATGACAGTCTCATAGGATGAGGTTGGAGTGGGTTAGGCGAGAAACAGGGACAGCGAGAGACAGGGAGAGATGGATAACTGATAAGAGGGTGACAAAGCAGTAGAATTTTGTGGTTTATAATGAGCTAGAAAACATAGAACTTTGTTAAGTGCTGTCTGATGGGTGTCAAAATATTTCATCATTTTGACTTCAAAAGTCTTACGATCCTGGATTGTCTTAAAGCTTCCTTTTATTATTCTCACCATAAAATCATTGATGCAGTTGCAGTATTCTGGCTTTCTAAAGTACTGTCCCACAGAGGTGATATCCTGATTGGCATCGGCATTTTCATATGATGTCTATGTAGATTAAACCTTGTTTTTAGCATCTGGCTTGTTTCTCTAATATCACCCTTCTTTACACTTTTTACATTGAATGATATATATCACATTTGAAGATGAGCATGTGAAGGATCCTCTTATGCTGAGTGTTTTTCCCATGTGAATGACTGTGGGATCCTGTGAAATGTGTTGGCTCAGTTTACAGCTAGATATAATTTCAGTAGTTCATCCTCTTGGGATAGTGACTGTAGATCTTTTATGATTCTTAATTCTCTCTATGGCTTTCTTTTCCTTGTACTGCAATAGGGTTTCTCCCTGGATATTTTAAGGGAAGAGGCAACATTCTTGGAGATTATTTTGGGGTTGCAGCCTTTTTGTTTGAAGGATTCAGTCAGGATATTGAGGTGTTTATCTCTGTCTCTTTGGTCAGAGCAGACACAATGGTATCTTGTGGCTTGGCTGTGTATAATTATTATTTTTTTGGTTATGAAGGGTGGAAGCTGGAGTTGTAGAGGTAACTGCATCTGTCTGTAGGTTTCCTGTATATAGATGTTTGTATATAGCCATTGCTGATGGCAACTGTGGTGTCTAAAAAAAATAACTTTTTCTGGAGAGTAGTCAATTTTGAATTTGACTACTATATTGTAGGGTGGTATGTATTGAAAGAACTGTAAAATTGTTTGAGAGTCTCTTCATTCTCAGTCCAAATCATAAAGATGTCATCAATATACCAGTAATATTTTAGGGATTTAGTCTGATATGTATTCAAAAATAACTCTTCCAATTCTGCTATTAAGAGGTTAGCATGTTGCTCATTGCAGTGCCCATGATTTGCAGATAGATGTCATTGTTAAAGTGGAAATAGTTATGATTTAGAATAAATTTGATTAATTTTGTAATAGTTGCCGGTGAGTATTGGTGGTCCATGTTGGATGTTTTTAGGAATTTATCACATGCGGCTATGTCATCTGTATGGGGAATGTTGCTACCCAGTCTGCAGTGTCTTTTATGAAGATGCTTGTCTTGTGCATGAAGAGCTTAAGAATCCCCTCTATAAGTCCAGATATTTCCTCTGTAAGTGTGCTAGTACTAGATATTATTAGCTTGCCAGGGTTTCCAGGTTTTTGGATTTTGGGTAGCATGTAGAATGTACCTACAGAAGGATGGTTTGGTATGAGTTTTTCAGATGTGGTATCTGCCATATTTATTATTATTATTATTATAGCAGATGTCATCAGATGTACAATACACAATTTCAATTCAGTATTGCTATTTAGAAATTTTTATTGTACATGAAAATGGAATGTAGGCAACAATATAAAAATGTTCATGATAACACTTGGAGCATTAATTTTCAAGGTATGACAACGGCTTCAGTTCCATGTTTCCAATCACAACTCAACAGCGATAACACTTCAGCAAACAAAAAAACAAAAGCCTTTCAGATAAGTGCCGTATAATGGGGAAACCACTGTTGTTTCCCTTTCTTCAATTGAAACTTCTCCTTAAAAAATATTTTTATATCTTATAGGGGTTTCTTTTGGGGGGCTTCCCAATTTAGGGGTCCTCTTACTAAAGCTTAGTGCGTGCTAATGGAATTAGCACATACTTTCACATGGCCCATAGGTATAATACTCGGCGTCACAATTGACCGCAACCTTACCCTTGAAAACCAAGTAAACTCCGTAATAAAGAAAATGTTCTACTCAATGTGGAAACTTAAACAAATAAAACCTTTCTTCCCAAGAGAAATCTTTTGAAACCTAATATAATCAATGTCCTAAGCCATGCAGATTACTGCAACGCAATCAATGCGGGATGTAAAGAACAACTCGCAAAAAAACTCAAGACCGCCCAAAACACAGCTGCCAGGCTGATATTTGGTAAATCACGATTCAAAAGTGCTAAACCCCTTCGAGAAAAGCTGCACTGGCTCCCAATCAAAGAACGTATCATCTTCAAAATATGTACCTTTGTCCACAAAATTATCTACGGCGTAGTCCCAGGATACATGACAGACCTCATAGATCTACCAACCAGAAACAGAATCGGATCATCACAATCATACCTAAACTTACATTACCAAAATTGCAAAGATCTTAAATACAAAACAACTTACGCATCCACCTTCTCCTACATAAGCACACAATTATGGAATGGACTCCCAAAAGCTGTAAAAACAATCAATAACTAACAAAACTTCAGAAAATCACTAAAGACGAACCTCCTCAAAAAGGCTTACCTCACCAATCCAACGTAAATCCCCATGTCCAGCAACACAGCTCAACCAATGATTGTACTGGACAATATACAATCTTCATTCCATACGACCTTCACGGTGCCTGACACACATCTACCTCATTTGACCACAATACAACCTTGTATTTGTTATCAGCCGACTGGCGAACGCCATAACGCTACTATGTAAGCCACATTGAGCCTGCAAATAGGTGGGAAAATGTGGGGTACAAATGTAACAAATAAATAAATAAATAAAATAGAACACACAGCATTCAGCATGTGCTAATTGCATTAGCACACACTAAGCTTTAGTAAAAGGCCCCTTAACTAACTAAGGGGCATGTTTACTAAACTGTCTTAAGCAGCTAGCACCAAAAGTCCTGCTCTAGCTGCTTAACACTTGAATGGGAAGAGTTTGGGCATGACCTGGGCAGAGTGGAGTGGCCATCTGTGACAGCTAGCGCACAGGTCATGACCACATGCTTGCTGTCACAACTGCCAATAGCACTGGTTCAAATACCACCACCCAACCCCCCTCCAAAGTTCAAGACCCTTCATCTGTAATCAGCCCTCCATCCAAACCTCCCAAAGTTGAAGACCATGTTCCACAAAGAGCGCCACACTCAACCCCCAACCGAGTTCAAGACTCCTCTTCTGTAAACAACACCCCCACCCCCATACAGTCATCCCACCAAGATCAAGACCTCCTACCTGATCTCTACCTGACTCCCCACCATATCCCCAGATCCTCATGAGACCACTGGGACTTACCCGGGAACCATCCATGGTGAGCTTGTAGGCCCAGCCTGGCTCTGGGTTCAAAATGGCAGCAACAAACCCCTAGCAGTAGTCTGCACTGTCTCCCCATGGATACCCATTCATACGCTATACTTCTCACAGGAATATATAATTTGTGTTTACCACCAGTCCCCATATAGATGCCATACCTGCCTCTAGATTCAAAACGGCAGCCATTGACCCCTAGCAGTAGTCTACACTCTCTCTATAGACATACATTCATATTCCATACCTCTCACAGGGTACACAATTTACATACACTACCAGTCCCAAAATAGATTCCATACAGTGTATACTCCCTGCCATATAGTCACAGCCACTCTACCAAGACATTTTGCTGTGTCTCTCCCCACAGAGTCCTGTACACTGACATGCCTGAGTCTGAGAATGGAGTAAGGGGAAACCTACCACTATATTAAACTGTAAGAAAGCACATTTTCAGATGATAAAAAGCAGGATATACATGCTAAACCTCGTGGACCTACCCCCCAGAAACGCCACAAGATCATCCCACAAATTTCTCACTCTGCACTTCCCCGGCTATAAAAGACTAAAATATAAGCTGATGCATGCCACTACCTTCTCTTACATGAGCACGCAGTTATGGAATGCACTACCTACAGACCTGAAAACAATCGAAGAAACAACTATCTTTTGTAAATCTCTGAAGACATATTTCTTCAACAAGGCCTACAATGAGAACCTATAGCCTCACTAATCCCCCTCACCAACCCACGCAGCTGTGAAAGCCCACCTTCTATAATTACCCTAATCACTCCCTTCCTTCTTCTTTCTTCCCTTACTTAATCTCTGCACAATACTAACTTTCTGATATCCTGGAATGACAATGTTAACAAAACTATCCACCTTATAATTGAAAGAGAAAAACGCCTAGATTTCGACCCAAATCGGGAGATAGACGTTTATCTCAGAAAAACGAATAAATCGGTATAATGGAAAGCCGATTTTGGACGTTTTCAACTGCACTCCATCGCGGAAGCGTACAAAGTTGACGGGGGCATGTCGGAGGCGTGGCAAAGGTGAAACTGGGGCGTGGTTATCAACCGAGGAGAGATGGGCGCCTTTCGCCGATAATGTAAAAAAAGTATGCGTTTGTAGCTAGAATTTAGGGCACTTTTCCTGGACCCTGTTTTTTTCCACGAATAAGGCCCCAAAAAGTGCCCTAAATGACCAGATTACCCCCAGAGGGAATCGGGGATGACCTCCCCTGACTCCCCCAGTGGTCACTAACCCCCTCCCAGCACAAAAAAAATGATGTTTCACAACTTTTTATTTACACCCTCAAATGTCATACCCACCTCCCTGGCAGCAGTATGCAGGTCCCTGGAGCAGTTGTTAGGGGGTGCAGTGGACTTCAGGCAGGTGGACCCAGGCCCATCCCCCCCTACCTGTTACAATTGTGCTGCTTAATGCTTAGTCGTCCAACCCCCCCAAACCCACTGTACCCACATGTAGGTGCCCCCCCTTCACCCCTTAGGGCTATAGTAATGGTGTAGACTTGTGGGCAGTGGGTTTTGAGGGGGATTTGGGGGGCTCAACACACAAGGGAAGGGTGCTATGCACCTGGGAGCTCTTTTACCTTTTTTTAAATTTTTGTAAAAGTGCCTCCTAGGGTGCCCGGTTGGTGTCCTGGCATGTGAGGGGGACCAGTGCACTACGAATCCTGGCCCCTCCCACGAACAAATGCCTTGGATTTATTCGTTTTTGAGCTGGGCGCTTTCATTTTCCATTATCACTGAAAAACAAAAACGCCCAGCTCACAAATTGTCGAACAAAACATGGACGTCTATTTTTTTCGAAAATACGGTTCGGTCCGCCCCTTCACGGACCCGTTCTCGGAGATAAACGCCCATGGAGTTAGACGTTTTCGTTCAATTATGCCCCTCTATGTAAGCCACATTGAGCCTGCAAATAGGTAAGAAAATGTGGGATACAAATGCAATAACATAAATAAAAATAAATAAATAAAAATCATTCCTTCAGTCCCTTCTCCTACAGACTAGAGAGTAGGTGCATGTTTTGACTGAACTGAGCAGGCATGGGGTTTAAGAACATGGAAAACAGTTCTAAATCTGTTTTCTCAGTTCTTGGTATAAATGCTTTTGCAAGTACATTTTTTTGTGTCCTTAAAAGGACTATGTAAATTCACAATACATTTGGTCATGCAGCTGGTGTAGTGGATCATAGGCATCAAACAAGAACAAATTGCATAATCCTCAGGGCAAAACTGTACTCCATCCTGCTATTATCTTGTAAAAATGCAGATCACATTATGCATGTGTTCCTAACTTAGATTCTTTATTAACAAAATCAGTTGAACAGGATATAAGCAGGGATCAGTCATTCTAGGATAGTTCCCCAAACACTTTACCCCACACCATAACAGCAGTAATGACATGCACCAAGCTGTGCATGGGGTCTTTGACAAGATCTTGGCACTACTGAAGCACTTCAGGTTCTTTTCTTAATATTTTTGTCTATCTATCTATCTATCTATCTATCTATCTATCTATCTATCTATCTATCTATCTCTCTCTCTCTCTCTCTCTCTCTCTATATATATATATATATATATATAGATATAGATATAGATATAGATATATATATATAGATATATATAGATATATCTATATCTATATCTGTATCTATCTATCTATCTATCTATCTATCTATCTATCTATCTATCTATCTATCTATATATATGCAAAATGGACAAGATTCAGGTGTCCACTTTCTCACATATCTCTTTAGATAACTCTGCGTCCTCATCACTAGTTTCTTACTTTTTGTTCTGATGTCATGATCTTCTTAGAGGGCATGTTGCAACCCTGTCAGGGACTCAGGGCCGATGCAGTAAGCTTGCATTACGGCCGTTCACAGATGGCTTAACACATGGCCTCCTAACACAAGTGTATCACCACATTTTTGCTTGACAATGCAGAAAACAAATTTTATACAAATAGGACCTGCATAAAACTTGAGCACTAACCTCGGAGTGCACACCGGATGCACACACACACAATTCTGCACTAAGGCCTGCTACTCCTATATGCATCTCTGAGCAGAAAAAAACATGTATTGGCACACATCTGCTCATGTGATGGAAAGACATTGTACAAGGGTATAGTCAGCAGTCCATTTTGGGGAAGCCCGGGATGGATTTGGGAGGACATGCATGTCCTCATCCTCCTTCTCCCCCTTCGCATTGTTTATTTATTTATTTCAGACTTTTGATACATAGCTGCAAGACCTACACATAGGTGGCGGGCACGCCAAAGTGTCACCAGTCAAAGAAATCCACTGCCCAAGCTTTCCCCTTCCTTCTTGTGCTGCCTCAGAATTGAAGAAGTCAGTGGCAGGTCATTTATAAATATGTTAAAAAGCAGCGGTCCCAGCACAGACCCCTGGGGAACCTCACTAACTACCCTTCCCCATTGAGAATACTGATCATTTAACTCTACTCTCTGATTTCTATCTTTTAACCAGTTTTTAATCCACAATAGGACACTACCTCCTATCCCATGACTCTCCGATTTCCCACCCACCCACCCCTATCATAACTCTTCATTTATAGTCAGTTATTGTAATTAGGATAACAAGCAAGGAATGCTCTTACAAATACATTCCATTACCATCTAAGAAGGAAACACTAAATAAATCACACAATATACCATCTAAACTAAAAGACATTTTTATATTAGGCTAATATCCTTAATACTTTAGCAAGTTTTAAATTATTGAAAAACTCAAAAATACTAAGATGGAGTCAGCAGTCCATCAGCGAGAGGGATGCTATCCAGTCTTTTGCACAGAGTGTCACATGTATGATTATCTCCCAGTTGGTGAGCGGTTATATGTGTGTGTCCAATGCAAAGAGCTCCTAGCTCTCAGAGAACGGGTCCATTCTCTTGAGGCTAGAGTAGCAGACGGTGGAGCTGAGGGAGACAGAGAGGTACATAGAGGAGACATACAGGGATGTTATAGAGAAGTTTCACATCCAGTTTGGTAACCCTTGTACTATCTTGGAGGAGAGCATCACCCTGGTAAAGTAAGAAGTACTCCTGTAGCCAGGACCTGCCCATCAGAGGATGTACTATCCTCTGCCAATGAGGATATGTCTCCAAGTTCTGCCCAGGAGAGAAGGGTTAGAACAGCTTTTATAGTTGGTGATTCAATCATTAGATATATAGATAACTGGGAGGCTGGTGGACGTGAGGATCGCCTGGTGACTTGCCTGCCTGGTGTGAAGGTGGCAGACCTCATGCGTCACCTAGTTAGGATTTCAGATAGTGCTGGGGAGGAGCTGGTTGTCTTGATACATGTGGGTACCAATGACATAGGAAAATGTGGGAGAGAGGTTCTGGAAGCCAAATTAAGGCTCTTAGGTAGAAAGCTCAAATCCAGAACCTCTAGGGTAGCATTTTCTGAATTGCTAAATGTTCCACGCGCAGGACCCAAGAGACAGGCAGAGCTCAGGAGTCTCAATGCATGGATGAGACGATGGTGCAGGGAGGAGGGTTGTAGATAGGAACTGGGAAACAATCTGGGGAAAGGGGAGCCTATTCCGAAAGGATGGGCTCCATCTTAACCAGGGTGGGACCAGGCTGCTGGCATCAACATTTAAAAAGGAGATAGAGCAGCTTTTAAACTAGAAACTGGGGGAAGGCCGACAGTCGCTCAAAAGCGCATGGTTCGGAATAAGGCATCTTTCAAAGATATCACCAAAACAGGGAAGATAGGGTATCATGAAAGTGAGGTTGCAAAAGAGACCATAGTAGATCGGGTGTCCTTAAATAAAATAAAACTCAGACAAAAGATTGCAAATTTATATTGTCATGTACTGAGCAAGATGTAAATAGGAACAACAAACATAGGGGGTTTACTAAGGTGCGTTAGTGTTTTTAACGTGCCATAAATTTACAGGCACTTTAAATGCTAACGTGCCTATACATTTCTATGGGCGCGTTAGCATTTATCGCATGTACATCATTTAATCACGTAAAAAACACTAACGCGCCCAAAGTGTCACTTAGTAAACCTAGCCCATAGTTTGAAATGTCTATATGCGGATGCCAGAAGCCTAAGAAATAAGATGGGAAAGTTAGAATATATTGCACTAAATGAAAAATTAGATATAATAGGCATCTCTGAGACCTGATGGAAGGAGGATAACCAGTGGGACACTGTCATACCGGGGTACAAATTATATCGTAGTGATAGGCTGGATCGAATTGGTGTAGGGGTAGCATTCTATGTTAAGGAGGGCCTTGAATCAAATAGATTGAAAATTCTGCAGGAAACAAAACATGTCTTGGAATCCCTATGGATTTAAATTCCATGTTTAAAGGGGAAAATGTTAGTGATAAGAGTGTAGTACCGTCCACCTGGCCAGGATGAACAGATGGATGTAGAAATGTTAACAAACTGGGCAACACAATAATAATGGGTAATACATCAGGGCATGCTAGGGAGGTAAGATTCCTTGACGAAATTAAGGACTGCTTTATGGAGCAGCTGGTACAGGAGCAGACGAGAGAAGGAAAAATTCTAGACCTAGTCCATAGTTGAGCGCATGATCTGGTGCGGGAGGTAATGGTGCTGGGGCTGCTTGATAACAGTGATTGTAATATGAGCAGATTTGATATTAACTTTGGAGTAAGTATAAGCAGGAAATCCAATAGTTAGCATTTAACTTTCAAAAAGGAGACTATGATAAAATGAGAAGAACGGTGAAAAAAAAAAACTTAGAGGAGCAGCTGTGAGGGTCAAAAATTTACATCAGGCATGGATGCTGTTCAAAAATACCATCCTGGAAGCCCAGGCCAAGTATATTCTGTGTATTAAAAAAGCAGAATGGAAGACCAAATGACAGCTGGCATGGTTAAAAAGTGAGTGAAGGAAGCTATTAGAGCTAAAAGAAAATCCTTCAGAAAATGGAAGAAGGAACCGACTGAAAATAATAAGAAATAGCATAAGGAATATCAAGTCAAATGCAAAGCGCTGATAAGGAAGGCAAAGAGGGACTTTGAAAAAAAGATTGCATTGGAGACAAAAACATATAGAGGGGCATAATTGAAAGGGACACCCAAGTTTTGCTAAGAACATCCTCGCAAAACGTCCCAGTGGAGGAGCGGGGAAACCCATATTATCGAAACAAGATCGATGTTCATCTTTCATTTCGATAATACGGCCGTGGACGCCCAAATCTTGAAATTTAGGTCATCCTTAGAGATGGTCGTCTCTAGACTTGGTCATTTCTGATTTTCGGCGATAATGGAAACCAAGGACGCCCATCTCAGAAATGACCAAATGCAAGTTGTGGGAGGAGCCAGCATTCGTAGTGCACTGGTCCCCCTCACATGCCAGGACACCAACCGGGCACCCTAGGGGGCACTGCAGTGGACTTCATAAATTGCCCCCCCCCCCAAAACCCACTACCCACAACTGTACACCACTACCATAGCCCTTACTGGTGAAGGAGGCACCTAGATGTGGGTACAGTGGGTTTCTGGTGGGTTTTTGAGGGCTCACATTTACCACCACAAGTGTAATAGGTAGGGGAGGATGGGCCTGGGTCTGCCTGCCTGAAGTGCACTGCACCCACTAAAACTGCTCCAGGGACTTGCATACTGCTGTGATGGAGCTGAGTGTGACATTTGAGGCTGGCATAAAGGCTGGCATGACATATATTTAAATATGTATTTTGAGGGTGGGAGGGGGTTAGTGACCACTGGGGGGGTAAGGGGAGGTGATCCCCGATTCTCTCCGGTGGTCATCTGGTCAGTTTGGGCACGTTTCTGTTGCTTGGTCGTAAGAAAAACAAGACCAGGTATAGTCGTCCAAATGCTCATCAGGTACGCCCTTTTTTTTCCATTATGGGTCGAGGACGCCCATGTGTTAGGCACGCCCAAGTCCCGCCTTCACTACGCCTCCGACATGCTCCCGTGAACTTTGGTCATCCCCACGACGGAAAGCAGTTGGGGACGCCCAAAATCGGCTTTCGATTATGCCGATTTGTGTCGAAAGATGGGCATCCTTCTCTTTCGAAAATAAGCCTGCTAGTAAAAATGTTTTTTAGGTATATTAAAACAGGAAGCCGGTGAAAGAATCGGTTGGACCACTAGATGACCGAGAGGTAAAAGAGGCAATCAGTGAAGACAAAGCCATAGCAGAGAGATTAAATGAATTATTTGCTTCGGTCTTCACCGAGGAAGATTTAGGAGAGATACTGGTGCCAGAAATGGTATACAAAGCTGACGAGTCAGAGAAACTGAATTAAATCTCTATAAACCTGGGGGATGTAATGGACAAATTGAAGAGTAGCAAATCTCATAGACCGGATGGTATTCATCTTATAGTACTGACAGAATTGAAAAATGAACTTGTGGAACTATTGTTAGTAATGTTTAATTTATTTTTAAAATCAAGCATGATGCCAGAAGATTGGAGGTTGGTCAATGTAATGCCGATATTTAAAAAAGGTTCCAGAGGAGATCCGGTAAATTATAGACTGATGAGCCTGAAGTCGGAGCCAGGCAAAATGGTAGAGACTATTATAAAGAACAACATTACAGAGCATATTCAAAAGCATGAATTGATGAGACAAAGCCAAAATGGATTTAGTGAAGGGAAATCGTGCCTCACCAATCAATTACATTTCTTTGGAAGGGTGTGAGCCGGTCGATATTGTGTATCTGGATTTTGAAAAGACATTTGCAAAGTACCTCATGAAAGACTCCAGAAGAAAATGGAGAGTCATGGGATAGGAGGTAGTGTCCTATTGTGGATTAAAAACTGGTTAAAGGATAGAAAACAGAGAGTAGGGTTAAATGGTCAGTACTCTCAAAGGAGGAGGGTAAATAGTGGGATTCCCCAGGGGTCTGTGCTGGGACCACTGCTTTTTAACATATTTATAAATGATCTAGAGATGGGAGTAACTAGTGAGGTAATTAAATTTGCTGATGACACAAAGTTATTCAAAATCGCAAGAGGATTATGAAAAACTAGGAAAAAAGGCCTGTTTCTCAGTGCAATGAAATGGGCGCTAGCAAGGTTCTAAAATGGTAGGGGCCCCCTCCCTCCGTCCCTCCGAGCTGCTTGCCTGCCTCCGTGTGACCGTTGGACGTTGTTCGTGGTTCGCTTTGTGTGGGGAGGGTTTTTTTTTTTTTTGCTGCGCCTCCATGCCTGTGCTGTTTCCATTTTGGCCCTCGAGTGTCATTGCTCCGCCCTCGACGTCATCACGTTTTGATGCGAGGGCAGTGCAGACACTCAGGGGCACACCGGATATCTCGGGCGCCTCAACTTCCATGGAGGCTTCATTAGAACATTGGGGTTGCCTTTTATATAGAGAGATTATAAGAGGAATTTACGAGACTGGGAGACTGGGCATCTAAATGGCAGATGATGTTTAATGTGAGCAAGTTCAAAGTGATGCATGTGGGAAAGAGGAACCAGAAGTATAGCTATGTAATGTAAGGTTCCACATTAGGAGTCACCGACGAAGAAAGGGATCTAGGCGTCGTTGTTGATAATACGTTGAAACCCTCCTGCTCAGTGTGCAGCAGCGGCTAAGAAAGCAACTAGAATGTTAGGAATTATTAGGAAAGCAATGGAAAACAAAAATGAGAATGTTATAATGCCTTTGTATTGGTCCATGGTGCGACTGCACCTCGAATATTGTGTTCAATTCTGGTCGCCGCATCTCAAAAAAGATATAGTGGAATTAGAAAAGGTACAGAGAAGGGGGACAAAAATGATAAAGGGGATGGGACGACTTCCCTGTGAGGAAAGACTGAAGCAGCTAGGGCTCTTCAGCTTGGAGAAAAGATGGCTGAGGGGAGATATGATAGAGGTCTGTAAAAAAAGAGTGGAATGGAATGGGTAGACGTGAATCATTTGTTTACACTTTCCAAAAATACAAGGACTAAGGGGCATACAATGAAGCTACAAAATAGTAAATTTAAAATGAATCGGAGAAAATGTTTCTTCACTCAACGTGTAATTAAGCTCTGGAATACTTTGTCAGAGAATGTGGTAAAGGTGGTTAGCTTAGCAGGGTTTAAAAAAGGTTTGGGTCCTCATCCCCTGCCAGCTGAAGTGTTGTCCAGTGTTGG
Source organism: Microcaecilia unicolor (assembly GCF_901765095.1). Classification (NCBI taxonomy): domain Eukaryota; kingdom Metazoa; phylum Chordata; class Amphibia; order Gymnophiona; family Siphonopidae; genus Microcaecilia; species Microcaecilia unicolor. The sequence continues at coordinate 528,479,319 of NC_044031.1, forward strand.
TCTCCTGTGCCGCCGCATTGCCTGCCTTGCTCTGTCTTTCCCTCACATCCTGCATGCTCCTTTTAGTGAAATTGAGCCCACGGGGGCCCACAGGAAATTTTTTTTGGGGGGGCAGGCCCCAGTGGCCCCACATAGCTACGGCACTGATAGGTCAAACTGTAAAGCAAGCTGTGTACAAGTGTTCATAGAAGAATCTTATTATATGCTAGGACATGGTCGTTTTCTTAATTTGTCCCCCCCCCCCCCACCAAGTAACAAACCGCATCCTCCCTCTCTCCCTTCCCATGCCTTGAAATGTAAACAGAAAGATTTGAACTATTGTAACTCTTTAGTGCAAAACAAAACAAATTCATGAAGGATTAAATTGACTCAATGGCTCTTTATTAATTTAAATATAGTTTTACTTCAATACTTTGCCTCTCTTCTGTTACATAGATAAGAGACGGATTTTGCTCATACATTTTTCACTAGTAACTCAAGGCAAATTACATTCAGATATTCAGACATACTAGATATTTTTCTGCCCCAGAGTCTTACAATCTAAGCTGGTCCCTGAAGCAATGGAAATTGAAGTGACTTACCCAAGATCACAATTAGCAGCTGTTTCTTTGGTTTTCAGACCACTGCTCTAACCATTAGGTAATTCCTTTGCTCAAGCATGATCACTAAGAACAGAATTCCAGAGAGTACAAGGGGCACAAAACCTTGCAAGACAATGATGAAACTTATGTCAGCACATATGACGGGACTCTTCAGCTATCCTCATGGGAAAGAGATTCAGAATAAAAGGCTGATGCATCTCTATCAATAGAGTACACATGATCCAATGTGAAGAGAGATGACATACTGGAGGAACAAACCATAAATAAAGGACACATCAATCTTAATAGATTCAACAAACTATGACAGAGAAATTAACAAAATGACAGATGAACATTTCTCAAAGGATGATCACTCCTTTAACGAATTTACAATAACTGCTTAAAGAAAACTTCAGGAGCACAGAGGATTGAAAATTTTTCAAATTAGGATAATCAAACAAAAGGACTCAATAGAGATGTTGGCTTTCTCATCCATTATCAGATATGAATAAAGCCCCAGAAGCAGCATAACATGGGCCTGGACAGGCCCACATTATTAATTTTCCCAGTCTTACCTGCACATGAGGTGGTCCCGATGAAAGGAGTGTTTTGATTGGCTGTTTTAGCAGGTATTTAATTTTGGCAGCATTCTTTTCGTTCTGCTTGCTGTGGGAGGGAGTTTTTTCTGTCTGTGTTTTTCTCAGAAAGTGAATTTTTAAAAATTTGATGTCTGGCCATCTCCTTGGCACTAGAACTGTTAGGGGCGGCAGTATTTATAGTGTTTCTGAGTCAGTAATTTTTAACATAAATTAATTTCTTGTTTGGTGCTGAACAATTGCACTGTCTGTCGTGGTTGTGTGATGTGAGTTGTCCCATGCGTTTGTGTTAAAGGCGGGAGCAGGAGTGAGGAAGTATTTACAGTGCTATGAGGTATTTGAATGTTTATTTATTGAAGGGTAATTTTTTTTAAGTTATTTTAATTACATTCTGCAATTATACAATTAACAATTTCAAAACATCAAAGCAAGAATATGAGTATATTATACAATAATCAAAGCTGAGTTTTACAAGCAACACTATACACTACTAAGTAGGAAGTGAAAGAAAATGATCTAACGTTTTCCATTTTCTGAGACCAACAGGTGGTCCTACAGAAGGGTAATTTGAGTTGCGGTTGCTGCTGGCTGTGTTTTTTATTTTGGTGAGTGAGACTTAGGGGCCCTGTTACAAAGCAGTGATAGAGCTACCACGGCATTGTTGCGTACCAAATTAGGACTACCGCGCCAGGCTACCACAGGAGCCTAGTGGTAGTTCCCATCCCCAGCATGGTCTGCCAGGTTAGTGTGGGAGACCTTACCATCATGTAAATAGGTGATGGTAAGGACTCCCACCGGAAACGGCCATGCACCAATCCCTGTAATTAGGACAGGGCCATTTCTTTTTTTTTTTTTAACCAAAACCAACCTTTTACCCACTGCAGTAAAAGGGTGCCTCGGCATGCGGCAAATCCACATGCCAATGCCAACGCAGGCCCCCCTTTTACTGCAGCTTGGTAAAAGGGGCCCTAAATGTGTGTGGGCATTAGTGGGTAATTGGGGGCTAGCTGGATAATTTGGGGCATTTAAAATTTTGAAGAATTTTATAAGAAAGCTGTGTAACTGATGCTGTTGTGTGGCTTGGTGGTTGTGCCTGGGATATTTATTACGGGTCCTAAGAAGACAGCTACAGAGGTTGGGGGGAAGGCAAAGTCTGGGGCTGTAAAAAGAAAGGTCAGACAGTCTGATATGTCAGAACAAGTGAAAGTTTTGAAGAAAATTGCTAGAAAGGTTTCTGGAAGGGCAGGAGTAGTTGAGAAAAATGGAAATTAAAAAAAAATTCTGGAAAAGGATTAAAAGCTGATATGAAGAAAAGTCATTCTAAGAGGATTTCCTGAGCCCTTTTACTAAGCTGTGTAAGGCTCTACGCGTGCCTAAAATGCACCAAAATGGAGTTATCGCTGGGCTACCACATGGCTCTTGCGGTAATTTCATTTTTGGCACACATCCAATAAGTGCGTCAGAAAAATATTTTCGGACATGCGTATCGGACACGCAACAAGTGGCATTTGATGTGCGTAGGTCATTACCGCCCAGTTACCACGTGAGACTTTACTGCTAGGTCAATGGCTAGCAGTAAGGTCACAGACCTAAAATGCACAGGCGGCAATTTTGATTTTGCCGCACTTCCATTTTGGCAAAAAATTTTAAAAGTCCATTTTTACAGGCGCACTGAAAAATGGATCGGCGCGCACTTAAAACCCACGCCTACAATACCGCAAGTCATTTTTCAGCATGCTTTTGTAAAAGGACCCCCAGAGAAGACTGCATCTAGTAACCCAGGTCCTTCTAAGGGGCAGAGGCGTCGGTTGAAGCAAGATCAGAGTGAATCATGGGTTGTCACTGAGGAATCATCTGAGCCTCTTCATATGAAGGGTGAGGAAAATGGGAGGCTTTGTGGTGCAGGGAGGAGGGAGATGGGAGGTCTGGTAAAAAGAGAGAGAGAGAGAGAGGAAGAGGTTGCACAAGTGTTTGAAGGATGAAAAAATGTATATGTAACTTGCTTTATGTGGTTAAGCATTTAGAGAGTGAAAAGCATAAGCAAAGGGATATTGGGAAAAAATCCTGTTGCTGTTCGAGAATCCTCTGAGTCTTTAGACTGTTCTGAATCATCATCTTTTTCATCTGGAAGTGATTCTGAGGTACTGTGAATTCAGGCAAGATGGCAAGGGCTGGTAAAGAGGTTAAAGTTAATCAAGCCATGAATAAAAGTGGTCCTAATAATATTTCATTAAAGGTAAAAAGGAAAACTTCGAAAGGCAAATTTGTGGATCTGTTTGCATTATTGGTTAAGGAACAAGATTACAAGATGAGAAACAATGAGAACGTAAAGGAGGATGTTAAGGAGAAGAAGGTAAATGTTCCAAAATCTATACATAATTGGTTATTGGGTTTTAATATTTATGACGCTGTTTTGCGAGATGCAAAGTCTGAATTATATTCTTCCTATTTGAGGTATTCTGATATGATTTTACATGCATATAAAACTTATGGGAGATGGTCATGGTTGAGCTATGGCATTCATTTTAGGAAACATTTATTGAATGACAAGACTAATTCTTGGGGGTTTAGAGATGTTGACATATGACTTACAGAAATGACTCCATTGTGGCCCTGCTTCTTTCGTGGGTTGAGGCAGTTTGTTTCTTCAGGAGTTGCAGGAGGGGGCAAAAGTTCAGATGGTGATTTTTTTAGGGTGAATTTATCCCTCTCAATATAGTGGTCCACCCACTAATACCTAGGAAGAAATAAATCGCCCAAGGCTGCATCAGTTTGCTCTTTATTAGATATCTTATCAAGTATTTGTATTATTAACAGATCAGTGATATCTCACTGGGAGTATAGAACATGTATAATTCCATGCTCAAATATCAATAAGTTCATTCTCTGGCTGGAATGTACCAGTGACTCACTTGTGCTCAGCTCCAATAAACTGCTGTGACTCTGATGCCCTTACCCACAGCCTCCAATACATCTTGCAAATCACTCAGGAAAATATTAAAACCAATTTGTGAGAGATGGACCCCATTACACCGATAAAGGCCTCGGCAATCAACAGTTATCAATTAATGAGAATCCATAAACTCTCCTGTCAATAATACCAACTTGGAGTCCAATAATACAAACTAAAGTCCAAACAAAAAAACAGCACCACGGGCCTTTAAAAAATGGAACACAGTTCCATTTTTAAAGGCCCTTGGTGCTGTTTTTTTGTTTGAATAATACCAACTTAGCCATCTCAGAATTCACTTTTTTCCTTAAGTGTTTGATGGCTTTCACTTTAAATGCTCCCCTCCGTATTCTCCTAGGAATAATATTAGACCAAATAATCCTTGTTTCAGGAAACACATTATAAATCTCTAAAACATCCTTTTTCATCTGTCTAATAAGGTTCACTTCCTTCACCCAATATGAATCATTACCTCACAAATGTAATAACAAAATACGAGGTGCAGACAACCATCTCCTCACCTACAACAAAGAAGGGAACATTCCTCGAAAACCCAACCAATAAACCCAAATCCCTGTGGTGCCAATCCCAAATGCCTTCCCATATACGACTTTTCTAGGCATTTATGGGCCCAAAATACATAACAATGTCCTAAAAACCAGACCACAATCTCTTCAGTCCGTACAACTGGAATTAAAACTACAGAAAACATGCAATCAATAATATATCAGTACAATGCTAGTGCACATAACACTTATAGACAAGACAAATCACTCCTATCTGTACCCTTCTCCACCACCGCTAACTCCAGACTCCGCCCCTTCTGCCTCGCATCACCTTATGCCTGGAACAGACTTCCCGAGCCCATACGCCATGCGCCCTCCCTGCCCATTTTGAAGTCCTTACTCAAAGCCCATCTCTTCTCCCTTGCTTTTGGCGCCTAACCACCTTCCCCATTCATGATGATACCTACACTGACTACATAGTTTATTACCTTTAGATTGTAAGCAGTTTATTACCTTTAGATTGTAAGCTCTCTTGAGCAGGGACTGTCCTTCCCCTTGTTTAAAATTGTACAGTGCTGCGTAACCCTAGCAGCGCTATAGAAATGCTAAGTAGTAGTAGTAGTAGTAGTTATAGCTAGATGAGCACCATCTACCAGTTCTTTTAATAGCATCTGCAGAAAGTCCTTAGGCTCCCGCAAATGAAGCTACTCCAATTCTAAAAGAGTGCATTCCAAACCACAATTGATTAAGGTCAACCATTTTAGAGGAACACAATGTGGGATTACCAAAGCTGAAGCTATAACTCAAAAGCAATCCACAAGTATTGCTATGAAACACTGATACATTAATGATAAAAAAAGAAGGAAAAGCCCCAAAGTCACTCAGAGGAGAGGGCTAATATGAGCAGTGGGGTCCCCCTAAACCTAACCCCCTCCCCTCATACCTCCCTCTCTCTTCTGGGCACCAAGGGGCAGTGGGGGTTATATGTTGAGGGGGTATGTGCATGGAAGTAAAAGGAGTCTGGGGTCCACCAGACCTCCAGGCCCTTATACGTATGGGGGTTTGGGGGATCTCTGGGGTCCACTGGACCACCAGAGCTGTTTGACGGTCTCCTCCATTCCTCCCACTTGCTCGGCAAACCCTGATGCCAGCTCTGAGCTAACAAAGGGTTTGCCATGGAGGCAGCTCCCTTGTTTGGTGCACTGCCCACTGATCATCTAGGAGGAATGCGGGAGACCCTCTTTTGAATGCACGTATTTGCATGCAATTAGCAGTCAGAGCCATCAAGCTTGTTGTTTCATGCGCTTGCCGGCTCTGATCCTGGGGCGGGGGCAAACACGGGTGCTAGTCCAGCGCTAATGACCTCTAACGCCCATGTTTGCTTCTGATCATCTGCCTACAAATGAGGATACGCTCTACAAAAGGTTTTACTGCAGTCTTTATCTCCCTGCTTCTTAAATTTGTGCCAGCACTACTGATGAATCATTGTAAAGCCGCGATGAAACCCCTTAGATTTATCCCCTAGGGCTGCACCATCATACCGATAAGGTATTAGCCAATTTTTTTATGGCAGAGCTAACCCTCTATAGAGGAGGATGATTCATCCCATGATGCCACTAACAAATGCTGTTCTGTCAGCTCCTTTGTCACACTCTTGTACATACCTTGATCAGTTCCCACTATTGGCTTCCAATGCTGAAACCATGTAAAATGGATAGTAAGATTGTCCAATCAACTAACTGGCTAATTGGTGCCCCAATTCCAACTGGAATTCAGCATACTGAGCACAAATTGAGGATATTCCCCCTAATGTTCAAATCATTTAACCGGTCAGGATTGGCACCAGCTATCCGGCAATATTCTCCTGCTGAATATCGCCGGTTAGCCGCTAGTGGATAGCCTGTTATATTGGGCAATAGAACCAGCTATCTGCCTTTTTTCAACCCCACTTTAGTGGCTATATTTGGCCATGTAAAAATATGGGGCATCTTTGGCTGGTTGAACAAAACTGGGTAAGTCTGAATATCAACTTAGCTGATTACATTCAAACTGGCCAAAAATAAATACTCAGTGCCAATCACCAAAAATGACCTGGGATTGAATATCCGGGTTTAGTGCTGACCACGGGATTTAGCCGGGCTAGCTCCCATGGTCTGAATATTGGCCCCATTGTGTATAGGAGACTGTATCATTTGAATATGGTCACAGCCTTCTATAAAGGACACAAAGGCCCTTATTTTAGAAGCTTTATTCATTTTTTGGAAGTCTGAAAACCAGCATTTAGACATCCATATTGCATGGACATCTAAATCCTGATTTTATAAAGCTGAGATATAGATTTTGAAAACTGCAGTACATCCTTATGGCCAGGGGGCACCATCTGGGCATGTTTTGAGCTGGACTAGAGAGATACCAAAATATGGACTTCTAACTTCAGTTTAAGAAGGAGAAGGGATGTCCATGTCCAAAAAGGCAGATACTGGAATTTACTCCTGATACCCAGCATGTCCAGGTTATAGAAGGGTGCTCTGATTGAGCAATTCTGCAGTAGAGGCAGTAAGGGAGGCCACAGTAGGTATTTTTCTGTCCCTGGAGGACTCACAATTTAAAAAGAAAATAATAAGCAGCTGTAATGGGATTTGAACTGATGCCTTCTGCTTTGCTACTAGTTGCTCTAACCATTAGGCTACATCTCCACACAGGTAGATATGTGGTCATTTTATAATATGGATGTTCCTATGCTGCTACAATGACACTATGTCCCTTGTTTTGCCTGGTTCATAGTTTCAGTTTATAAAGTGGATGTTCATGCTTGATGTAGCTAGCACTTAGGCATCCATGTCTCTTGTATTTTAGAACAGGCTGTATTTTGACAGATCCAGTTCTAAAATAAAAGAGAAATGGACATCCATATGCAGCCTATTGATTTACATGTCCTTATTCTGAGTTGGACGTTCTTTCTAAAATCTGCATCAAAGTTATTAAATCTTCCTTTATTTAATAGAGCATTGAAGTTCCCTAAAACCACCAAAGCCTCATATTTTAACTCCTCAACTAATTCAGCTAAACTAATCAAAACACATATATTCAAATAATCAAGATAAAGAAAAAAATATTTTTTTATTGGCCAGAGGGAGTTGGCTTCCATGGAAGTCAGGAATGGGGAACTTCCTCTAATATACAGTGCAATCCGCTTAAGTGCAAGGGTCTGGGACCAAAGAAATGCATGCAGTTAACCAGAGCATGCACTTAACCGTTGTGACCCAAAGAAGCTTGACATCTGATAAACATATGTACAGTACTGTTTATTATTATACATACAGTATACAGTCTCAGTTAACTGACATTAGGCTTACTTGAAGTAATCAATTATAGTCCTCTGTACACTCTTGGGTCTGTGAGTCTGTAGGGTGAGATAAATAATACCTAGGGCAACAGGTACCCACAGATTACTTATAACAAGATTCCCTGATGCATAAGTCTGCCTAACAGACTCACTAGCTCTGTCTAGGGTGAGATACAGGAATCTTGCTTCTGGCACCTCTCCAGGTGTGTTGGTGTGTAGAGTGAAAAAGAAAGACACAGCTGATAGATAGATAGATAGATATTAGCTTTATTATGGATAAGAAAATAGAAATACTCTGCGCTAGCTTATGCAATAAAAATATCCCTTACTGATAAGAGCACTACCAAAATATATTTTTTGTACTACACTCTGATTATCCTGAGACTAAGTACGGTAATGATTAGAACAGTACAAATGATAACCAAATAATCCTTATGAAACTTATCACATCTTATGCAAAATACACATTAGCAGCTGTCCCTGACCAAGAGCTGACATAAACCAGTCGTACTTAGATAAAACCACTGCCTAACCCCAGACTAGGAAATATATCACTGTGATCTTACCACGCTGTCCTGATGACGGCTTCAGATAAGACCGGAGCAGAATCTCCCCAGACGCTATTTTAGCTGTCTGTGTCTTATGTAGTGCAGGTCTTTATCAGCCCATGTAGGTTCCCGTCACTCCTTTGGTTATCAGAGCCAATATCTCTGCCACAGGTATTTGCACCAGGATGCAGGTCACGAGGTTGGTATCATACAAAGTCTCTGGCTCCCCCGAGCCTTGCTGGATTTCTCAGGTCCTCTTACCAGTTGCCCCTCTTCCAAGGGTCTCTGACTCACTAACTTACTTCTGTTCCCGCTTTCCCCATACCTCTCGGTCAGGTGACGGTAGGAACCAATCATGATCTTGTCCAGTTCAGTACATGGGCAAGAAGAGTTCTTTGTTTTGTGACCTTGGAGAATGGTAACTTCTGGAGCCATGTCTGCCTCCCTACTCTGTTCTCAGGATGATAGAAGGGGGTGTTTAGAACACAGACTGTCCTTGGCTTTAGCAAGCCTGTCAGTGATTTTCCACAAGCTGAAGCTGGATCTTGCTGACACAGAGATGTTGCAGCAGCCATCTTATTATACCAAGATGTCATAGGCTTGTATAGGCCAAGACCAGCTTAGGCTAGATCACAGGGAAATACCCCTACAAGTCCCACAGACTAAGTCTGCTAGACGGTAAAAACTGTCATAGCACTGACACCCAGTGGCCTCCAGATAGGCCCGCATAGTGTTACTCTCCAACGCTCTTGCAAAAGTGACAGGAGGAAGTTGTTGAATTTCAGCAGCATGTGCCTTGCTGCTCATTTCTTCATCTGTTCCATCATCAGCCATTGTTGCCTGCATGTAGGAGCATATCTTGACATCAGTGCTGTCTTCAGTTGTTTGTAGATCGTAATCAACAGCTACGTAGCAATGGAACTCCTCTTCTGTAAAACCAGCTGGGATGTCAATAACCTCTTCATCTGACGCATTTGCAACAGCTGAACCTGTTTCGTCCCTCTCCACATCCTTAACCAAGCTTGCCTGCTTCTAGCACTTCACAATGGTTGCCTGTGTAACATGATTCCAGGCTTCTTTCTGCATATGTAGGGAATCCAACAGTGATACATTACGAGCCAGTTCAACAGCACGTTTATCCTTCCCAGCCTGGTCATCCATAACGCTCATCAGATGATGTAGCACAAGAGCCTGATAATGTAGTTTGAAATTGGCTATTATGCCCTGATCCAGAGGTTGGATCAGAGAGGTAGTGTTTGGTGGCAGGAAGACCACCTTGACGTTAGACAGCCTGACATCATCCCTGTGTGCAGCACAATTATCACAAAGCAGCAAAATCTGATGCTTTTGGGCACCCCCATTCTAGTGTCTAACTTCTTTAGCCACTGCTTCCAAATTTCTCCAGTCATCCATGAATTTGCGGTAGCCTCATATGACACAGGAAGTCGCTTAACTTTCTTGAAGCAATGGAGCTGCTTGCTCTTTCCAATGACGAGGGGTTTCAACTTCTCACTCCCATCCATATTGCAGCAAAGGAGGATCGTCAGTCGGTCCTTGTATGTTTACCTCCAGTAGTTTTGGCATGTTTGAATGCAAGTAACCCATCAGGAATCGCTCGCCAGTAAAGACCATTTTCATCAGCATTGAAAATGTCACGAGGTGCAAACTCGTTCAAGATGGTAGGAAGAACTGAAACAAGCAAATTTTCAGCACCAAAGTCATCAGCGTCTTGTTTCTCACCATGCTGTTTCTTAAATTTTATGCTGTTCCTCTCCTTCTATCTTTCCAACCATCCAACAGTGGCTTTGAATTCAGTTAGTCCAAGACTTTCAGCTAGCTGGTTAGCTTTCTCCATAAGCAGTGGACCACTGACAGGAAACTGTCTGCTCCTGACTTGAGAAAACCACCGAAGAAGAGCATCTTCTACCTCCTCAGCTTTTCCCGCCCTTTTACGTTTCCTGTGTGGATTTGTATTGTTTTGCCAGTCTTCCAGAAGCTGGTCTTTCTGCTTAAAGACACGTGAAATTTGACTGGGATTGGCACCATATTCTTTAGCAATAGATGCTTTGACTTTGTTTGTTTTCTAATTTTTTAAAAACTTCTATTCGTTCAGCCAGTGTTAAAGTCTTACAGTTCCGCTGCAACAACGATGACGACGACCCCGGTGCACGCTCCAGCAACATTCTTTCCCCTAACCTGCCTGGGTCAGTTAAAAAGAAGATAAATTCGAAATCTTGGTTGTCACGCGCAAATCGGCTTCCATATTCCATGCGTGCGCTTATGCAGAGTCTTTCCTGCAGAGGAGCGGTCTTAAACCATGCATATAAGCGAATCTTGCACTTATCAGTGGTGTGCTAAACCGAAGTTTGTTCCCATAGAAATTGATGGTGCCAAAAATGGGACCGAAGTATGGCATGCAGTTAAACAGAGCATGCGCTTATCCGACGTGCACTTAAATGGCAATGTCGATGTATCTCCAGCTATTGGTCTGCAATCTCCCGGTTTTTGCAGAGGGTTCTGGGCAAAACATTTTGGCTAACATTTGAAAGAGCAATATTCAGTACACCTGGATTGTGGAGCATGGGAACGCGAGGGGAGAAACAGTTCTTAGGGAAGGCTTGTATTGTGGGGGAAAAAGTGTATCTTCCTCTGTTGGCTGCAAGATCACCCTCCATCCTTTTGGCACTGGAGGAATAAATTCCATGAATTAATGATCTGGGAAGCAAGGGGTGTGGGCCTGTTGCCGGGAAGGCAGCGGAGGTTTTTGGCAGTATGGGGGGTGTACTTAAATGTAATCTCGCCAAGAGCACGCAGTCAAATATTGAATAAACTCCCTTGGCAGAAGTAAATTCTGATTCACTAGCACTTTGAGCGTTGCACTGGGGTAGGGGTAGTGGGGAGGAAGGGAGGGTGGAGAGATTGAGGATGGGAGGGAAGGAAGTAGGTGGGGGGTGGGGTGGGTTTGTCGGAGCATAATAAACACGTAGTGAGGCTATGTGCTAGAATATCGGTAATTTTGGTTACTAAATGTGTTTGAACCAGTGAAAGTCCATAAAACACCAAAGAAGGGTGGGGGGGGGGGGGGGGAAAGGTTAAAACGTTGATGATGGACTGTAACAGTCTGATTTCCTAGAGTATGTTTTCCTATCTGAGTTTATGTACCTTCAGATTGTGACATATGTTTATCCTGCTTTGTCATCAATAAAAATTGTTGAAACATAAATGGAGTGCACTGTATTTTGTTAGATGTAGATACAGGGTATTGATTGACATATGGCAAGTTGCAAGTTCTGACTGAAAATTTGTCTTAAGATACCCATTCCCCATTGGTTTCCCACCTCATTCCATGTTATTTAGTTAAGGTGGGAATTAGTGTGCACTGTGTGTCAAGCTGCTGCATTAATTGTTAGTGTGGTCATATAGTTAATGCATGTTAATTTCTGTATAGACTACTTAAGAAATTTTAGTAAGGCTTATTGTCTCTGAAATTATACGTTTGTTAACAATGTCTTATTTTCTGACAAAAACACCTAGAAATATTTAGCTTTGCATTTTAATAAGTGGGAATAAGTGTTGACAATCAAGTTGTAGGTGATTACTTTTTAATTGGACTAGTGGAATAGTGGGAACTAAAGCCAATGCTGGACAGACTTCTATGGTCTATATCCTGCAAACGGCAAATGACTGAAAGAAGATTTGGCAACTCTAGCATTGGGGAACTGAGGCTGATGAAAGACAGACTTCTACAGTCTGTCCTGCAAATGGCAAAAAGACAGGTGAAGTTTCAGAAATTCCAGTGTTGTAATCACTTTATGGTCATGTACTGCAAGTAAGGGTGCTGTGCAGCTCAGGGAGGAAGGGAATACATCTTAACTGGTAGGTTGAATACTGTCAGCAATACTTGGGGATGATATGTGGTTATAACCAAGACTCTGTCATGTTTGGCTTCCTATATGGTTGGCATGGTGGAGACTTGAAAAACCAGCATTTAAACATGGGTGACTGGGGCCTACACAGAGTGGCGGGCGTGGCTTTGGCCACCTTGTTGGTTAGATTGGATGGACTTTGCAGGTCTTTATCTGCTGTCATTTACTGTGTTTTAGGTTGTACTGTATGTATATGATAGTCCAGATCAGTGAAAGGGGAGAATGAGTTAGACAGAGGTGACGAGACAGTAACTCTTCGCAGATCAAAGGCCCTATGTTTGATCATTCTAATTTCTATGGTTGTCCCTTCCCATGTGCTCTTGAAGTTTTCCTTAAATACCTTTATTGTAAGGTCTTTAAGGGAGTGATCTTCCATTGGGAAATTGTCTCTCTGTTTATGTTTATTTCTTGCTTTTTTTTCTGTAATAGTTTATCTTTTGTCTATGAAGATTGATACTTGTTCTCAATTTTTCACTTGTTTCTCTGATGTAGCATCCCTCTTCAAGTTTCTTGCATTGAATGACGGTATATATACCACTTTAATAGAGAAGCATGAACATGGATCTTTTATTTTCCCATGTGGATAGCTCTAGATTCCTCTGATATGTGTTGAACTAACACAGCATTCACAATTCTCTGTTCCAGTTCAAAAATAATTTTTTCTTTTTACCATTATGTATTTTAAATAATAATCACCAAGTAATACATGCTTGTACAGAACGCTTATGGTACAGAATTCAAAAATCAATGACAATGTACTTTAAAGAAATGTAAAAAAAAATCAAAAGCATATCAAGCCCTCCTCAAAGATAAGTGAAGAACCAATACATGAAAGAAATTGAGCTCAATGGAGACTATCCACCAAATAACAGCTGATTCACCTTCCAACATGAAGCATTACATAAAGCAGTGATTACATAGATCTTAAACATGGTCAGAAGCCAGAGTGAGGAAGGTCTTCTAATTACCAGTAAAGATCACTAACTGAATCACATCAAAAACTGTATATTACATTGAATGATATTTAACAATACATTTGCAAAGGTATTTAAGAAAAGAAATGCATCTAGTTGCACTTCGGGACGTAACAAAAACTGTCTCTTCCTCCTGAGTTTCCCTGGCCACATCAGGAAAAATCCTAACCACATTATTCATAAAAGGAATTACAGGTTTTGAAAAATAAAATGAATAGACAGTTTCTCAAGGCTAATGTCCCTGTTAATAGAGCTGGAGCAGTCGACTCCAGTTCAGATTTTTCTAATGCAGTTGCATCTAATTGTCCATAATCCGACCCGCATCCTGACAAGTCTCATCAATCCTCTTTTTGGTAGGCAAATAATAAATTCTAGAGATTGGAAGAAACAACGCCTCAGGCAATTTGAGTACTTTTATCAAATACGTTTTTGAACATTTCTCAAGCAGATGTCATAGGCGCCCTAGGGAAATTAATTATCTAGTAAAATTTTCCACTGTCCCAATTTTATTTCTTAAGTTAACCATATCCTTACTAAAGGCTGCACTCATGTCCTGAGATGATTTAATTTAAACTTTTGAATTTTCCAAAGAGATTGGATATGTCTAATACTCTCCTTCATTTATTTAAACTTCAAATCATGTTCCTGAACTGTTGCAGAGAGTAATTTAATTTGAGGCACAAGGGCCTACCCCAATTCTGATATTCCCTTGCATATAGCTTCTAAAGTAAAGATCTTTGGATGTATCAGTGTTAACTCATAGTAGGCAGAGGTAGCTTCAGGGTATCCTGGAACCTCAACCAGGTAGTACTGTTACTCTGCTTCACCAGTTGATTGAAGATTCTGAATCACCTTCAACAATGCCACAAATTCCCAATCCTCCTTCACTCCTGCTTGATGTTGGCATTTTTGAAGAAAAGATTGGCAAAGCTTCCACAGCAAATGATCCCTTGAGGTTGCAGGTATCACTACATCATCACCATAAGAACATTAGAATAGCCATACTGGGTCATACCGATGGTCCACCTAGCCCAGTATCCTGCTTCCAACAGCGGCCAATCCAGCTCACAAGTACCTGGCAGAAACCCAGATAGTAGCAACATTCTGTGCTACTGATCCCAGGGCAAACAGTGGCTTCCCCCATATCTATCTCAATAACAGACTATGGACTTTTCCTCCAGGAACTTGCCCAAACCTTTTTTAAACCCAGATATGCTAACCACCACTGAATGCTGCTGTCAGCGCTGACTGAAGCTTTCCCAAGGCAAGTCATGAAGGGATACTGCTGCTCAGGACTTAGTGAAGTCTTCATCTTGAACAGGGCACTCGGATCCTAGCCCTAGTGTTGATTACAGCCAGGCCAATTCCTGAGCCTGGATTCTGAGCAACTAAGTGCACCACAAATGAGTCCATTGGATCTTCTGTAGAAGACTGCCAGGGAGGGTAGATAGGGAAAATCCAGCAGCCTACCCTTTCTTTTGAACATGTTAAGGAAAAGGGTAAGTGATCAGAGGTCAATGCAAATAGCTCCAGCCTGTGTCAAACATGCTGAGCTACCAATATTCATTGGCATTCAATACTGTTCTGCCCCAATATTCATGGAGGCAGGGTGTATTGTTGTGTATAATTAATATGAGTGTTGTTTGTATTTAATTGCATTGTGTAATAGCACTGTGTATTAAAATTGCTTTTCTTGTAGTTTGAAGTACCTGTGATTGACTCCTTATGAGCTTTTCCTATTGGCTGTTAACTCTGAGCTAGGGCCAGCCCTCTCTCTCTGCCCCCCTGCAGGCTGTGTGAGAGAATCCAGTATTCCTAGAATGCCTTTGTGATCAACAGCTGTTCTAGGGGCTGATCCCTCCTTAATCTACTGTAATTCCATCAAGAGTTTTCACTATCATCCCAAGTCCTTTTCCATTTATTTTCTCTGAGTTTCTCCCCATATTTTCCTTGAGTGTTACAGCTTTTTCTCTCCACTGGGTTGAGGCTCCAGCCATCTCCTTACCTCTGAGGTGGCTAGATACAGACTCTATGAGCAGAAAGCCACAATTCTTTTACAAGCAACCAAACTGTAAATTTGATTTTCATTATTTATTCTGAGTACTACAATAAAGAAGATTTGCTTAAGAGTCTACTGGTGAAGCTTCTGCTTGGGGATGGTTTATGTTGGCTGTTTAATCTACACTATGTTTTGCCTAGAACAGTAAAGGTATCGCTGAATATTTGGTTTTGACCACCCTGCCCCAGGCCAGGGCAATCCAGGGGGGATTGGGGCAGAGCTGGAAGTTATATGGGTACCAGTGATATTTAGTGCTGGTGCCTGCATATCTAACCAGGCAGACAGAACTGCATAAAATACAATTCTCTTTGCTCTGTTAGATATTGTGACACATAATTATGATTTGCTTGTCACAGAGAAAAAGCTGGCTTAAATAATACTGTAACTGCCCCCACTTGAAAGCAGGGAAGCTAAAAGCTGAGGCTTCCTTAAACAGAGTAAACTACATTTCCCTTTAGGAAGTAGGACCTGAAGTCAGAAGATATCTGCTAGGAAGCCTGGAGGGAAGGCTGATGAGTCAATAGGTTCCACAGGTGTTAACATTAACAATGTAAATTGTATTCCTCTTATACTTCGAGATATAACATTATGAAGTAAAGCTAACTGAGATGCACTCTCTTCGTAAGACAGGAATTTTAAAGCAGTCTTGTTCTCCAAACACAGGAACAGAGATGCAGCAGGGCCGCTGAGAGTGGAGGGCAGGGGGGACAAAATTCCCCGGGCCTGGGCCTCCAAGGGGGGCCTGGCACCGCTGTCCCACCCACCCTCCATTGTCAACCGTCTGCCACCGGACCGGGCCCCCTGCATTGACATCACAGCACCTCTGCACCCTACGCCTGGAATAAACTTCCTGAGCCCCTACGTCTTGCCCCATCCTTGGCCACCTTTAAATCTAGACTGAAAACCCACCTCTTTAACATTGCTTTTGACTCGTAACCACTTGTAACCACTCGCCTCCACCTACCCTCCTCTCTTCCTTCCCGTTCACATTAATTGATTTGATTTGCTTACTTTATTTATTTTTTGTCTATTAGATTGTAAGCTCTTTGAGCAGGGACTGTCTTTCTTCTATGTTTGTACAGCGCTGCGTATGCCTTGTAGCGCTATAGAAATGCTAAATAGTAGTAGTAGTACTCTCACCTCCATGTGAAAGCGCTGCAGGCAGCAGCAGATTGCTTCCATTCGGGCCTCCTTCCCTCCCTGTGTTCCACCCTCGTCTGACGTAACTTCCGTGAGGGTGGGACACAGGGAGGGAAGGAGGCCCAAAGGGAGTCGATCTGCTGCTGCCTGCAGCGCTTTCACACGCAGGTGAGAGGCGCTGTGATTTCAATGCAGGGGGCCCAACGGCGGAGGCGGGGCCCCGGGGGCGGCTTTGCCCCAGGCCTGGCCCAGTCTCTTGGCGGCCCTGAGAAGCAGTGGGGGTTTAGCTGTTGGAACAACCTTCTCAGTTGCAGATAGAGGCAACAGGGAGGTCTCTTCACAGTGACTAATTAAGGGCCTCAAACAAAGAGAAGGATTTTCTCAAAGACCAAAAGTTTGAAAGGGAAAGAAGTATTTTCCCAATGCAAGAAGCCAGGAGAAAGGAGAGAAGTTCCTCAGGGCAAGAAGAAGCCTGAAAGGAAAGATGTGTTTTTAAAGCCAATAAGTCAGGAGAAAAGGGAGAAAGATTTCTCTAGTGGATGAAGTCTTCCAACAGCTTAAAGTGCCAAGATATCCAAGAGCCCGAATGGGGGTGGGTTTAGATTGAATCTCTAACCAGGGAGGAGCTGAAAACGTAAGCCCAAGTTAAACTACTGTTTTGTAATTTGTCCTTCTGTAAAGGATAACACCAGGAATGTGCAAGACAGAGAAAAGTTTAGAACTGTTAAACCTTTAGTGGACCAAAGGTTGTTGTTTTCAGTATATTCCCTTGGTAAGGCTAAATGCTTGTAAGCCATGTGTCTTAATGGTACGTACAGTTCACCTAGGCAGCTGCCTAGTCATACCTGGAGACAGAGCTTTTCTTCCAGGTGCCAGAGGCAATTACCACACACAACACTGCACACTCCATTCTCTCAATAATGCAGGCCGTACCAAGGGATATGATCTGAAGTATATAACATTTACTGGTGTTCTTAAAGTCTCTTAATTCCAAGGGACAACAGCAGCAGAGACGGTATTAATACAGTGTTTTTCACAACTATGTACATTTATCCTTCTTTCAAGACCTTAGCCTTATACTTTTTCTCTTGTGTACGAGAATCTGTGATTAGTCTTCACTCTCCACTTACAATGTAACAGTCAGCAATATTTAATTTCAGTTGGAACACACTTACAGTTATTATGATGATCTCAAGAGTCATGGGATAGGTGGCTGCATGGTCCTAGATGGAGTGCAGAAGGCTATTAAGAATATAGTGCTGTAAGTGCTTCTTTCTCCTAGCCTTGGGATGGTACTGAGAATGGATTGTCAGGATGCCCAGGTGGAAATGTTTAAAATTGAGGTCTGAATGGCACTTGTACATGGCTGCTTTTAGAATCTCTGTAGCTTTATTTTTTTTTTTGTTACATTTGTACCCTGCACTTTCCCACTCATGGCAGGCTCTATGCGGCAGGCAATGGAGGGTTAAATGACTTGCCCAGAGTCACAAGGAGCGGCCTGTGCCGGAAATTGAACTCAGTTCCTCAGGACCAAAGTCCACCACCCTAACCACTAGGCCACTCCTCTTATTATGTTCACTATCCTGATGGTTGGGTCTATAACTTCCAGGCATGAGGCTGGCAGGCTCTTCTTTGCTTGTGGTCAGGGCCGGGAGGCTAGAGTCAACAGACAGCATTTAAATCTGGGTTCTCCAATTTATATTTCTGAGTCTTCTCTTCAGATTTAATTCTATTCCTATTTCTAGTGTTTCTAACAATAATATACTATGACACTTCCATTTTCTCTTATTAGGGCATGGTGTTTGAGATCACCAGAACACTTTCTCTTAGTTACCAATGATAGAAACAGAGAAAAATGAAGGCAGATAAAGACCATTTGGCTTATTGAGTCTGCCCATCCATGCAATCTACTATCCTTTCCTCTCCCTTAAAGATCCTATGTACTTGTCCCAAGCCTTCTTGAATTCAGATATATTGTCTTCGTCTCCACCACTTCTAGTGAGAGGCTGTTCCATGTATTCACAACCCTGTCCATGCAGAAGTATTTCCTTAGATTGCTCTTAAGTCTTTCACCTTCATCCTATGTCCCCTCATTCCAGAGCTTCCTTTCAATTGATAGAGACTCACCTCGTGTGCATTTATGTCATCACATTTCCCAAAGGATAATACCTTTGGTGGAGCCCAAGGTATTTTTCTATGCACATTGCTTATGTATAATTCTACAGGTTCTTACATATACATCACTGTGTAACAATGCATGGACTATTAGCAGTACTGAAGTGAAGCAATTTTCAGACAACTATGGATAAAACACATTTTATTTGTGGAAATCAATTTGCACTTGCCCTCACAATTATCAGAACGACTAGTGCTGCAGTGCTGTAACTTAAAAAGGTGCATAGTTAGCCAGAAAATAAGAAAAAAAATGGCACTTGTAACTAAACATAATTAAAGCACAGCAATTTTGACTTAAAAGTTAAAAGTAACAGCCTGTCATGGGGATCAATCAAGGCATTACAGTAAGTTGCATTTGCAGCTAAATGTTCTAATTTTTAATATTTCTACAACATGCAATGAAATGCTCCCATTCTAAAATATCATCACCTTGTTTTCATGAATGTTTCTTACAATTATGTAAATTGCCTTCAAAATGCATTTAATATTCATGTTGGAATAACGCATCTGCTGTGGCAGATTGAGCAAATGACAAAGTTCAGTTGGTTTAATAGAACCCTTTAAGATCAATTGTGGTTTGCAGAAATAATGTGTAATTCATTTTGAGTTAATTGATTTGACGTTATTGTATTCCATCAACGTCTAGTACACCTGCTTCTAACAATAAAAAACAACTTCTAAACAAATCTGAATATATTCCATGTCCTCAAATACAGAATTCAACATAGAGCTCTGGGAGTCGACGTATGATCTGGGGAGTCAGAGATTCTTCTGAATGAAAAAGAATAAAATTTGGCAGCTTGCGTAACAAAAGCTGAAAAGCTAATCGGAATCAGATGATTCGGAACCTATAAACACTGCGAGACTGAAAGCTCATCACATGTTCTTGTATATGAGTACTATACATTTGAACTGTATACTGCAGCATTTGCTTCACAAGGCCACTTGCCAGTTCACTGTTCAGATCAAGTCAATCGATAACCTTTCATGTCTAAAAGTTGTACTCTTTTTTTTTCCGACTGCCTTTAAGAGCTGTAATAAAGCAATTTAACAATGTCTTGTTAACAAAGGATGAACAAACCTGAGGCAAGAATCAACTGTTCGTTTCTATTTTTGTGGTGATGAGGAATGTGTTTTAGTACCTCAAACCAGTCACAAAGCTAAATCACATGGAATCTATAGCAGTATGGCTGATGATTTACAGTTAATATAGTGGAGTACAACAAGATAGTAGCAACATATGGCTGAACTTTATAATGAGAGCAGCCTGAAATGGTATATTTGAAAGGGAGGATAAGAAAATGACACAGGTTATGTCCTATTTTTTTTTTAACACTAGTAGAAAACCATGGCTCGCTCCGTGTGTTGCATGTCTGCTTAGAGGCAGGGATCGGAGAGATACTCCTACACTTCTCCAAGGTGATTCACTCCCACTGCTTCACAGAAACCAGTGCCAATAAATTTATATTTATATATATACTGGCTACACAGATAGGAGGTCACTGCAGTTCCTTCAATCAGGAAGAAAATAGGCAGCTTTCGAATGGTAGATGCCCATTTTGGAAGGGTCAGAGTTGGGTATCCAGCAGAAAAAAAAACCTGTTTTATTTTTGGTGAGAAATCAACATGGTGGTTGTTGTGGAGCGGTTGTATAATTCTCGTGTATAAAAGAAGATTATAAGGAACTGTCCATGAGGGGACTGCATCATTCTTGAAATGAGAGCGATTGGGACAGGGGTTACTTCAGAGGGAACTGTATTATTCTTGAGAAGGGGTTAGAAAAGGGATCAAGTAGTCCTAAGGGAAGTTGTTTGAGAAGCTGTGGTGATTTGGAATTCAGTTAAGGCATTTAAATGACAATTCTATAACAGGAAATCCACAATTAGGTGCCCAAAGGGTAATAAAATCCTATTTTATAAAGGAAAGTAGGGGCCTTCTTTCCTTATAAGCACATGTACTTAGGCTCAAGCATTGACACTAGCCAGAGAACTAGTGTGTTAGCACCTATGTAGTGCAGATACCCATTTAACTTACAGCACTGTAAGATAGGAATGTAAATTTGACCTCTGCACATGCTCTACCATGTGCGTACCCCCTTGCAAATATGCTCTATGGGCTAGATTCAATATATGGTGCTTAAAAATTCAGCGCAGAAAACGTTTTCGCCTAAATGTATTCTATAAGTGGCGACTAGATTTAAGCACGGTACATAGAATACACTTGGTTGATATCCTAGCACCTAAAGCTACATGCATCCATTTATACCAACAAAAACGTGTCATAAATCTCTGCGTGTAGATTTTATTGTATAATGTGTGTAAATTTTAGAACTCCCACAAAATGCCCATTTCCCCACCCATAACAATGCCGCATTTTGCCTGTGTGCATTAAAATTTAGGTGCAGTGTGGCAAGATGGCATCCTAGCTGAATCCACGGACGCTCTCTAACTGCTTGCTGGTAATTTCTACGAGTATTCCTCTAACTCGCTATGCCCCACACAAAAAGAAAGGGGACGACGAAAGTCCAACCGCCAGCTGCGCTAACGTCATCCCCAATCCAGCAAACATTGGACCGCTTCGTGCGAAGCTTACCATTTGATTCCGGTTCGGCGAGTCCCGCATTGATTGACGTTGAAGGAGCGACGTCAGTCCAGGGCCTGGATACTACACTATCGCCACCGGCGCTGAATCCTCCTCCTTGTCCCGCTGGAGCCAGAGTGGAGTTAAAGGTTCAAACTGGATCCGATGAGGTCGCTGATTCGTCCTTATCTGGCGGTTTCTCCCCTGGAGCAGCGGTTGAGAGTATACTGGAGCAAGAAATGCCCTAGGAGGTGACTATGAAGGCTATTTGGACAATGCTTCAGAGATTGACTATTGAGGTGGCTAAATCCATGAGAGAAATGTCTACAATTGCAAGTAAGTTGACTTTAATGTCTGAATCTTATGATGAAGCTAAAAGAGAATCAGCAAGTCAATTCACTACAATTAAAGAGGACGTTTATACTGTTAAAACAACTGTGGATGCCCTAGTGAAAGATAAGATCTTTACGGCCCGCAAAATAGAGCAAATAGAGAATTATAACCAATGGCTTACCCTTAGAATGTTGAATTTTCCTATTTCACCAGCTTTGTTGCCTCGAGATTTTCTTAAGAAATATTTACAGGAGATTTTGAAATTATCTCTGTCGGATATTCCTCCTTGTAACAGAGTTTACTATTTGCCTAATATACAAAAACGTGGAGAAATCTCTGAGCCTCCTGTTATTGACACACAGAATTTAACAGCGCTACTAGAGGACTCAATGATAGAGATAACAGCTAGAAGGACTCTAATAGTATCCATGGTATTTGAACAAGATTTGAATATGATTATGAAGTTATATTTCAAGTATTCTTCTGCTCTATTTTGTGGCCAAAAAATATGGGTATACCCCGATGTTACCAAGATGACTCAACAGAGACGAAAACAATTCCTGGCATTTAGAGATGAAGTGAGATCACTGGGTGCAACTTTTACACTGGTTTATCCATGTAAATGTATAATTTGTATGTCAGGAATTAAATATATATTTTTTGAGCCACCTCAGTTAAAGACTTTTCTGGACACTAAAAATCCAACTAGCCGAGTAAAAGAAACAACTGAACCAGCGATAAATTTGAATTAAAGAAAATGAAGATCAGGACTATGCCTATTTGAAGCAGGAATTTTTCTTTATTGATAATTCTCCTTAAATTTTTTTGTGAACCACTCCCTCCCCCTTTTCTTTTGGTAGTCTAAGGAAGATTAAAATGTAGTTTATGTCTAACTTTATAATTTTTCCTTTAAAAATGTTCTCTGTATTTCCTTACAAACTGGTTATGTTTGTATTTTTGGAAAAATTCAATAAATAAATTAATAAAAATTTAGGTGCAGTGCATTACAAAATGCACTTAGGGAATTGTGTGTGCAAATTATTTCCAATTAATGCTCATTATTGCTTGTTAAGTGCTGTTAACGCTGATTGACTTGTTAAGCCAATTAAGTTACATGCATTGTTACAGAAGGCGCCTGGATTTCGGCGCGGAATGCTAGACACTATATAGAATCCGGGAGTATGTGTGTAAAGGAAGTAGTGCATAGGTGGAATTTTGAAAGTTATGTGCACACATAAAGACATAAATATCATTCTAAACTTTATGTGCATCATCATGGGTGAATAAATGTTAGCACCTATGTTATAGAATTGACCCTTAGGGTCTGTTGGTGGGAGGGGTGTGTTTTGGCCTGATAATTGTGATGACTTGGGAAGAACAAATTTCCCTGCCAACATCCTTTTCCTTTCAGACCAGGTAGCATAATTGGTTTCCTTGCAGTTAGCTTGGTCCTTACACTTTTTGTGTCAATGATCATATTAGTATTGAGCTCACAGTATTGACAGAAAATGTTTGTTACTAATAGAATGTCCAGTGTTCCTAATTAGCTCAGGGATTTGAGCCTGTCTTATAATTTGAGGCAGTCTTTTTCGAGCATAGTATAGTGACATTTCACTAAATTTAAGTGTCAATATCCTATTATTAATGTTTCTTATGATTTGTTGAAGTCTGTGCCCCCCTTTTATTGTGGGGCAGTGGAAGAAGTGTGGTAGTTAATTGTACTTAGTTGTATTCTTTTTCTTTGATAAACATCGTGTCACATCTTTTTCCTTCTTTTGCAAATTTCATACGTGTAATTTATAATGGAAATTTATTAATAAAGAGTAAAAAGAAAAGTCTGAAAATATAAACATTCAGAAAAGATTAGTTTTCCGGCTTCCAGTGCTTCTCAGGAATTCCCAAATATTCAAGAAGCAGCCCCTCCCTTTAAGACACAGAGAGGGGCATTTTTGATATAATGTCTAACTCCGATTTTGGATGTTTTCATTAAAACGTCCATAAATGCGAGGATGTAATCAGAAAACTTTATAGACATCTTTGCAGGTTCCAAAATACGGGAAATGGATGAATAGAAGTAGTATGTCCAACATGTAGCACAGAAAATGTCTTATTTTGTTTTCAGGTTAGCGAACATCAAATGCGGAAATGACCCTGCATGCATTCTAAAACATGTGCAGTCATTGCAGAATGTCCTCTCCATGTGCAAGGCTCTGCACGTGGAAGAACATTCATTCCCAGAGCAAAATGGCTCTTAGTAGGGAGCCAAATGATAGTTCGGCAGAAATTGAATTATTAGTCCGCCTCTGCCTAAGGCACAAAAGATGCCTATTCAAATGGCAGCACCACCTGCCCCCCAGGAATGTGTCCATAAAGGCCCCAGCAAGGTAAATGTTCAGCAATAGAGCAATAGCAGCCCCTCTACCAGCATTGGACATGGGCACTGAAGTCCCCCTCGTGTTGCAAGACATGTAAGAGTTTCCTCACCTATCACAGGTCTTACTGAATTCCCTCAAGAGATATATATAATATCTCCATAAATATAATCAATGTCCCAGAAAGTATGGATGCCACCCCTTGAACCGCACATGTAGAGTAACCATGAAGGACTGCACATATATCCACCTCCCCTTCCCCCCTTCCCTGACCTGCTCACATATGATCACACCTCCCTAAAGGAAATGCACATGCCTGAAGGAACACCAGCTGTCATTCACTGCCCATTCCCACATCCCTGTGCACATGCTGCACAGAAAGGGCGCTCTCGGTCGCCATGTCCACCTCACCTCACATATCACCTGTGCTTATGTAATGCCCCTCCATACACAACTTGGTTTCCAAAGGAATCATGTCTATGAAGGCAAGAAGGGCAATCCCCTGAACCCTGGTGTACAAACTTGTATCTTGCAGGCATTTTGGCATCTGGCGGGAGCTGGAGTCCCTCAGGGTGGCCACGTTCCCTATCTCCCTTTCTGAGGTGGATATTGTTTCCTGATATTCCTGCCTGAAGTCCTGGTATTTACGTGTAGTGCATGTGATAGTATACATTTTAAGTCCGTGAATGAAATTATCACAACCCCCCCCCCCCCCCCAAAAAAAAAAAAAAAAAACACATCACCACCAATGGCCACAATGGGAATCAAACACACAATCCTTGGATACAGGTACCATAGTCACAACCAAACTCCAAACATACTGCTGAGGAATAAATTGGCCCTGCCAACACATCCTGTGTGCCCCTTGGCCCACCACCCTCCAGGGTTCCCTGCCATGTCATCTCATGGATCTCACACTCCAAGCATATCCCCCAGGGATCACCACTGACCACACTTCTCCCCATCCTTGGCTCACTATGGAAGCCATGTAGGATGTGCTGATTTAAATGACAAACCTTCTACACACACAGAGCAGCAACAGGCACAGCAGAAGCCCCAGGACCAGCAGGAGGCTCCGGACCACCATGAGCCCCGGAACAAGCAGGATGCCCCGGACCAGCAAGAGGCCATTGTTGACCCTGGGGAATGGGAGGTGCCATACCCCAGGATGACTCCTGGGAGGACATGCCCCCTTTTGAGGGGGAAGAAGAGGAAGAGGAGAGACCTCAGCAGCAGCAGCACCCCCACCAGTGGACAATACAGTGGCCCTACTGTACCTCCTGCTCCAAGTGGTTATGATGCAAAACCACTTGCTATAGGAGGTGGATGCACTGAGGCAGCAGATGGGAACACAGATGCTGCTCCTGCTGATTGTCCTGCAGGTATTAGAAATTGTGGCACAGCAGAGGAGCAACTCTCAATGAGGGCCAATGACACTCCCCCTCCCCCTGTTTGTACACAGTCCCTGTCTGTTTTAAAATACAAATGTGTTATATGTTTTTGCATACCTGGGTCTGTGCCTCTACTTTGTGCATAACGTACTGATGGCCTGACTTGCCAGGCTGACTGCAATAGGGCTGTTGATTGTAATATGCAACCCATGGGAATGAGAGACTTCATAAAAGTGAGGGGTAAAAGCACCACTGAAGGGGAGGGGATTGTGCAAAGGGCCACCTGAGTACATAATCATATTGGCTGACCCTTAATTTCTAGTGTCCCACCTGCTCCCCCCTTTCACAGTCCATCCCCAATCCATCATGCTTTTGATCTGAATTAACTCACTTTGTGGTTATATCAACTGGCTTATGGCCCTCAATAGCTTGTGATACCAGTTGAAGCAAGGTGTGCCACTATAACAACAGATACTGAGGTCCCTAAGCACCCCTCCAAAGGGGGGGGGAGGGTTGGAAAAACATGCCTGCAGTTTCCTTCTCCAATTCATTCATGCATCTCATGGCTGTAGTCCATGTGGGATTGAGGGCTTTTTTGAGGCTTATCAGGGGGTCATGAAACTAGGCCTGCTAGGTCCTGGGGGAACGCTGGCCCCTTAGGTGGTGAGATGTGCAGGACTACTGTCTGAGAGTCATGTGCCAGGAATGAAGCCACTGAATGCACATGTGTCTGCAGACACATTACTGCCCTGGGACCAGGCAGCCCAATCTCTGGCCTCTGAACCAGCTTGGGAACCCTTCTACCTCCAGACATGCTACAACCCTTAGCTCAGCTAGTGTCCTCTGGGCAATAGGGAAAAGTCTGTAATGTAGAATCATTAGGGGAGACAATCCCTAAATGTGGCTACACTGACCTGGACATAACAATTCAAGGCAAGTCATGATATGGGGCAGACTGACCACATAATAAGGTCACATGTATGATTGGAGTCGCAAATAAGCAACACACCAAACATTTTCTTGTCTGTTCCTTACAACCTGCAGTAATAGAACTGCCACTGACCATACAGCCCCACACCCTTTGGAGACAAAGCATAGAGCTAGCTAAACAATAGGTATGTTGTCTTACACCAGCAATCCGCCAGGTATAAACCTGCAGATATGCATAGGCAGTGCCTAGACTACTGTTTGGTCTCTGTTCAGCAGGCTACCTTACACACAACCAACATGGCTAAGGGCCAGGAAGGTCCTGCAAACAGCTGGGTTGTATTTTCACATTGAGAATATGTCAGCAATGGTATACATTGGTGAGGAGGAAAGGGAAAACAACAATGTACAACTATGGGAGATACTCACAAAAGTCAGTAGTTAAAGAAACCATTAGATACATGTTTATTTTATCAGAATTGCAAAACAATCAGGTACTGGACAACAGGAGAGGCTGCCCATAGGAATAAATTGCCTCAATCTGGGAACAGCAGGGCACAGGATGGGGAATTATGCAGGCACCAGGCTGGAGCCACTTGCAGGAGATTTAGAGCAGGAATGGATGCCCTCCCCCCTCCCTAGGACTTATGGGCTTGAGCCTTTGAGAGGCTTTGTGAGAGAGGAGGTTACTGAAGAGCTTCAGCATTTGCTGCTTTTAGCAATTGCAATGTACTGCTGTAGTGTTTGTTTCAATGCTATCAGGTGTATGTGCCTTTAGGGACCCTGATAGTGGAATGATAAGCCCCTGATGCAGCCTCTGGTCTGCAATGTTTTAATAAAGAGTGTATTTCTACTTTCACTCTGGTCTTCAATGTTCTGCCATGCAAAAAGCTATACATAGGACACACATCTAGACCGTTTCGGATTTGGTTAAATGAACATGAGAGTAGTTTGAGATGGGATGAAGCTCTCCTTGCAATGTACTGCATTAAAGAAAAACATGATTTTACAGCTCTAATGTGTTTTGTTCTGGATCATATTCCCCCTGAAGAAGGGTAGTTTCCATTGTAAACTTTTATTACAATGTGAACAATTTTGGATCTTTAAAATATAAACCCTCCCTCTGGTTTGAATACAAAAATTGAATTGAGTGTGTGTGTTTGTGTTTGTGTTTTTTTTTTTAATAATGATGTTATCTTGCCTTCTCTTGATTTCAGGCTGTGATTGGCTGAGAAATTTTTAAGTAATGTACTCACCATGTTTTGTGTGAGCCTCGACTGGTAACTGATTATAGCACCACATCGATATATGGAGGTGTTCTAAGTTTTTTGGTTGTTTTAATGAATTTACAAAGTTTGTATGATTTTACTGACAAGCTGTTTTTTTTTTTTTTTGCAGTTCCCTGAGTCCCTGAAGCAGTTTGCGAAATGCTGTCCAACATCTGACCTAGAGGTGCAGTGCTCTTTATAAAAGATACATTGTTTGGATGTTTGTTTAATTACTGCAGTAAGGACTCACGTGCTAACAAAGCACTAATCAGTTTGGTGCATTTTCTTGGCATTTTGCTCTGCAATCAGGCATCTATTCTCCTTCGGGCAGACTTTCATAGTGTTGAGTCACTATATTTTGAATTAGAATCAATGCATCTAGGGCTCCTTTTACTAAGCTGTGGTAAAAGGGGGCCTGAGCTAGCATAGGTGCATGTTTTAGACACACGCTGAGGCTCCCTTTTACTGCAGCAGGTAAAAGGCTCTTTTTTTTTTTTTTTAAGAAATGGCCATGTGGTAAGTGAACCACATACCACACAGTCATTTCGGGGGAGGGCACTTTACACCACCCATTGAGGTGGCGGTAAGGGCTCCCACACCAACCCAGCAGTTACTGGGCAGCACACGGTGCTGCCCGACTACCGCCAGCTAAGCACCGGCGCTACAAAAATAGAATATATTTTCGTAGCTCTGAAAATGGCCGCGCTGGGGGTGGGAATTACCTTTGAGCTACCGGTAGTTCCAGATTGCTGTCCGCTAGCCCTTTAGTAAAAAAGATCCCTACTGTTGCTTGAATTGACCTCTGAGGCAGGCATTAGTTATGCCAAAACACGGCCAGTGTCGGGTCTTTTATAAAGCACACTTGTTCCATTCTTGAGATCCCTTTGTGCTTGTTCCTGGACTGCTTGTGCTGTGTACTTTGACCCTCTTCATTGCGTGTTTTTCTGATTGATTAGCGCCACAACAAGTAGTTTGGCTGAGTGTTCTGAGGTTTTTCTTCCATTTTCATTCATAAAATTCTTTGCTAATTTCCCATTTAGCGTTTGAGCCCCTACTGACACCTATTTTGTAGGTGGTAAGAGCTCATGTGCTCACAACACACTAATCAATTAGTGTGCGGCAATGTAGCTGCCCTAATCAATTAACGCAGAGCATGCCCACTCTCCACCCCCCCCCCCCCCCCACAGGCCTGCCTCCAGCACTAAAAAATAAGTTACCGCAGGACACCTGAGCATAGGGTTACCATATTTTGTCCCCCAAAAAGGAGGACACATGCCCCGCCCTACCACACACCCCGCCCCCTTTCATGCCCTCGCTCCGCCCCTGTCACATTTCTCCTACACCCTGTCACACACCCCTTCACCCCCCCTCCCGTCACCCCTCTCAGGTAGGGTTACCATATGTCCAGATTTACCTGGACATGTCCTCTTTTTGAGGACATGTCCGGGCAACCGGGTGGGTTTTGCCGATCTGCCCGTTTGTCCGGGCAGAAATCCGGACAAACAGGCAGATTGCTAGCCTCCCCTCCCCTTACCTTACTACTGCCCTGGTGGTCTTGTGACCTCTTTGGGGCAGGAAAGAGGCACCTCTTTCCTGACCGGAGTGCTGCCCTGCATGCATCCTTCCTCTTGCTGATCTCGGTGCCGATTCAAAATGGCCGCCAAGAGTTGAAGTCTCGCAAGGTCACTTCAACTCTCGGCGGCCATTTGAATCGGCACCGAGATCAGTAACAGGAAGGAAGCATGCAGGGCAGCACTCCAGCCAGGAAAGAGGGGGCTCTTTCCTGCCCCGAAGGCGGAAGAGGTCACTAGACCACCAGGGCAGTAGTAAGTAAAGGGAGGGGAGGCTAGCAATCTGCCCGTTTGTCCGGATTTCTGCCCGGACAAACGGGCAGATCGGCAAAACCCGCCCGGTTGCCCGGACATGTCCTCAAAAAGAGGACATGTCCAGGTAAATCTGGACATATGGTAACCCTACCTGAGCATACCCCGTGGCAAAGCATTTTTAGCTGCAGTAAGTACGTGTTAGTACTTACCACAGCTTAGTAAAGGGACCCCTAAGTGTTTTCTAATCAGCAGCATTTCCTATATATTGATTTTCTTATGCCATCCCTTTCACATTCTTATTTTCTACAATGCAGAAGACAAAATATCGGTGGGGAAAATAAACTCTTCTCTTTACTGCAATTGTCTGTTTTTGTTCTTTTTCTCTAATGCTGCTAAACCTTTTCCCAAGATACCTGTCATAAAAAAAAATAAATTTTAGCTAGTGATAGAAGATGCTATCAAGAAATATAGTTTTAGTGTTGCTAGATCACTTCATTTATTATGTGTGACAGTACCACTGAAGTATTATAGTCATAGATTATCTCTGCTGCCTCAGAAATGAAGAGAGTTCTACAGCTGGGCTGGAATATCTTTCATTCCATTTCATTACATTGCTAAGATCTTAGATGAGAAATCCAGTATATTATGCAGATTGAACGAGGTATAATTTAATCCTAATAATGTTTTCATATGAGGAATTATCTTGTGTTTTTCCCCCAGAATGCTAAATTATACTTCCTAAATTGAATTTCAATAACTTTTCAAGGGGAAACTCAAACACTTAGATGTATATAGGTAAATGTTCTTAATAGTATAAAAAGAATTATTGTGTGCATAAACCATTTTAGTGCATTTCATGGTGTTATTTGTTTTGCTTTGTTTCCTAAGTGATCTTCACGTACAGAATGAAGGCAATTTTTATATTTGCCAGCATTTCTGGAAAAGGCACAGGTACTTTTTAGTGACAGTTTGCATCCATTTGCAAAGTGAAAGTACTTCTCTTTTGAAAATCGTTTACTGAAAAAGTGCCCACAGACATATTTGCACATCCTGTTTTATACTGCATTCATTTCTTGGAGTAAACAACAAGAAAAAAAAAAACCCATGGAAGACTACACATATTGTTGCAGTCCCTGCCCTAATCCTACTCCTAGGCACACCATTCTGCTTTCACCCTGCGGGACATTAGAAATATAGAAAGACATAAAATAAGGCAGGTAAAGACCATATGGCCTACCCAGTCTGCCCATCCATGCCATCTAGTCCCCCTTTTACTCCCTTGGAAATCGTATGTGCTTGTCCCAAGATTTCTTGAATTCAGATACAGTTTTCATCCCCACCACCTCCACGCGGAGGCCCTTCCATGAATTCACCACCATTTCCATGAAGAAATGTTTCCTGAGGTTACTTCTAAGTCTAACCCCTTTCACCTTTATCCTATGCCCCCTCATTCCAGAGCTTCCTTTCATTTGAAAGAGACCTCCTGTGCATTTATGCCGCCTAGGTATTTAAATGTATCTATCATATCTCCCCTCTCCTGTCTTTCTTCCAAATTATACATATTAAGATCTTTTTTATATACTTTATTTATGCAAGCGTATGCGGTTACAATAATAACAGGTAGTCAACAGTCTTATCATTTATCATTTTGTCATAAATCCCGTATTACACTTGCTTAACCCCCCCCCCCCCAAAAAAAAAAACCTAAATAAACCAACCCTCGATAAACCCCTCCCCTGCTCCGAGCGGTCGGTGTTAACGTGTCCCAAAAGGGGAACCAGTGTTGCAAGAGGCGGTCCCCTCGCTGTGAGGCCAAATCCCAAACATCCCTGTGTTCCATCGCACTCAGGGAGATCATAAGGGACCGCCACTGTTGAATCGAGGGATGGTCGGGAAGTAGCCAGACACTCAATATAGCTTTTTTCCCCATCAGAACCGCCCGCCTTAAGAAGGTTGTCAGACCTGCCTTGCGGGGTCCCCCCATATGGTAAACATCAAACAACAATGCGGGGGTGGGTCGCCACTTAATCCTCCAAATCTCAGACACATGGGCACAAAGGGTCGTCCAGAATGCCAGGACATTCAAGTCCCTCTCAAACCCCCAGCTGCCCAGCCTCAACCAGGGGACATTCAAACAATCTGATGGGTGTACAATTCCCTCTGCGTGACACAAAACTCCATATGCCCAGCACATACATCTCCCACTATTCGATACAACAACCCAACATTCACACCACCCTCCAGTCGGCTCTCCTCCCCACAACCCACAAACCAAACCCCACACCCAGCCATCCCCTCCCACCCAACCATCCTCTCCCCCTCCCACACTTCCACCCCCTTCCCCCCACCACCACCAAACATAACAATCCCACTAAACCTTACCCTACTCCTAAATAGCCGAGACCGCCCCTTCCTATGGAAGGACAGCCAAGGGAGGTCTAGAACGCTGTGGGGTCCCCATCCCCAGTCCGCCATCAAAGTCTTAAACACATAGCATATGTTTCCCAGGATTACAAACACAGAGTCCATGCCTAAATGCATTTTAACCAGTAGTGTTCTCTCTCCATGAAACGGCCACTCACTACGCAGGGGCTTGCTGGTCCCCATCAATCATGACCACTCCTGTATGTAGGTCTGCCATTTGCATTTGAGACTGTCCGGCATGTCAATAGACTCTGTTCAGTATTCATACTGTAGTCCAATTACAGATTCAAATAATTCCATCCCAACTCCCAACTCACAAAACTGCCAACATGGCAACTCTCAAACCCTCAACCCTCTCCCGAGCATGAAACAACATTTAATCCAAGGCAGCGACCTTGTGCCTGTCTCTCTTCAAGTGTCCGGTCGGTTGAGTCACTTCGTCGCTGCTTCGGATGTTACAAAGGATTTCCATGTACCATTTATTAGTACTTTCAGGGTGGCCAGGTACTGCAGAATAAAGCGGAGTTGTTTTTCAACCAGCTTAGCACAGGTTACAGAGAAAGCACGGCGCTTAACGGTCAAGGCCGCAGAATAATCCTGAATGATTTTTACCAATTCGCCATCAAATTTTTGTAACCTCTCTACAGGTTTTGTAGAGCCGCAAGAGTGTTGCTTTCTGAGAGTAGCTATGGAATTTGGTGATCACCATCCGAGGTCGTAGATCTCTCGTGGGCTTTTGGTCGATTCAATGGGCCCATTCAAGGCGGCTCACCCTTCCCTCCCCCGCCTCCGGGAAAGTCGCTAGCAGCCATTTTTCCAGCATTTGCTTAAGTTTCATTTCAGCAATGGATTCTAGAAACCCGACAAACCTCAAGTTATTGAGGCAGGAGCGATTGTCCAGGTCCTCTAGTTTCTGATGGTATTCTTGTGTCAAGCGTTACAGTTTTTCTAGTTCTCCTGCGTGGGCCTGTTGTACATCCTCCATCTCGGACACTCGCGCCTCCAGCTCCCCAGTTCTGCGTGTTAGCTCCGAGGTTAAAGCTGTTAATACTGTAAGTTGTTCTGACAATTGTGTGAATCTAGGGTCCAGGGCGCGTACCACGGAATCGGTGAGTTTTAAGATCATATTGTCTGGGGGTGAGCGGGACGGCGAGGCTGCCGTGGAGGCGGCCACCATTTTGGGATCCAGATGCTTCTGCTGTTCCTCTTTCCGTTTTGAGCATTTAGGTGCCTGCGCCATCGCAGCTCGAGTTAAGTATTTGTCCATATGTTGTTACCAGCTCATAAGTCAAAAATCCAGTTTTTTAAGTCTAGGAATGGTGTAAAAAGGCCAAACTGTGGATGGGGCCCCGAACAGCCGATGTGACTCACGTCCTTTGCCGCTTACAACATCACATGACCTCCACATATTAAGATCTTTAAGTCTGTCCCCATATGCTTTATGACAAAGACCACTGAATGTTTTAGTAGCTGCTCTCTGGACCAACTCCATCCTGTTTATATCTTTTTGAAGGTACTATATTCAGAACTGTATATAATTTGCTGGATTCTATATAGCACGCCTAGAGATCTGCACTGAAATCCAGGCAGTTAATCAGCGTTGATAACAGGAGTTAACAAGCAATAATGAACACTAAATGGCAATAATTAGAATCTATGTGCACAACTCACTAAGCTTATTCTCATAGGCGCCCCATATAAGAGGCTTGGGGAGGCTAAGCCTCCCCAGCCCAGCTGTGACCTTCCCCGCCTGCCTACTCCTCCAATGTGGCCCTGGACGCAGGGCAGGGCTGGTCTGCGACAGGGGCGACCGAACAGGGCCTCGTACTCCCAGGGGTCCCGCTCAGCCAACCCAGACATGGGCTTCAGCATCAGCATAATTATGTGTCTCTTGTCATGCCAAACCCACCTCAGAACATCAACGTAACCCGTCCCACTTCGCCTCGCCTGTTCCCTCGGTAAGCAGCAAACAACAATTCTTTCCCTGTCTAGAGGATGCCAGGAGTAACTCTCAGAGTCTGAATTACTCCTGGTGTCCGACCAATCAGGAGCACCCTTTCAGATGCCAGCCAGGATTCCCTCACCAATCACAGCTATGCGCTTCCGTAGCAGCTCAGCCACATGAAGAAACTGTGGCTGAGTGAGTGAAGAGAAGTGTCGCTGTGCTTTTGAATGCGACTGCGAGCAATCCAGTTGCCCAGCTGCTCTTGGGAGTCTCAGGGTCAGGCCACTAGAGGGGATAGAAGTGAAGAGAAAGCTGTATTCTGATTTTCTAACAAGGATCATCACAGCGGTTTCAGAAAATGAAGCATCAAAGGTTCAGACACTGTAATGATAAGATTTTTGCAATCTCACCCATTATGGTTCTTTTGTTTTCCCTCCTCACAAAGGTCATGAAGCTTCCTCTCTGTTTCTATTTCTCCATGCCAAACCAGTTTGTGAAGCTTCTTAACTGTGAGGGGTCTGACTCAGAACTTCGGTGAAAGGAACTCATGCTAAACTCTAAAATACGTATTTGCCTTTTTTTTTTGCTCTCGTAGTGCCTTCTTTGGTCTTACTCGGGTGTCTCCTTTCAGGAGCAATATGTTTCCAAATAAGAGATTTCCTCTTAAGATTGTTTTAGGATTGCTGAAGGATTCTTTTATTGCTGATCACATATCCTATATAATAATTCTCACCTCCAACGTTCTGACTTGCTGCCTGGGACCGTGTCTCATTCCGAGTTGGTCTGCTAGGCTCTGTAGATCAGACTGACATCGCCGTAGCCATTATGATGTAAACTTCAGAACCCGGGGGAATAAAAAACATGCCTCACAGCTGATCCATGTCCAGAGGAGGGTCGCTTGACATGGGTGTCTGGAGGGGGACAGGGAAGAGAGGAGGGTCGGTGGACATGGGTGGCTGCAGGGGGGGCAGGGGGTCGTTGGACATGGGTGTCTGGAGGGGGGCAGGGGAGAGAGGAGGGTCGGTGGACATGGGTGGCTGCAGGGGGGGCAGAGGGTCGTTGGACATGGGTGTCTGGAGGGGGGCAGGGGAGAGAGGAAGGTCGGTGGACATGGGTGGCTGAAGGGGGAGAGGAGGGTCGCTGGACATGGGTGGCTGCAGGGGAGCCGAGGAAAACATTGCTAGCGCCCGTTTTGTTTGTGTCAGAAAAGGGCCTTTTTTACTAGTAATAAATATAGAGTTCAGTGAAATAAAAGTTCCACATTTCACTTCCTTCTGTTATCTGCAAGATTTGCTTATTTCCTAAATTAATCACTCTTCCTAATATGGACACCAGGTAGAGTGTGCTCTGTAGTAGGATGTCTTAGGGATAAGGTCTGAAACCTTATTATTTATTTATTAGGATTTATTTACCGCCTTTTTGAAGGAATTCACTCAAGGCGGTGTACAGTAAGAATAGAACAAACATGGGCAATAGGCAATTACAGCATATCTAATATCTAAATTTAATAAAAGGTATTAATTGTGACTATTTTACTTTTACTTATTTTTTTTCTGTGCGTTGTCAGACAATTAAGGATGTAAGCCCCACCCCTAACCCCACCCCTTTAGCCTCCCCAAACAGTTGGGTCCATCGACCACCTATGCTTATTCTGTAATGAACAGCACCTAATTTCTAATACATGCAGTTCAAAAAGGGGCTGGCCATGGGCAGGGAATGGGTGATTCTTGGACGTTCCAAAATGTACATATGGAGTTATAGAATATGGCCCAGTGCTCATAAATCTACATGTGGGGATTTATGCCATGTTTTCATTGGTGTAAATGGAGAGGCATAGTTTTAGGCACTGGGATATAATTTAAGTGTATTCTATATACCGCACCTAAATCTAGGCACTGCTTAAAGAATGCACTCAGGCGGAAATGTTTACTGCACAGATTTTTTAGGCACCTTATATAGAATCTGGCCCAATATTCAAAATGGCTTTGTAAACTGCCCTTGAAAAGCATAAATGAATCATAAAGTAAGATTGTTAACATTCATTATTCATGAAATACTTATATTTTAGAGCATTTTAATATATCTATATTAAGCCAAACTGAGAATGCATTTTATTCCACTAATTGAATAATAGCACTAATTTAAAGATACATTTGTATACCTTGTATACCTTGTATACCTTGTATACATTTGTATACTATGTTTTTTTTTCATATTTCAATAAATACAGAGAATCACGTGATGCACTGAGAGCAGAGTGCGTAGATCAGAGCGGCTCCAGGATCCCTGCGCTTTTATCAACCTAAAATTTACTTTCTTACTAACTCTGGGAACCAACTGCAGAAGTCAACAGCGGAGTCGTCTATGGACACATATATGGTTCCTGTAACAGCTGGAATGTCTCAATGAGGTTCTAAAATAGAGAAAGATAAACTGCATGGACCAATCCACCCAGCCTGGGCCCGCGTTCACAGACCATCAGCTCACACAGCTTACATCAGAAGTGGGGACAGTGTTGGAGCCCCGATTAAAGGCATTCTCTGGCCAAATTAGCAAAATAGATGCGTTGTTGGCAGATACTACAAAGCGTACTACAGAGCTAGAGAACAGAGTGTCAGATCTGGAAGATTCAACCTCGCAGCATGGTACAACAGTGGCAGATCTGGTGTGTATAATCCGAGAGCAGTCAGCAAAGCTCGAGGATTTGGAAAACCATTCCCGCCACATTAACCTGCGGATAATGGGCTTAAAAGAGCAACTACCTGAGAGAAACTTGCCAACACTACTGGAGCAATGGCTCTCTAAGGAATTTACCCTTACTGACAGTTTGGGTCCCTTCAACAGGCCCACTGGCTGGGCCATCCCCAAGAAGGGTGCCAAAATCTCTGAGTGGTCATTATTAAGGTACATAATTGTGTTCACAAACTAGAATTCTGCATGGATACAAGCTCAAACGAGACAACCTGACATATGGGGGTGAACCAGTTAAGCTTTTTCAGGATTATTCCATGGCGGTACAGGAAAGACAGAGGTGATTTACCCCAATATATGCCAAGCTATATGAAAAAAATGATTCACTTCATGCTACTTTATCCATCAATCCTAAAAGTAAATGTTCAAGGCAAGTGGGTGTCCTATGATTCAGTATCAGCTGCCCAGGAATGTCTCAATACTTTGACAGATTAAATACAAATGGTAAACTTCTTACAGTAATTCCTGGACAATATTTGGAACTCTTTCAGTATATTCTTCCTGTTCAGTGCATAAGCTTAAAAGTACAGACTGAAGTAACAATTCTTCATCTTTATGTTACTTTAATTATTTTGTCTTCTGTCATATACTCTTATACTCTGAGTAGCAACAAAATAAAGACTACCTCAGAAAGGGGAGAATGTGAGGTACATGGGGGCTATTGTGATACTCTTGGCCTCTCGCTCTTCTCATCCTGGAAGGTTGGGGAGGTGTGGGGACCTTATGCATTAAGTGATTCTCTCTCTGCCACTACTTGTTGGAGGATGGCGAATACAAGGTGTAAGGGAAGGGATAGGGTCTTGGGGGGAAAGGGAAGGGGAGGAAGGCTGGTTGGGATGGTGGAATATATGTGGATTTGTTGTACGATAACGGGGTGGGTTAAAGAAACTATGGATATTTTGAGTGATAGGTTACTGGGAGATATCTTGACGTAAAATGGTATGCTGAAGATTGCAGTAGACAACTAGGGATAGGGTTGGGTATGGGAGTGGAATTTCAGTGGGTGGTTCCCTCTACTGTATATTATATGATTGTGAACTATACGTGAAAGCTGTTATTCTGGCTGAGGTGAAGGCTGGGCACATCAGCTTTCAGTTATTGATATGCTTGTATACCTTGTCTTACCCTGAAGCAGAAGTAAATGCCCCATAGTAGGATTTTAGATTTGTTATTTGTTAGATCTGAGATCTGCACCCAAATTTGAGTGTCCAAATTAGGGCAACCTTTATAGAGTCTGGCGCTCAGAATTGCATGTGCAAATTTTGGTATGTGGCTAATTTGTGTGTGCAATTTAATTGAATAGCAAACCAAGTAGCACCAATAACTGGGTGCTAATAATCAATTACCGGTGCTAATTGGCATTAAATAAAATGTGCACACATTTTTAGTTACAGGGATCCACTTGTACATTTTATGCATGGATCCAAAAAGTGGGTGCGGTCATGGAAGGGTCATGGGTGAATCCGGGGCATTCCTACCATTTATATGCATTCTTATAGAATAAGGGGGATCCATGCCTAATTTAGGTGTGAGGATTTACTTCAGGGTTTAGTTGGTGTAAGTCCTCACATCCAAAGTTTGGAGCTGATCCTGACATTAAGCGCTATTTTATACGTGACACCTGACTTTCAGCGCCACTTATAGAATAGTATTAGTGTCGGGGGTTTTCGGTGCTGATTTTTCAGTGCTATTTATAGAATTTGGTCCATAGTGTGCACACTTTAAGAAAAGTGCTCACTGTACTCAAATAGTGCGCACTGTTCAAAAATGTTCAGTTTGAAACAAAAAATTAAATTAAAAAAATGAAACAAAACATTTTCTGGTTGCCCAACCCTAGTCTTTACTGAGGTTTTTAGATTCACTTTAGAAGTAGTTTAGATTGCCATGGCATGATGGTTCTCACTTGTACTTATCTCTGTTGTATATTTTGCTATCTATTGTAACAGATTTATGGAATGATTAGTCCTTCTTGTATGTAGTTTCTTCTTTCTGCTAAATATATGACGTTATTTTCTGCTCTATTTGAGTCTGTACACCACCTTGATAGGTGCTCAGGAAAGGTGGAATAGTAAATTCAATAAACCATAAATCATGGGATATGTGACAACAGGTACGTTAACCTGCTTTAATATTAGCTTTAGTTACTGTGCTTTAGTAAATCAGACTTTTTTTCTATTTATATATGATTTAAAAGGTTTTGCAAGGTGTAGCTTTCATAACATTGTGTGAATCATAATTCTGAGGCTAATAGCTCTCAGGCTAAAATCACTACCTTACTAAGTAGATTGCTCTGCATGCAGGAATAATGATAGTATTGTTCTACTTGCAGGATTAATGATAATATCATTTTTCATGCAGGATTAATGCTATAATGTCCTTGAGAAAAATCATTGCCTCATTAGGCAGATGATTCTTTATTCACTACTGTATGGGGGAGGGGAGGGCCTGTTTCTATGCAGGATTTCCCTAAAGTTATAAGGGCAATTTTCAGAGCCATATAGTCTGTTGTATTTGTGCAACCAACCAGACAGTCTAGACCTTTTTGTGAATGGTGACAGTTTCTGTTTTGGCCAGGCTGACATTTTACCATTATGATATTCCTTCCTTGTCTTCATAAACCTAAACTCAGAAGAATGCAGGTTGTGGTTCCATCAAAGTCTGGTAGTGGTTCCAAAAAGGTCTGCTCATTTACAGGTTGACAGTCATAATCAAAGCTCCAATCACAGACATGTTCACAGTAGCTCTCTTGACCTTTGTAATCTCTGAGACAATTCACACAGCTTTACTCAATACGTTTCTCAGCTCACACTATTCAGAAGTGTCACTCAGCCATAAACTTGCAGAACCATAACTGCTTTATACTAGTGTCATCTGTTTTGGCAGACTCCCTATGTCACATGCTTTCACAAACTGTCTTAGCACCCTCTAAAGCAGGGGGTTAACCCCGTTAAGAACATAAGAAAAGGTATGATGGTCATGCCAAGGTTCACGGAGCCCAACATCCTGTCTCAGACAGTGATCTACTTCCAAATAGCAGATCTATTTCTCATTGCAGGGACTGTCTCTCTATGTCAGGTGTTCAGCGCTGCGTGCATCTGGTAGCGCTATACAAATGCTAATAATAATAATAATAATTGCTCATTTCCAGGGATGGCTTTCCTGGATCTACATGTCATTTTCTTTACAGACTTTTCCTCTAAGAATTTGTCCAAACCTCCTTGAACATGAGGATCGCCTGGTGACTTGCATGCCTGGTGCGAAGGTGGCGGACCTCACGCTTCACCTAGATAGGATTTTAGATAGTGCTGGGGAGGAGCCGGCTGTCTTCGTACATGTGGGTACCAATGACATAGGAAAATGTGGGAGAGAGGTTCTGGAAGCCAAATTTAGGCTCTTAGGTAGAAAGCTCAAATCCAGATCCTCTAGGGTAGCATTTTCTGAAGTGCTACATGTTCCTTGCGGAGGGCCCAAGAGACAGTCAGAGCTCCGGAGTCTCAATGCGTGGATGAGTCGATGGTGCAGGGAGGAGGGTTTTAGATTTGTTAGGAACTGGGCAACATTCTGGGGAAGGGGGAGCCTATTCCGAAAGGATGGACTCCACAATAACCAGGGTGGAACCAGGCTACTGGCATCAGAATTTAAAAAGGAGATAGAGCAGCTTTTAAACTAGAAACTGGGGGAAGGCCAACAGTCGCTCAAAAGCGCATGGTTTGGGATAAGGTATCTTTCAAAGATATTGCCAAAACAGG
The DNA here is from genome assembly GCF_901765095.1 of Microcaecilia unicolor. Classification (NCBI taxonomy): domain Eukaryota; kingdom Metazoa; phylum Chordata; class Amphibia; order Gymnophiona; family Siphonopidae; genus Microcaecilia; species Microcaecilia unicolor. The sequence goes on from NC_044031.1 coordinate 528,519,686, forward strand.
AAAGATAGGGTATCCCAATATAGTGTGGTTGCAAAAGAGACCATAGTAGATCAGGTGTCAAATAAAAATAAAAATCAGACAAAATATTGCAAATTAATACTGTCAAGTACTGAGCATGATGTAAATAAGAACAACAAACATGGTTTGAAATGTCTATATGCGAATGCCAGAAGTCTAAGAAATAAGATGGGAGAATTAGAATATATTGTACTAAATGAAAAATTAGATATAAGAGGCATCTCTGAGACCTGGTGGAAGGAGGATAACCAGTGGGACACTGTCATAGCGGGGTACAAATTATATCATAGTGATAGGGTGAATCAAATTGGTGGAGGGGTAGCATTGTATGTTAAGAAGAGCCTTGAATCAAATAGATTGAAAATTCTGCAGGAAACAAAACACATCTTGGAATCCCTATGGATTGAAATTCCATGTGTAAAGGGGAAAAGGATAGTGATAGGAGTGTACTACCATCCGCCTGGCCAGGATGAGCAGACGTATGTAGAAATGTTAAAGGAAATTAGGGAAGCAAGGAAACTGGGCAACACAATAATAATGGGTGTTTTCAATTACCTCGATATTGACTGGGTAAGTGTATCATCGGGGCATGCTAGGGAGGTAAAATTCCTTGAAATCAAGGACTGCTTTATGGAGCAGCTGGTACAGGGGCCGACAAGAGAAGGAAAAATTCTAGACCTAGTCCTTAGTGGAACACATGATCTGGTGCGGGATGTAATGGTGCTGGGGCTGCTTGATAACAGTGATCATATTATGATCAAATTTGATATTAGTGTTGAAGTAAGTATGCGCAGGAAATCCAATATGTTAGCATTTAACTTTAAAGAAGGAGACTATGATAAAATGAGAAGAACGGTGAAAAAAAAACTTAGAGGAGCGGCTTCGAGGGTAAAAAATTTACATCAGGCATGGACGCTGTTCAAAAACACCATCCTGGAAGCCCAGACCAAATATATTCCGTGTATTAAAGGAGGACGGAAGACCAAACGACAGCCAGCATGGTTAAAAAGTGAGGTGAAGGAAGCTATTAGAGCTAAAAGAAAATCCTTCAGAAAATGGAAGAAGGAACCGACTGAAAATAATAAGAAACAGCATAAGGAATGTCAAGTCAAATGCAAAGCGCTGATAAGGAAGGCACAGAGGGACTTTGAAAAAAAGATTGCATTGGAGGCAAAAACACATAGTAAAATTTCTCATAGGTATATTAAAAGGAGGAAGCCGTCAAAAGAATGAGTTGGACCGCTAGATGACTAGGGGTAAAAGGGGCGATCAGGAAAGTCAAAGCCATAGCAGAGAGATTAAATGAATTCTTTGCTTCGGTATTCACTGAGGAAGATTTGAGAGAGATACCGGTGCCAGAAGTGGTATTCAAAGCTGACTTGGGGTATCCTCTTTCCAGGAAGCATGTAGTCATTCCAGATGCTTGCGTTTCGAAAGCTGTATCATTAGAACAAATTCTCTTTAGTCTTAAAAATTGACTAACCGGTAAGCTAGCTTTAAGATTGTAAGGGTGAGAGCTGGAGAAGTGGAGTAGATTGAATGAACACAAATCCAGAATTAAGAATCAGGTACTAACTGCACCACTAGTCCAACACTGGCTGAACTTTCATCATCAACTCAGCGATATCAAATGGAGAATCTTAGACTGTGTCCAATTAGGGTGGGAGGGTGGGAATGTTGGACAACTATTAAATTACAAGGAACAACGTTGAATTTTCCAATTACAAACACTTCACCCTTTGGGACTGCACTCTGAAATCGATTGGTGGTCTTTGATCTGATTGGTTGCTACCCCTGGAACGTGGTCCAATCAGGAGTGTGGTTTCATGATCAGCTGTGCACTATTTAAAGTCTAACCCCGCGCATAGACGCTGCGGCCATTTTCTTTCCCATGTAGGAGTGCTGTGTGATATGTTTTTGTGAGTGCTACAGACTTTCGTTTGTTAGGGGATTTTTTGCTTTATATGGAATTGTAATAGTGCATTTTATTTCATTTTTTTCTCCAGTGAACCTCTTCCCTGAAGAAGGAATTCGAAACCTGGCCGTGTTGGCGGAGGTTTGCCCCTGGTGAAAAATCGCTGCCAAGTTAAGTGCTAGAATATGTGCATACCTTTTTCATTTCAAATTCCATTACGGATTGTAGAGCATGAATGCTAAAATTATAATGAGCATGAATGCTAAAGATATAATTAAGATAAAAAATTCTTTAAAAAAAACAATAACAACAAAATATATCAGCGGATCTATGACGATTTGTGCCACACTATTATCATAAAGCGAATTAGTTCCCATATGCTGTGTGCTGCAGGATACTCTGATGATCCCCTTTTAGAAACATTTATATAAATGTGATTAATATTTCTTTGGATATGATAAACGTTGATTGTGGACAAGTTAATTTTCAATAAAGAGTATTCCATTGATGAGTGTTTGGGACATTAAAATTTGAATTGTAATGCATTCCTATGGGCATTTCTAACATTTAGCATGCCCACAATTTTAGTGCGGTCTAAAAACGTGACAGGCCTTAGTAAAAGATGCCCCTAGTGATTTGGCTAGAGTTAACAGGGGAGCAACAAAGATGTTAAACAGTGTCGGGGCTAGTATTGATTCCTGAGGGACCATAGAAATAGATGAATATGGGTGAGAGGAGGAATTTTGAAAATGGACATTAAATAGAATAGGAACCTGTCAAGAACAGCATCTATGAGTCAAATATGGTTTCCTTCTGACACAGCAAAAAGGAATGACCAACTAGATCAAACACCACTGAGAGATTCAGGGACAGGAGGAGAACAGATTTTATTTGGTCAAGATGATAGTAAATAGAAGTAGTGATACCCAGTAGGGTTGTTTCAGATGTTGTTGAATGCCTGATTGATTCAGCTGAAGTACGTGTGTCTTAGTGATGAAATGCCGAAGCCGTGAATGGACAACAGATTATGTAACTTTGGCAATGAATGGAAAGTTAGCAATGGGGTGAAAGTTTGTGTGATAGCAAGTGGGTTTGGTGATATCTTTACATTTTGGTCAAATAACAGCAGCTTTTCAATTTTTAGGAATATATCCCATTGATTCAATTTTTAGGAACATATCCCATTGAGAGGCTTAAGGATGTTCATGGGATGAATATAAGGCATGAACATACTTAAACAACCTATTATAAGACAGGATGGGATTGGATTATGTGTAACTGTCATTCACTTCATACATTTAATAGTCTTACTAAGCTCTGAAAGGGATGGCAGGTTAAAGTTGGATAGAGAGCTGCACAGTAGGATTTCAGCAGTTGAAGTAGGTGCATTGTCAAAGAATTTTGCAACGTCAGTACCTTGTGTTCAAATTGTTCAAATTGCCAGAGCCGGTGGTTGGGAGGCGGGGCTGGTGGTTGGGAGGCGGGGATAGTGCTGGGCAGACTTATACGGTCTGTGCCCTGAAGAGCACAGGTACAAATCAAAGTAGGGTATACACAAAAAGTAGCACATATGAGTTATCTTGTTGGGCAGACTGGATGGACCGTGCATGTCTTTATCTGCCGTCATCTACTATGTTACTAACCTGCTTATAATCGAACGAGAAAAACGTCCAAGTTCCGACCTAAATCGGGAGATGGACGTTTATCTCACAAAAACGAATAACGCGGTATAATCGAAAGCCGAACTTGGACGTTTTCAACTGCACTCCATCGCATAAGTGTACAAAGTTGACGGGGGCGTGTCGGAGGCGTGGTGAAGGCAGGACTGGGGCATGGTTATCACCCGAACAGAGATGGGCGCCTTTCGCCGATAATGGAAAAAAAAGTATGCGTTTGTAGCTAGAATTTAGGGCACTTTTCCTGGACCCTGTTTTTTCACGAATAAGGGCCCAAAAAGTGCCCTAAATGACCAGATTACCCCCAGAGGGAATCGGGGATGACCTCCCCTGACTCCCCCAGTGGTCACTAACCTCCTCCCACCACAAAACAAATGATGTTTCACAACTTTTTATTTTCACCCTCAAATGTCATACCCACCTCCCTGGCAGCAGTATGCAGGTCTCTGGAGCAGTTGTTAGGGGGTGCAGTGGACTTCAGGCAGGTGGACCCAGGCCCATCCCCCCCTACCTGTTACAATTGTGCTGCTTAATGCTTAGTCGTCCAACCCCCCCCAAACCCACTGTACCCACATGTAGGTGCCCCCCTTCACCCCTTAGGGCTATAGTAATGGTGTAGACTTGTGGGTAGTGGGTTTTGAGGGGGATTTGGGGGGCTCAACACACACAAGGGAAGGGTGCTATGCACCTGGGAGCTCTTTTACCTTTTTTTTTTGTTTTTGTAAAAGTGCCCCCTAGGGTGCCCGGTTGGTGTCCTGGCATTTGAGGGGGACCAGTGCACTACGAATCCTGGCCCCTCCCACAAACAAATGCCTTGGATTTATTCGTTTTTGAGCAGGGCACTTTCGTTTTCCATTATCACTGAAAAGCAAAAACGTCCAGCTCACAAATTGTCGAATAAAACATGGACGTCTATTTTTTTCGAAAATACGGTTCGGTCCGCCCCTTCACGGACCTGTTCTCGGAGATAAACGCCCATGGAGATAGATGTTTTCATTCGATTATGCCCCTCCACGTATGTAATACTTGTGCTTCAGGTGAAGAAAAAATTATGGTGGCTCCTCCACCCCAATGAGTGTTGTGATTGTAAACATAGTATTTCAGGCCAGATTTATGTAGGAGGCATCAGAATCATTCAGCCAAGTTTCTGTTAGACAGAGGATATCAGGTTTATGAGAGGTAATGAGGTCACATAAAAGAAAATGCTTACCATACATGAAGCGAGAGTTAAGCAGCCCCTAGTGATGTTGTTACTGGGTGCTAGAGGAGGATGTGCAAAGGGAGAAGCTAAAGAGACAAGAAGAAGGCGTCTTATCTGTGTTTGTTTAAATGAAGGATGGGGCAAGAGGTCCAAGCAAAGCACATAGCGTTAAGCCAAAGAAGAAATAGAAGTAAATAGAATTGTGTAAAAATGTACTAGGAAGGTACTAGGAACAAGGCGAATTACTTGGCAACAAATCTCAAAATCCACACTGCTGCTGCATCAGTAAAGAGTTTCAAGCTGCTACTCTGTAAAGGATAGTCTTGTCAACACAATACTCCATTATAGCAGAAAAAGAATGTGCTCCAGACCCGCATGTCATCCCACACATGCTGAGTGACCAATGAAGTGATATTTTGCTGCATTGAACATTGCCATTTACTTTACAAATTCCCACTAGGTTATGACTACAATCTAAGGATTGCATGACCAGAACACAACCTTCCTTCTTCCTCCACCCTACAGAATTATTTCTTCAGCTGCTGCACCTTTCTGAGTTGGTTTTATGTCATAACTATTTTGTCTTTGAGAGAGATTTCTTTTTTTTCAAACCCATGGGGTTGCTATGGGCACGGCTATGGCCACCAGTGTGGCAAATTTATATGTTGCTTGATTTGAGAAACAACATCTTTATACTTTTGAGTGGTTTAGTCACATCAAGTTGTGAGTCAGATTTATTGATGGCATTTTGTTTTCATATGGTTTCACACAGAGACATTTTTTGTTGAAATATATATTATTAACTTTTATAAACAAGAATTACATGTGAAGGAACAATTATACAGTGCAGGTTCGCTTGTCCCACCACCCTCCCAAAAACTCATCAAAAACTAAAGAGAATATCCCTAGTCCCAATAAAATATAAAATATCATTCAATATCTGCCCGTCTGCCCTCTCTCTTTCCCCCTTCCATCCACTGTCTGCCCTTTCTCTCTGCCCCTTCAACCCACCATTTGCCCTCCCTCTTCCATCCATCCAGGGTCTGTCCTCCTTCTCGCTCCCCCTTCCATCCAGGATATGTCTGCTCTCTCTCTCTCTCTGCCCCCTCTTTTCTGCCCCCAGTTCCAGCTCCATTATCCCACCTGCCCCTAGTTCCAGCCCCTGCCCACATCTCCCACCTGCCCCCCTTTTCAACCCCCAGTTTCAGCCCCACTATCCCACCAGTCCCCAGTTTCAGCCCCAGCCCTTTTCTCCCACCAGTCCTGAGCTTCAGCCCCCAGCCACTTCTCCCTGCCCCCTTTTCAGCCCCCAGTTTCAACTCCAGCCCTTTTTCTCCCACCAGTCCCGAGCTTCAGTCCCAGACACTTCTCCCTTTCCCCTTTTCAGCCTTGTTCAAGTACTAGCCCCCTTATCCCACCTACCCTCCTTTTCAGCCCCCAGTTCCAGTCCCCTTCATTCACATGCCTTGCATTAGGGCCCCCCTTTCAGCTCCAGACCCATTCTCCCACCTGCACCAGGCATGGCTCCATTCTCCCTCCTGCCCCCTTCTCAGACCCCAGTTCTAGCTCCAGGCCCCTTCTCCCATCTGAACCCCCCCTCCCAGACCCAGTCCCCTTCTCCCAACTGAGTCCCTCCCCACCCAACCCAACCCCATCCAGACCCAGTCCCCTTCTCCCATCTGAGCCCCCCCAGACCGACCCAGTCCCCTTCTCCCATCTGAGCCTCCCCGACCCAGTCCCCATCTGCCTACCAGCTCCGTTAACAGATGACCCTCTTCTCCTGCCACCCGGCCGGCACCCAGCCTTTAAAAAAATCTGTGAAGCGCCTCGCGTCTGATCTGCTGTAAATGAAGCAAATTGTCACGTTTCCTGGCTGTTCTGAGCTGGGCACTGGTGGCCATCTTGGATTCAGGTTTATTCTCGCGGAGAGTCAGATGCTATGCGGCAGTATGTCCGGGACAACCTGATGAAGGGCTTCATTCGATTCTCTTCCTCGCCGGCTGGCACGGGGTTCTTTTTTGTGGCCAAGAAAGATGGGTAATTACGGCCATGCATCGATTATAGGGGGTTGAATGCCATCACCGTCAAGAATAGATACCCCTTGCCTCTCATCCCGGAGCTTTTTGACCGAATCCAAGGGGCCACCATTTTTTCTAAATTGGCCTTCAATACTCATGAAGGGCATTTTGAATATTTGGTCATGCCATTCGTCCTTTGTAACGCCCCAGCCGTCTTCCAAGATTTTGTGAACTCCATTTTCCAGGATCTTCTATACTCATCGGTCATCGTATACCTGGATGATATTCTCGTTTTTTTCTTCCTCATTTCCGGAACATGTGAAGCATGTCCGTACGGTGCTTCAATGACTGTGGGACCATCACCTCTTTGTGAAGCTCGAGAAATGTGCATTCCATCAACGCAGCCTCCCTTTTCCGGGCTATATCCTTTCAGCAACTGGATTACGGATGGACTCCGGGAAGGTGCACGCTATTCAAGATTGGCCACGACCACAGGGATTGCGAGCGCTCCAATGGTTCCTAGGGTTCGCTAACTACTACAGACAGTTTATACACCGATACTCTGTAATAGCCGCTCCCCTTACCGCCTTAACCAAGAAAGGCGCTAATGTTTGGGATTGGTCTCCGCAAGCCATCGAAGCTTTCGAACTTCTCAAGAAGGCTTTCCTTTCCGCGCCGGTTCTTCATAGTCCTGATCCCCAGCGACCCTTTATTTTAGAGGTGGACGCCTCAGCGGTAGGAGCGGGGGCCATCCTGTCACAGACCTTGGAGGCAGGGAAGCGGCATCCCTGCTTCTTCTTTTCTAGGAAATTCACAGCGGCCGAACGGAATTATACTGTGGGAGATCGGGAACTGTTAGCCCTCAAGTTGGCCTTGGAGGAATGGCGATACCTCTTGGAGGGAGCAGTGCATCCGATTTCCGTCATCATGGACCATAAGAACCTACTTTACCTGCAGGATGCTAAGAGACTTAATCCTCGACAAGCCCGATGGTCCTTGTTGTTCACTCGCTTCAATTTCCGCCTCAGCTTTCGCCCTGCAGAGAAAAATGTCCAGGCGGATGCCTTGTCTCGAGCCTTTGACCCAACAGAAGAAACCGAGGAGTGTCAGCCCATGCTTGACCCAGCTTTCATTGCCGCGACTACGCTCACGACTCCGGGGAAATCCAGGATCTCAGTGGCCCCTCGGTTCCGCAAGAAGATACTGAAATGGGGACATGCTTCTACAATCGCTGGACATCAAGGATATCATAAGACTTTGCATCTTATATCTCGCTATTATCGCTGGCCCCGCATGGCCCAGGATGTCCGGCAGTATGTCACCACCTGTCCCACTTGCGCTCAATACAAGAGACCTATGGGGAAACCCTGGGGGTTGCTTCAACCATTGCCAGTGCCTCAAGCTCCCTGACAGGAGTGTACCGTCATCTGGGTGGTGATTGACCGTTTTTCTCACATGGCCAACTTCGTTCCCCTGAAGGGACTTCCATCAGCGGCAGCTCTTGCCCAGCAGTTCATTCTCCATATCTTTCGCCTGCATGGGCTGCCTATCCGCATCATCAGCGACCGAGGTCCTCAATTTACATCTCGATTCTGGAGGGCCCTGTGTTCCAGCTTCGGTATCATGACCCATTTCTCCTCAGCCTACCATCCGGAGACCAATGGAATGGTAGAACGTACAAATCAAACACTGAAGCTATACCTCCGGATGCATGTTAATGCGCAACAGGACGATTGGGTTTCCATATTACACTGGGCAGAGTTTGCGTATAACAATAGTCTCCATTCAGCAGCGCACACCTCTCCGTTCTTCACAGCATATGGATGGCATCCACGGTTGCCCCTTCCTATGCCACCAGCACCAGGGGCAGCGTCTGCCTCTGCTCCACCTCAGCTCTACAGAACCTTGACCGATCTCTGCACAGTATGGAAGGACGTACAATTCCACCTTCATCGGGCCGCAGAGACTTATCGGAGGTTCGCCGATCGCAAGAGGCAATCCGCTCCTCAGCTGGCGCCAGGTCAACGGGTTTGGCTCAATACTCAGAATCTCAAGCTCCGACTGTCGTCCTTCAAATTCGCACCCAGATTCATTGGGCCTTTTGCCGTTGTGGAGCGTCTGGGGGCAGTTACCTATAGACTCCGGCTGCCATCTTGTTTCAAGATACACAATGCATTTCATGTTTCTTTACTCAAACCTTTTGTCTCGTCTAGGTGGCATCCTCGGCCCAAGGTGGGCCCTGTACTGGACGTGTCCTCAGAGCCAGAGTTCGAAGTTCAAGACATCCTGGATTCCAAGGTGAGGAAGGGACGTCTCTACTATCTCTTGGCATGGAAAAACTACGGACCTGAGGATAATTCCTGGGAACCGGCTAGTCAGATTCACGCTCCCAAGCTGCTCCGTGATTTCCATGCCTGCTATCCTTCTAAACCAGGCCCGGAGTAGAGAGGCAGGCCTTTAGGGGAGGATACTGTCACGTTTCCTGGCTGTTCTGAGCTGGACACTGGTGGCCATCTTGGATTCAGGTTTATTCCAGGGTTTGGCGGCCATCTTGGAGAGGGCTGTTAGGCCAGGGCAGCCAACTTGGAGGTGGCAGCTGCAGGAAGGAAGCCCTTATTTGGTCGCAGGGTGTTCCTGATGGGGGCAGCCATCTTGTTTTCAGCTGTGCCTGGTTGAGCCTGATTCCTTCCTATTTAAGGCGCTGCCCTCAGTCTATCAGTGCTTCGGCTTCTACTCGGTTCGCTGACTAGTAGCAGTGCTTTGGATCTACTTCTGACGTATACCTGGTTCTGACCTTTGCCTGTTCCTGGACCTGCTTCTGACCGCTGCCTGGTACTGACCACTGCCTGTTCTTGGACCTGCTTTTGACCGCTGCCTGGTGTTGACCTGTTGCCTAGCCCTGGTTTGCTGTGACCTGCTGCTTGGTCTAACCCTGTGGACTTTGTGCTGGACTTTGTTCTCTCTGTTGCTGGCCGCCCAAACTCAGGGGCTCAACTCCCGGGGAACGGTGGGAGGCACAGAGAGGACTCAGGGTTTTGGCCGACAGCCCGGTGAGGGTTTCCTTCATCGTGTTCAAGGGCTCACCTCTCCGTGGAGATACATTACACAAATCGCCTCGTCGCGTCAGCCCTTCCCTCACTGTGTCCTGCCCTCACGGAAATAGGAAGTTACATCAGAGGGCGGGACACAGTGAGAGAAGGGCTGACGCGACAAGGCGATTTGCTTCATTTACAGCAGAGCAGACGTGAGGCGCTTCACAGATTTTTTTTAAAGGCTGGGTGCCGGCCGGGTGGCAGGAGAAGAGGGTCGTCTGTCGACGGAGCTGGTGGTAGGCAGTTGGAGACTGTGGCAGAAGTGGAGTAACCCCCCACCTGCTGACACCCGGGGCAGACCGCCCCCACCGCCCCGCCCTTGGTACGCCACTGGGTGTGCTGGAGCTGGCTCACACCAGCTCACACGAGTCGTTTATTAATTTTTATAAGAATTTTGGGAGCCAGTTGTTCAAGTAGCTACTTTAACAACCAGCTCTCAAAATGTGGCTTGGGTGACTCAGATCACCTGTTGGCATCATTGTCCTCTTCCTCCCCTGTGGATTGTGCTGTGCATCTTCTCTTCCTAGTCCCCACTGCCCACCCCCACCCCCCACCCCCATATAGCACTTCTGTGGCTCTGCGCTCGCTCTTTGTCCTTCCTCCCGCACCTTCTTTTTGCCGTGATTATTTTTTTTTAAGCAGTGCTGGCACATCAGCAGGAACAGGCTGCTTCAGCCAATCCTGGAGGCTTTATCATTATAGCTAATATGCTTAAATCTTCTTTCCAGGGTGCGGCGGCAGCCAAAAAAGCAAACAGGATGCTAGGAATTATTAGGAAAGGGATGCAAAATAAGACCAAGAATATTATAATGCCTCTGTATTGCTCCATGTTGCGACCTCACCTTGAGTATTGCATTCAATTCTGATCACCGTATCTCAAAAAAGAAATAGCAGAATTAGAAAAGGTTCAAAGAATAGCAACCAAAATGATAAAGGGGATGGAACTTCTCCCATATAAGGAAAGGCTCTTCGGCTTGGAAAAGAGATGGCTGAGGCGAGATATGATTAAGGTCTATAAAATTCTGAATGATGTAGAAAGGGTAGAAATGAATTGAGTTTTCACTCTTTCAAAAAGTACAAAGAGCAGGGGACACTCAATTAAATTACATGGAAATACTTTTAATACAAATAGGAGGACATATTTTTTGACTCAAAGAATAGTTAAGCTCTGGAATTCACTGCTGGAGGATGTGGTAACAGTGGCTAGAGTATCTGGGTTTAAAAGGTTTGGACAAGTTCCTGGAGGAAAAGTCCATAGTTTGTTATTGAGATGGACATGGGGGGAAGCCTCTGCTTTCCCCGGGATTGGTAGCATAGAATTTTGCTACTAACTGGGTTTCTGCCAGGTACTTGTGTGACCTGAATTGACCACTATTGGAAGCAGGATACTGGGCTATATGAACCATTGTTCTGACCCAGTATTATTGCTTGTTAAGTGCTGTTCTCAGCGTTCATTAGCTTGTTAAGCTTGTTAAGCTATGTACATTTTAAATAAAATGTGCCTATTTCAGCACGGATCTCTAGGCATGCTATATAGAAACCAGGGGTTAAGGACTCATAATTTGACTTCCCCCATGGTACCTCATTGTTTGGACACAGATCATACTTTTGATCAATTAAGATGATTTATTATTGTACAAATCCTGCCACCATAGGGGATAAATTGCAAAGGATTCAACTAAGAGAATGATTTTGGATATTTGAGTTGGAAACTGTCAAACTGGGTGGTCTTAATGACAACATTGAATGGAATACCGTTGTATAAAATTTAGTTTGTATGAGTGACATCCAACCCGTGAAGTGTATTTCTGCTGTCCTCCTCCACTTATACCATGTTGACAACCACTCAGAAAGTGCTGTTCTCCAAGGGATCCAAATAAAACAACAGGATCCTGAAGAAGGAGATTTTTTTCTCTGAAACAGGACCCTGTCAAACCGGTTGGCATCTCCTGTCAAGGAAGTTTGGGAAGACTCTTCAAGATAATTGCACCCTATTTGATTGACTTTTTGACGCTCATTTTAATGAACTGTGAATTGGAGGGTTGCTTGCTTTTTGTAGGAGAACACATGGGTTTAAGTTACGTTAGTTATAATCCTTAACACACGAGAAGCCCTGTGATGGTGTGGGTGTGAGTGAACTTGAAATGGAACAGTTTACTCCACAGAGTATAGAGCATTGCAGTCGAGCAATTGACTTGCGGTATGGTATGTCTCATAACTCATAAATCACACTGAGGCCTTCTCTTCACATTATATAAAATTTATATACACTTTTATTGTCTTTTGTAATGGGAATTTTTTTCTATTGATTGATCGACTAATTCGTACTCAGTTTTTTAATTCTATTTTTGAATTTTCCGCATCTTCTCCAAGGGCAGCTGATAATATATGGATCTGGAATTTGGCTCAGTCCTCATGCTTTATCACTGAGGGATCCTGAAACAATCAACATTAACAACTCTGCACAGGACTTCAATGCTCCATTCCTACCATCATCTAAGTAATGCACTATGCTGTCTAACCCAGTGTCTTGCACAGTGAGCCAGTGAATGAAAATGCTGAACAATTGGAAATAAATGCATGAGGTGGAATAAACTGTTCAACATGTAGTCATCAAAATAAAACTTCCACAAAAATTTGATACTCAAAAAAGGCAAACTATCAAGTTATATCAGTAAGATCCTGAAAATAAACTTTAGATCCATCTTGACAATCTGAGCCTTCAGTCCAGGTTGTCTAATCATCAAAACTGCTGATTCAAAAAATGTATTATGCACTACACAATCCTTTACTATATGAATTAGTTTCTGTTTAACCCTTTGGAAAACAAGTGTACATATGCCGTGATGTTCCCCAGGTTACTTTTCAGAACTATTAGAGATCATAACTTTATTGTTGGAAAAGGCTACTCCAAAATGGTCTCTCTGTATGTCTTGACTTTAACTCTACTACAAGTTTGTCATTCTCAGATTCCTATAATCTGGAGACTGATGTGAAACTAACAACCTTCCCACTGTGCAATGAACCCAAATAAGAAATCCAAAACCCCACAGAAACTCTCCCCTCCCACCATTTCTTCTTGGATAAGCCTCCATCCCTGCCCACATTTTCTTGACCTTTAAAAGAGCAACTCTAAGCCAAGGAAAACTGTTGTTCTTTCTCCTGAATCTCTGTTGCCACACTTCAACCACTTATTGGTATAGAAAACAGGCATGCTTGAAGTATAGGAAGCTATTTGTGGTCTTATTAAAACACAAACAATGTTCTTAATCCTTTTCAACTGCCTTCATTGATCCCATCTGTCTGTTGGTTATCTGTGAACATGCTGATTACTGTGAATACCCCCTGATACAATAGTGTAAAGCTTGTTCATTATCTGCATAAAAATAGAAGAACAGCAAAAAAGTAGCGAGATCAACACGAGTAGGATGGTGGCCATAAGACAAGCACATTAAAACAGTTTGGATGCTGAACTTACGGTAGGATGAATAGGGGTCTGATCTCAGAAAGGATGGACTCCTCAGAAAGCCCAGGGAAGCATGAGTGGTTAGAGGCAGGAACCGACATCCTTAACCAGGGGAAGGAACATATGACTCTAACCTGGGAGATGCACCCACATCTAAGATAAAGGATATGGAGATGAGTTTTTGTTTATGAACTGTAAAATAAATTTTTCCTCTCATTTTCCTTTGTCCAAATGTTCAGAGGTGCAGCCTGTGAAGCTCAAGGTGTGACTGCATTGATTTGCTATGATTTCTATTCGGTTCTTGTTCACTCATTTTTGCAACTGTCATTTTGCATGTGACAGACTTTTATATATACACACCAGAGCAAAGTTTGTCACGTCTTTTTGAAGTTGAATATGTCACCATTTCACATTTCACTATCCCCATGATTCTATATAGCGTGACCGAAATTGAGCAGGCAAATCTGGTCATATTCTGGATTTGTGCATGCAATTTAGGGCCCTGTTTGCTAAGCCACGTTGTAGGTGTGCTAACTTTTAGTATGCGGTAAAAATTAGCATATGCTAATGATAGAGACACACATTATATTCCTATGGGTGTCTCTAGTGTTAGCGCATGCTAATTTTTAGCAAGTGCTAAAACGTTTGTGCGACTACAGCGCAGATTAGTAAACAGAGCCCTTAATTACTTAGGAAGCCAATCAGCACTGATAATTGCCACTTAACAAGCAATTATTGATACTAATTAGCATTAATTAGAATTTATATGCACAACTTGCTATGCGTATTCTGTAAAGTGGTGTGCATAAATTCTAATGTGCAGTGCCAAAAGGGGGTCATGGCTATGGGTGTGGAATGAGTGGACCGTGGGCATTCCGAAAATCTATGCACACGGTCATAGAATACACCTGCTCCGTGCCTAACTTTTACAAAGCAGTGCTAGTGTTTTTAGCTCATGGTAAAAATCAGCTGATGGTAAATGCTGAGACATCCATATATATAGGAATATAATGGGCATCTTACTGCCAGCTGATTTTTAACGTGTGCTAAAAACGTTAGCACGGCTTTGTAAAAGATCCCCTTAAGTCAGGGGCATAGCCAGACTTCGGTGGGATGGGGCTCCAGAGCCCGAGGTAAGGGACACATTTTAGCCCCCCAGCACTGCCGACCCACCCCCTGCCATTGCCGACCCCCCCCCCCCCGCCACCAACTTTGACCCCCCTGCCATTGCAGAACCCTCCCCGCCACCAACTTTGACTCCCCCCTGCCATTGCCAAACCCCCCCGCCACCAATGACCCTCTCGACCCCCTCCCACTGCTAACAACCCACCATCGCCAACCCTCCGTCGCCTACCTTTGCTAGTGGCGGACCACAACCCCTGCCAGCCGAGGTCCTCTTCTTCCCAATCCCACGCAAGGCTTCATTCTAGTCTGACATCCTGCACATCCTCGTCAGACTAGAACGAAGCCTTGTGCGGGATTGAGAAGAAGAGGATCTCGGCTGGCGGGGGTTGGGGTCCTCCGCCAGCAAAGGTAGGTGACAGCGGGTTGGCGACGGCAGGTTGTTTGGTGGCGGGGGGGGGGGGGGGTTGAGAGGGTCATCAGCAGGGGGGTCCAGGGGCAAATCTACGGGGGCCCAGGCCCCCGTGGCCCCACGTAGCTACGCCCCTGCCTTAGGTACAAGTATTTTCACTAAATTTTACTTGGCGTAAATGGATGTACCTAAAGTTAGGCACAGGCATGGCTGCTAGGCATATTCTATAAACCGTGCCTGCTTGTTTCTTTATTGGAAATTGAAAAGTTGCCATTGATCCTGCCACAATGCTCTTCCTCTTCTTTATAAATTTTGGAGCTTGTTTAATTCTATTTAGGCTTTTGGATTGTCTAAAATAATTACAATTAATTCCAGCATTCTCATTGCCAACTGACGATCACCAGCCATTCAGAGGATCCATTTCCTTGGATCTTTAAAGAGTGTATCCTCTATAATCCTGTAACATTTTCATAACTAATCACAAAATAAATAATTGTGCATAAGGTAGCAAACCTGAAAGATGTTGAATTAACACATGATTGAATAGGGTGAACAATATCATCAGTTGTTAAAGCATCAACAGCACCCTCAATATCAAAATATTAACTTGATATTCAAAAAGTATTTGGAAATAGTAACATAGTAGATGACGGCAGAAAACGACCTGCACGGTCCATCCAGTCTGCCCAACAAGACAACTCATGTGTGCTACTTTTGTGTATACCCTACTTTGATTTGTACCTGTGCTCTTCAGGGCACAGACCATATAAGTCTGCCCAGCACTAGCCCCGCCTCCCAACCACCGGCTCTGGCACAGACCGTATAAGTCTGCCCAGCACTAGCCCCACCTCCCACCACCGGCTCTGACACAGACCGTATAAGTCTGCCCAGCGCTATCCCTGCCTCCCAACCTCCAGTCCCGCCTCCCACCACTGGCTCTGGCACAGACCGTATAAGTCTGCCCTGCACTATCCCCGCCTCCCAACCTCCAGCCCCGCCTTCCACTACTGGCTCTGCTATCCAATCTCGGTTAAGCTCCTGAGGATCCTTTCCTTCTGAACAGGATTCCTTTATGTTTATCCCACGCATGTTTGAATTCCGTTACCGTTTTCCTCTCCACCACCTCCCGCGGGAGGGCATTCCAAGCATCCACCACTCTCTCCATGAAGAAATGAATAACACTGAGCATCAAACATCTATTTAAACATGTTTTAAAACTGGATAAACTTAAGATCCTATTAAGGATATGATGGAGTCCTCATTAAATAGAGGAATGTGTACTCTGGTTAACTCAGATAGTATGTTCTACTTTTTCAAGGCCTATACCTGTTTTCTGACTTAATTTTATCAATTTTGGCTAAAACATTCAAACTCAAATAACTGATTTTGATTTTGGCTTTCTCCTTTAATAACATTTCACTTCTACAAGCAGTGATTGCATTCTGCATAAGAATAGCATCAAAATCTCTGGTGGCAAACCCTGCATGCATTTGCAGATACAAATCAAACAATACAAGAATCAAATATGCTGGGCCTGTAATATAATCCCTGAAATATTTATCACATGTTGATCACGTTTTCTTCTTTTCATTTGTGTAGATTTCAAATGTACTATTGTAAATCTAGATTTGCATATTTTTGTTCTATCGAACTAGACCCAATACATGATAAGGCTGAACATCACCAAATAAGATGTGAATGACAAACTTGACAAGCAGATCTAAATGTACGTAAATGCCATCTCCCTGCTGAAATGTACTGCCCTGATTGAGTCATGTAGGAAATATATTTGATATTTTCTCTATTTTATTCAAGAGCTCTAATCGTAACTAAATCATTTTCAGCAGGTGTCACCACCAAGACACTGATTAATGACAGACTAATAAAGCTCACTTTGGCAGCCTGAAACTAAAATGTCATATGTATTTGGGCATGAATAATTTTTCAGCTAAATAGAGCCTTCTAGCAGTTCCATGATGTTCTTGTTCTAAATGTTCAAAAGAATTTTGAGGGTTTTTTTCCACTGAAGTATTTCATGACTGGGAAAAGAATATAAAACTGAATTTGATAATGTGATAATGTAGTATTTTTCTTTTTCCTCTTAGTTTCGTGTATAGATACAATTTCATGTGCAACAAAATTTAGACTATTTTTTTTAATGCTAAAAAAGTATAACATGCAGTAAAGCTTTGCTGTACATGTTAAAATAAAGTCAGAGGACTTTAGCCTGTACAAGCTAAAATTATTATGTCTTGGTTTTAGCTTGCACAAAAGAAAATAGCTATTTACTAAGAGCTGTTCTAAAATTCACCTCCTGTCCTGCTTCAGATATTTTAATTTTTTTAGTTTCCAAAGAGGCTTATTTTCAAAGCACTTAGCCTCCCAAAGTTCCATAGAAACCTATGGAACTTAGCCTCCCAAAGTGCTTTGAAAATATGCCTCCAAGTGTTCAAAGAGCTCAACTGAATCAAAATATTGCACATTGCATAACATTAAAAAATGGAGGTTTTACTATCTCTATTAAAAGACCATTCTGCAAGTTATTATCAAATAGAATTTTTGTGATGATTGTTAATGTACTTGATGCTTTTTATACAAAAGAACAGAGGTTCAATACTCATGCATATATAGATTATTTTCTCAATCCAACCTGTAGATCAATATTCTTGTGGTCTCACTTGTGTTGATTATTATCCTCTTGACAGCTTTTTTGGCTTTAGTAAGGCATCTTTTCCTTTCAGATCACTTGTTAAGATCATAGTGTAATTAAATACAGCCGAGTGCAGTCTATATTTGTTTTCTTTTTTGCTGAAAGTAAAATAATGTTGAATGTGGGAGGTTAACACCCTTCCACACAACCCACTGAGAATATGAAAAGCTGTTCTTGATGTAATTCTTTTATGCAGAGACTATTTCAGGCAGTCTGAAACTTGACTCAGACCAAGAGATTAGGAGAAAATGAGATGAAAAAACCCCCAATATTTTATTTCAGAGTCCTTTTCACAGACTTCTGATGACATCCCTGGCAGTATCTTGCTTGTAGTAACTCTGAAAAAATCTGCAACTGAATCACCCACCTCACATTTATTTTATTTGCCTGCACAGGACAAAGGCCGATCCAAACTCTACATGGTACTCAGAGGGAAAATCCTGAGCTAATGGAGAATCATCAGTTAGTAACAGTGAAGAAACATGAAAAAGCCTGACCAACAGATTCAACAAAGGATCCTGGGGCTGTCAGAATAAATGGCAAAGTAGATGATATTAAATGTTAGTTATTTTGTCTCTTGGTTCTTTCTTTACCCCTAGATATGGCCTCTGACGAGCTCGAGATATGAAATTCTCAGACACTGTAAAAAACTATAAAACTGATAGTATTTGATTATTTTGAACTTATCATAAATGTTATGGAGTGCATGTTTGTTAGGTTCTTTTTTTCAACATTATTTTTATTGTATGCTAAAAATAAGAAACAAATAGCTCTGTGTTTTTGAATTAAAAATCCTTTATTCATGCATCATACGTTCCTTATTCATACATCAACACCTAGATTCTATATATATGGAGCCCAAAATCGGGTGCCATCCATGATGTGCACCCAATTTAATCAGCTCACAAGCCAATTAGTGCCAATAATTGGGTGCTAATTGCACTCATCTCTGAGTGCCCATTATAGAATAGCGTTGATCACTGATTTTTTTGGTATTGATTTTTGAGTGACATTTACTGAATCTAGCCCAAATGACCTGACATGTTTCACCATCAGGCTGCTTCAGGGTTAATATAATGTACACTGCTTGAACAAATAAAAACATAATGAAATTGCAACCATAAATGAATCATAAAACATAATTTGCATAACATCAGCATTCACACTATGCCACCTGGCCACGGCTACCATTCAGAACAGTTTAACATTAAGTACATGACCCTTTTAATTATGTGGAAACAATCTTGACTGCAACTTTATTTCAAAACAACACATAGCAAAACACTTAATTCATCAAGACAATTATATTCTCACAAACAACTCTCCAGTTCAGCTGTCAAAATACCAACAAACCCACACAAACTCTGAACAACAAAGCTAAACCAACCACACAATGTACACATGTAGTTATAGAATACAGTACAGTCCACCTAAATCTAAACATTGGGATTTACACCAGGTTTTCTTTGTTATAAATGGGCACATGCAGATAGTCCATATCGTTGCTCCTAAATCTGCATGTGCCCATTTATAACAATGAAAACCTGATGTAAATCCCAGTGTTTAGATTTAGATGGACTGTTCTGTATTCTATAACTACATGTGTAAATTTTGGAATGCCCACGAAACATCCATAAACATTTCCCTTTTGAACTGCGCACATTTATTTTGAGTTCTGCACAGATTTTTTAGGCGCCATATGTAGAATCTGTCCCTTAATGCGGTTTCATAAAAAGGCACCTTAGACCTTTATTTGGCAGCTTGATACCTAGTGGTGCATCCCAGCATGCACCACTTGAGGTCAGGTGTCATTGATTTTCAAGATGGTAGAACAGAGGCAGGAGTGAGTGGGCATTCCTCCCGTCTCCCAATTTCAATGTTAGCAGGGCATGCAAGGTGGGGGGGGGGGGGGGCATGGGGTTCACTAAACCACCATGGATTTTATTTGGGGTTCTGCCAAAGTGGGTGGTTCACATGTTATTAAAAAAGTCAATTATAAATTTTATATTAACAAGTTTTATATAAAAGGTTTATATTAAAAAGCTTGAGCTGCTTTGCTCAGTCTTTAACTGGTTATAATGCAATAGAATAGTGGTGGCGATCTGCACACAGATAGTGCAAACAAAACAGAGATGACCACTATATTGGAGAAGCAGAAATTTATTGACCAAAATTGCCCGAAATGGCATACTGCAGCAGACATTTTCACTGTCTTCTGCTGTCTGCACTGCTAAGATATTGCTGCTATTTGTTTTGACTACAATACTTATTATTAGGTGTATGTACCCTGTGGGACCCTAATAGTGTAGCCCTGGATGCAGCCTCTTGAAAGGTAAAAATTAGCCACGTCAGGCAGTTTTGGCCAATAAATTTCTGCTTCTCCAATATAAGTGGTCTGCTCCCTTTGGCTTAACTGGACTTATACACTGGCAATTCAAGCCCTAGAGGTGGCATCTAAGTATGAATGAAGTTCCAAATAAAGTAATAAAGCTGATGTGCAAACTGAACACCTTGGATTCTCTCTCTCTCTCTCTCTCTCTCTCTCTCTCTCTCTCTCTCGCTTAATTGATTTATACCACAGTTCTGTGGTATTGGGGTTTTGCTGCTAAAACGAAGCACTCAGTTTGCACATCAGCTGTGTTACTTTCAGCAGTTGGTGTCATTTTGCCAGCACAGCTCATATTGTGGTTGGCTGTTTGATGGTGTTGTGTTTATATTTATTTCTAAACAGTACAAGGGATTTACAAGTCCAATTGAAGTTGAGACTCCTGAGGCAGGTGCACTGCTTGCCAAAATACAGGACTGCGTCAAGTCTTGATATTACATTTATATGGTTTTTATAGATCTCTATGGACTGTATGTTTTTAATGTGATTTTTAATAAATATCCCTTGGTTATTCTCCTTTTCATTCTGTTGTTTTTCCTTTGTTGGATTCTCTTTGGGGTACTTCAGCTTTTTCTTTCTTTTGTTTACATGCAATGGCATAGGATATCTCAACTTCAATAGGCCCACATAAAAATCTCATTTACAGTAGATGGGGGCAGAATACACAAATAACAGTCTCATATAGCCCAGCATCATATACTTCAAAAACCAGAATTAGAGCAGGTTTTTTTAGAAATGAAAAGTCATAGACCTCAGTGGCATTTTATAAGAGCAAGATCAACTCTTAGCTCGCCTTGCTTCTTCACAGGTCTATAATGACTTTAAATTTAAACTCATGTTTAAACTTACTTTTGCTATTTTATTATAATTTATTTTTACTTTTTTCACTTATTCCTAACTTTAAAACAGCTTAGCATCCAGACATTGAATTGCTTAGCTCATATCTCGTAAAGCATTCCAATCCTTTATCCTATATAATAAGTTGTACCTCCAATGTTCTCTGGCTGGCTGTCTGTCTGGGTTCGTAACATCTCCTGATGTCAGCAAGCCTCCAGCGTTCCCTTCCATCTCACTGTCTCGCCCTCGCGTAATGACATAATGACGTCAGAGGAGGGCGGAACAGTGAGAGGGAAGGGAATGCTGGAGGCGAGCTGACGACCGGATGTTACGAGCGGAATGGAAGCCAGCCATACAGAGAACATTCAGGTACAAATCGTTGGACATGGAGGGGAGGAGAGAATCGTGGGACATCGAGGGGAGGAGAGAATCGTGGGACATCGAGGGGAGGGGAGGGCAGAGGAGAATCGATGGACATGGAGGGCTTGGGATGGGAGGGGAGGGGAGGGAAGAATCGCTGGACATGGAGGGGAGGTCAGGGGGAGAGAGAAAAAAATGCTTAAACGAGAGGTATTGCAAGTCCTGCCCCAACTGTCAGAAGGTAGCAGACCGGCTACCGCCTAAGGCACCGTTAAAACCCCTTGCTAGAGTGGAACAACCAGGGAGGAGAATAGCCATGGATATTATTGGCCCAGTAACAAAATCTCAGAGAAGCTTCCTCTACGTTTTAGTGGTTATGGATATGGCCACTAGGTACCCCTGGGCCATTCCTTTGAGAAGCATATCAGCGAAGGTCATTGCCAGGGAACTGATAAAAATCTTTTGTGAGGTGGGATTCCCCCAAGAAGTTTTGACTGACAGGGGGTCCAACTTTATGTCAAGTACCTTAAGGCAAGTGTGGGAGGCTTTTGGGATACAACATATCCGTACAGCGGCCTACCATCCTCAAACTAATGGGATGGTGGAACGTTTTAATAGAACTTTAAAAGGTATGTTAAAAAAAGCATTAGGCGAGGATAGGACGGGTTGGGACCAACTGTTACCCTTCGTGCTATATGCCTACAGGGAGAAGGTGCAGGACTCATTAGGAGTGGCGCCTTATGAATTGATGTTTGGACGGAGGCCCAGGGGAATTTTAGATATTTTACAGGAACACTGGGTACCCCCGGACACCTCCGATCAGTCAGTGGTCGAATACCTACAGGATCTGAGGACCAGATTAGATAAGTTACAGGAATATTCCCAGGAAAGGCTTGAACAGAGCCAAAATTGGCAAAAGGAATATTATGATAAAGGTACTCGGGAGAGGGAGTTTGTAATAGGAGATAGGGTCCTTATCCTAATCTCGGAGGATCCTCATAAGTTTGCCTCTAGGTGGAAGGGTCCCTGGGTGGTGAGGAGGAGACTTGGGCCTCTTACATATGAGGTGGCGAACGAAAAGGGGCGGGTCCAAACCTTCCACGTTAACCTGATGAAACCCTGGGTAGCAAGGGTAGGCTTTCAGACCCGGGGAGATGAAAAGGAGGGAGAAGAGTTGGGACCGCAAATAAGAGATATTTTCAAGCCCGGTGAACCAGGGGTTAATCCCCGGTTGACACAAGTACAAAAAAAAGAGATAGGAAGGCTCTTAAAAGGGTTTGATGATGTGTTGACGGCCTGCCCTGGAAATACTCACCTAGTGGAGCATGACATCATAACGGAAAGGGGTAAAGTAGTTCGGCAAAAGCCATATAGGCTGTCCCCCATGAAAAGGAGGGAGGTGATAAAACAGGTCCAGGAAATGTTAGACTTCGGGGTGATCGAAGAGTCAAATAGTCCCTGGTCAAGCCCAGTGGTGTTAGTACCAAAACCCGAAGGGGAGTGGAGATTCTGCATAGATTTCCGCCAGCTTAATAATATTTCTCAAGCAGATGCATATCCTATGCCCTATATTGAGGAGCTGGTGGACAGGCTAGGGTCTGCACAATATCTCACCACCCTGGACTTGACAAAAGGGTACTGGCAGATTCCCCTTACGTCAGGGGCACAAGCTAAGACCGCCTTTAGTAAGCCCATAGGCCTGTACCAGTTCAAAAGATTGCCCTTTGGCCTTAATTCAGCTGCTGCAAGTTGCCAGAGGTTGCTGGACAGGGTTCTCCGACCACATCAGGCATATGCCGCCGCATATATGGATGATGTGGTAATACATAGTGGAGACTGGAACACCCATTTAAACCAGGTAGAGGCAGTGCTGCAGGCTTTTAGGGAAGCAGGTCTCACCCTGAATCCAAAAAAATGTTATTTTGCGCAGTACAGGGTGAAGTATTTAGGGTATAATGTGGGAAGGGGGGAGGTCCGGCCCTTATTGAATAAGGTTAAAAGCATCCAAGAGTTTCCCAGACCAAACACCAAGAAACAATTGCGTAGATTCCTGGGGATGGTAGGGTATTACCGCAGGTTCATCCCTCATTTTTCCGCAATGGCCACTCCCTTAACTGACATGCTGAGAGGGAAAAATCCGGACCACTTGAGGTGGGGAGGGGAGGAGTTGAGGGCATTTGAACAGATGCAGAGGGCCCTGTGCCAGGAACCTGTGCTGAAAGCAGTTGATTTTGAAAAGCCCTTTGTCCTTCAAACAGATGCTTCAGGGAGAGGGTTAGGCGCAGTGCTGTCCCAAGAGCATGCAGGGGAGGAACACCCGGTGCTTTATTTAAGCCGGAAGCTCCTGCCTCATGAGGAACATTACTCCACCATAGAAAAGGAGTGTTTAGCCATACGATGGGCAGTGCAGGAGTGTAGTGTCTATTTAGAAGGGAGAAAATTTAAGTTGGTAACGGACCATGCTCCCCTGAAATGGTTGAATGTAATGAAGAATAATAATGGGAGACTAATGCGATGGTACTTAGCATTGCAGCCTTTCCAATATGCTGTGGAGCATCGTCCCGGGCGATGTTTAGGAAATGTGGATGCCCTGTCCCGGGTGGGGGAGGAGGAGGAAAAAGAATGCGGGGGTGGAAATTTAAGGGGGGGGGGTATGTAAAGAGTATGTAGGACAGGCCCCAAAGGAACCCTGGGATAGGCCAGAATCCCCCCGTTATAGGCAGGCATTCCCCAGGAAAAACCTAGAGAAAAAGAACTACAACTCCCAGCATGCCCCAAGGGAGACCAGGGATAAGAGAAACTATATGCATTCCCCGGAGTCTCCTGAGGAGGGCCGCAGGGGAAGGAATAAGGCTGATTCTCCAACCTGGTGGAAGAGGTGGTGGAACAGGTGGGTGGAGAAAGAAGAGCCACCAAAGAGCTTTAATGAAAGAAAGGGTGAGCAGCTGGGAGAAGGGCGGGGCGAGGAGAATATGGATTGGGCTCCTGAGGAGAGAGTGGCAGAGAGTGAGCCTTGCCCTATGGAGTTGACTGAATCAGAGAACACCCTGGAAGAGCCGATGGACTTTTCAGCTCTGGCTCAGCGAAAGCCAAGGAAGTAGCGGGGCCAAGCCGGGTCATGCGGGAGGAGGTCAGGTAGGAGTATGACTGACCAAGAGGGTGGGACCCTAGGCTTTGAGCCCGCGCAAAGCCATTACTGTGTGTTTTGGAAAGCTTGGCTAAACTGAGCTGTGTTTTGAAGCTTGGCTAGAACTGAACTGTGTTTTGAAAGCCTGGCTAAACTGAGCTGTTTTTGTTGAAAGCCTAGCTGGACTGAGCTATGTTTTTGAAGCTTGGCTAGAACTGAACTGTGTTTTGAAAGCCTGGCTAAACTGAGCTGTTTTTTTTTGAAAGCCGAGCTGGACTGAGCTATGTTTTTGAAGCTTGGCTAGAACTGAACTGTGTTTTGAAAGCCTGGCTAAACGGAGCTGTGTTTTGAAGCTTGGCTAGAACTGAACTGTGTTTGGAAAACCCCGCTACACTGAACAGGGTATTTTTTTTCTTTTTTTTTGCTGCTACTCTTCCCCAGGAGGGAGGGAGAGGAAGCAGTTGTGGAAGCCGGGACTGGGCAACTAACCGGCTGAAAAAAGGTGAACGATAACTGTGCTTTGTTTTATGTTTTGGGTGCCACAACTGAGTGAAGGAGGGAAGCCCCTCCTAGGCAATAAAAAGCTTCATTGTGCTGAGGGAAAAAGGAGCAGTACGGGAAGGTGTTCTTCAGGTTGTGGAGAGCTGCAACCGCTGAGAAAAGAGGATCCACTTTACAATATATATATATATATATATATATATATATATATATATATATATATATATATATATATATATATATATATAGTAATTCTACTTGAACTTGGTCAGAGCCAGGGAGAATATAAAACTTAATTAAATTAAGGAAGGGGGGGAGTTATCAAGGTGTGTTAAGTGCCAAGATGGCGCTGTGATCAGACACACCCGGGTTTGCTCCTGAGGATGCTCTGAGTTTTTTTATTCATGCGCGTCCTCGGACCCGCCAAATGCGATGGGAAAGCGAAGGGGAAAGGTGAAGGATTTCCCCTCAACTCCTGGAACCCTTCCAGCGATGAAGCAAACAACTTTACAGTTTCCGACGAAACAATCGGGACCTCTAAGTGCTTCCTCTCCCTCTGCAACTCTCGACGCATTGACGTCGATAGAGAGCGGAGACGGGGCTTCTCTGAGCCCTGTGGAACGCACGGCACCACGTCAGCCGGGGAGTGAGATTTTCGCAGCAGCCCAAGCAGCAACGGACACCAGAGTAGTGCAACCAGCGCTGCTTGAGGGGAGGCCTTCTGCGAATCTGAACGGGACTCAGGAACAATTTTCAATGGCCTCACAGGCCTTAAAGGTATTACCCCAAGATATTGTTTCCAAGTTATCCCGCCGGGAGATCTTCTCTCACTCCCCTCCATTAGCAAGTGGTATAACTAAACCTGCCGTTGTGACATTAGAGTCACTGTGGGACATGGTCTACAGCACTCATTCTTCCATGCAGGCTATGATTCATGAAAATGCTAATGATATTAAAGTTATTTCCCAAGCCGTTCTGATTCAAGCACAGGAGACTGCTCAACAGTCCTCTAAGATAGGAAATATGGACTCTAAGATACAAGAAATGGGGACTTTGGAAGCAGCCTTAGTTAAAGATAATAATTTCCTTCACAAGCGTCTGGAGTACCTGGAAAACCAGGTTAGAAGACTTAATCTAAGGTTTCTCAATTTCCCCAAGTCTCCACTAATTTCTCCTTTGGACATGGTGAAAAAATATATGAGTGAGATTCTGGGGATGGATAAGGAATCATTACCTCCTATTACAGGTGCTCAGTACATCTGGAGCCTTAAGGGGAGGAATGGAGAGTCCCCCTTACCAGTAGTGGGGGAAGTTATGAACCTTACTTCTTTCCTGGAAATCTCACTGGAATTTATTACCCATAGGACACCTATGTTGGTCACCTTTGTCTTGGAGCCAGACCGGAATGTTGTTTTAAGACTTTCACTAAGACACTTAGATAAACTGTTTATGGGTTCAAAAGTCAGAGTCTTTCCTGATCTCTCTAGGCAGACACAGGTGAGGCGCAGGGCCTTTTTAGCCCTGCGCCCCAGAGCCGAGGTCACGGGAGCAAATTTTGTATTGCGTTTTCCTTGTATTTGTAATATAGTGCTAGAGGGTAAACAATATCAATTCATGGACTCTAAACAGCTTATTGATTTCCTTGATGCAAGAATTGAAGTGAATGTGTTTATGTCCTTCCTGAATAGCAGACTGGAGATTGACCTAAGAGGTGGCAGATGTAAGTTTTCTTTTCCTTTTCGTTTGGTTTTCTAAAAATCTTGGAATCATATTTCTTTTCTGGTGGACAAAGGTGATATTTGTTCATTTTCCTTTTTTATCTATTACTGATTTATGTAAATTTAATGTGTATTTCAGTGTCTCAATGTGTTTGAGATTATATAATAAAAAAATTTTGAAACAACAACAAAAAACAGGTGTGTTAAGTGGTAGACTTTTACTGCACTTTGATTCAACATGGGAACCACCAACCTCATCATCCAAAATGGTACCAGTGACCCCTAGTGGTTGTCTTATGATACTACTGTTAGGGGTCAGGTTTGCATATGTTACCTTGGTTTACCCCTTGGTCCGGGCTGCCAACTAAGTTCTCCAGGTCAGGTGACCAGGACCAGGATTCAAAAAATAGACTGATATTTCAGACTAGCTAGATGCAGGCTGGGGCCAGGCTAGATCCTAGAAGGCTGAAGGCTATTCTCCCACTTGGATTTCACTGCTTAGTCCATCATGTAAATAATAACCATCCAAAAGAGCAGAGGTGAAATTAAAACTCTCCTTTACTGTAGTAACTCAAACAAATAACAATCAGTAAATGAATCTATTCCTTATAGTTTGGGTACATATACAGAGAGGTCAAATGACATTCAGTCATTTTTTAGCAACATCTCCCTCATCCTGGGCTGGTGTTCCCAGGGATTGCTAACCAAAGTCTGTTCAGGAGTGAAGCTCCTTTTCTCCCATTCCACTCCCTGCCTAGGGGTGTCCTTTTCCACCACTCTCCTTCTTGTTCCCAAACTGCACCTCCCCCCTCCCTTTCAGGTGGAGGACTCAACTCACATCCCCTCTGCTGTCCTGCACAGGCTGCTTTGGCCAGCAGTTCCAAATTCACCTCCTTACCGTGGGATTTCCCCTGAGTCCTCATGGTTTCAGCGGGGGCTGGGTAACCTCCATTTCCACATCTCCATCCCTTTTTGTAAATCTCACCTCCTTGGGTGGGGTTCCCCATATCTCCACCCTCTGAACAAGCTTCACAGCCTCCCATTATCATTGTGACTCTCAGGAGTTCCTCCCACCTCTTGCTCCACAGCAAAGGCATTCTCTGAGGGGGTCACATGTATAATGGCTAAGGGTCACTGGTGCCATTTTGGATGATGGTGCTGGTGAGGGCAGGAATGATCAAGGATCACTCCTCCCTGGACCACTAGACACAGGAGATTTTTGGATTCATTAGGCCCAAATGAGCCTTCCAGAGGGTGGAGGGGGAGGATACTTGGAGGGAGGGTTACTGCAAGGGAGGTCTGTTTGGAGGAGTGCCAATTCCATTGGGCATGTGAAGGAAATCAGATGGAGCATCCCAAACTAGTTTACAGAATAGGATTAAAGATCATACAGTTTCTTTGGGCTCACACTCATTCTTCCCTATACCCCTTCCCGTGCACTCCGCTCCATGGATAAATCCTTCTTATCTGTTCCCTTCTCCACTACTGCCAACTCCAGACTTCGCACCTTCTGTCTCGCTGCACCCTACGCCTGGAATAAACTTCCTGAGCCCATACCTCTTGCCCCATCCTTGGCCACTTTTAAATCTAGACTGAAAGCCCACCTCTTTAACATTGCTTTTGACTCCTAACCACTTGTAACCACTCGCCTCCACCTACCCTCCTCTCCGCCTTCCTGTACACATTAATTGATTTGATTTGCTTACTTTATTTTTTTTGTCTATTAGATTGTAAGCTCTTTGAGCAGGGACTGTCTTTCTTCTATGTTTGTGCAGCGCTGCGTACGCCTTGTAGTGCTATAGAAATGCTAAATAGTAGTAGTAGTAGTAGTAGTAGCACTTGGAGAAATGGGACAAGAAAACAAGGCAGGTCAAGTGACTCAAACTTTCATTGTGCCAAATGCCAACAGCTTTCATTTGAAAGGAATATCAGTTCTAAGAAGGTGTACAGGAATTACAACCAGGAAAGAAAAGACTGGGGATTCCAAAGATATTTAAAGTAAATTCTGGGATTACTAGGTTATAGTATGAAAATCAGCTCTAGACATGCAGTGTAAGGGTTGATATGAAGATTACAGCAAACTGCTGAAGAATGCCAGAGTACATTGACACACCACATGAGCAGATTACCAGCCTTTTAATTAAAAACAAATACAGTTTCAAATAATGTTTGTGAACTGGTGTCACGAGATAAATAGAAGCAGAATCATTTTTGTGTCAGTGCAACAGAAGCCTTTCTGATTGTCCAGGAGGCTTTCATCAACCACTTTTTTTCTTTAATGAAACTGCAATAGAGGTTTCAAAATTACTTTAATGCACATTGAAAAAGAATATTAATAACTTTGCAAACTCATTTTTTGTTTATATTGTAGGTTCAAACACATTCACTAATGTGGCAATTCTTTAAAACATAAGTGCTAATAGTGCATGTAAAATCAATATCTGGCCTCCCAAAAGCCAGAATGCACCAAGCAGTTTTCTGTAAAGGCGTGCACATATGCAGCATGTTACTTGCATTTATGCATCTCAAAAAGAGACATTTTGGGGGTACAGAGTAGGTATGCACTAGTCAGGATCAGATGCATTGGGCAGGATGTATTCTGTAAATGTTAGGTACACTGATGGCAAGCAAAGCACAGGACCAAATATACACCTGCCACAAATAGCAACAAAATGACCCCATGCATTGTTTGGTGCATTGTGTTGCTGGCTGGCATCATAGTGCATGATCAAGCCTCACTCTTCCTCTATCTAGCTACCTCTGCCGTCACCTAACCCTCAAGAGCTTCATTAACACCCACTCTGTTCCATATTACTCCTTCTACCAAATACCATTTCCAACTCTCTAAACAAGTGCCCCCTCTCCTCTCAGGCCCACCACCCAATCTCTCTGTGCAACAGACAATGTATGTGTTTGGGTGTGTCCATCTACCATTGTCTGTCTATGTGTCTGTATCTGGCTGTGATTGTTTAAGTGTGTGTGCGTGTGTGTGTGTGTGTGTATGTGTGTGTGTGCATCCAAATGACAGATGGAATTTAATGTGGACAAATGTAAAGTGATGCACATAAGTTTGTAAATGAGGCAATGGAGTGTTAAGTGACTTTCCCAAGATCAAAAGGAGCAGCAGTGGGATTTGAACCAGCCACCGCTGGATTGCAAGACCACAGCTCTAACCACTAGGCTACTCCTCCACTCCATGCCACATCTCCACTTAGTAAAAGGACCCCTCAATGCCATGTAGAAAATAGAAGTGCACAGACTACCTGGGCCCCTCTTTGTCATACAGCATTCATTAATACATTTGCTCAGATAGCCCCTAATTTTGAACTTATCAATCATGATTTCAGCCTGTTTCTTGAATTCTGCAAAGTCAAAGCATAGTCTACACAACTGAAGAAATTGACTGTAAGGCACATGGCTCTTAAGACTCTTGTGAAAACTACTGTACTCTAAATATCTGTTCCTATCTGTAGGTGTTGAATAAATAGTTGTACTAAAACCATATGTGCCTTTACAAATCAAAATATCTGTGTATGCAATCTCATGGTGATGAAAGGACATTTTAAACTCTGTGAGCACATCTTTTTTAAACCATACTATGATGCTGCTAGCTTAGGGACCCTTTTTACTATGCTGTGGTAAAAAGGGCCCTGTGCTAGCTGTGGGGGCCATTTCTGCCGTGCACTGAGGCCCTTTTTACTGCAGTGGATAAAAAGGCCAAAAAAAGAAATGGCCTTGTGGTAAGATTGAACTTGTGGGGAGGAACACTTAACACCACCCACTGAGGTGGCAGTAAGGGCTCCTGCACTAACCTGGCGGTAACCGCATGACCCAATTACCACTGGGTAACCCCTGCAGAATCATTTTTCAAATATTTCTGCTAGCACCGGAAATGTTGCACACTGGGGGGGGGGGGGGGGCTGAACTACTGCTGGCACCTGTGTTGGGCCGGTGGTAGTTCCAGAATGGCGAGAGGTAAGCCCGCATTGGACTTACCGCTGCGGCATGTGCTGGGTCCCTTTTAACGTGACTGGGAAAAAGGCCATTTTTAATGGACCAGGAAATGGGCGTGTGCAAAAATTAAAACTAGCATGCGCCTATTTATGGCCTGAGCCCTTACCGCCAGTTATTGACCTAGCGGTAAGGGCTCACGTGCTGCCCACACAGTAACCATGCAGTGCGCACCAACATGGCTGTGATGCCAATTATTGCCAGGAATGCCACCTGTGGTAGAAAATAGAAAAATATTTTCTGCTGTGGGATTCAGCAAGCACCAAACTCAGAATTACCACCAGGCACACGCGCTACCCCAGCGGTAGTACTGATTTGGCATGCATTAGCCCTCCCATAGCTTTATAAAAGGGCTCCTTATTTTTTTTAACTCCTCTTACTCTCTTACCTATCTATTCCCCCTGGCCACGCTAGCGGCTGCCGCATGGCAATGCCCACACAGCCTATTCAGCATTAGTGCACTGGCAGCCGCTAGCACAGTTTAGTAAATAGGGGAGAATTTGTTCCATCTTTGCTTATACCCTACGCTGACTATTAAAATGTTTTATTACATATTGTGTTGACATTATGATATACTTTGCATTATTTGAATATTTTGGTTGCTGTAATTGTTTATTGCTTATGTTTGACTTATTCTTGTTGTACACACCTTGAGTGAATTCCTTCAAAAAGGTGGTAAATAAATCCTAATGAATAATAAAAAAAAAACTGCATCCATAATCTACCCATTTCCCATCCTATAATATGGTATGCAGATAGCCCATTAATTAGTGTGTACAAACTGTCATGCCAGAATGGTAATGTTCATCATGACTATGCACTAACAGTTGCAATATGCTAATTCATGGACTGACTGCTTAGTGCTTGTAAATAAAAGGGCTCCTTGGTCTTACTTATGTCAGTTCTTGAATTCAAATGAATGGGTACCATGACAACTTTCAAATAACTTCTTCCTATCATCTTATGAGGCTCTTTAGGCTGGAAAAAATCCATAGAAGTATTCTGGTTTCTGTATCCAAAGTTTGAACACACTTCACTGCTTTCTGGCTGCCTGTGGACTAAACATATTTCTGGGCAGATTGGAAAAATGATGGGAAAGAAAACTGATCTTCAGAATTCCCTACTAGCCATCTGCTCATATTTTTATGTCCAATTTTTGGGGTCAGGCTCTTTCTAAAAGAGAGAAAAATAAGTTCTATATATTTATTATCAGTACTTTTCAATTAGTAACCTTATTTTACTTACCCATAGTTTTAACTCCTGTCATTTGATATTTATTTTTGTGGCTAATAGATAAGCAGATACGTATATGAATGTATGAGTCGTTTTAAGTAAACCTTTTTCTATTGACTTATGAAACAATATAAATTAATAAAAATGTAAATATACAGTTCAATATTCAAAGCGATTGAACCAGCCAGAAGCAGCTCCTGGCCAGTTAAATTGCTTGTTCGGAGCTAATCAGTCTTATTCAGTAGCTGTTAACCAGTTAGTGTTCCATCTTTGCTTATATCCTACACTGTCAATTAAAATGTTCTATTATGTATTGTGTTGATATTGTAAGTAGTATACTGTGCCATACTTTGTATTGTTATTTGCATATTTTTACTGCTGTAATTGTCTATTGCTCATGTTTGATTTATTCTTATTGTAAACCATCTTGAGTGAATTCCTTTAAAAAGGTGGAAAATAAATCCTAATAAATAAATAGGACTGCACAAAAGTCAGCCCTATCTTTATGCACTTCACAAGAGAAAATATTTTTCTATTTTCTATTGCAGGGGTGTTCCCAGAGGTAATCGGCAGCGCGGCTGCTGAGTCAATGGCTGGCAGTAAGGGCTCAGGTCATAAATAGATGTGCACTAGTTCATTTTTGTGCACGCCCAACCACGGTAAAAAGTGGCCCAGCACGTGCCCAAAAAATGCACACACACTATGGCAGGCCACTTTTTGCCGTGGCTTTGTAAAAGGACCCCTATATTTTTACCAGCTCCATAAACCCAGAAATTCAATGCTGAAGCCTAGACATGGCCAAGCACTGAATTTGTAGGAATAACACCAATGGTAGTCAGAAAATGCTGAGCGCTTCAATTCAATTCAATTCTTGTATACCGCTAATATCCCCTTTCCAGGGTTCAGTGCAGTTTACATTCTAGGTGAGACAAAAGCAGATAGTGTTAGTGGGAGATATGAGAAACATTAGAGACCATTGGTGTAATGCATGAGACTAAAAACATTAAGGAAAGGATAATGGATGATACTAGGAAAGGATCGTCATTAAAAGAAAGGTTCATGGATGATACTAGGAAGTAGAAGTCTTGATGGATTATTATGAATATTCCAGCTGAATATCTACCCCATGGCAATTAAGAAAATAAAAATAGAAAACAAAAAATTTACATCAAGTAGATATCGTGAAAGGCAAATGCCAATCAAACAAGCATAATTCTTAAACTAAAAATATATATCCTTCTAGGTAATTATCTCTAGGACTTAATCTGTAAATTCTAACTTTTACTAACTCTCATACACCCCACCCAACCCCACCCAATCAAATGAGACATAGAAAGACTAAACTCGCAGGACATTTTTCTCTCAAGAAACTTTCCAAATGAATACGGTCAGCAAAAATATACCTATTCCCAGGTCCAAATATTTAGAAAGAACTCTAAGGGAGAAGGAGACTCCTGTAGCATAAACTCAACAGAAAGAGGTCTTCCTATGTAACTCAAGTGACTTTAGCCATACCTGGGTAGGTATATATCCTCTGATCACAACAAAGATTTTGTTTTACCTTAAAGTAAGTTTTAAGTATAGAAATCATTTCTATTTCAGAATCAAAAGAAGCCAGTAAAGAAGCATGTGTGGAAATGATACCCTATGAAAGTTCTGGAAAAGCTGACAATTCTGTACTATCTATGGAAGTAATATGATCTAAACCCCCTTCCTTCTCAATTTCTGTTCAAGTACACCAAAGATGATAGCAAAATTTTGAGAAGTCCATTATTCCAGCTTTTGAATAATTGAACACTTTCTTTAGGTACTCTGTAAGAAGTTCTAGGAAAGGTAGTAAGAAAAGACATTCAGAAGTGCAAAAATCGTTCTCCATAGCTAAAATTTTACTCTTGGACCAAGAGACTATGGCCCTTATTTTAGAAACCTGCACGCCTGAAGGCTATTGAAGCAGTGTATATTCAGGTACAGTAGGTATTTTCTGTCCCTGGAGGGGGCTCATGATTTACACACACACAAAGAGCTGAAGCGGGATTTGAACTTGTGTCTGCTGGTTCTCAGCCCACTGCTGTAACCAATAGGCTTCACCTCTGCTCTATATAGATATCTATGTGGCTGTTTTATAACATGCCAAATAAACTTCTTATAATTGGCTCCTCAACTTTGACAAATGTCCAGCTAGCTATGAATTCTGGAACTCCAATCTACAAAAATCTTACCCTACACAAAATAAATGTATATTATTTTTTGAACCGCAGTAGCATCACACGGGGTCAATATAAAACACCCTCTGTGCTATACACGTTCACATCTGGAAAAGGGCCACACTGTACAGGATCTGAAACGGAGCATTATTGATCAAGTGGTTGAAAGGTGGGAGGGTGGCAATCTTGAGAAGGTTTTAAATTACAAGGAGCATTGGATATTGTGTCTGAACACAGTCAGCCTGACCAGGCTCAATGCGGAGCTAGAGTAGATGACATTGGTATGATCCAGGGCCCTGTGATTGGTGGGTTTACAATTCAGCTGATGCTATAAATTTGCATTAGTAAGACACAGCCGCCATCTTGACTGAGTGAAGTTATTGGGTCAGCAAGATAAGTCGGTAGTATTGAAAGGTATGGTTGTTAATAAGTATTCTTTACAATTATTTGAAAATATTATTTTATATATTGGTTGAGGTTTTAATGACCTTTCTGTATGGTGTATCATTGATAAAGTTGGAGGCGAAACACATGCCATGTTGGATGAGAATCCCCTAAGCAGACATTATTAAGATTAGTAAATTTTACCTTTTATAAAGATGTTTTTTAAATGAGTATACATAAGAAAAATATTTAAGGGATTTGAAAAAGAACCAATGAAGAAGGGAGCATGTAGAGAATGGAGGGTGCTGTATATTGACCCTGTGTGATGCTACTGAGGTTCAGAAAAATATATATATTTATTTTGTGTGGGGTAAGATTTTTGTAAATGGAGGTACAGGATTTATAGCATTTTATAACATGGACATTCCTATGCTGCCATAAAAGGTATGCATGGACCTTGTTTTCCCCTATTCATATAATTTGGATGCTTCAGTTTGTAAAAAGGATCTGCATATTGGACATCACCAACACATGGACATCTATTTCTCATGTATTTTAAAATAGGCTGTATGCCAGCAGATCCTGTTCTAAAATATATGAGAAATTGACATCCTTAAGTGATGTACAGATTTGAATAGTTCATATTCTGAGTTGGATGTCCTTTCTAAAATGCCACTCCATCTAATTATTTATAGACCTTGCAACCTGCAACAAAATCACCTGCTTGTCCACCTTAGACAGAAAAAAAGCTTCCATCAGTCCTAGCTTCACATATTGATTCTTAAGTTTATCAACAATCCCTATAGAAAATATAAGCCATTTTGGAGATACAAATGCATTGTGGGTCAGCCCATGTCAAGTGGACTAATTGAAGAAATCATCCCTGATTGATCATCTTTAATTTTGATTAAACTTTGGGTATATAGTCCTGGAGGTCTTAGTTTGAACATCATCACCCTTAAGTTATCCATCTAAGTAAATGTTTGGTGCCGAGTTTGAATATTTCATTTTTGAAACTCTAACTTTTCACATTTTTCTTAAATTTGACTCAAAGTAGGCTGAAAACTGTACATGATATAATTTTCATAAAAGTTTGGACTAAGCTCCATCCCTGACAATAAACTCAAATTAAATAAGAATTTGCTAGCTTGTTGAAAGCAAGGTTGCTAACGAGGCAAAAAGAAACTTATATTTGGATGCATATTTACTGAGATATACTTAGCTGAAAATGTGCAAACACACATTTATGCTAAACTTTGTCCTAATTTTAGGCACACACTTTTCAACAGGAGTCATTTTAAAAAGACGAAAAAGAGGAATATATCCTCTGCATGATATAAAACAACCAACAACAGCAGAGGTGGTCCAAGGAAGGAGGAACAGCTGCAGTAGCCATACACCCAATTTTATTAACAGGAGGCCTTACTTGGCCAAGTTTCTGCTAAAGCCTCCATCAGGGGTCACCAGATTCTCAAAGATCAGAAAAATGAGTAGCCAGGCATTTATAAACAGTCACTCTCACACAAGAATACAACATGTGCTGCCAAAACCCAGATTTTTAATTTCAGTTTGAACTAGGGATTGGCAGCATTCAATGTATTTTTTTTTTTATTGCATGAGAGTAAGGAGTGACTGTTTATTGATGCACCCTATTCAGTAGTTGCCTCCTTTAGGGGCCCATTTATTAAGCTGTGTTAGGTACTAGCAAACTCCTAACACAGCATACAATGGTGTACCATGGGATGCACTCAAGCATCTTGAGGTAGCTGCAAAATTAGCGTGCATTAATCTGAAAGCTAATAAATATTTTTTTCTTTTTGAGGGGAAGGATGTGTCATGGGACAGGGGGCAGATTGTCAGCATTCCTGTACTAAACAGTTAGCACACCGACATTACCGCATACCAATTTCTGAATTCTTAAAAGTCGCTAAAAATTGTTCATACAAATTTGTGCACATGCCCAGCTTGCGCATACAGTTTAACTGAATATTGAGCCAATTAGCACCGATAATTGGGCCTTAACAATCAACTAGCAATGATAATTGGCTTCAACTGTAAATTTAGGCAACAAGATCCATGCATAAAAATTATGTTTGGGTTCAAAAAGGGGGCACAGCTATGGGAGGGTCATGGGCAGATCAGGGGCATTCCATTAATTTATGTGCATTGTTGTAAATAAAGGGATCCATGCACAATTTAGGCACAGAGATTTTCACCAAGGTTTCATTGGTGTAAATAGCCACGCCTAAATGTAGTCATGGTTCCCGATGCTATGCGTTATTCTATAAACTGATCCTAACATTAAGCACCATTTATATAATAGTGCTAAGGACTATTTCTTTCAGTGTCAATTGTTTAGGCCATTTATAGAATTTAGTCCTAAATGGTTAGTGCAGTATTACCACATGAGCCCTTACTGCCAATGAAATGAGTAATGGTAAGTGCTCAAGCAGTAATTTATTTTAATGCCATGCACTAATGGCAACATTAGCACATGGTCACCAGAGAGTTGGCCATTTTATGGCTGCAGTATAAATGGCTATAGGACACAGACAAAACCTGGGCAACAGAGCGCTAAGGCCACTTTTTGCCTCAGCTTAGTAAAAGGACCCCTTAGATATTTGGGAGTGTTCCTTAACTCCTAAATTCCTTCACTCAGCAAGTCTCTAAAGTCATAGTGCTTTTTTTTTGTTCCTTACCCCGACATTATGTAATAAATTACCGAATGCTATAAAAACAATGCATGACTTGAAGACGCACCTGTTCGAAGAGACTTACAATAAAAATCCTCCTTAATGACTTGATTCCATTCTACATCTAAACCAACTAATACTGATCCCTTCTAATTTGATTATGTTAATCACATTATCACTATTGGTCATTATATCTTACCTGTTTTATTTTGTGTTATGTAAATAATTCTACTGACCTATCTACCTAATTTCTTACACAGTAATATGTTAAATTAGACCATACCTCTTACTCTGTTTATGATTATACCTTTTGCAACATAGTGTAAGCCACATTGAGTCTGCAAATAGGTAGGAAAATGTGGGGTACAAATGCAGCAAATAAATAAATAAATTATGTAACCATCTTCCTTCATCTGTTTGAGCTGAATTGTTTGATAAAACATTTCAAGATATTATTGAAAACTCACCTATTTAGCATAGCTTTTATCAAATTCTCTGTGAGTTTGGTTCCAGAAGCTGCCACCCTGTGAGCAATCCAGCCAATTTAGTCATTCTGACTACCCTGGTTGGTTTAAGAATTTTTTTTTTGTTAGATATTTGTTTCTTGGTCCTCTTGTTTGTTTGTGAATATCCTTCCTATTTGATAAATAGTGTTCCTTTCTTTTTCTAGAAATATTTTTAGTTTGTACATCTCCTAGTCCTGTGCATCAGATAAGGTGGTCTAGAAGGTCCTGTTAAACAATTATTAAATGATAAATGAAATGCTGCAGAGGCACAACAAAAATTATTTGTGAAACAATATTCAAAAAAATTGGCAAAAACAATAATAATATTTTTTAGAGACATATTGACTTGAATATTTCATTCGCAGTAGACAATGCAGTCTCTGTGTAACTGTATCATCTTCCGAGTGTAGTTGCTGTATGAGCAGGAATGATTCTAATAATTATGCTGGTCAAGAACTAAACATATGTTTTTTCAGCTTGGTCAAAGCAAGAAATGTGCAACACCCTGTGGATGCATGAAACTGATTAAACTTCTAACTCACCAGTGATTATCATACATGCAAACAACATACTGACCAAGCTAAAGATTGGTTAACTATATTTTTGTAATATATTCCTCGGCTGTTTGGTTGAAAACATTGTCCACAAATGATGTGGCATCATTTGAAAACTTTCTAACACAAACTTTGTTTTCATCCAGTGGCTAGAACTAATGGACTTTTCTGCTGCCAGCTGCAGTTTGCCCACTACTAGACCTTTCTTCCTGAGCTGATCTTGCTTTTGCAATTTCTTTTTGTGCGACAAAGAAATATTTGATTTCACCTACCTTCTGAGCAAAAAAAAATTTGAACAGATTTATGGGTATCCTTGGTTTTCTACAGACCATTGAAGACAGGCATGGGCAGCCAACTGTCCTGTAGTGCCACCTATGCCATCACATGGTGATTTTCCATGACTGCTGCCAAAGAACTTCCATTCTGCAGTGAAATCAAAATCTCTTTTTATGGTGGCACAGGTTTATAACGATCTTAAAATTCTTGAACTGTGCAGCAGATCCATCACTAAAGTAACGAATGTGCCTTACAGTTGGGAAAAAGCAATGGCATCAAAGTAATGGAACAATACTGATTGGCACTGTGGCATACACTCAATAGCATTGTTAAACATTTATTCTGATAAGACACAAAGAAACAGATAAGACAATTAGAAATGATATTTAGAGTGACCAGCATCATCAAACAGCTTGCTTGATTCGTATCAGCATCAAGGCAGTACAACTTGCATCCAACTCCATATGGGCTGGCATTATTGTTCAGTTGAGTTGATTCATCCCACATGCCTGCAACACGAATGAAAAATTTGGCATCCTATCTTTCCTTTGTTTGGCAATGATTATGTTGCACATTGCAAAATGTTATGTGCAAACACCAGACATAAAGGATTTCAATGTTTGTTTTGGGATATAAAGTGCTTTGATCCCAGAGGGAAAAAATTAGATTCTGGCAGTAAAAATATTCCTCTTGTCAATGGTGCCAAAAAGAAAGAAAAATCTGGTTTGACTCCTACTGAGATATTTTCACCTGAAAATAGTGAAAATGTTTGTACAAACCTTTTTTTTTTTACCCATTTTCAACCAGGTATACCACAATAAGCACGCAAGAAATGCTTTCTCTAGACATTACAATGACAACCTTGGAGTCAAGCAGTTGGCCTAATATTATCTACCTAGAGCATTAATTCAAACTTTGTCTTAAAATATATCGTACACATTTTCAGCCTACTTCAGCTTCATTTTCAGAAACACATATAAGTTTGAGAACTTAAAAACTATAATATTCTTATTCAGTTGCCTGGGTTGCTAAGTTACAAGCCACTGCATACTGTTGTTCAATATAATAAGATAATAAACTTGGCATTTTTGCTGTATTGCTTCATATATTTGTGATGTTGCTTTTTGTTGCTGGCCTCAATTCTACAACTACAAGACTTCTGTTCCTAAAATTCTGCTGTAGAGCTGGTTAGATGATTAGCTGATAAGCTAATTAGCTAATAATTACTCTGGTTAGAGTCTGTGTTTTATCGCTTCTGCTTGGTGTATGATTTTGCCCTAAAGTGGTCCCAAAACAATGAAAAACATTCTCACAAAGGTTTTACTGGCAATATGAGAGAAGAATGCAACACTTTGGAAGCATATTGCAATGTATTGGTAATACAAAATAAATAAATAAATATATTTATATAATAGAAAAGGATAACTGTATTAGTATGGCAAAAGCAAAAAGCAACACTTAGCAGCAGAAAGTATTAGTAGTTGTCAGAACAGTGAGATAGCAATATCAGTGTAACTAATAATTGTTCCTGAGATATAACTAATGGTGCTAACCAAAGAAACCATATGTCAAAAGGTCCTGACTCACTTGAAACTTGGTAATGCTTTCTATCTCACCCTGGACCATAGGAAGAATAATGACCTCACCCTGGGAAAGACCTTTGGCTCCCTCTGTGTGGCAGGTCTCTCCTTTCCCTCTCGTACTCCAAGCTGCAATTTCACAGTCAGCTCCTAGACAAGGCCATGCAGATATGCTGCCTCTGATCCACTGTTAGTCTGTGCTTGTTGTGGGGGCTATCAACAATGAAACTGGAATGCACACAACTCTTCTCTGGAACTTTCTTGGTTGGAGCTAAGATGCTACCCAGTACTGGTTCTTCTTCAGTACAACACATACTTATAGCTCAGGGTCTACATGTCCAGCCATCAGAGAAATATATTTCTGTCTCTCAGCAAAGGTGTTGCCAGACTCGGTATTTTGGATGGGTCCAGAGGTAAATTGGATGGTCCCTTCCATATGCACGTGCCCCTTCCCTCCCCAACCATACTCCACAAATATTTTCCTGGAGATATATTTTAAGAACATAAGAGGTTCTTTTTTCACCTACCCCACATCTCTCTCTCCTCTGCGGCATCCCGGCATCTGCACTCCAGTCTCTCAACTTCGTCTCTCCCCGATGTTGGTACAGGCATCCTTGGTGCATGCAGCGATTCATTCTCACTGCTTGCGCCAGCCCCAAAGGCTTCCATCTGCCATGTCCCACCCTTGCTAACGTCATTGCCTGTTTCTTGTCTAACGGAACGTGGCAGATGGAAGCCTGTGGGGCCAGTGCAAGCAATAAGAATGAATCGCTGCAGGCACCGAGGACATCTGTACTGACACTGAGGAGGGAAGGGGTTCAGAGACCGGAGTGCAGATGCTGAGATGCCACGGAGGAGAGCAGTGTGGCACTGCACCTGGGTGGGCCAGAGCCAAGATTAGGTGAGCCTGTGCCCACCCAGACCCACCCATAGCTACGCCACTGTCTCTCAGTCTAATAGGTAACTGCCTGCTTCTCTCAGTCAGTGTCTTTCATATAGTACACATCATATCACATGTGGAACTGTTCTCTGATTGGATGCAATTGGCAGACAAAGACTGCTGGTATGAAGGGTGCACATGGACAGGAGATGATAAAGCTTTGGTCCACTAGGATCACTGAGCTAACCAGATAGTAATTGTCATTAACTTGGTACAGGCATGCCTGCCCAGAAGTATTTCCGGATTGGTGCGCGGCAAACCCATTGCTGCATGCCAACCCTTTAGTAAAAAGGGCCCCTAGGTAAGCAGATAAGAAATTTGAATAACCAAATTACATCTTTAAATGAGATTAAAATTGTGATTGTTAAAAACTCTATATTGCTATGGAATAGTCTGGAAATTATGGAGAACAAACTTAGAAGACTGAACTTGTAGATATTGAACTTCCCTAGAATATTAACTATTGGGCTCATTTTTGAAAGAGAAGGGCACCCATCTTTTGACACAATCGGGAGATGGATGTCCTTCTCCCAGGGTCGCCCAAATCGTCATGATGGAAAGCCGATTTTGGGTGTCCTCAACCGCTTTCTGTCACGGGGATGACAAAAGTTCACGGGGCGTGTTGGAAGCGTAGCAAAGGCGGAACTGGTGCATGCTTAACACATGGGCGTCCTCGGCCGATAATGGAAAAAAGAAGGGTGTCCCTGACGAACACTGGGCCGACTTTAATTGGTCCTTTATTTTTTTTACGACAAAGCCACAAAAATGTGCCCTAAATGACTAGATGACCACCGGAGGGAATCAGGAATGACCTCCCCCTACTCCCCGAGTGGTCACTAACCCCCTCCCACCCTAAAAAAATGTGTTTAAATATTTTTTCCAGCCTCTATGCCAGCCTCAAATATCATATCCAGCTCCATGACAGCAGTATGCAGGTCCCTGGAGCAGTTTTAGTGGGTACTGCAGTGCACTTCAGGCAGGCAGAGCCAGGCCCATCCCCCCCCCACCTGTTAAACTTGTGGTGGTAAATATAAGCCCTCCAAAACCCACTGTACCCACATCTAGGTGCCCCCCGTCATCCCTAAGGGCTATGGTAGTAATGTACAGTTGTGAGGAGTGGGTTTTGGGGGTCTCAGCACACAAGGTAAGGAAGTTATGCACCTGGGAGCTTTTCTGAACTCCACTGCAGTGTTCCCTAGGGTGTCCGGTTGGTGTCCTGGCATGTCAGGGGGACCAGTGCACTATGAATGCTGGCTCCTCCCATGACCAAATGGCTTGGATTTGGTTGTTTCTGAGATGGGCGTCCTCAGTTTCCATTATCGCCGAAAATCAGGGACGACCATCTCTAAGGACGACCATCTCTAAGGTTGACCTAAATGTTGAGATTTGGGCATCCCTGACTGTATTATCGAAATGAAAGATGGCCACCCATCTTCTTTCGCTATTATGGGTTTCCCTGCCCCTTCACGAGGACGCCCTCAGGAAAACATGGGCGCCCCATTCTATTATGCCTCACCATGCACGCCCAACGTGTGCCAATTTGGAGTTACTGCCCAGCTACAATATATAAAGAAGAAAGGTCCCACACAACTTTCTTTCTGAGAAGTTCTGAGAGAAGAAATCTCTGTGGGAAAGTGACATTATTTTATTCTGAGCTTGGTAACTTAAAGATTAGGGTTTAAAAGAGGAATTGTAGGATATTGATAAACACAAATTTTTAAAATTAAAAAAAAAAGCAAGGAAACTTTATTAGCTAGTCTCCATAGCCTTTTTCTCCATAGGTTTAAAACTTGAAGTTTCTGCCACAGCATTAACAGATAGGCTCTAGAAGGCACAGAAATGTTTTCGGAAATTAAGGAGGCTAACAAACTGGACAACGATAACAATTTCAATTACCCCAATATTGTCTGGGTAAATGTAACATCAGGGCATGCTAGGGAGGTAAAATTCCTTGAAAAAATCAAGGATTGCTTTATGGAACAGCTGGTACAGGAGCCGACAAGAGAAGGAAAAATTCTAGACCTAGTCCTTAGTGGAGCACATGATCTGGTTTGGGCGGTAATGGTGATGAGGCCACTTGATAACAGTGATCATAATATGATCAGATTTGATATTAGCTTTGAAGTAAGTATAATCAGGAAATCCAATACGTTAGTGTTTAACTTTCAAAAGGAGACTATGATAAAATGAGAAGAACAGTGAAAAAAAAACTTAGAGGAGCAGCTCTGAGGGTGAAAAATTTACATCAGGCGTGGATGCTGTTCAAAAATACTATTCTGGAAGCCAAGGCCAAATATATTCCATGTATTAAAATAGGACGACGGAAGACCAAATGACAGCCAGCATGGTTGAAAAGTGAGATGAAGGAAGCTATTAGAGCTAAAAGAAAATCCTTCAGAAAATGGCAGAAGGAACCGACTGAAAATAATAAGAAACAGAATAAGGAATGTCAAGTCAAAAGCGCTGATAAGGAAGGCAAAGAGAGTTTCTACTCCCTAAGTGCCTCACTCTGTAAGTAGCCTAGGCTCCCTTATAGAATATTTCATTACCCAGTATATGCACATGGCATTTAGGCGCTCACACTTATGCCAGTCATAGAGTTGGTATAAGTGTGAGTGCCTAAATGTATCAGGAACCTGTGTAACTTATTTGCATGGGGGCAAACACAGGAGTAGATCATGGGTGGGACATAGGCAGAGTTTTCAGTTAAGCACATAACTTACGGTAACTTACTTAGGTGGCATGCTAGCATATACATATGTAAGTGTACACATAAATGAATATAATATGCTAATATTATAAACATTTGCATTTGTAATGACTGTGTAAACATTAGCATTTAGTCTACTGAATTGCTCTCCAAATGTATTATGTTTCAGGTGATCATTATTTCCTCCAAATCTGTCATGGTCATGATCCCAATTTCTTTTTCTTTCTTTTTTTTAGGTACACTGATAGTAAACTGTTTAACAATTTCCAGTAAATCAGCAGTGCTACTTTGCTGTGTGTTTCTGAATAAAACAGCACATCATGCCTAACAACAAGAAGTGTAACTATTTCCCTTTCTAGACTACAGAA
Source organism: Microcaecilia unicolor (assembly GCF_901765095.1). Classification (NCBI taxonomy): domain Eukaryota; kingdom Metazoa; phylum Chordata; class Amphibia; order Gymnophiona; family Siphonopidae; genus Microcaecilia; species Microcaecilia unicolor. Next base: position 528,563,704 of record NC_044031.1, read on the forward strand.
TCTGGGGTTTTTTCTCCCCCCCCCCCCTCCCCCCTATGCTGGCTGTTAGTCTAAATTAGTAATTTTCCTGGTATCTTCTTTCAAGAAAGCACACTGATTTTCAGCCCTAAATTAATGAAAGTATTGGCATATTTTTAATAATGTTAGTAATGGATCTTGCTAATGTATTCTATTCGACTGTAATGAGTTCAACATATAGTTTTTCCAAGAACAGTTCCCTACTCATCAAAAGTGTGAATCATTTGAATGGAACCACTGACAGAGAGCCCAAGCTAAATCATATTAAGAGCTCCAGCTACAGTCAACAGAGTGGCTTGACAGAGAGGCATTGGAGCCGACTCTGTGGGTGCTGTGGGTGCTTGAGCACCCCCAATATTGAGAAAATTCCTTGTATGTGTCCAGGGAGGGGTAATTTCCATTGGGCTTAGCACCCCCAATAATTTAGAAAGTTGGCTCCTATGCAGAGAGGTATTTCCAGATCTAGACAGACAACTGCTCCATGTTCTCTGGCAATATCCAGTGCCACCTTGGATACTCCATGATATAACTTCCTCGAGTGTCCCCTAGTCTTTGTACTTTTGGAATGAGTAAAAAATTGATTTACTTCTACTTGTTCTACACCATTCAGGATTCTGTAGACCTCAATCATATCTCCCCTTATCCGTCTCTTTTCCAAGCTGAAGAGCCCTAACCTCTTTAGCCTTTCCTCATACTAGAGGAGTTCCATCCCCTTTATCTGTTTGTTCATTGGGATAGATGTGGAAGAAGTTGGGGAGGGTGGAGCAGGGCAGGGTGTTTTAATGTTGGGTCATAAAAAATCTGGGTTAGGTCATCATTTGTGTGATAAAGATTTTATTTTTAGATTGCAACACGTGGTGAAGCGGTTTTATGTGGAGAAATGGCAGCGACGGGTGGCATTGAGTGATAGTTTGGGAGTCATCTGACTCTTTAGACTCCTTTATGTCATTGTCTTTGTCATCTTCTTCAGAAGCAATGTCATTGCGGAAGTTGATAGCGAATTCGGAAGCTGCTATGCACGTTTCGAGAAAAGGTCATACATTGTGTGAAATTTCTCCTTTGGACAGCTAAATTTCTAGGAAATTGCAGCAGAAGATTTTGAGAGGGCACTATACTGATATATTTCAATTGTTGGAGCAGGAGCAAGAGGGTGGTGAGCAAAACAAAAGGGGTTGAGCAGAAAGATTTGGATGATAAGAAAAAAAATCAGAGAATCGAAGACTATTTTTAATTGGCTGCTAACATTTTATATTTTGGCCAATGTCCTTGAGTGTTAAGCCTGCATTATATGCTGGAATTTGTAAATATATGGATTTGATAATGTATGCTTGTCATATGCATGGAGGCTGGACTTAGCTAAACTACGATGTGCAGTTTAGACATAGTTTAGCTAATGACTGAAGTTTGGGGTTTTAGAGATGTTGACTTGTGGTTGGCAAAGGTGATGGTACTGAGACAATCATTTTTTCAGGGGGACACCTCCTCAGGGGTTCGGTGGCCTTTGGTGGGGAGATCAGGATTGCAGATTGTAGGACAACAGGGATGACATGGCATTGGAGGGCTGGGTATAGTAGGCAGAGTGGGGGACAGATGCTGCAGGCATGTTTCCAATTCAACTTTGCAGTTGTGACCAGTCTGGATATAAGTTCTGACACAGCTGCAGCAGATGTGGTGACCCTCACCCAATGGTGTGCTGTCCCAGGGGATGGGGAAGAGGAAGAGGTCAGACAGGTCATCCGAAGTGGTCAGGTTTTGTTTTGTTTTTTGCAAGGCTCAATCCCCCATTAAAGTTGAAACTCTGGGTCCTTGGTTGGGATTGTATTCATGTAGGGAGGATGCAGAGTTATTGGAGTCAGGATTTAAGGAGGGGTGTGATTCCATTTGAGTGTCCTAAGCTGGATCATAACTGTAAAAAAAGTGGTCTCTGTGTTAATACATTTTTCGGTTGGTCACAAGAAATTGGAGAAAGAAATTAAATTAGGGAGAGCTGCTGGACTGTTTGATGCACCTTTTGCTGATTTGGTTATATCCCTGCTTGGTGTAAAACCAAAAAACGAGCCGGGTAAGTTTAGATTAATACACAATCTGTCTTACCCAGTTGGGAGTAGTGTCAATTTGTTTACTGACCCCTTGTGTTGTTCACTACAGTATGTGTCTTTCGACAAAGCAGTAGAAATCTTGCAGAAGTTGGGATTCAGTGCTTTGCTTGACAAGGCTAATATAGAATCAACATTTTGATTGCTGCTGGTGCACCACAGTCCGTTCATTTGTTGGGTGTTAAGTTTGATGGTCAACTTTATTTTGATAGACGTCTTCCTATGGGTTGATGTATATCATGTTCTTATTTTGAAAGCTTCTCTACTAATATACATTGGGTTATGAGCAGAGGTCAGGATTATCCACATTGATTCAGTACTTAGATGACTTTTTGTTTGGAGGGTGGGCTGCAAATGAACTTGGAATACCATTGGCTGTGGATACATCTGTAGGGACTTGTACTATCCTGGCATTTTTGGATGTAGAGCTGGTCACAGTGAAAATGGAGACTAGATACCCTGCAGAGAAAATTCAGGAATTGTGTGCAATTTTGGGAATGGTGACTGGGAGGAAGAAGTTAATGAAAGAAATTCAATTCCTTCTAGGATGCTATAATTTTGCAGCAAGGGTCCTTCCTATGGGAAAAGTATTATGTCGCCGGTTAGCATTACTGACAAAGTGTGGATAAGCATTATTACAGGGTGAGAATTTCTCATGGAGTTAGGGAATACCTGGAATTATGGAGGTCATTCCTAAGTAACTTTAATGATGTGCAACTGTGGCCCCTTCCTTCAGTTTCTTCAGTAGACTTGCACAACAAGAAGTCATGATTTTGGCATTTACTTTCAAAGGCAGTGGTGTGCAGCAGTATGGCCAGACTGGTGGAAACAGAAGAGTTGGTGTTTGAATGTGGCAATTTTAGAGCTATTTCCTGTTTGGGTTGCTCTTGTTTTACGGGAGCACAGTTTGCAAAATAGAAAGTTTATTCTATATTCTAATAATTTGGCAGTGGTAGAAGCACTGAATAAGCTGTCGACACATTGCCTATTGTTGGTGGAGCTATTACAGTTGGTGGTACTTTGTTGTTTGCAGCAGAATGTGTATTTAAGAGCTAGGCATGTTCCAGGACTGGATGACAGGATTGCTGATACTCTTTCTTGGTTTCAGTGGTCCCGTTTTTGAGCCTTGCTGCCCGGAGCAAAAGAATTCCCAAGAAAGAGGTGCCAGCAGAGTTGTGGGAAAGATGTTTACAATATTTAAGGAATTGTTGAAGCATTCCTTGGCTGCTAATACCCGAAAAAGTTATTCATTTGATTGGTGTTGTTTTACTGAATTTTGCAAATTTCACAAAGTGGATTTGGGCTTGCCAATTGAGAGTTTAACTGTGCAGCATATACAGGAAACCCAGGTGAAGGGGTGGTCATTAAATGTTTTGTTGCAGTCTTTGGTGGCAATTGCATTTGTTTATAAGCTTTGTGGTTTTAGGGATCCGTCTACTTCAATTTTAGTGCAGAAATTAATTTGTGGATAGGTGGGGATAGGATTTTCTTCTTTGAAGTTGGTGTGCTTACCCATTCTGCATGAGTTTTTGGGACCCTTTTTGGGAAGTTTGACCCGACTGTGTTCCTCTTAGTTGAAATTATTTTATTTTCTGTTGCATTTGTGGTGGCTTCCTTTGGAATTCTGAGAGTTGGGGAGCTCCTAGTGCCTACATAAAATGCTGACAATATGACTGGTTTATTTGTTGGGAGATGTAATAGTGGAACGCAAAGATGTGTATTTACATACGATAAAGTGCTTGGTTGAGGTTGAAACAGGTTTCTGGCTTATGTTTTTTTTTCCGTTTCTTGGGTGCATAGATATATGGAGGTAAGACCTACCAGAAGCAGTAATTGGTTGATACATGAAGATGGCTCTCCTCTAACTCACTATCAATTTTCTGCAGTTTTGAAAGCTGCATTAATATCTGTTGGCTATAATCCAAGGTCTGGTCCCACCCTTGTGGAAACAGGAAATGACGGCGGGACCAGAAGCAGAGCTGTCAGCTGAGAGAGAAGGGAAGGCAGGCTGAAGCGCCGAGCCTGCTCGCCTTCCACTGCTGCCGCCGCCGGACCCCGAGGTAAGAACTTTTAAATTCTGGGCGGCACGCAGGAAGGCGAGGGGCAGGCAGAGGACTGGGAGAAGAGGGCGGGCAGCGCAGGTTGGGTTAGCACTTGGAGGAGAGGGAGGGGGGCCTGGAACTCAGAGGAGAGGGAAGGAAGGAAGGAGGGGAAGAGAGGAGAGGGAGGGGGCCTGGAACTCGGAGGGAGGGGGAGGAGGAGAGGGGAGGAGGAGAGGGGAGGAGAGAGAGGGGGGAGGAGGGGGAGAGGAGGGGGGAATGCACCACCTGTAAAAAAAAAAAACTTTCAGCACCCCCAATCAATTTGAAAAAGTTGGCTCCTACGGTGTGCTATTCTGAGAGTTGGGGAGCTCCTAGTGCCTACATAAAATGCTGACAATATGGCTGGTTTATTGTTGGGAGATGCTATATAGAGCACTCAGCCTGGAGTGACTTTTATAGAATAGCACTGAACACACATTTTTTCCAGTGCCTACTTATTGGTACCATTTACTATATCGATACAGAGATGATATATGGCTGCACAGAGAGTAGACAGTCAGATAATCCAGAGAATTATCAATGCTTTTGACTTCTAGTCAAATGATGATGTTAGAAATTATATGAATGTCTCAAGATGTTAAGGACTACCAAAATAAAATTGTATTTTAGGAAAGCTTATTAAATATCACTTAAGACTTAGGATGCTCAAAATTGAAGAAGTGTTACTTTCAAATTAAATGAATGCATGTTAATGCCATAATCTTCATCTCACATTACATATTTTTGCTGTAGCAGATCATAAATTAGTATCCCTTATCCTACAGACTCCCATTTCAATCAAAATGCATGATTACATGGTACAAACAAATAAACATCTGCTTCTTTTCTTCATTTCTAAGTAATTAACATTAAATCAAGAATCTAGATTTCTCAAAGGAGGTGTTCAGATAGCATTCTTGCAAATACATTATAGCAACAATGAAAAAATATGCTTTAACTCTTTATGTATTGGACAGATTTATTTTAAAGTATAACCAAAGCACCCCTCCGAAGGGACACCACCTTGTAAGTGGTGGAGGGGCTTCCGTGTTTCAGTGACTCAGAGGGCTATGCTGAAGGGTTACCCATATCAGACAGGCCTCTGAGGAGAAACCAGACAAAGAGTGTCCCAAACTGGAGGATCCAAGTTGGCGTCGAGGGAGGATGTACGTTAGTTGAGTTCCCGTTTTACACCAGAATACCTGAAGAAGGAGGCGCGCACCCCAGAGAATGGGGAAGAAGAAAGGCAAAGCCGTGGTGTTGCCCCCCTCGAACACGGCTGGGGTTCCCACCACTTCTCAGTCTACTTTGGAGAGATTCGGGGTCATAATGTCGGGGATATCGGTTCCTGCTTCGGGGAACAGCAAGGCTTTATTGCCGAATCTCAGTGGAGAGGGAGTGACTTTGAGTCCCCCTGTTGGCATGACCTTTCCAAGACCCGGAAACAGTAACGCTTCACTATGGAGGTCGACAGTGGAAACGCCCAAAGTGGGTTAGGATTTTCACGCGATCCGAGGAGGTCCTGATGCAGCATTGACTCCGGATAATAAACCAACTGGGGGATTGGAGAGTGAGATCTTCCCCCCCGAAGATATCTGGAGCAGTTTCTGTGGAGAATTTGGACCTGGTGAAGCCAAACAATGTCACAATGGACGCACTATGGGAAGTGCTGCAAAGTGTGAATAACTCTCTTCTTCAGATGTCAAATTTTTTTAGGAATAAATATGTGATTATATCAATACTTATCTAACAAAGTGGAAGTCCAAGATAAAAAAATAAAGATTTTGATTTCGGAAATGGTTTCTCTATGAAAATCTGGTAATGAAGGACAATTATGTTTCTTATAAAAAAATTGGAACTTCTGGAGAACCAATTAAGGAAAAATAATTTGAGAAAGATAAATTTTCCTAAAATACCCTGTATATAGAGTTATATTATTAGTGACTTTTGCCTTTGATTTAGATAGGAACAATGTTTTGAAATTGTATTTCCGACATATGGCTGATAGTTTTTTTGGGTTCAAAGATAAATATATTTCCTGACATATCAAGGGAATCGCAGACTAGGATGTGTGAACTCTTGGCTTTTAAGCCAAGAATCATTGCCGTAGTTGGGACCTTCCTAGAGCAATTCCCTTGTAAGTGTTTTATTTCCTGATTACTTATTTGTTGAACCCAGGAAATTACAAGAGTTTGTGGAGTTAAAAGAACAGATGAAGAACCCTTTGCAGCAACTTCCTTTAGTTACCACTGTACCAGCTGCAATTACCGATTAACCTTCCTCCCTCAGAAAATATGAATTGTAAGATTAACCATTCCGTGTTTTTCTTATTTTCTTTGAGATTGTTTTCCTGATCTTGGATCCCCTAATTGTGGACAATAATGTGGACTAACAAAGATGATATTTTTCCTTAATGTTTGTTTTAATTGATATTTTCTCTTTTCTTTCCCATTTATGTATTGGACGTAAATGTAATATAAAATGAATAAATAAAATAATTAAAAAAAAGTATAACCAAAGCAGAATGAATAGGGTTTTTAAAATTCTGTTTTGTATTTTTAGCATACTTAAGGCTGTGAGAAATGGAACTTCCCAGTATTTTACAAAAGGCTTTGCCACAATTATAGTAAGCAGATCATAGGGAAACAGCAACACAAATATACGTGGAGTTGTAGTACTGTAGAGGGCCACAGATGAAATAACAAGGCAGAGCTGGAACTCAGGGGAAGCCAAGGACCCAGACATCATCTGTGTTTCAGCAAGTCCCCGAATCAGTGGTCTGCACATATAAAATTACACAAATCAATAAAAAGAAAAGAAAAGAAAAATGTATGCTATATACAAAATTGTAAAACACAAACAAACCATTAACAAAAACATTATCACAGACATAAATACCAGTTATTTAAAGTTAAGTTATTTTCTGTTCTTTGCCTGCTGGAGAGGTAGCACTGCTACTGACCTGAATTAGGTGTTGATTAAGGTGTGAGGAATTAGAATATTTGCAAAAGGTTACTAAGGGTAATCTTAGCTTGAAAGGGTTTGTTTGAAGCAGTCTCCTTAAAATCCAAACTATGTAGAGAGAAAAGGTTCCACTTAACATTCTGAGATGTTCTTAGAGAAGAGGATATTTCTCTGGGTAACTGAAATTATTTTGCTATGTGCTTGTTACCTTAAAGCTTGGGTTTAAAAGAGTAATTGTAGGTTATTAATAAACACACAGCAGGGCCTAGTTCAGCCTAAGAAAATAAATAAAAATAAAGATAGAAGCTAGCATTATTAACTGGTTTCCATATTATACAACCCTTTCCCCCATTGTTTTAAAACAAATCGGGAAAAATATTTCTTCACTCAATGTGTAATTAAACTCTGGAATATATTGCCAGAGAATGCAGTAAAAGCAGCTCAGCAGGGTTTTTAAAAAGTTTGGATAGCTTCCTAAAGAAGAAGTCCATAAGCCTTTATTAAGATGGACTAGGTGAGAATCCACTGCTTATTTCTTAGATAAGCAGTATAAAATGTATTGTACTGTTTTGGGATCTTGCCAGGTATTTGTAACCTGGATTGGCAACTGTTGGAAACAGGATGCTTGGTTTGATGGACCTTCAGTCTGTCCCAGTATGGCAACACGTATGTTCTTATGTTAATGTTCTGTTATTGCAAATGCTTCCTGTGAGAGTTCCACAAGCACAGTTGTAAAGTGTCAACACAATGTGAAAAACATACATAGTATAATGAAAGTCAATCAACATGATTATTTTGTAAAAGATTATGATAACAAAACATACATTTATCCAACTGGAGCAACTTAACCTACAAAACCATATACATGGCTGGATTTAGTTACCTAGGTTCCAAGTGGTGGAACTCAATAACAAAAGTCACAAGAAGTGTCACCAACTATCTTCAGTTCAGAAAACTGAAAACTTACCACTTAACAGAATTCTATAAATAACTAAAGGGGTCTTTTACTAAAGCTTATCTTGCGCTATCTGCAGCAGGGCCCATAGGAATAAAATGGGCCCTGCTGCAGATAACTAAAGTTAAGCTTTAGTAAAAGACTCCCTAGATAAGCTATCGTTTCCTTGCTGCTTCCAAATTGTAAACAATCACTGTAACTTTAAACCTGAATGTAAATTGTAAGCCACTTCCTAATTGTAAACCATTATTGCAATTTCCAACATGAATGTAAATTGTAAGCCACTTTAAGCCGAAACCTGTTTTTGCATTACAGTGGGATACAAGAATGCATAAATAAATAAAACAATCAGGTTAAAAATTCCACCCATGAGCTCCAAAAGTCATTTAAATAGCAAATATAGATATAAATGGAAAATGAAATAAAAATACTTCATCCTATCATGTGAATTTAAGAAATAAGGGCTAGATTCTATATATGATGCCAAAAAAAATCAGTGCTGAAAAACAGCACTATTCTATAAACCATGCTTAAAGTTAGGCATGGTTTATTGGTTTATAGAATAGTACTTATGCCCAAGGGTCACGTGTAAATTTAGGCACTATTTCCCGTGCCTACATTTACACGCGGAACCCCCATATTCTATAATTACATGTGTAATCACAACCGTACCCCTAATCCACCTCAAAATGCTCATGACTCTCCCATTTCAACACCCCTTTTCTTGGGCCACACATATAATTTAAGAGTGGATCCTGTACCTAAATTTACATGCATAAGTCCTAATTAAATCTAATTAGTACTGATAATTGCTTGTTAAAAAGCCAATTATTGTAAAAGGGGCACTAAATGATTTTTGAAGCTCATGGATGTATATGTCTGTTTCATTATCATGATCTTTTACAAATCAATCGTTTTGATAGCAGAAGTGTAGCCAGATTAAGGGTCCACAGGGAGCGGAGAGCAGACTGCCGACGTCACCGGTGTGTATTTTAAATTCCACAGATTACATGAAAAACAGGTACCAGTGTTGTCAGAAATCTATTTGGGGGAGCAGCCGCTCCCCTGGCAACCCACCTAGCTACGCCTCTGGTTGATAGATTTTCATTATACTATGTATTTTCTGTACATTGTTTTGACACTTTGCAACTGTGCTTGTGAACTCTCACAGGAAGCATTTGCAATAACAGAAAACTAACATAAGAACATAAGAACACATGTGTTGCCATACTGAGACAGACCGAAGGTCCATCAAACCAAGCATCCTGTTCCCAACAGTGACCAATTCATTTGTAATTACAGAACACCAGTCTGGTTTTTAAGATTTTGGGGGGATAGTGCTGGGCAGACTTATACGGTCTGTGCCAGAGCCGGTGGTGGGAGGCGGGGCAGGTGGTTGGGAGGCGGGGATAGTGCTGGGCAGACTTATATGGTCTGTGCCCTGAAAAAGACAGGTACAAATCAAGGTAAGGTATACACAAAAAATGACACGTGAGTTTATCTTGTTGGGCAGACTGGGTGGACCGTGCAGGTCTTTTTCTGCCGTCATATACTATGTTACTATGTTACTATGAATGTGATAATGTTTTTGTGAATGTGCTAATGTTTTGTTTTAACAATTTTGTATATGGCATGCATTTTTATCTTTTATTTTATTTTTGTTGACATGTGTAATTTTATATGTGCAGACCCCTGACAGAAGCACTTTCTGAAACATGGGCCATGTTGGGTCCTTGAATAAATTTGCTTCCTCTGAATTCTGGCTCTGTCTCATTGTTTCATTTGTGTCCCTCTAAACTGCTCCCACTCCTTTGCTAAACCCATAGCCTTTTATAAAAATATATATAAGGATATGCAGGGGTACTTGTGGATTTACCATCATGCCAGCACCCGCATAGCTAAGTGATCAAAGATAGGATAGCCTATCTGGTCACTTAGCTATGTGGTCACTTAGCTATATGGTCACTTACCTATGTGTGTACTGGCACTGAATAAGGCTGGTACCCACATAAGAGCTAGCTCCTCCATAACTCCATCCTGGACAGCCCTTGCACTGCCCAGAATTGGATTGAGTGCTTAGCACCAATATTCAGCAGCACTACCCGGTTAACTGCTGCTGAATATTGACAGTAGTCCTACTCAGTATAGTTTAAACGGTGGTAATGGACAGAGAACAAGGCAAACTACTTCTTCCACTGATAAATAGTACTCTGGCAATATAATACCTCTACAATGGAGTATAGTTTTGCACTTTTACTGATTACCAGATGACTCTCAAGCATCATCCAAGAACCGTCAAGGACCACCTCTGACAGGTTTCATACTTCTGGACTTTACTCAAATGACTGCATAGTGGGCCCTGCAATCTATTCTACTGCTTTACCTTTTTAGAAGGTCTAGAGCAGTTATTCCCTTTTTTAGCATTGAGGTACATTAAGGACAGTTCTTTAATATGTGCTTATAGTATACAGTACACATGTTTTCTATAAAGAGTGACCGTTTGTAACATGGCTGTTACAATGTATGTTTGTGGAGGAAAAAGCTTCTGAGTTCCCGGTTCAAAATATTGAGATGGGGTGGAATCTTCATCGGCTAAAATACCTCACTGATGCAATTGAAGGAGTAACTTGTTATTCTGTATGTAGGTATTCAAAACAGACTCAATTCAACACTTACCTTAATGTTGTAAATTTGCAGTTCGGTTCCACTCCGTTCTGTACTGACGGCGTCCTGTTTCGCTGTCTTCGGCTTTCTCAAGGAAAATTGACCTCTTTCTGCAATTGTAGTCTGTAAACCAAAATTTGTATCAGCCACTAAAACTCAAAAGCCCCTCCTGTGTTCTATATTATAATTCGCATTTGTTGCAATGCTATCCACCTTATAATTGAAAGAGAAAAACGCCTAGATTTCGACCCAAATCGGGAGATAGACGTTTATCTCACAAAAACGAATAAATCGTTATAATGGAAAGCCGATTTTGGACGTTTTCAACTGCACTCCATCGCGGAAGTGTACAAAGTGGATGGGGGCGTGTCGGAGGCGTGACAAAGGTGGAACTGGGGCATGGTTATTGGCCGAGGAGAGATGGGTGCCTTTCGCCGATAATGGAAAAAAAGTATGCGTTTGTAGCTAGAATTTAGGGCACTTTTCATGGACCCTGTTTTTTCACGAATAAGGCCCCAAAAAGTGCCCTTTTTTTAAGTGGCCGAAAAATGGACGTGCTAAAATTAAAAGCAGCACACGTCCATTTTCGGCCTGAGACCTTACCGCCACCCATTGACTTAGCAGTAAGGTCTCACATGCTGTCTGACTTCTCAGTTTCTTGCTTTAACATCCTCTTTCAATCTTCAACTGTGCTCCACTGTCCCCACTCACCAGAATGGCCACTGTCTTGATCTTATCCTCTTCTCAAACTGCTCACTCTCCAGTTTCTGTGCCTCAACTCTTCCCCTCTCTGACCATCATCTGATAACTTTCACACTTAAACACCCTCCTCCCCAGTCCCGTCCAATCTTAACCAATACATTTAGGAATCTTCAGGCTATTGACCCTTCTACTCTGTCCTCCAGTGTTTCAAATTTCTTCTCTACCACTATGTTATCCAAGTCTGTCAATGAGGCTGTCTCTTCCTATAATACTATTCTCTCCTCTGCTCTGGTTACTCTCGCTCCTCCCATTCCCCATTCTGTAAAACGTACCAAACCCCAGCCTTGGCTGACCTCTAGAATCTGCTACCTATGTTCCTGTGCCCGCTCTGCCGAATGCCTTTGGCTGAAATACCATGCCCAAGCTGACTTCATACATTTCAAATTCTTGCTGACCTCCTTCCATTCTGCTCTTTTACTTGCCAAACAGGACTATTACATCCAGTTGACAAATTCTCTTGGCTCAAACCTTCAACGTCTCTTTGCCACACTGAACTCTCTCCTCAAAGTGCCTTCACCTCCAGCCCCCCCCCCCCCCCTTCATTTTCCCCGCAGACTCTGGCTGAGTTCTTTCATGATAAGGTTCACAAGATTAAACTTGAATTCTCAACCAGGTCACCTCCACCTCTCCTTCCCTTAGACCATTCTCTCAACCCTCCAACCCCTGCCTCCTTTTCTTCCTTTTCTGAAATCACTGAAGAGGAAACTACACATCTTATTTCCTCCTTGAAACTAACTACCTGTTCCTCTGATCCTATTCCCAACCATCTACTTAACACTATCTCTCCTACTGTCATCCCGTTTATCTGTCAAATCCTCAATCTTTCACTGTCCACTGCGACTGTTACTGATGCTCTCAAACATGCCATAGTCACACCACTCCTTAAAAAAACCTTAATTGGACTCTACCTGTCCTTCCAACTATCGCCCCATCTCCCTCCTCCCTTTCCTATCCAAGATACTTAAACGTGCTGTTCACCGCCGTTGCCTTGACTTTCTTTTATCTCAAGCTATTCTTGATCCACTTCAATTTGGCTTTCGCCCCTTCATTCAACTGAAAAAGCGCTTGCTAAAGTCTCCAATGATCTGTTCCTGGCCAGATCCAAAGGTCTCTATTCTATCCTCATCATTCTCGATCTATCTGCTGCTTTTGACACTGTTGATCACAGCCTTCTCCTTGATACACTGTACTCACTTGGATTTCAGGGCTCTGTTCTTTCCTGGTTTTCTTCTTATCTCTCCCAGCGTACCTTTAGTGTATACTCTAGTGGATCCTCCTCTACTTCTATCCCACTGTCAGTTGGTGTACCTCAGGGATCTGTCCTGGGACCTCTTCTTTTCTCCATCTATACTTCTTCCCTTGGTACTCTGATCTCATCCCATGGTTTTCAGTATCATCTTTACGCTGATGACTCCCAGATCTACCTCTCCGCACCAGAAATCTCAGCTGAAATCCAGTCCAAAGTATCAACCTGCCCATCTGACATTGCTGCCTGGATGTCTCACCGACATCTGAAACTAAACATGATGAAGACTGAGCTTCTCATCTTTCCCCCTAAACCAACCTCTCCTCCTCCCCCATTCTCTGTTTCTGTGGATAACACTCTCATCCTTCCTGTCTCATCAGCTTGTAACCTTGGGGTCATCTTCAACTCCTCCCTCTCCTTCTCTGCACATATTCAGCAGACTGCTAAAACCTGTCATTTCTTTCTCTATGATATCACCAAAATTCGCCTTTTCCTTTATGAGCACACTAACAGAATCCTCATCCACACTCTTATCACCTCTCGCTTAGACTATTGCAACTTGCTTCTCACAGGTCTCCCACTTAGCCATCTCTCCTCTTCAATCTGTTCAAAATTCTGCTGCACGACTAATATTCCGCCAGTGTCATTTATGCTCATATTAGCCCTCTCCTCAAGTCACTTCACTGGCTTCCTATCCATTTCCGCATACAGTTCAAACTCCTCTTATTGACCTATAAGTGCATTCACTCTGAAGCTCCTCAGTACCTCTCCACTCTCCCTACATTACTCCCCGGGAACTCCGTTCACTGGGTAAATCTCTCTTATCTGCACCCTTCTCCTCCACTGCTAACTCCAGACTCCGTTCCTTTTATCTTGCTGCACCATATGCCTGGAATAGACTTCCTAAGCCGGTATGTCAAGCTCCATCTCTGTCCGTCTTCAAATCTAAGCTAAAAGCCCACCTTTTTGATGCTGCTTTTAACTCCTAACCCTTATTCACTTGTTCAGAACCCTTATTTTATCATCCTCACTTTAATATTCCCTTATCTCTTGTTTGTCCTGTTTGTCCTAATTAGATTGTAAGCTCTGTTGAGCAGGGACTGTCTCTTCATGTTCAAGTGTACAGCGCTGCATACGTCTAGTAGCGCTTTAGAAATGATAAGTTGTAGTAGTAAACATGCAGCATGTGCCAACTGCTGTTTGGCCCACCATAAAAAATAGAAAATTATTTTCTACTGCGGAATTCAGGGATTGTCAAATTCAGAATTACTGCCCTGCTCACGCACTAGCCAGGAGGTAGTGCCAATATGATGGACGCTGTACGCACATAGGCCCACCTGCGCCTTTGTAAAAGGGCCCCATAGTGCCTGACTGCAAGGGAAGTGTGGGCCATAGGTCTGTCTCTCAGATACACTCATAGTTTATAGAATACTATAAATTATGTGAGTCACTTGGAGCACCATGATGTGCAAACTTAAGCTTGCCATTGATATGGCAAAAGAAGGTGTGCCTACACATAGGTGTCTCAATGCTGATCTTATGTTAGTATCTGTGATACCCTGAGTGGGAGTTGGGCACGGCCAGAACAATAATACAGCTGGATAAAAGGTGCAAACAAAAAAATAAAGTATTTATTGTACTAGTTCCTCAGCTTGTTACATCATAGAAGCGGAAATATAAAGTAAAGTAATTTCTCTCTCTAGTTAAATTCACTTGCCTAGGCCTCTGCCTAGCACGCTAAGTCCATACTTTACTTCTCAAGTCTCCAGCCTTCTTTCTCCTACAGGCTTCTCTCTTTTTCTCGCTTCAAACATGGGGCCTCTGTATTGGGGCCTCCTCTATTCTACTTTTCTCAATTCTCTAGCACTCTTATACAAGTTAATTCACCAAACATCATAGCGTCCCTTTCCAAGCTTCTCGTTCTCTCTCTCTGGATCTGGAGCCTCTGTATTGGGGTCTACTCTACCAGTGGCATAGCTAGGTGGGGCCACTGGGGTCTGGCCCCCCTAAATTCTCAGTTTCACTAAAAGGAGCGTGCCAAATGTGAGGGGAAGAGAGAGCAGAGCAGGCAATGTGGCGGCACCAGAGACCAGCACTGGATGAAGTTTTCAGCTGGCAGGGGTTGGGGACCCCCATCAGCCAAGGTATTTGTGGTAATGGTGTTTCAGCTGGTGGGGGTTTGGGACCCCTGCCAGCCAAGATGTACAGTGGTGGCAGTGGACGGCAGAGGAGGGTAGCGAGGCGGCAACCAATATTCGCCCCCCCCCACCTTGGGCTCTGGCCCCCCTCACACCTTGAGGTCTGCCTAAGCCCCTGTCCTGTACTATAGTCATTTCTCAACTCTCTAGCACTCTGTTACAGTTCACTAAGCAGTATCAGCACACTTGTATAATATACTTCGTTAAATACCACAGCTTACCTCAGCCAGGTCACGTCAGTCAGTCAGTTCCACTCACTCTGGTCACACCTTCTAGAGCTCCAGCTCTTCCTCTCCTGGACCTCTGTATCAGCACCTTCTGTTTATTTCTTCTCCCAGGGAATCTCTGTATCAGGCCTTTCCCCGTCAGCACTCTCTCTTGAATTTTTAACTCTCTTCTGTGCATTGTGGAACCCACCAGCCTACCCTTCCCACAATGCACTAACACTCTCTCTCATCTCTGTAGTTCAGCCTCTGATCAGCAGGTTTAATGCCCTCTGCTGTCAGGGGGCTGAACTGAAATTCCCCATTAGGGACATCTGCACTATCCCTCACTGCCTCACAGTATCCTACAATGGAATCTTGGTGCCAAGATGATTTGTAGAATTGGTACTAAATGCTTAGCATCGGGGTACCTAGATTGAGGTGCCAATTTATAGTATTGTTCCATAGAGTTTTGTTCTGTCTAATCCATGCACAAGCTACATACCTCCCTGTTTACTAAGTAAACAGAGGGGATAGACACGCACGTATGCACACACAAACCTCATTGAAATCTCTGCATGGTGTGGATCTCCATGTGTAAATAATGACTTTTTGAAATTACATTTACACATGTATGTGATAAAAAATGTAAATGTTGTTATTTACACATGGAGATGTTTCTAACTAAAGGCCCTATTCTTTGAGCAAATAAAATATGAATGCATTTTCCTCAAGATGATCAAAATTGTAAGCATGAAATAAAATGTGTGGTTCTTTTCAATAGAATTCTGAAGAGTGATAGTTCTTACAAAGAACATTTCAATTACAAAAGACTGGGATATAAATAAAATATAGCAGGTGGTTTGACTTTTTTCAAAATTGGATCACTTCACATCTTGAGACCTTGAAGGTTATATATTTTGTTCTGGCAATGTTGATATGCATATATGAATACTATTTTATTGGGAAAAGTAGTGAAAGAAAATTCTTTTTTTTTTAAATCCTAAAGCTGAAGAGAATGCTTTGCCTCTATTTATTTTTAAAACTTAGTTCAATGAAGACCAGTTTAAATTAATATGGAAATAAACTACTGCTGCCAATTTCAATTTATCATAATTATTCTAATTGACTATTTTAAATTATTGATTCAGGGCCTTGTAACAGATGCATACAAGGGGAGGAAAAATAAAAGTTCAAGCCAACTTCTATTTTAAGCAGTGATATTCTTCTAAATGGAACAGCTGGAATAATTTACACTAACGGAAGCTATTAAACTGCATTCACTGAGGCTTCTGTATCATATTCAATAGGTTTTATACTTCCTCTGTTAGCCATGCAAGTCTATTGGTTTCATTTCAAGAAAATATTGGCTAGGTAAATGGTATTCAGTCCAGTCGGGAGCCAGAAATATGAGAACTGATTTATCTAAATTTAGGGTTTAGATCAATTTTAGTTAGGCTGTTTCTATTCCATTACTGATTACTTTTATTCTAAGTTAAGCCTTACGCTAATGACCTGTGCAATTACCGAAAGTCCTGCAGAAGTTCCTTATGTTTCTTTTTAGACCCATTCCTGCTCTGAGGATCATAATATATTGTCTTCCTACTTCAATATTATAAGCATCATTGAGGATGATGTACTAGACAGTACTTACAAAACCCATAGCCAGCCATATTTTCAGAATCTTACAATGATTATACATGAGATCGATTTACACACATTAGATGTGGAATGGATTTCATAAAGCACACTAACATGAAAGGTGGAGCATTTAAATGTTGGAATTTACAGTTGGTATAGATCTCATGCATATGCTGATCCCACGTCTATTCGGACTGCTTGAATTAGTAGTTACTAGAGGAGTTCTGATTGTGAATGTAGTCCAGATTATCATCTCTGTCTGTATAGGTGTGTTTTTGATAACCCTTTATTTCCTTTTCCTTGTGTTTATTCCTCTTATTAACCTGTCTACCATTCCCCTCTAAATCACAGTAACATAGTAGATGATGGCAGATAAAGTCCTCCACTGTCCATCCAGTTTGCCAAACGAGATAAACTCACGGCATAAGGCATGATGAGCTATAACATATGCTTACTTGATGTTTATTTGTCCTTGTCATTTTTGAGGCACACACTGTGGAAGTCTGCCCGGCACTGGCCTTGTTCCCCAACTACATGAGTTGCCATTGAAGTCCCACTCCAGCCCATCCAGATCTATCTAGCCATAATCGAAGCACAGTCCATAGAACTCAGACCTTATTTTCAAACTACTGGAGTTGCCATCTAAACACCACTAAGTTTGTTTTGCTTCCGTTCGTTTTCCATATAGGAATCCTTTGTGTTTATCTGATGCATGTTTGAATTCTGTTACCATTTTCATCCCCACCACCTCTCATGGGGTGGGGGGCATTTCAGGCATCTACCACCCTCTCAGTGAAAAGTATTTTCTGACTTTAACCTCAATTCATGTCCTCCAGTTTGACCACTTTCTTGTCTCTGAAAAAGGGTTTGTTTGTACATTAATACCTTTCAAACATTTGAACATCTGTTTCATATCATTCCTACCCCTCCTTTCTGCTAGGGTACACATATTAAGTTACATATTTATCAAGTCTTTTCTCACATGTCTTGGGATACAAACCACATACCATTTTCGTCAATTTTCTTCTAACTACTTCAAGTCTTTTTACATCCTTAGCGAGATAAGGCCTCCAAAACTGTGGAGGAGTGGCCTAGTGATTAGGGTGGTGGACTCTGGTCTTGAGGAACTGAGTTCAATTCCCACTTCAGGCACAAGCAGCTCCTTGTGACTCTGGGCAAGTCACTTAACCCTCCATTGCCCCATGTAAGCCACATTGAGCCTGCCATGAGTGGGAAAGCACAGGGTACAAATGTAACAAAAAAAAAAGTGGGGCCTCACCAATGACTGGTAAAGGTGCATCATCACCTCCTTTCTTCTTCTGTTTATACGTCCCTCTATGCAACCTACCATTCATCCAGCTGTGGCCACCGCCTTGTCATATTGTTTTGCCATATATATTGTTTTGTCATATATATGTAATCTCCCAATATGTTGGGGATTACTAGAATTACTGAGAGACCACTCCAGAGTTACTGGGGGGGGGGGGGGGGGAGAAAGTTGGAAAGGGAGAGTGAACAGCTCAGCCCAAAAGGGAGTGTTTATGAGGACGTTGCCGGGGGAAGTGTTTGTGGGTTCAGATGGATAGGAGATGTCGTAGAGGGGTGGAGTTAAGAATTAATAAAAGCTGTTGTTGTGCAGAGCACATGGCCTTTGGTTGCCTTCACCCCTGCCAGGACCCATGAGGAGAGGAAGTGTCCTGGATTGGCCCAATAAGCTATAGCTGATTTAAAAGGAAGTTTTGCCAATAAAAGCATTAATTGGATTGTGAGGAGTGTTCCAGGTGGTAGAAAGGGTTAACCCAGCCCAGGGCAGGACAGGAAAGTGCCTGCTCAATACTAGAGGCAGCCGCTTGAAGAAGTGCACCTTTGGAGGAGAGGACAGATAGGGAGGTTTGGTCCTAAGTGGGTCTGGCAGCTGAATAAATTCCAGCAGCACAACTTGCTGCAGAAAGCACTGCAAGCACAGCCTTGGGTTATTCTGTCCAAAAGGATGGGTATTGGACTGGTAGAGCTGTAGATCTGCAAATACTCTAGGATTATAAAAGACTGCTAATTTAGTGAATAGTAGTTTTACCAATAGTCTTGGACTGGCACAAAAACCTCTTTCAGCAAATGGAACTGTTTGATACCAACTGAACTGTTTTGTTGCAAGAAAGTATGAAGTTTGGATATCTGCCTGCTGTAGCGTTCCAGTAAAGTCTGCATTTGTATCATAAAACCTGGAGTAGAGAATTTATGTTGAGTGAGAGTGAAGTTACTTTGCTCCCAGAAATATAAATAAAAGTGTGGCTAACAACTCTATGGTCTATCGGGATGAAGCCCAACTCTGGCATGCACCCAACTCAGTAAGAAACTACAACTTTGTAGTGACTCTGGTTCAAGTGCTGACCCAAAGAGCTAGCTGGTACCCAGAACTGTATGGTGAGAACAGGGTAACAAATATTTGCAGACAACATTCTTTTGATTTCTAAACACAGCCCCTAAAATCCTGATCTTTTTAATCTTCAATTGTGCCTTCAGTAGTCGATTGGCTATTGATTAAGCATCTTGTGCTGAATCAAGAAAAATCTGTTGCACTTTGGGTCACAGGACACCCTTTTTTCCTCCAGAGTGGTGCCCACTCTTCAGGGCTGTCCTTTGACTCTGGTCAGATCTGTTAAATATCTTGACATTTACCTTAGACTCTCAGTTAATTATTCACTCCCATCACATCAGTTACCTGGTCTTGTTTCAGGTCACTTAGGCTTATTTGATCCCTGTTCCCCTACCTAGATGACAATTCCTGTGCCGCTATTCTCTATGCTTTAGTTGCTTTCAAACTGGATTACTACAATATTATTTATGTAGGTCTTCTAGTTTCTTCTCTAAAAAGATTTAAACTGTCCAAAATATCCTTGTGTGCTTATGGTCTAATATGGGTAAATGTTATCATGTAATAACCCCACCCCCCTTTAAAAAAAAAAAAACATCACTGGCTTCCTATTTTCTTCAGGAGTCAACACAAGACATTGACATGGTCCACAAACATTTAATTCAGATATCCCTTGTTGCTTTTCCTCTCTTATTTTGCCTTATATTCCAGCTTATTCTCTGCAATCTTCTTCTGCCCATCGTCTCACATCCCATATTTTTATTGCTTGAGTTTAGAGTCTACCCAGCACTCTGCATTCTTTTCCCTCACTCCATCACTTTGGAATTCTTTGCAGCTTGATATTCATTCAGAACAGTCTTACTGTAAATTCAGAGCCTTAGTGAAGACCCTTCTTTTTACTCAAACTTATCCCTCTGCTAACAGGACCAGGATGGACTAGCAGGTCCCCCCCCCCTTCCCCCCTTCTCAGGCCTACAATTGTTTTTAGCTCTTTGAGGTCCCTTTTTACCAAGCTGCAGAAAAAGGGGGCCAGCACTGTTTTACATGTGCACCGAGGCCCCCTTTTACCGCAGCTGGTAAAAGGGAAATCTCACCTTCCTGCAAGAAATAGCCATGTGACAAGTAAAGCACTTGCCATGCAGTCATTTCAGAACGAGACCTTACTGTCAACCATTCAGGTGGTGGTAGGGACTCTTACATTAACCCGGCGGTAACCAGGCAACATGCAGAACTGCCTCGATTACCACAGGGTATGCTCCAGCGGAAATAACAGCATGTTAGGGGTGAGAAGTACCGCCAGGCTACTACGGTAGCCCAGTGGTACTTCCTGTATAGTGAGCTTAAAAGGAGCCCTTAATTTTTTGTTTTGCTATATCTTTTCTATCAGTTTTTGTAGTTCCTTTCAAGTTTTCTTTGATATTTTTTAAAAGTAATAAATAGAAATAAAACAAAACATAGAAAAGAAAATAAAGATGATATCTTTTTTATTGGACTAATTTACATAAGTAAGTACATAAGTGTTGCCATACTGGGACAGATGTGAATCACTTGTACTCTTTCCAAATATACTAGGAATAGTGGGCACGCAATGAAGCTTCAAAGTAGTAAATTTAAAATGAATCCGAGAAAATATTTCTTCACTCAACATGTAATTAAACTCTGGAATTTGTTTCCAGAGAATGTAGTAAAAGCATTTATATTAGCGGGGTTTAAAATAGGTTTGAATAGCTTCCTAATAGAAAAGTCCATAAGCCATTATTAAAATGGTCTTGGGGAAAATCCACTGCTTATTTCTAGGATAAGCAGCATAAAATGTGTTGTACTGTTTTAGGATCTTACCAGGTACTTGTAACCTGGATTGGCCGTTGTTGGAAAGAGGATGTTGGGCTTGATGGACCTTTGGTCTGTCCCAGTATACCAATACTTATGTACTTAGGATAACAAAGCAATAGAATTCTATGGTTTATAATTGGATAGAAAACCCAGATCTTTAAATCCTGTCTGATGAGTGTCAAAATATTTCATCATTTTGACTTCAAAGATCTTACATTCCTGGATTGTCTTAAAATTTCTGTTGAATATTCTCACCATAAAATCATTGATGCAGTGTCTGGTTTTGTAAAGTGCTGTGCCACAGAGGTGACATCCTGGTTGGCACTGTGATGTTTTATATGATGTCTGTGTAAATTGATTCTCATGTCTCATATTTGGCTTATCTCTCCAATATAGTACACTTCTCTACACTTTTTGCATTGAATGATATATCTAATACACAAAGACTCCAGTATTTTTTTCATATCACAAAAACATTTTATTGTATTGCAATGCCCACTAACCTCACCGGCACTGCTACCTAATGTTAAACATTAATTTAACATTAGGTAGCAGTGCTGGTGAGGTTAGTGGGCATTGCAATACAATAAAATGTTTTTGTGATATGAAAAAAATACTGGAGTCTTTGTGTATTAGATATTAAAAGTGACTCTGGAATTAAAAGAGTTATCCCCTAATTAGTAATTTTGGTATCAATTGAATGATATATACCACATTTGAAGATGAGCATGTGAAGAATCCCCTTATGCTGAATGTTTTCTCCATGTGAATGGCTGTGGAATCCTGTGTGTTGGCACAGTTTGCAGCTTGGTATATTACAGAGACATGTGCTCTGTTCTTCTTTGTGAGCTTTTATTGGGAGCTTGCTTTTCACTAATTTGTATTTTAAATTAGGTGGCTGTTGGAAGGCCACCACTAGTGGAGCTGGGAATGTCTCTTTCAGTAATTCATCCTTTTGGAGTAGTGGCTGTATTATCTTTTTTCTTCTCAGTTTTTCCTGCTCTGGATTTTATGTCACTACAAGGAGGATTCTCTCTGTGGTTTTCTTTTCTTTCTACTGCAATAGGTTTTCTCTGAGTGTTTTAAGGGAATAGGCAATATTCTTGGAGATTATTTTGGGGTTGTAGCCTTTTTCTTTTTTGAAGGCTTCAGTCAGGATTTTGAGGTGTTTATTTCTGTCTCTTGGGTCAGCGCAGATACGATGGTATTGTGTGATTTGGCTGTGTATAATTGATTTCTTTGTAAGTGAAGGGTGGAAGCTGGAGTTGTGGATGTATATAGATATTTGAATATAGTCATTGTTGATGGAAACTGTGGTGTCTATAAAGTTGGCTTTTTCTGGGGGGGTAGTCAATTTTGAAGTTGATTGTAGGGAGGTACTTATTGAAGGAACTGTAAAATTGTTTGAAAGTCTCTTCTTCCTCAGTCCAAATCATTAAAATGTCATCAATATACTGGGAATATTTTAGAGGTTTAGTCTGATATGTATTTAAAAAATGCCTTTTCCAGCTCAAACATGAAGAGGTTTGCATATTGTGGTGTCATCCATAGCCGTGCCAATGATTTGCAGATAAATATCATTATTGAAAGAGAAATAGTTGTGTTAGAATGAACTGGATTAATTTTGTAATAGCTTCCAGTGAGTAAAAATGTAAACTGCATTGATTTTCTTAAAAGGTGGTATATCAAGCTTTAAATAAACATAAACCTTGAGATTCCCTGACACTATCATCCAAAGGTCTCTCTTCTGCAATGTGCTTATCAATTTCTCATCTCCTGTTTTGTATATCCTCTTTCGGATTTCTGCACCGCAAGTGCTCACTCTGCACTTGTGCACATTTGTCCTCAACCCCCCTCATTTCAACTTTGCCCCCTTTAATGTTTATCTGTGCTCTTCCCTGCCCTAGGATTTGTCTGCTTGGGTGTGCCCTGCTGGTTGATAGTCTGTAGCTGTGTTTATATGTGTGTGTGTGTGTGTGTGTGTGTGTGTATGTGTGTGTGTGTTTTGGTTTTCCTGGATCTGCAGCTGAGTGTATGGCCAGATTCTGCTTCGATAAGGCTGCATTCTACTATCTCTGCCAGGAACTAAAACCGTTCCTCCATTTCACCACACTGAATGGGCAACACATGCCAATCCATTTGAAGGCCACCACAACCCTTGCCTTCCTCATTTGCTTGCGATTTCCTTCATGCATGCCCATTCCGTTCCAAATCGCTAAGGGATCGGTAAGGAAAGGGCTTTTTCCGTTCAGTTAGTGCATCTGGCTGAAGGTAAGGGAGCTATGTACCTGAGAGCAATTTGTGAAGTCCACTGCAGTGCCCCCTAGGGTTCCCGGTTGGTGTCCTGGCATGTCAGGGGGACCAGTGCACTACGAATGCTGGCTCCTCCTATGACCAAATGGCTTGGATTTGGTCGTTTCTGAGATGGGCGTCCTCGCTTTCCATTATCGCTGAAAATCAGAAACGACCAAGTCCTGGGGATGACCATTTCTAAGGTTGACCTGAATTTGCTGATTTGGGCGTCCCCGATCGTATTATCGAAACGAAAGATGGACGCCCATCTTGTTTCGATAATATGGGTTTCCCCGCCCCTTGCTGGGGCTGTCCTGCGAGGACATCCCCAGGAAAACTTGGGCATCCCTTTCGATTATGCCCTTCCATGGGTTTAAAATATGGTGTGAAGGATTCAGTGCATGCTAATGTCCGTTAGCGCACACTACACTTAAGTAAAAAGGCCCCTAAGGGTGGAAACCTTGCAGTGAAAGGGAAGACATACATATTTGTGCCCTTTGCTTTCACTCTAATCCCCTTCTCTCTGTTTCTCTCTTCCCACACCCTTCTCATTTGATTCCTCTTCCATTTCTCCCTTTCTACCCCCCCCCACACCAATTCAGTAGGAGAAGAGTTGATTTGATTTGATATACCGACTTGATACACCGCTTAATACATTTACCCCCCCCCCCCCCCCCCCCGTGTACTAAGCCATGCTAGTGGCTGGCAGTGCGCTAATACCGACACAGCCCATTCATTTTGAATGGGCTGTGTCAGCATTGCAGTGCAGCTTAGTAAACAGGAGGGTAAGTTTTAATGTGGTTTACATAACATATGAATAACATACAGTATGAACTTCAATAAATTTAATGTGATGCATTTTTTCTTTTCTTCTGCTACCATTACACACTTATATTCAATAATTCTTTGCCCCAAATGCTTGGTGCACTGTCACATGATTTCCTCTCTCACCTACCAGTAGTAAATAGTTCTGATAGATGGAAACCAAACTGAAACTAAAAAGCCCCTAAAAAAGCACTTTAACCGAGGAATCCATGAAAAAGGAATTCCTGATTAGAGAAGATAGGCACAACCAGTTCTTTTGCAAGGAGCTCCACACTGCACAACCCTTGACTGAGCTGTAAGATCAGAATTGAACTCTTCAGGAGATGAAAAGGTTGACTGTCCAGCTTATAATCGAAAGTAATCGCCGGCTATTTCCCGACACAAATCGGGATATGGCTGGCGATTTCGCAAAAGCGGCAAAAAGCGTATAATCGAAAGCTACATTTGTGATAGCTTCGCCGCTTTCCTTTCGCCTCACCAGCGAAAGTTCAAAGGGGCGTGTTGGCGGCGAAGCGAAGGCAGGACATGGGCAGGCTTGGGCGTGGCTACCAGACGGCCGGGTTTCGCAGATAATGGAAAAATAAAACCCGGCGATAAGCAGTATTTCGCCGGGTTTACTTGGTCCTTTTATTTTCACGACCAAGCCTCAAAAAGGTGCCCCAACTGACCAGATGACCACCGGAGGGAATGGGGGATGACCTCCCCTAACTCCCCCGGTGGTCGCCAACCCCCTCCCACACTAAAATTATTAAAATACAAACCTTTTTTACCAGCCTGTATGCCAGCCTCAAATGTCATACCCAGCACCCTGACAGCAGTATGCAGGTCCCTGGAACAGTTGTTGTTGGCTGCAGTGGACTGCAGAAAGGTAGAGCCAGGCCCACCCCCCCCTACCTGTTCCACTTGTGGTGGGTAATGTTGAGTCCTCCCAAACCCCCCAAAACCCACTGTACCCACATGTAGGTGCCCCCCTTCAGCCCTTAGGGCTAGGGTAATGGTGCACACTTGTGGGCAGTGGGTTTTGGGGGGGATTTGGGGGACTCAGCACACAAGGGAAGGGTGCTATGCACCTGGAAGCTAATTTGGTTGTTTATAAAAGATGTTTGAAGTGCCCCCAGGGTTGGTGTCCTGGCATGTGAGGGGGACCATTGCACTACAAATGCTGGCTCCTCCCATGGCCAAATGCCTTGGATTTCGCCGGGTTTGAGATCGCCGGCAGTTTTTTCCATTATGGCAGAAAAACAAAACTGGCGATCTCAAACCCGGCGAAATCCAAGGCATTTTGCCGGCCCACACCGTATTATCGAAAAAAAAGATGGTCGGCCATCTTTTTTGAAAATACGTTTCCGGCCAGCTGTTGCGCCACCGCCAAAATAGATCGCCAGTGACCTATTTCGCCGGCGACGTTCGATTATTCCCCTATATATGGTCTTTTGTTGCCATAATTTTCTCTGTTTACCTGACTCACATACAGGCCTCTATTCCCCAGGCAACTCAACTCCTGCCAGACTAATATAGTTCTAGAGGCAGTCACCAGAACCCATCATTACACAAGGATTGTGGCCAATTATTATTTATTCTCGTAGTTGATATATTGCCTCTACTCTGGAAGGATCCTAAATACGTTTTACAAAATAAAATAAACAATTATGTAAAATCATGCATGCAGTTTACAACTCAGTATAGCTGAAAAAACCTTTCCACTACTAACTCTAAAACTATTCACATCTTCTTATTTCCTCAAATTTCTTAACAATATGCAAAAATTCAAAATTTCAGATTATAACCATCTTACTAAAGGAGATGCACCAGTACACCAGATCCTTCGATACACAAAGCCAAGCTCTATCAAGATGTGGGAGCTCATCAATCCAAACATGCTGGAGCTATATAAAATCATGGCCTGGGTGGACAGCTTGACATAGAGGGATTCAAGTGCTAGAACGACCTTCAACAGAATGCCAAGAAAAAGTCAAACAAACAAACAAATAATAGAAATGTTACACAGCGATAGATACAGTAAGAAAATGGAGCAACTAAAATCTCAAAAATTACTTTAATTCATAACAATTCTAGCTGACAATTGGAAAGGATTTTCATAAATATTCATATTTTACATGGAAGTCTTTTATGCATGAGTGAAAAGGAATTAACAAAATATAGCATTATATTTCACTGTAGTAGGTGGATGTTTATAATACCTTCCAGTACAACATAACAAAATGATTTCAAGGAGGTACTACAGAGATTTCTAGCATATAGATATGAATATTATGATAGGTGCATATTACATTTCCTGAAATAGTTCAAGCACAGAAAAATCAATGAGGTATGATTAAAGATTAGGCCCAGAAGATATTTCAAGAAAAGAAGATAATTATAATGTTTTCTGCTATTTTTCTGTTTACTACCATGTCTTCAGTGTACACTATGGAGGCAGTTCTATATGTGCCTCTATTTAGGTGCCCCAAGGCTATGCAATAGAAACCTATGTTTACAGAAACATAAAAGCATAATTGTTGCCATACTAGGACAGACAGAAGGTCCATCGAGCCCAGTATCTTGTTTCTAATACTGACCAATCCAAATCACAAGTACCTGGCAAGATCCTAAAACAGTAAAATAGATTTTATGCTGCTTATCCTAGAAATAAGCAGTGGATTTTCCCCAAATACATCTTAATAATGGCATATGGACTTTTTTTTAAGGAAATTATTCAAACCTTTTTTTAAACCCTGCTAAGCTAACTGCTTTTACCACATTATCTGGCAATGAATTCCAGAGTATAGTTACACATTCAGTGAAGAAATATGTTCTCTGATTTGTTTAAAATTTACTACTTAATAGCTTCATTGCATGCCCTCTAGTCTTGGTATTTTTGGAAAGAGTAAACAAGCAATTCATGTCCACCCATTCCATTTCACTCATTACTTTATGGACCTCTATCACATCTTCCCTCAGCTATCTCTTCTCCAAGATGAGGAACCCTAGCCACTTTAGCCTTTCCTTATAGGGAAGTAGTCCCATCCCCTTTATCATTCTCTGTACTGCTGTATCAGAAAGAAGGTCAAAGAGGTGAACAATACATTATAAAACTGGACAATAACATCACAGAAAAAATAAATCCAATTAAAATAGGAAAGGAACAAACATGCATGCCAAGGAAATATAAAAGGTGGGAATAACGGAGGGGATTAGGAAATGGCGGATAAAAGGTCGGGTATAGTGTCTCAGAGCATGTTCACAGAGCCAATGCCTAACTATAAACAAAGTCAAAGGTCATTTTGAAAAAGAAGATTTTGATTTTGCCTTAAATTTCAGTAGGGAAGTTTCAGTTCCAGATTCTAGGGGCCACAAAAAAGAAAGTGGATTTTTGAGTAGATTCATAGTGTGCGTGCTTAGGAGAGGATAATACTAAATGATTAGAATTTAGAGATCACATTGCATGAGAAGGGGTGCATGGTATAATTAAGGATGTGAGATAAGGTGGATTGCCTAAATGGAATGACTTGTGAGCAAGAATGAGAACCTTAAACTGAATGCGGAATATAATGGAAAACAGTAGAATTTAGCCAATAAAGGAGTAACAGAATCAAAATGATTAAACAACATACATACCACTGAATTTTGCAGTGTTTGAAGGTGCTGATGCTAAAATTGTGGAAGACTAGCTTATACAGTATTACAATAATCTAAGTGGGATATGACAAAGGCATAGACTAAGGTATGTAAAGAGGCAAAATCTAAAAGATGTCTGATGGATCTCAAATGACGTAACCAAAAGTATCCTGTCTTTACTACCTGAGAAATTTGTTTATCAAAAGTAAGTTTGGAATGTACAATGACACCAAGGTATTGGAAAGAATCTACTGGGGTGATGAGCAAGTTCAAAAGTGTAAGCAGACCTGTTGGCTTGGTTAATAAGCCAGAGATCCAGCAGGCAATAGTTTTAGAGGGGTTGAGAACGAGTCTATGAGAAGGTAACCAGTTCATTAGTGACAGTAAGGCACACTGGAGTAGGGATAAATTTAGAGTAAGAGGGGATGTAGGAAAAACCAGGAGAATGTTGTCTGCATAAATAAAAATATGGACATTGTGATCTTGTAAAAGCGTTGCTAGAGGGCTGATGAAAATAGTGGGGAGAGGACTGACCCCGAGGTACCCCACACCATAGAGCCACCTCAGAGAATCTACCATTTGTGGTGGATTGTAAAAGACTTTGATTTGAAAGAAGTGAACTGAACCAAGCAAGAGTATGACCATTTAACCCAATAGACTCAAGACATCAATAAGGTATGATCGACAATATTGAAGGTGGAGGAAAGATCAATTGAGACAAGGAGAGCAATGTTCCCTTTTTCCTGGATAGAATGTAATTCATTGGTCAATAATGTTGTTTCAGTACCTTGGTTTGATCTGAAACTTGTTGATCAAATACAATTCTTTTCAGTGAGTTTTGTTACTATACAGAGTTTGGAGATTGTCTGATAGTTTGCAGGGTTAGACTGGTCTAAAGAAGGGTTCTTAAGGGCTGACTTGACTACAGTCCTCTTCTAGCACTGGGGTACTGTTCCTGAATGAGTAAGGTGTTCATCCAGAAAGGGGTAGGTTTAAAAGTCTCCCCCCCCCCCACACACACACACACCAGGACTGCTGAGATGGGGGGTGAGCAAGATTCCCCAGTCCTGGGCCCGGCCTCCGAGGGGGGCCCGGTGCCAGCAAGGCTTCCACAGGTAGGCAGAAGTTTCTGGTCCCTCAGTCTGTCTGTCTCCTGCTCCTGTATGTCAGGACCAGGGACCTGGGTGATTGAGTTAACATGGTAACCTGGGTCCTGGCACATAGGAACAGGAGGGTTGACAGACTGAGGGAGGAGCACATACAGGAAGGTAAGATGCGGCAGCAGCCCGAGTGTGTGTGTGGGGGGGGGGGGGGGGAGCAGCAGCATCTGTGGCTCAAGTGGGGGGGAGGTGGCCCTACCCCGGACCCAGCTCTGTCTCTCAGCGGCCTTCACACACACACATATACACAAACGCATAAGTGGTCTGAACTAGACATGCAAATGGATATGCTGTCTGTACGGCTGCTCAGTGAGGGAACGCTGGGCTGGGGTCAGTGGTTGGTTCTAAAATTGGGACTTACAACAGCTCACTACTAGAGTGAAAGACAAGTAAGGAAGAGTTGCTCTTTTAAAGAAGACATTTGCAAAGATGTCATGGTAACAGGAGAGTGACTGATATTAGGCTCATGTCACTGTCAACATTTGATGAACTCTACCAATTGAAACGGATAGCTGGAATGATTCTCAGCTATGAATCATGCTGGAGTAGTAGCTGTATTTAGCAGCAGACATATACTTTTTTTGTATGTATTAACTATGCGGTAGATATTCAAAAGGGTTTAAGCAGGTAGGACAAGCTGACATTGAGTAACCTATCTATGCTATATGAATGTTCTATACTACCTATTATGAAATCTTTTGTATTCTGATGACATAGTTCTATGTCACGATCTGTTTTCTAATACTGTATCATGTCATTGCCCTTACTAGGATTCAATTTGTCATCTCCAAGTGTCCTTCATTGATTGTATTTATGGATTATATGGTCATTTTATTTTTGTTATGCTGTTAACAAAATTGTAAGTTTTTAAGTCAAGCTATATCTGCTCTTCACTGCCTTGAGTGAATCTCCTTCATAAAATCGATTAACAAATCGAAATAACTATACCAACCAACCAGTACCACTGAATATCCTCTCTGAGCACTGTTGTGATGTCCGGTTAGTGCGGGGCATTCCATGGTTGAACCAGAAGATATGAAGACCGTGGTGATACTCAGTGCTCACATACATAATCAGACATATAGGACTGCTTTTTATGTGGTTCTGTCTGTTCGATTAGGTATACCAGTACCAGCACTGAATATTGGCCAGCACCTGTATAACTTCAATTCCAGGCCATGCCTGAGCACCAGCATTGAATATCTGGATCTAATACAACCCATGGCTGTTAGCAGCTTTAAAACTGACTGCCGTGGGCTGAGTAGCACCTGCTATGCTTGCTTTTTTTGTTTTTCCTTTCTTCATTTCCACTTTTCAGGTCTACAATGTAATTGAAGTAGGAGGGACCCCTGATAGTATCCTTTGAGAGGCACCGCTCAGTGCTGGCCCTAGCACTAAGCAGACTGAGCATCTACCTTGGGTGGCACAATTTTAGGTCAGTAGTGCAGCAGACAATAGAGCACATCAGTGCAAAGCATTCAGTTAATCGCAATTTGCTACTTAAGTCATAGCACAGGCTGAAGCAGTGCACACTGAGCCATCAATCTTCTGGCAACCTGCTACTGCCTGATTACTGACTGGGCTGGCATCATAGGCATTGCAAGGGCAGCTGCAAGCTACTGGGGCATTTAAAACACAACAGTTTTCCAGATCTGTAACTTAGTGCTCAAGCTAGCTCCTTTAAAATAAGTAAAAGT
The DNA here is from genome assembly GCF_901765095.1 of Microcaecilia unicolor. NCBI lineage: Eukaryota > Metazoa > Chordata > Amphibia > Gymnophiona > Siphonopidae > Microcaecilia > Microcaecilia unicolor. Next base: position 528,594,328 of record NC_044031.1, read on the forward strand.
GCAATGTCTAATCCTCCTAAATATAGTCCAACAGCTTAACTGCCTCAGAATACACAGTGGGATGGGTCATCTCGAGAACTGTGTGAAGAATATGAGGCTACTGCAGTACAATCAGGGTGGAAATGGGGTGGAGGGGAGAGGCAAGGGATCCCTGCCCTATGCAATAAACATCCCAATCTACTGTAACATCAGCCAGTGCAGGTGACATTGGCTTGTTAAGTGTCAAAACAAATACATACATTTTAAAAAAGTGAAGTACACATGAGTGACTATCCAAACTCTTTTTTCTCTCTCTCCCTCTCTCCAACATTTTTTTGCATATTGTGAAAATGTTTCATGCTTGGCATGGAAGTAGTTTATTGGTATTTGCTAAACTGCTCTAGCTCCCAAGGCAGAGCAGAGTGGTATACAAAGCTAAAAATAATAGAAGAGGGAAAGGAACTCCATGTAATGATAGGAAACAGATACAATCACACATGGAAGAGCAGAAACATACAGAGAAGTAGAAACAAAAATAATATTGACCCTACACTCTAGCTGAATATCCTGGTCAACCCTACTCTCCAAGGGCTTGTCTGAATAGCCAGGCTTTCAAATCTGAAGTTTATAACAGATGAATCACTATGAATGGAGAAGGGAAGATTATTCCAGATATGGGGTGAAAGGAAAAAGAATGGGTGGTGTCTAATAATTTCTAAATAGGCAATTTTAGGGTTTGGCAGTACAAAGCGGTGATCATTTAAAGTGGAGGACCCTAGCAGGTGAGTAGTGGATAGTGAGATGAAAGAGGTGATTGGGGACACCTATCCTGAAAGGGTTAAATGTCAGTGCAATTTTGTAAGTGATCTGGTACTCAACAGGTAGCCAGTGATGTTACCTTAGTAAAGGGATTATGTGATCGACATGGCATAGAAATCTTATAGCTGTGTTCTGTAGAGTTTGAAGTTTTTTGAAAGCAGAGCGAGATAAACCTGAGTAAATATTGCAGTAATCAAGATGCGACTTAAAAAAAATGAGAGAATGAGAGTGTGGAAATTGTCATGGTCAAAAAGATGAAGAATATGCCATAACTGACAGAATGTAAAAGAAACAGACTTTAGATAAGTGTGAAATATATGGTAAACATAAAAGTGATAATCAAGGATTACCCCAGATAGCAAAATTGTGAAACTGGAGAAATTGATGTTCCGAAGAGGGAGGGGTTACAGAACCAGAAAACCACTAGGCCACAGTCTTATCAGTGTTGAGGACAACTTGATGTTCAGATAGCCAATTCACAGTGGAGTCCAAGCAGGCTGGAGAGGAGAAATTGAGAAAAAAATTGAATCAGTTGGACTAATGAGAAGAATGTCATCTACATAGAAATAAGATGAAATCCCAAAAGATTGGATAAGAGCTGCCAGCGGACTTAAGAACAGACTGAACAAAAGAGGGGAAAGATTGACCACTGGGGGATACCACAATGGAGCTCTCTCCTCAGAGGTAGAAGTGGGGGTAATGACCTGAAAAGAACAATGAGACAGAAAAGAAGTAAAATCAAGAAAGCACTTCACCAGAGATACCTAATGTTGATAGATGAGAGATCAGAAAAGAGTGGTTGACAAGGTTAAAGGTGGCAGGTTGAGGGAGACCACCAAAACAAGATTTGTGTTGATCAAAATAATAATGAAGTTCACTTAATAGAGGCGTTAAGACAGTTTCTGTACTGTACTTTGTCCTGAACCCATATTGATGGGGGCGAAGAGCAAAAACCTTGTCGAGTAGTCAGGCTTTGGACATAAAAGAAAGATTAGAGACAGGATGATAATGATTAGCTATTGAAGGATCAAGGTTTGTGTTTTTCAAAATGGAATGGACTAAAGCTAACTCTGGGAAATGACCAGTGGAGAGGCTTATATTAATAAGTAATAAAAGATTGAGTATTAAACATAATGCATTGTTCTTTAGTGAGGATGGTGGATTGGGATTGCTCTGACGGTAAGTGGTCTTCATTGAGGACATAATAACTTTCAAAGACTTCAGGGATTGTATTTAGAAAGAGGACGAAACAGCTGAACCATACTGGAGCAGTGAAAAGACACTTTGAGGGAGGGCTAACTGGGGAGGAAGGGGTCTGATGGGATGAAAAAGGTTTAAGTACAGCATGAATTTTGTTGACAAAGAATAGGAGAAATCCTCTGCAGAGGAAACTGAACAAGATGAGTTAGTGTGTGATGGAGTAAACAACTGTTGATAGATCAAGTAGAGATCATTAGATGGATTTGAACATTTTAGAAGCATTTTGGAGATGTACACCTTTTTTGCCATTTTTAGATGGAGGTTATATTCATGATGGAGAGCCCTGCATTTCTGTAGATCAGTAGAAGATCAAGACTTTTTTCAGAATATCTCAGCATTTAAGTAACTGGAGGTTAGCAGAAAACCAAGGTTGGCCATGAGGAGGTTTAGATTGAAGAAACTTTTTTGGACAAACAAACTGGGCAACACAATAATAATGGGTGATTTCAATTACCCTGATATTGACTGGGTAAATGTAACATTGGGACACGCTAGGGAGGTAAACTGCCTTGATGAAATCAAGGACAGCTTTATGGATCAGCTGGTACAGGAACTGATGAGAGAAGGAAAAAGTCTAGACCTAGTCCTTAGTGGAGCACATGATCTGGTGCAGGAGGTAATTGTGCTGGGGCTGCTTGATAACAGTGATCATAATATGATCGGATTTGATATTAGCTTTGAAGTAAGTATACTTTGAGGGGCATAATTGAACGAAAACGCCTATCTCCATGGGCGTTTATCTCCAAGAACGGGTCCGTGAAGGGGCGGACCGAACCGTATTTTGGGAAAAAATAGACGCCAATGTTTTATTCAACAATGTGTGAGCTGGGCATTTTTGTTTTTCAGCGATAATGGAAAATGAAAGCGCCCAGCTCAAAAACGAATAAATCCAAGGCATTTGTTCGTGGGAGGGGCCAGGATTCGTAGTGCACTGGTCCCCCTCACATGCCAGGACACCAACCGGGCACCCTAGGGGGCACTTTTACAAAAACAAAAAAAAAGGTAAAAGAGCTCCCAGGTGCATAGCACCCTTCCCTTGTGTGTTGAGCCCCCCAAATCCCCCTCAAAACCCACTGCCCACAAGTCTACACCATTACTATAGCCCTAAGGGGTGAAGGGGGGCACCTAAATGTGGGTACAGTGGGTTTGGGGGGGTTGGACGACTAATAAGCATTAAGCAGCACAATTGTAACAGGTAGGGGGGATGGGCCTGGGTCCACCTGCCTGAAGTCCACTGCACCCCCTAACAACTCCTCCAGTGACCTGCATACTGCTGTCAGGGAGCTGGGTATGACATTTGAGGGTGAAAATAAAAAGTTGAGAAACTTCATTTTTTGTGCTGGGAGGGGGTTAGTGACCACTGGGGGAGTCAGGGGAGGTCATCCCCGATTCCCTCCAGTGGTCATCTGGTCATTTAGGGCACTTTTTGGGGCCTTATTCGTGAAAAACCAGGGTCCAGGAAAAGTGTCCTAAATTCTAGCTAAAAACGCATACTTTTTTCCCATTATCGGTGAAATGCGCCCATCTCTGTTCGGCAGATAACCACGCCCCAGTTCCGCCTTCGCCACACCTCTGACACACCCCCATCAACTTTGTCCGCATCCGCGATGGATTGCAGTTGAAAACGTCCAAAAATCAGCTTTCGATTATACCGCTTTATTCGTTTTTGTGAGATAAACGTCCATCTCCCGATTTAGGTCGGAACTTGGGCGTTTTTCTCATTCGATTATAAGCAGGATAGGAAATCAAATACGTTAGCATTTAACTTTTTAAAAAGGAGACTATGATAAAATGAGAAGAACGGTAAAAAGAAAACTTAGAGGAGCGACTGCGAGGGTCAAAACTTTACATCAGGCGTGGATGCTGTTCAAGAACACCATCCTGGAAGCCCAGGCCAAATATATTCCGCGTATTAAAAAAAGAGGACGGAAGACCAAACGATAGCCGGCATGGTTAAATAGTGAGGTGAAGGAAGCTATTAGAGCTAAAAGAAAATCCTTCAGAAAATGGAAGAAGGAACGGACTGAAAATAATAAGAAACGGCATAAGGAATGTCGCTACTGCGCTGAGAAGGAAAGCTAAGAGGGACTTCGAAAAAAAGATTGCATTGGAGGCAAAAACACATAGTAAAATTTTTTTTTAGGTATATTAAAAGCAGGAAGCCGGCAAAAGAATCAGTTGGACTGCTAGATGACTGAGGAGCAAAAGGGGCGATCAGGGAAGACAAAGCCATAGCAGATAGATTAAATGAATTCTTTGCTTCGGTCTTCACCAAGGAAGATTTGGGTGGGATACCGGTGCCGGAAATGGTATTCGAAGCTGACAAGTCGGAGAAACTTAATGAATTCTCTGTAAACCTGGAGGATGTAATGTGGCAGTTCTACGAACTGAAGAGCAGCAAATCTCCTGGACCGGATGGTATTCATCCCAGAGTACTGATAGAACTGAAATCGAGCATGTTACCAGAAGATTGGAGGGTGGCCAATGTAACGCCGATTTTTAAAAAGGTTCCAGAGGAGATCTGGGAAATTATAGACTGGTGAGTCTGACGGCGGTGCTGGGCAAAATGGTAGAGACTATTATTAAGAACAAAATTACAGAGCATATTCAAAAGCATGGATTAATGAGACAAAGTCAACATGGATTTAGTGAAAGGAGATCTTGCCTCACCAATCTACTAAATTTCTTTGAAGGGGTGAACAAACATGTGGATAAAGGTGAGCCAGTCAATATTGTGTATCTGGATTTTCAGAAGGCATTTGACAAAGTACCCCATGAAAGACTCTAGAGGAAATTGGAGAGTCATGGGATAGGAGGTAGTGTTCTATAGTGGATTAAAAACTGGTTAAAAGATAGAAAACAGGTCAGTATTCTCAGTGGAGAAGGGTAGATAGTGGGGTTCCCCAGGGCTCTGTGCTGGGAACGCTGCTTTTTAACATATTTATAAATGACCTAGAGATGGGAGTAACTAGTGAGGTAATTAAATTTGCTGATGACACAAACTTATTCAAAGTTGTTAAATCGCAAGAGGATTGTGAAAAATTACAAGCGGTCCTTACGAGACTGGAAGACTGGGCATCTAAATGCTTAAAGCCCACCTCTTCAATGCTGCGTTCGGCACCTAACCCTTACCGTTCAGTGAATCCAGACTGCCCCAATTTGACTGCCCCGATCGGACCGACCGTTCACTTGTCTATTAGATTGTAAGCTCTTTGAGCAGGGACTGTCTCTCTTTGTTAAATTGTACAGCGCTACGTAACCCTAGTAGCGCTCTAGAAATGTTAAGTAGTAGTAGTAGTAGTAGTAGTAAATGACAGATGACGTTTAATTTGAGCAAGTGCAAAGCAATGCATGTGGGAAAGAGGAACCCGAATTATAGCTATGTCATGCAAGGTTCCACGTTAGGAGTCAAGGACCAAGAAAGGGATCTAGGTGTCGTCGTTGATGATACGTTAAAACCTTCTGCTCAGTGTGCTGCTGCGGCAAAGAAAGCAAATAGAATGTTAGGTATTATTAGGAAAGGAATGGAAAACAAAAATGAGGATGTTATAATGCCTTTGTATCGCTCCATGGTGCGACCGCACCTCGAATATTGTATTCAATTCTGATCGCCACATCTCAAAAAAGATATAGTGGAATTAGAAAAGGTGCAGAGAAGGGCGATGAAAATGATAAAGGGGATGGGACGACTTCCCTATGAGGAAAGGCTAAAGCGGCTTGGGCTCTTCAGCTTGGAGAAAAGGCGGCTGAGGGAAGATATGATAGAGGTCTATAAAATAATGAGTGGAGTTGAATGGGTAGATGTGAAGCGTCTGTTCACGCTTTCCAAAAATAGTAGGACTAGGGGGCATGCGATGAATCTACAATGTAGTAAATTTTAAAAGAATCAGAAAAAAGGTTTCTTCACTCAACGTGTATTTAAACTCTGGAATTCGTTGCTAGAGAATGTGGTAAAGACGGTTAGCTTAGCAGAGTTTAAAAAAGGTTTGGACGGCTTCCTAAAGGAAAAGTCCATAGACCATTATTAAATGGATTTGGGGAAAATCCACTATTTCTGGGATAAGCAGTATAAAATGTTTTGTACTTTTTTGGGATCTTGCCAGGTATTTGTGACCTGGATTGGCCACTGTTGGAATCAGGATGCTGGGCTTGATGGACCTTTGGTCTTTCCCAATATGGCAATACTTATGTACTTATGTCAATGCTGAATATCAGCTGGGATCCACATTACTTCTGGTAGCCAGCATCTGAGGAACCAGCCCTGGATGAGCAGTGCTGGTGGCTGGACATGGACCTGCATTGAATATCTGAGGCTAATTCTGCATGTGATGGTCTATGTAAAAAAAACAAACAAACCGCCGTCTGCTGTGTGCTGAATGTTGACCTGCAGGTTTTTAGCAAGATGATACATTTTGAATAACTTGATTCAGTCCTAATTTGAAAGATGAAAGAAAGTAACAGGCTGACTAGCTGTCAGGTCCGATGAATTTTAATGTAAAGTGTTATTTTGTTGGCAATTTCAAACCTTTAAGAATGCACCCACACTAGACAAGGATGTGAAAGCTCTAGAAAAAGGGATCTGAGGCTAGTCTGCTTGTGCTTAGATTATTAATTAGTAGTAGCACATCCTAGATTCATACCGTAGCTGTTCTAGTTCTTCATTTCAGTGTCTCCAAGGACTGGCTCTCCCCCGAGAAGGCTGCAGAAGGAGCCACTGCTCTCAGAAAATAAAGATAAACATTTTGAGGGCAATTCTGTAACTTAGCACCTTCAGTTCAGTTCGCTGTGCACTGAATACCAATTCTATAATGGCATCTTTGCTTCAATTTGCCATTTTAGAATAGTAGCATAATAAATAGAAATATAACATGATACCTTTTCTTTATTGGACTAACTCAATACATTTTTTGATTAGCTTTTGAAGGTACTATTTTCTTTAGATCAGAAGTGAGCAAATGTTGACAAAATCAGAGTATATCAGTGAAACATAAAAGCATTCCAATGACAATCTCACAGGAAGAGGGTAGGAGTAGATTAAGTAAGAAACAGGGAGAGCTGGGTGGGTGATAAGAGGGTGACGTGCAGTATAATTTTACAGTTTATGATATAATAGAAAACCAAGATCTTTGTTAAGTTCTGGCTGGCTGGTGTCTTGCGTTCCTGGATTGTCTTAAAATTTCCTGTAGTATTTTCTGAGAGAACAAAAAGTAGGGGAGGATCAATGGCCAGCCAATGTATAAAATGAGCCCAGAGGCAAAAAATGGATGTCATGTAGATTTATCGAGTATCAGAAACCAAACAGAGTCAACACGGCACCATATTTTGGCAATACAATGCCTGCTTCAGGAGTTAGTATTTCTAAAAACATACCAAAGAACAAACAGAGGGGGTCTTTTACAAAGCCGCACTAGCCTTTTTATCACGTACTAAATGCCGGAGACGCCCATAGGAATTTATGGGAGTCTCTAGTATTTAGCACAAGCTTATTTTTAGTGTGTTCTAAAAACGCTAGCGCCTTTGTAAAAGGACCCCAGAGTGCACATAAAGAATTAAGAATAAAAATTGAAAAATAAAATATCAATGATGTTAATAAACCATATTCGTAAAACATGTCATTAAAAATATAGACAATAATAAATCTAAATGGAACATCTAACATTAAACACAGACTATAGTATTGCAATAAAAAGGAAACAAGTATATATCAATACATATATGCATATGTGCTCATATTGCTGAAACATGGTGCCGTGGAGTGATCTGCTAAATGTTGCATTTGCTACACTGGTGTTTCCTGGTTTTGACATATAATGAGTTATCTGATATCATTCTTTTGATGGTATTCATTACATGTTTTGCTGTACTTTGACAGCTATACAAATTGATTGACTAATTCGTCTTTAAGACTCCTGAGGCAGGTGTCTTCTGTGCCAGCCTGCAGTACCGCATTGAGTCATATTTAGGGTTCTTGTATAGCGTTGAATTGTTAATAAATATCCCAAGGTTGGAACCTCAGTGTTGCTCCCCCTTTTTTTGGTGTTTGTCCTTCCATGCTCTGCCCTCATGCACGTCTCCTTGCAGTTATGTGTTATCTCGTAGAATAGTGTGTAGTGCTTAAGTCGTATTTTTCTGTTCATTTATGGGTACAAGATGTGTGTAATGGCATAGCCTGGTAATAGTCTATCTTAAGATTCTGGACTTCAGTCCTTAAAGCTACCCTACCCTTTTTTCCTTTTCTTTTTTTGGAGCAGCTTCTCCTTCCAGATCAATGAAAGTCATTGATGGTTTCCCTTGTCCTATTGTCTCAGTAGTCAGTCTGCCCCTGGCAGGCAGTGCTGAATATATATGTAACGCAGCAAGTTTCGCTACTACATGGAAAGCAGTGGGATTCATTTTCTTAGCCATATAGCTATTCTGATAAATTCTAGGAGACTTTTTTTTTCTGTCTTTAAAGTTATCCAGATAATTATATATAGGCAACAGCCTGAATATTGTTGCACTCCATATAGTTCTCCAAAAAATCTGTGCCCATTCCATTTCTGTTCCCCTGTCTATACAGATGCCAGAGAAACCTGTAATGACTTTCATTGGTTATCTATAGAGGAAGCAATTCTAGGTAGGTAAAGTCTTGATTATCCAACGTAAATGGGACTGACCCATTGTTGGATAAGTGATAAGTTGGATAATATGGAAAACAATGGTAACCTCTCAATGCATAAACAAAAACTTTAAAACAAAGTCCCAGGTCACAATAGTGCTGTTTTGCTGTAAAAGCAGGTCCTGGGTCTGTCTCAGGTATGAAACTTCTCTCTGTGCTATGCCAGAAAATGGAAAGAGACACGATGTCATCACTGGAGGGTCTGTCAGATATGTCGGATGGTCAGATTAGCAAAGGTCAGATACTCTAGACTTTCTTTATAGAATACTGGCTTAATAGTGTGTGTAAAAAAAAAAAAGGAAAACTCCACCTTCTCAGTGACAACTGTATTTATTTAGTTACATTTGTACCTTGCGCTTTCCCACTCATGGCAGGCTCAATGCAGCAGGCAATGGAGGGTTAAGTGACTTGCCCAGAGTCACAAGGAGCTGCCTGTGCCGAGAATCAAACTCAGTTCTTCAGTTCCCCAAGACCAAAGTCCACCACCCTAACCACTAGGCCACTCCTCCACTCAGGTACTTAAACCCTAAAAAATTTCACTTTTTTAGGTCAGAAAAGCTTCATTGCTTGGAAGTGGTGTGGCTGCTACACTGCCTTTTGCTCTTCAGCACATAGGACCACATTATAGAAATAGTGCTGAAAAAATTAAATGCTCATCGCTTTTCTACAAATAGCACTCCATGTTGGGCACCATTTAGAAAATAGCAACAGGATCCACATCTAACTTTAAGGCAAGAGGATTTACAGCAACTGAAACCTGGTGTAAATTCACATACCTAACTTAGGTGTCGATCGGGTGTATTTTATAACAGCGCATGCAAATTCTTGGAATGCCCATGCCCCGTTTCAGATCTGCGCACTATAACTTACACGTGCATTTTTATAGAATACACCTAGGAAGATGTGTGTATAAATTCTAATTCTTACCAATTAATACTGATAATTAGTAGCGTTCAATTATCAGTGCCAATTGGTTTATTTAATTAAACTGCACATGGAAATTGGGCACACACCTAACTTTCTATGTGTAATTTTGAGCACTATATATAGAATGAGGGGGTAATGCCTTTAGCCTTATAGTCCTTTTATTAAGGTGCACTGAAAAATGGCCTGCGGTAGTGTATACTCATGTTTTGGGTGAACACAGAATAAATTTTCAGCACACCTACAAAAAATGTCTTTATTTTTGTTGCCAACAACAGACGTGCAGCAAAATCAAAATTGCGTGCGTACATTTTGGATCTGAGACCTTACTGCCTACCATTGACCTAGTGGTAAAGAATCTAGGTGATAATGACCTACGCGCACCAAATGCCACTTGGTGCATGTCAGTTACACGCGCCCGAAAAGAAAAAATATTTTACAGATGCGCATATCAGACGCACGCTAAAAATGAAATTACCGCAAGAGCCATGCGGTAGTCAGGTGATAACTCCACTTTGGCGTGTATTGGGTGTACGTAGACGCTTATGTGCCTTAGTAAAAGGGTCCCTGGGTTTCTCTACATGTGCTCCCTAAGCTAATTTATTTAGAATGTTTTTGTATGTTTCTTAGCCTTAATTTTAATGTTTTGCTATTATGTAATTGAAGTGATTTATGAACCCTGCTAAATGGGTTTTGAGTCCCATATATCTTATGTAACAATGGAGTTTTCTCATCTTATGATGGTGATTTTTTTCAGGGTGTAAGTCCCCCTGATTTTGTCACTGAGCAGGTGGAGTTTCCTCTTTTTTACCTAATGTTGATGGTTTATTGACACATATAATCAGCATATAACTCTTCTTAATGGTTATTTTATAGAATTGCCCTGATAGTGCTGCTGAAAACATGAACAGAGCCATTTGGCTCCCTTATCTGAATAACAGATACTGTTATCTGCGTAAGAGCCTTCAAATGTTGACCTGTTTGTTCTTATGGGGGTTTTATATATTACTCTCTCCAGAGATCATTATGGATCTGCATTCATTTGAAGTGGCACAGGAAATATCAACAATACATCCTACATCATTTCAGGCTATCACAATGAAATAATAGAAAAAAAATAAATGCATCTTTTTTTTTTAAAGTATCGTCAGTTGTATGTGTACACTCATGATGAAGAGAATACCTAAAACTAAGCACTTCTTTAAAACAAAACAAAAAACACACCAGGAAATATCAACTTTTATGGATGGAAAAACATCTCTCCTAATTAAAGGCTGCAAGGGTTTCCCAGTTAAGCACATATTCTCAATCCAGACCTTGGGGCACACCAAACCAGTCAGGTTTTCAAGATACCCACACTGAATATGCATGAGAGAGATTTGCACATAATGGAATCAACACATGTAAATTTATCTTATGCGTATTCACTGTAGATATCTTAAAAACTAGACTGACCTCCCTGTCAGCATTGCCATGAAGCAGCCACTAGTGCAGCTTAGTAAACAGGGGGGTTAGTGTGTCCTCCGGACTGGGTTGAGAACCCCTTGGAATAAAAGGTACACAAGCAGACACACCTGTACCTTGCATCCAGGATACTAACCTTTATTTTATAGGCATAGTATTTTTTCTCCGCTAGTTGTGCCTAATTTTCAGCAATAAATTGTTGCTTGTACTCTGATAACTTTATTGCTGGACTTCATAATATTTGTCTTTCTGCCACTCCACTCATTTATGAGGCACCTAATAGCACTCAGTGGAATATGTACATGCTGCCTTCCTTTTACAGTATTTCTTCTAGATTTTTCTGAATGCAGCACTCATGCTGGAGACTGCAGACAGTGCTAGCATGGAGCCCTATAACTATACACGGAGTGAAGGTCCAGGCACATCAGGTTCCATAAATAAAAATTTAGTTAAAGATGCTGCAACATGCCAAAGTAATAACCCATTTTTTCGGTTTCTGTAGGAATTTTCATCCACGTAACCAGCAACTACATAAAAAGTGATTAAATGCCTTGTCTTATGCTCCCCTCCACCCTCAGTGCCTCTGTTTCCTGGGGCTGGCAATGATAGCAACACTGCTGGGTATGCAGAGGTTACTATGGGAACCATCCTCAACACTTCTGCACTCCCAGTCTCTCCAGCAGCTGCTAGTGTCATAATATAAAGCACCCTATGTACCACACAATCAATCCCCTGATTCAATGAAGTGCCGAAGTGCACAGAATGAGGAAAAGCATAACTAGATCTAAATGGGAAACACAATGAACTTGAAACATTTAAATGGAGAGGTAAAGTCATATACTGCTGAATATTAGGATAGCTTTCAAAAACATTTAGATGGGCAAATAATGATTTAATCATATAAATTAGTTGTCTGAAAATTGCCTTCCCAGAGGAGTCTCAAACTCTGGCCCGTGAGGGCCACAAACTAGTTGAGTATTGAGTGTTTCTCTATAAATACAGTGCCGTAGCGAGGGCAGCTGGCACCCGGGACAGGTCGCTGCTGCGCAGCCCCCCCCCCCCCCCGGGTGCAGCACGGCGCACCCTCCCCCCTCTGAAGCACATCCCCTGCAGCGTGTACTTACATAGGAAAGCAGCGAGGGGCGGGCGGGAGGGCTGAACCGCCCCGAGTGCATGTCGCTGGGAGCTGCGTCGGCTCCGCTGGTTCCCTGCTCTCTCTGCCCCGGAACAGGAAGTAACTTGTTCCGGGGCAGAGAGAGCAGGGAACCAGCAAAGCCAACACCCCCCCCCCCCCCCAGCGGCATGCACCCGGGGCAGACCGCCCCACCGCCCCCCCCCCCTTCCTATGCCACTGAATGAATATTCAAGAAAGAGATATTTCAATACAATGGAAGCAGTTGGCATGCAAATCTAAATCGTGCATAGTCATTAAGGATATCTTAAAAGTCTGATAAGAAAACTGGAGCTTGTGGGTCCTGTGGTAAAACTATGGCTGTGCTTTTAGCCACATTCATCAGAGGCATTTTGTGTGGTATGTTTTAGATGGAACTAGTAAATAACACACATAGATGTGGAAGAGCATTTTTTTAAAAAAGCATCTAAGTCCAAAAGAAAAGTCCTGCTCATTACGTCCAAAACATCCGTCCATCTCACTGCCATAATCAAACAGGAAAAATGTTCAGATTTACTGTTCAATTATGGCTGTGAGAGGAACATTTTTGCACTGAAAATTTTCTTAATTGAATAGCCTTTTTCTAAAGTGAAATGTCAAACTTTTGAACAACAACAACAACAGACATGAACCTCTGTCTGGTATCATTTTTAAAAATATGGCCACACAGATGTCCCTGCAAAACAGAGGACTAGCCTAGTGGTTAGTGTAGTGCATTGTACACCAGGGGGCACAGGTTGAAACCCCACTATAACTCTTTTTTTTGGTAAATGTGATCCCTCCAGCTTCTGAAAAATACATGCTGTACCTGAATGTACACCACTTCAATAGCCTTCAGGCTTGAAGGTGTTGTATATATTTAGGTATAGTATGTATTTTTCTGTTTTAGGAAGGTTCAGAATTATTAAAAAAAAAAACAAGTTGAAATAAAATTTGAACCTGGGACTCTTGGTTCACAGCCCACTGCTCGAACTACTAGACTATTCTTCTGACCTGCTTATTACCCATAGCTCACATAAAGCCAGGTTTTTCTTTCCAGTTTCACTTACAGGGGAAAGGATGGGGAACAGCAACCAATGGGGGTTTGAGGGGTCATGCCTTAATCCCTTCAGTGGTCAGCCGCTCAATTACAGAAACACTTTTTTTTAAAAATTTAACATGGACATGACTGAAATAGGTCTAGATAAAAGTGTCCTTCTTTTTAGGTGTGGATGTTTCTTCCCATTCGAAAATCCCTGTTGGACATCTACCTTTTAGGTCCTTAGTCCTACCTAAAACATGCCCCCATGCTATTTGAATGAACTGCAGCGTGAAACGTCCAAATTCTGAGTTTCCAAAATCAGGATTTGGACATTTTTAGCAGATGGAAGTTTTTTTGGTTTTTTTTGTAGGTATTTTATGACATCCTTCTGCTTTGAAAATAGCACTTATATTTTCAAATGTACACATTCTATTTTCCTTGAAAAATCTACAAATACAACAATTGTGGAAATCACACCTTGAAAGAATATAAAGAGGAAGAAGTTGGTTTGGCCAGAGGGTAGCTCATAAAACAGCCAGAGTTGTTCATCATAAAGCAAATAAGGATGGACTTATCTATCTGAATATATGAACTTTAGGAAAAAAAAGGTGAGATATTGGAAAAACGACAGAGACATTTAAATACCTCCATGGTACAAATGCACAGGAGAGAGGTCTCTTTTAATTGAAAGAGAACCGAGATCCAGAAGTCCTAGCTTGAAGGTGACAAGGAGAAGAACCAGAATTATACTAAGGAAATATTTCTTTTGGAAAGGATGGAGGACGTGTAAAACAGCATCCCAATAGAGGTGGGGGTCATGGGGATGGTATCTGAATTTAAGAAAGTATGGGACACATATAGAGGATCTCTGAGGGAGAGAAAGGGATTGTAGAGCTTAGTAGTTGGTTTAGAGAGGCATATTGGAGGTGTTTTAGAAATCAGCTTAACATCTCACCAGATCTCTGATATAGTAAAAACAACAACATCAACCACAACCTCAACAAAAAAAACAGTCCTTCTTTACATTATAGGCGATTCAGAAGGAAACAACAACACAAATGTAAGAATAGGAAAGGTGTATCAGGCTGCAGATGGAACCACAAACGAAAGCCAAAAATCGAAGGAAGCAATATTTATTCGAAGAAACGATTTGGCCCATATTTCGGTGAAAGCCTGCGTCTGGTGTCAGTTAAAAAAAAACAGCATAGAATGCTGTCATTTATAAACTCTTTGGGGCAAAAGCAACAAATGAAAATACAAGGAAAACCTCTGCATTGCTACAAACAGCAATAAATCCTACCTATACAAGTACTCCTCTTGTGCTATATTCTTAAATGTTTAAGGAGGAAAAATGATTTCAGATACTCGACATTCACTCTTTAGCTTATGTCTTAACAGTGAATGCTTGGCTGCTAGATGTCCACTTTTGAAGGCACCCTTCTTACTGTGGAAATCATGCGAGCTCCTCACGCGTCAAAAAAACCTCCTGCCATGTATTATCTTATTCTTTATTTAGAAATCATTTAAATGACAGCACTTATCTGAGCAATAGCTGCAACTGGGTCAACTGGGAATGCTCTACAGTGAGCTCCTGTTTTACAGTGCGCTCCTATTTCGCACAAGCTTGTTAAGGAGCAGAATCCTCAGCCTTATGAGTGCCCTAAAACAAAAAGCATAATCACTTAGAGAAGGGGAAGTGGAAAACTCAGCGGTGAACTAAAACAATGGATGCTTACCTTGTCGTGTCCTGCTGTTTCTGTCAGATAATTAACTACAAAATGGCTACCTGTTTTTATACAGATGCCTACATAAATACTTAAGTACATAAGTATGTATTGCCATACTGGGAAAAACCAAAGGTCGGCGATAATGGAAACTGAGGACGCCCATCTCAGAAACGACCAAATCCAAGCCCTTTGGTCGTGGGAGGAGCCAGCATTCATAGTGCACTGGTCCCCCTGACATGCCAGGACACCAACTGGGCACCCTAGGGGGCACTGCAGTGAACATCACAAATTGCTTTCAGATGCATAGCTCCCTTACCGTGTGTACTGAGCCCCCCAAACCCCACTACCTACAACTGTGCACCACTACCATAGCCCTTATGGGTGAAGGGGACACCTAGAGGTGGGTACAGTGGGTTTCTGGTGGGTTTTGAAGGGCTCACATTTACCACCACAAGTGTAACAGGTAGGGGGGATGGGCCTGGGTCCGCCTGTCTGAAGTGCACTGCACCCACTAAAACTGCTCCAGGGACCTGCATACTGCTGTGATGGACCTGAGTATGACATTTGAGGGTGGGAGGGGGTTAGTGACCACTGGGGGAGTGAGGGGAGGTGATCCCTGATTCTCACCGGTGGTCATCTGGTCAGTTTGGGCACCTTTTTGTGGCTTGGTCATAACAAAAAAAGGACCAAGTAAAGTTGTCCAAGTGTTCACCAGGGACACCCTTTTTTTTCCATTATGGGTTGAAGATGCCTATGTGTTAGGCACGCCCAAGTCCCGCCTTCGCTACACCTCCGACACGCCCCCATGAACTTTGGTCATCCCCGCGACGGAAAGCAGTTGGGACACCCAAAATCGGCTTTCGATTATGCCGATTTGAGCGACCCTGGGAGAAGGATGCCCATCTTCCGATTTGTGTCGAAAGATGGGTATCCTTCTCTTTCGAAAATAAGCCTGAATATCAACTGGCTCACATTTATCCACATGTTTGTTCACCCCTTCAAAAAAATGTAGTAGATTGGTGAGGCAAGATTTCCCTTCACTAAATCCATGTTGACTTTGTCTCGTTAATCCATGCTTTTGAATATGCTCTGTAATTTTGTTCTTAATAGTCTCTACCATTTTGCCCAGCACTGCCGTCAGACTCACTGGTCTATAATTTCCTGGATCTCCTCTGGAACCTTTTTAAAAATAAGCGTATCATTGGCCAACCTCCAATTTTCTGGTACTAGCTCCGCAAGTTTATTTTTCAGTTCTATCAGTGCTCTAGGAGGAATACCATCCGGTCCAGGAGATTTGCTACTCTTCAGTTTGTAGAACTGCCCCATTACATCCTCTAGGTTAACAGACAATTCATTAAGTTTCTCCGACTCGTCAGCTTCGAATACCATTTCTGGCATCGGTATCCCATCCAAATCTTCCTCGGTGAAGACCGAAGGAAAGAATTCATTTAATCTCTCCGCTACAGCTTTGTTTTCCCTGATTGCCCCTTTTACTCATCGGTCATCTAGCAAGCCAACCGATTCTTTTCCGGCTTCCTGCTTTTAATATACCTAAAAAAAATTTCCAAATGTTTTGGCCTTCAACGCAATCTTTTTTTTCGAAGTCCCTCTTTGCCTTCCTTATCAGCGCTTTGCATTTGACTTGATATTCCTTATGCTGTTTCTTATTATTTTCAGTCGGTTCCTTCTTCCATTTTCTGAAGGATTTTCTTTTAGCTCTAATAGCTTCCTTCACCTCACTTTTTAACCATGCCGGCTGTCGTTTGGTCTTCCGTCCTCCTTTTTTAATACGCGGATTATATATGGCTTGGGCTTCCAGGATGGTGTTTTTGAACACAAATTTTTGACCCTCGCATAATGTATCTGATTTCCTATGTATACTTACTTCAAAGCTAATATCAAATCCGATCATATTATGATCACTGTTATCAAGTGGCCCCAGCACCATTACCTCCCGCACCAGATCATGCGCTCCACTAAGGAGTAGATCTAGAATTTTTCCTTCTCTCGTCGGCTCCTGTACCAGCTGCTCCATAAAGCAGTCTTTGATTTCATCAAGGAATTTTACCTCCCTAGCATGCCCCGATGTTACATTTACCTAGTCAATAACGGGGTAATTGAAATCACCCATTATTATTGTGTTGCCCAGTTTGTTTGTGTCCCTAATTTCCTTTAGCATTTCTGCATCCAACTATTCATCCTGGCCAGGCGGACGGTAGTACACTCCTATCACTATCCTTTTCCCCTTTACACGTGGAATTTCAATCTATAGTGATTCCAAGAAGTGTTTTGTTTCCTGCAGAATTTTCAATCTATTTGATTCAAGGCTCTCGTTAATATACAATGCTACCCCTCCACCCTATCACTACGATATAAGTTGTACCCCAGTATGACAGTGTCCCACTGGTTATCCTCCTTCCACCAGGTCTCAGAGATGCCTATTAGATCTAATTTTTCATTTAGTGCAATATATTCTAACTCTCCCATCTTATTTCTTAGGCTTCTGGCATTCGCATATAGACATTTCAAACTATGTTTGTTGTTCCTATTTACATCATGCTCAGTACATGACAGTATTAATTTGCAATCTTTTGTCTGATTTTTATTTAAGAACACCTGATCTACTATGCTCTCTTTTGCAACCTCACTATCAGGATACCCTATCTTCCCTGTTTTGGTGATATCTTTGAAAGATACTTTATCCCGAACCATGCGCTTTTAAGTGACTGTCGGCCTTCCCCCCGTTTCTAGTTTAAAAGCTGCTCTATCTCCTTTTTAAATGCCGATGCCAGCAGCCTGGTCCCACCTGGTTAACATGGAGCCTATCCTTTCGGAATAGGCTCCCCCTTCCCCAGAATGTTGCCCAGTTCCTAACAAACCTAAAACCCTCCTCCCTGCACCATCATCTCAGCCATGCATTGAGACTTCGGAGCTCTGCCTGTCTCTTGGGCCCTGCGCGTGGAACGGGTAGCATTTCAGAAAATGCTACCCTAGATTTGAGCTTTCTACCTAAGAGTCTAAATTTGGCTTCCAGAACCTCTCTCCCACATTTTCCTATGTCATTGGTCCGTGCTTTAAAACAACATTGGAAAATAATACAATCCCACCTGTCCGTGACCACCATTTGAGGATTGCTTACTCCCGGGGACGAAACCTCAGAGAGTTAATGCATCCCAAACAGATACATCCAGATACTGTACTCAACACAGGTCACAAAGAATGTGGCAATTGTACATTTTGTACAAATATGTTAAGAACTGACTCCTTTACCAATCCCTATGATCAAAAAAAGTATAAGCTTAAGTTCAATACGGACTGTAACAGCACCCATGTAGTGTACAATCTAATATGTAGGTGTAAAGAACACCAGGGCACTAAAACAGCGTTTGAGTGATCACAAGTTCAATATAAGCCATCAAAGAATAGATGCCCCCCTGGTAGCCCACAGTATTGAAACGTCCCACACTTTCAAATGCTTGGCAATAGACCATATAGCAAAATCTATCAGAGGAGGGGATCAAGATCGCAAGCTGATCTAAGCAGAACAACGCTGGATCTGTAAGTTAAAATTGTTGGCCCCGGTAAGGCTGAACAATCATATAGAGTGGAAAATCTTCATTTAAAAGTCTCTGATTAATCTTTTTACCTCTTAGGTTGCCTATCTCTTTAAATATTCAGCTCCTTTTTGATAGGACAAAGCTGTAGGTGTCTGTATAAAAATGGGTAGCCATGTTGTAGTTAATTATCTGCCAGAGAAACAGCAGGACACGACAAGGTAAGCATCCATTGTTTTAGTTCACCACTGAGTTTTCCACTTCCCCTCTCTAAGTGATTATGCTTATACTTTGTTTTAGGGCACTCATAAGTCCGAGGGTACTGCTCCTTAACAAGCTTGTGCGAAACGGGAGCTCACTGTAAATGATTTCTAAATAAAGAATAAGATAATATATGGCAGAGAACTATTGAACTAAGCCATTTACATTCAGGAGTTTTTTTTTTTTACTCGTGAGGAGCTCGCATGATTTCCACAGTAAGAAGGGTGTCTTCAAAAGTGGGCATCTAGCAGCCAAGCATTCACTGTTAAGACGTAAGATAAAAAGCTAAAGAGTGAATGTTGAGCATCTGAAGTCTGTTTTTCACCTTAAACATTTAAGAATATAGCATAAGAGAGCAGTACTTGTATAGGTAGGATTTAAACTGAGGTTTGATATCAAGTACTATTAGCAGTTTGAGTTCTACAAACAGCAATAGCAAGTGCCTGTGTCATAAGCGATTTATTACACGGCTTACCTCGTTCACAACTTTATAAACTCCAGATTATTCAAAAAATGTCTGTCAAATTATTCCTCTGTGCAGGAACACTGACTCCCTGTAGCATTTCACATAGCATTGAACATAAGAGTAGCCATATTAGGTCAGAACAATGGTTCATCTAGCCCAGTATCCTGTTTGCAATAGTGGACAAGCCAGGTAACAAGTACCCGGCAGAGACCCAAACCAGTTGCTTCCTCATGTCTGTCTCAATAGCAGACTGGACTTTAACTCCAGGAGAGGAGTTCCATCCCCTTTATCATTTTGGTCGCTCTTATTTGAACCGTTTCTAATTCCGCTATATATTTTTTGAGATCCGGCTACCAGAACTGAACACAATTCTCAAGGTTCAGTCGCACCATGGAGTGATACAGAGGCATTATAGTATTTTTGATCTTATTCACCATCCTTTTTCTTATATTTCCTGGTATCTTGTTGGCTTTTTTTGGCCACAGAAGATTTCAGCGTGTTAACTTCAAGACACCTAGATCTTTTTATTGAGTACTGACTCCCAAGGTATACCTTAGCATAAGGTAACTAGGATTCGGATTCTTTCCAATGTGCATCACCTTGCATTTGTCCACATTAAACTTCATCTGCCATTTGGATGCCCAGTCTTCTAATTTCCTAAAGTCATCTTGCAATATTTCCCAGTCTACTTGTGTTTAAACAATCTTGAATAATTTTGTGTCATATGCAAATGTAATCACCTCATTCATTGTTCTGATTTCCATATTTATAAATATGTTAAATAGCACCAGTCTCAGTACTGATCCCTTAGGCATCCACTGTTCACCCTCCTCCATTGAGAGAAATGACCACTTAACCCTACCCTTTGTTTTCTGTCCAATAACCAGTTCCTAATCCAAACCGGAACCTTGTGCTTTCTATCCCATGACTCTCATTTTCTTAGGAGTGTTTCATGAGGAACTTTATCAAAGCTTTCTGAAAATCTAGGTATGCTACATCAGTGTTTCCCAAGTCTGGTCCTGGAGTACCCCGTGCCAGTCAAGTTTTTAAAATATCCAGAATGAATATGTATGAAAGATATTTGCATATAATGGAGGCAGTGCATGCAAATCAAGTTCACGCATATTCATTGTGGATATACTGAAAACCTGACTGGCAAGGGGTACTCCAGGACTAGACTTGGGAAAAACTGCACTACATCAATCGGCAAACCTTTATCCACATGTTTATTCATGCCTTCAATGAAATGAAGCAAATTGTTGTGGCAAGACTTCCCATGGCTGAACCCATGCTGATGCTATCCCATTAAACCACTATTGTTCCCGGCACTGATGTCAAGCTTAAGGGTCTGTAATTTCCCAGATCATCCCAGAACCCTTTTTAAAAATCGGAATCACATTGGCCACTCTCCAATCTTCAGGTACTATGGATGATTTTAATGATAGGTTACATATTACTAACAACAGATCAGCAATTTCATGCTTGAGTTATTTGGGTACCCTTGGATGTATGCCATCCAGTCCAGGTGTTTTACTACTCTTTAATTTGTCAATTTGGCTCAGTACATCTTCCAGATTCAGCGAGATTTCTTTCAGTTCTTCTGCATCATCACCCTTGAAAACTACTTCTGGTATAGGCAGATCCCTTACATCTTCTTCAATAAAGACTGAAACCAAGAATTCATTCAGTTTCTCCACTATGGCCTTGTCCTCCCTGAGATCCCATTTTGCTCCTTCGTGATCTAACAATCTCATGGATTCCCAAGCAGGCTTTCTGCTTCTGATGTACCTGAAAAAGTTGTTACTGTGAGCTTTAGCCTCTGCGGCAAGTTTCTCTTCATATTCTCTTTTAACCTTCTTTATTAATGCTTTGCATCTGACTTGCCAGTGATTATGTTGCTTCTTATTTTTGTCATTTGGCTACTTTTTCCATTCTTTGAAGGACAATCTTTTGGCTGTAATAACCTCTTTTACGTCACCTTTTAACCATGCTGTCATTTTCCCTTCTTTCCACCTTTGCAAATACGTGGAATGCATCTTACCTGGGCTTCCAATATGGTATTTTTGAATAATGTCTATGCCTGATGTAGTGTCCTAACCTTAGCAGTCAATCCTTTTAGCATCTTTTTAACCATTTTCTCACTTTATTATAGTCGCTCTTTTGAAAATTAAATGCAGTTACAGTAGGTTTCCTTTACGGGTTCATCCAAGATAGTAGCTCAAATTTGATCATGTTATGATCACTGTTTCCCAGGGGACCCAACACCACCACCTCTCATACTATGCCCTGCATGTCACCAAGGACCAGATCCAAAATGTCTACCCCTCTTGTCGGTTCCTGGACCAGTTGCTCCAAGACGCAGTTGTGTGTTACAACTAGAAATGTTATCTCCCTGGCACTCCGTGATGTAACATTTATCCAGTCAATACTGGGGTAATTGAAATCACCCATTATTATACTGTTTCCCAGTTTGGCATCTTTCCTAATCTCTGTAAACATTTCTTCATCAGTCTGTTCATTCTGTCCCAGTGGACAATAGTACTGATCTACAAGAATACTCTTTCCCATCACACATGGAATTTCTATCCATAATGATTCCACGGTGCTATCTGTTTTATGTAGAATGTTTATTTTATTTGACTCGATTCCCTCTTTAACATATAGCGCAACCCCCCCCCCCCCCCCCCCCAGCATTGTGATACAATTTGTACCCTGTTAACACAGTGTCCCATTGATTGTCCTCTTTCCACCAAATCTCTTATTTTTTAGGCTTATGTGCATCCTTTATCCTGATTGCTCATTAGGCAAATCTGGCTTGCTTTCAGCATTGTTGAAACCTCTCTATTGAGATTCCCTAAATGTCCTTTTTTAACAATATCCTTCAAAGATACTCCACACTGAACCGTATGCTCCTGAGCGACTCTCGGCTTTCCCCCATTATATTTTAAAAGCTGCTATATCTCCTTTTTAAAAGTTAGTGCCAGCAGCGTAGTTCAATCCCAGTTAAGGTAGAACCAATCCTTTCAGAACAGTCTCCCTCGTTTCCAGAATATCGCCCAGTTCCTAACAAATATAAATCTCTCATCCTTGCACCATTGTCTCAACCACACATTGAGACAGGAGCTCTGCTTGCCTTTTGGTCCTGCGGATGAAATGGGTAGAATTTTTGAAAATGCTACCCTAGAGGATCTGGACTTCAGCTTTCTACCTAAGAGCCAAAATTCAGCTTCCAGAACCTCCCTCCCATATTTTCCTATGTCATTGGTACCCACATGTACCAAGACAGCTGGATCATCCCCAGCACTATCTAAGATCCTGTCTAGGTGATGTGTGAGGTCCTTCACCTTTACACCAGGCAAGCACGTGACTAGGCAATCCTCACATCTACTAGCCACCCATCTGCATGCCTAATGATCGAATCATCAACTACAACAGCTACCCTAACCCTTCCCCTCTGGGCAGAAGTTCTTGGAGATATATCCTCACTGTGCGAGGATAGTGCATCCCCTGGTGGGCTGGTCCTGGCTATAGGAGTACTTCCTACTTCATCATGGTGATGCTCTCCTTCTTGAATACCTCCCTCTTCCAAGGCAGCACAAGGGCTACCAAAATGGAGGTGGGAATTCTATAAAACATCCCTGTAGGTCTCCTCTAGGTGCCTGTCTGTCTCCCTCAGCTCCTCAAAGTCTGCTACTCTAGACTCTAGAGAATGGACCCATTTTCAGAGAGATAGGAGTTATTTGCATAGGGCACACATATAACTACTTCCCAACTGGGAGATAATCATATATGTGACACTCAATGCAAAAGACTGGATAGCACTCCTCTCTCTGCTGGACTACTGTTTCCATCTTAATACTTTTGAGTTTTTCAATAATTTACAACTTGCTAAGGTAATAAGGATATTAGTATTATATAAAAACTTGTTCGCTTATATGGTATATTGTGTGATTTATTTTGTGTTTCCTTCTTAGAAAGTAATGAAATGTAATTAAAACTCCGAAAGAGTACTCTTCCCTTGCTATCCTAATTAGAATAACTGACCTTAAATGAAGAGTTGTGCTAGGGGTGGGTAGGAGTTTGGGAGGGTGGGTAGGATTGAAGATAAAACTAGGTCTTGCTGTTCCTTCTAGAGTCTGTTAATGTTGTAGGCTGTAGCATAAAGTTCAAGCTAACTCAGTAATCAGATTGACTTTAATAATCTTTGCAAATATTATACTTCCTCACACCTTAATTAACACCTAATTCAGCTCAGCAGCAGTGCTACCCCTCCAGCAGCTAAAGAACAGAAAATAAATGTCTTTTAGAACAAAATCTGAGCCTTGCTACTATATTTTTTTTTATTGTTCTTTGGCTGTTAAGTTTCTACCTCTAGAAAAAAAGTTTCAGTTTAAAAATATGGAAAACGTTTCTTCCTCTAGAGAAAGTTTCAGTTTAATACTATGGGAAATGTGTATTAAACTAAGGAAACTAGTTAATAATGCTTGCTTCTCTCTCTTACACCCCCCCCCCCCCACCACCACCACCACCACCAAGACTGAACTAGCCCATGGTGTGCCTGCTAGAGGCTATCTGTTAATGCTGTGGTACAAAGTTCAAGTTTTTAAACTAGAGGAAAAGGGTATGGTGTCTAGTTGATAAAGTTTGCTTTTTTTTCATTCTGCCTATCAGTAACCTACAATTCCTTATTTAAACCCCAATCTTTAAGTTTCCAAAGCACAGAACAAAATAATGTTCACTTACAAGAGAAATATCATCTTAGAACTTCTCAGAAAATCTTCACACATGTACATTGGGCTTTCTATACACTTTCTCTTATTCCTTTTGCCTCTTCAGTCTTCTCAACAACACTTGTTTGGTTAATACTACTCACATGCAGATCCATCTAGACTTTGGCTGTTACTTCTGCTTTCTGGTTGTGGCTCCTGTGCTATGGAACAGGCTTTTGCTATACATTCGCCGTGAAACTAATGTTCCCTCTAAATTGTGTGCATGTACTGCCTTTCTTTATTGTGAACAAAGACTATACAACACAGTTGAGGCTGAAAACTTGCTTACAAAATGATTTTCATGCACATGTGGGACAGCAAATATTAGAGAGAACATTGCCTGAGACTTCTTACTGTAAATTTAAATCAGCACCGAAAACATGTTATTTCACCCAAGCTTTTTCTCCTGAGTAATCCTATATAGTATATTTCCACGTAGGCCTCTACCTTTACTTGCAATGAACTTCTGTAGCAGATCCCTTATCTAAGATTGCACTAGCCCTTGTGACTTTGATGCTTTCTCTTCTCTGCCACATTTTAAGAAGGGGCCTGAGCCTGAAGTGGGTCCCCCAGGTCCCCCATAAATATGCCCCTCTTTCATGCCTTTCAAATGTATATTTGTGGAATGGCTGCTCCTACTGCATGTGCCAGCAAACACACTGGATGTCCTTAATCTCTACATTCTGTGTAAAATGGGGCTGATAGTCGTTTTCTGTTGTCATTTACTATGTTTCAGTAACAGCAGACAAGTTTATTAGGTCTGTTTAGTCTGCACATTATCTGAATTTCCTTACTGTTTTTGTTTCTACTGTACTACTTCCACTGGCGACATCATTCCACCTATCTGCTATTTTTTTTTTTTCAGTAAAGAAATGTTTTCTGATGTTGCTCGAGATTAATTCCTTTCCCACCCCCTCCCACACCACCATGATAACCTCCATCATAACTGTATTGAAGAAATTTTCTTTTCTCTGAAAAAGGTTTGCTTTTGAGCCTGATTTATACTTTTTGAGATCTGAATATTTCTATCTTTTCTCATTAGCTCTCCTTTCCTCTGTGGTTCTTAATGCAAGTCTCATTTCATATGGCTTTGATGTAGACCCTGCATCATTTAAGCAGCCTTTTTCTGGGCCACTTTTAATCTACCTCTGTTGTTTTAAGAGTCAGAACTTCAAAGCTAAATACAGTATTCTAGGTGAAACCTTACTTATGACTAGTTCAGAGGCATTTTAACAGTCTGGTTATTATTATATTTCTTTTTTATGCAATCATGGTTATTTTTATTTTGCTGTGTTTTAGTTGTCTGTACTGATTGTTGTATGTCTACTGTGAGGAATATTAATTGATATACATTATATATTTGTGTTTTCATATATGTGACCTGCAAACCAGAAGCGTAGCTAGGTTGTGATGCCAGGGGGAGCAGAGAGGTGTACACGTACACCGCATAGGCACACGCACGCACTGTGTCGCTGCGAAGGACTACCTGAAAAATAGGCACCGTCGCTGTCTGAAGTCACTTTGGGTGAGCGGTCGCTCCCCTGGCACCCCACCTAGCTACGCCTCTGCTGCAAACCATATAGAAGACTTTAGTAGGATATACAGGCATACAAATTTTAATAAATGTAATGAAATTCTTTACTCTCCTGGTTATGCCTCTTCCTGTGCACTCTAGCATCCACCTTTTATTTCCATTGTTTTGTTACCTGGAGATCATCAGACATTTCAGTCCAAGTTTCCAAGTTTATTTGGAATTTGTTATCCCATCAATTGAGAAGCCTTCTAAGTGGTTTATGAAGTATTATTTCAAAGTAGAGAAAAAGAAAAGGAAGAAATATTTGAGGTGGAACTATAATCTAATATAATAATTTGCTCCTCCAACTTTCCAATGTGTCTCACTGGGATCGTAACCACCTGCTGACATCACTCCTCCAACGTTCTCCTCCAACGTTCCAATGTGTGTCACGGATTGTAACCATCTGCTGACATCACTCCTCCAACCGATGGGACCCGGGAACTGGGAGGGAGGGATGGAGGGAGGGGGCACCCTGGAAGTGGGAGGGGAATACTGGAACTCAGAGGGGGGAGGGAGGGGGGCCTGGAACTCGAACGAAGATGGAGGGGGCAGGGGAGAGATGCTGCACATGGATGGATGGAGGGGGCAGGGCACAGAGGATGTTGCCTGCATATGGATGAATGCAGGGGAGAGAGCATAATGCAGGGGAGGGAGGGGACCCTGAAACTTGGAGGCAGGGAGGGAGGGAGGGAGGGGATGACCCTGGAACTCGGAGGCAGGGAGGGGACGAACCTGGAACTCGGAGGGCGGAAGGGAGGGGGACCCTGGAACTGGGAGGGAGGGGGCCCTGCCACACACTCTCATGCTCACACACACACTCTCTCTGTCACACACACACTCGCACCCAGTCTCACTCTCTGTCACTCGCACATTCACTCTCTCTCACACAGTCACTCTCACACACACTCTCTCAAACATACACACTCCATGGAAAACCTTGCTAGCACCCATTTCATTTGTATCAGAAACGGGCCTTTTTTTTTTTTACTAGTAATCAATAAGGAGCTGATGGGTAAAGAATATAGAAGAATAGGAGCAGTGTATTCCAGGCCCAGACCAGTCACTTGTTTAGGAAGCACATGTGGTTGAAGTTGTCTGGGAATCAACTTAAGTAGGGGAAGTTGTCATTGAAAAGAGAGGTTTTCAAGCCAGCTTTAAATTTGTCTATGGTGGTCTCCAACGTAGACAACAAAACAGCAGATACTATGAATGGAGCTCCTCATAGTGTCATATCTGTCCATCACTAGGTTGTTTTGTTGGCAGGATCTTCATTCTCAGGCAGGGGAGAATGGAACCAACAGACATGAAAGAAATAGTGGGTGGCCTGAGTATTGGATCTTGAATACTGTGAAGAGTATGGGGGCATGGAGTGGGAAACAGCTAAGGCAGGAGGCAGAAGGTCTCCTATAGAGTATCCTAAACCCACATGGGAGGGCAGAGCCCATAGATTCAGGTCCCCAAGGATCAAACAGGTCAGAGAAAGCAGCTGGTCACCTTCCTCAGAAAGAACAGAGAGACCCACGGACTACAATTCCCACCAGCCCTTGAGGGAGATACAGGGTAGAGCCAGGAAGAGTTATCTACACTACCAGTTCCAGAATGCTAAGGGTAGGGAGGAGGATCTAAGGATGATTAATCAGGTGGATGAGGGGCAGCTGGAGAAGAGGATTGTAGAAGAGCCTATGGATTGGCAACTGGTGGAGAGTGGGAGTGGAGAGAGAGAAGAAAGCATGGAAGAGGAGCCTATTGACATTTCTGCTTTGGCTAGAGTTAAAGGTAGGGAGCTAAAAGGGCTAATGGCAGCTTGGTTCTCCAGTCTAATGAAAGGAGGGAAAAGGTGGCTACGTCAGCAGTGAATTAATAAATGAAAGTTTCAACCTGGGTCAAGGGGAGGTTGTCTGGAATTGGTGCTGACAGAGAAAGGGTGAGACCCTTACATTCCCTAGCCTGCTAGTGGGAAGGGAGTGGAGCAAGGGTTGAAGCTGAACAAGCCATAGTGTGTTTATTGTGACTGTGTTATAGGAGAATAAGGGAGAACCAGATAACTGTTTAATTTATGTTTAGAAACAAGTGTGCTCTTTTAACAGGACCAAGGCGGAGGAACCTGGGAGGAGGGGAGTAAAAGAGCACGGCTACTCTGTTTCCCTTTCGGGGGTGGAAAGGGAGGCAAGAGAAAGGCAGACTGGGAGAAGGGACTGCCTCAGTCTGGAAGTTTGATACAGTTTGTATTAGCGTTATATCATGTTTTGAGTGACTGGATGCTAGTGTTGAAAAAGCTAAGTAGCACTTCTGAAAGTTGTTTCATAAGAAGTGAGTGTAAGTCATTTTGGTGGCACCAGCTTATTAAAATCTATGTGAGAGCTATTAAGTCAGTGTAAAGAAATATACCACAGAGCCTTAGGGTGATTGAGGAGTAAAAATTAGCCTTTAGCCAAGGTCTAGAATGTATTTTCTTTCTTTGGAAAAACTGGAATTAATTTTATTCTGTCATCAGATGAATACGAGGCAGAACATAGATTTTAAAAACTTGGCTGTGGTGAATGCAGAGAAGAATTAAAGGTAAGTAAAGTGAGCCTAAAAAATTTGTTGACAAAATCCACTGATTAGAGGCCCAGTGCTCAGAATAGGGTTTCATTTGTATGAAGGTACCTTTGAATTATCTTTGTTTCCTACTCTAGGAAAAAAACAAAAGTGTCAATTGCTGTTTGAATCCAAAGGAATATTGCTTCTGAGAAGGAGGTTAAGGTTTTGACTTACTTAATTTATTAAAGCTAGACTAGTAGGGTCAAGAGTAATAAAAATGAGCTGGAAGAACAAATAAATCTAGGCAACATCAAGAAAGGTGAAGAACATTTTCAGTGTACAGCGCTGTGTATGTCTAGTAGAGCTATAGAAATGATAAATAGCTGTAGTAGCAGTAACTTTAAAAGAAATAAGACCAGATACGTGACTGAAAAATTCATAGATTCTCACTAAAGAGAAAGGACAGATATGACTTTTTCTATCTTTATGCTGTGCCCCATAGCCAGTTAAGAGCTGAATATTACACTTATACTTTAGCCAGCTCTGCAAACCCAGAAATTCAATGCTGAAGCCCAGACATGGCCCAGTATTGAATTTCTGGGCATAACGCCAGTGATAGTAAAATTCTGAGTACCGGGCCTCTATGTTTACATCAAGCTTTTGGGTTGAAAAACAAAGAGCATTATAAAATATCTTTCTGGTTCTATTTAGTGCTTATATTCTACATTAGTTTATAAAATGTTTCAATTTGTTAGAATCTATTGAGCAAAGATAATATTTTGTCCAGTTTCAATTAAGAGAGGTAACAGGTCCAAGGTAAAATACATATTAAAGTATATGGTAGGGCTGTTTCCTAGTTCAGGAACAGGATATGATGATATCTGACAACATTAACATACTGCAAACCTTCGATTGTTGTTGTAATTCTATATCCCTTTAACTTAACTGATATCGGTTACTTGTCAGTTACATGATTGACTATAAGTTTTTGACATGGATTTTTAAATGCTTGCAGAAAAACTGCCCCATATGTAAAAGGAGATGATTTCATTCTACGTCCAAACAGAACCTTATGCCCTGCATGTCCAGGGTCTTTAGCTCTTTCAGATGGCATGTTTTTTAGTATGCCACCCCTGCCATCTGGAATAACCTTCTCTTTGACATCAAAGACTATTGTTTACTATAGCTTACCCTTAATAGTGATTGTTTTGATTTCTCTTCTTTTATTATTTGTTTTATCACTGTTTTATGTACCATTGTATAAACTGTTTGAAGCTTTCTTAAAAGAGGTAGTCTATAAAACCACCAACTAACTAACTAACTAACTAGAAGTTCCTTTCACTAAGGCATGCTGATGAATTTAGTGAGAGCTAACGATTAACATGTGCTAGATGCTGTGCAGCCCATTATATCCCTATGGGCTGCAAGGAATTTAGAGCCCACTATATCTGTTAGTGCACCTTAGTAAATGGACTCCTAAATAAATAAAATAACATATAAAATAAATGTGGTCAGGACTAGTAGAATGACGAAAGAACTAACAGAACATTGCAGCCACCTACATACTGGGAACATGAAAGCTCTATTTGTTCTGCATTGCCTAGAATGTTTTTAACTGCTGCCATGGTTATGGCAGGAGGCAGTCTATCAAATTTAATAAATAAATCAATCAAGGATATTATCAGTTTCAAGACTCCAGATGGTTTATTATTGAACAAATCATCCTTCTCTGGAAGGGAGGGATTGCAGAGCTATTTTGAATTGTCAGGAACAATATTGGATTTTTGAGTTAAGGTCTGTGAAACCTGAAGGCTTGAAGGACAACATTGATTGGCTTTGAGATGTTTTTCAAAGTACAATTTTTGAGCTATCATAAGGTGTGTGAGTTAATAGATCAACACAGTTTATTCAAAAGCATGTGACTCAACCAGAATTGACATGAATAAATTCTCTTTGACCAGAAAATGGCAGCTCATTAGAAAGTATTGAGGCTGATTCTCCTGATATACAGAGCTTTGACAACTTGTTCTAAGTTGGGATATACACCAGCTTCAGTTGAATAAGTAATAAAGTGGCCTAGTGGTTACAGCACCTGTCTTGAAATCCAGAGGTGACTGGTTCAAATCCCACTGCTGCTCCTTGTGGTCTTGGGTAAGTCACTTAATCCTCTATTGCCTCAGGTACAAACTTAGATTGTGAGCCCTCCTGGGATAGAGAAATATCCAGTGTACCTTAATGTAACTCACCTTGAGTTACTACTGAAAAAGGTGTGAGCAAAATATAAATAAATATGTATACACACTGAAAGTCCATTCAAAATATAATGAATGGACAAACAGCGCTCATTTTCAAAGCAATTAGACATACAAAGTTCCATAAGTTATTATGAAACTTTGTAAGTCTAAGTGCTTTGAAAATACACATATTTGTAACCTATGATTTATATGGGGATATGTGGAGCATCTGCAAGTGACAGCATTCAATAGCTGAATTGGGCTCTATTTGTATGAGATACTTTAAAATATAGTAAGCATCTATGAGAGAGGCATATTATTTTGTTTAGTTAGTGGATTTGGATTGAATTAGGCTTTTACTATATAATGTTCTTTCTACTCCTGGTTGGATTGTGATTTCATAAAAGCAGCATAGATATAGTATGCCCTCTTTATTATACATATCCACTCATTGTATAACATGAGAGCCTAAATGTAAGGGCCATGTGCATGCCCAGATTATACAATTCTAGAACTTGCGTGCTTGAATGTTAAGAATTTACACATAAGTACTAATGGGCAATAAGTGGTATTCTATAATCGTGGAAGGGCATTTTTGAAAGGATGTCCAAGTCAGAATAGAGATGTCCAGTTCATAACATTCAAAACAGACGTCCATCTCACATGTATTTTCCAACAGGAAATACTTCAGGATTTCTTGCTCGAAAATATGTGAGATGGATGTCCGTGTGCTGAGGATGTCCAGCATGAACATCCATTTTACAAACTAGAACATCCAACATATGAATGGCAAAAAAGCAGGGAAAAGGACATCTATCTGGTACATTCTTAGAAAAATGGCCACACAGGCATCTTTGTGGAGCAAGGGGTAGCCCACTGGTAGTGCAGTGGACTTTAAACCAAGGGACCAAAGTTCAAATCCTGCTTTAGTTCTTTTCTTTCTTTTTTTTTTTGTAATTGTGAGCTCTCCAGGAACAGAAAAATACATACTGTACCTTCAATAGCTTTCAAGCTTGCAGGTGGCTTATATATTTAGGTACAGTAGGTATTCTGTTTCTGGAAGTCTCACAGTAAAGAAAACATATGAGTTAAAGTGGGTTTTGAACCTGCATCACATGAGTTTAATGTCCACTACTAAGCTACTCCTCAGACTTGCTTCCTGCTTTGCTATCATAAAGCCTGGTATCCACTTTCAGTTTCACTTTCAGAGGAGAGGGAGAAGGACAGCAACCACTGGAGGATTAAGGAGGTGTCAAGCCTTAATCCCTCCAGTGGTGAGATGCTCAATCAGAGCATCTTTTTGTACCCTGCACATGACTGAAACAGGTCTAACTTAGGCCGCGCTTCTTTCAGGCTTCCATGTTTCTTCCCATTCAGTTATTGCTGTTGGACATCCTGATTTTGGGTGCTTCCTAATCCTGCCCAAAACATGCCCACAACATATTCTCTTGCTATTTAGATTTACTGCAGTGTTGGATGGCCTTTTTTCTGCCTTTGCAAAATTGGGATTTGGACATTTCAAGGACATGGACATCTATTTGGGCATGTTGAGATGTCATGCTTCATAAATAAGCTCCTTAATATACAGCTTGCGTTGCATGCAAATGCAAGAGTTGTTGACATGATTTGGTCATGGGTGTCTCCTGCAATTATTATGCATGCATTTTATAGAATAGAATGATGTAGGCAATGCGATTACATCACAACATTTAAGCAAACACTTCACTGGCTGCCATGACAATACAAGACTAAATTTAAAACTCTCTGATCTTCAAGGCTCTTAATGAGCCAGAGTACTTGAAGAACAAAATCTCCCTCTGCATATCTCCAAGGTTGCTAAGAACCTCTCAAAAAGAATTCCTAACCATAGCATCTCGAACACGTGATATAAAACCCACCAATAAGCCTTCTTAAGAGCAGCCCCCACACTCTGGAATACACTCCCAGAAAGGTTTTGCTTAATGCAGGCCTATTTCAGGAAGTAAGTGAATGCTTGGCTCTTTTCCCAAGCCTTTAATGGGGGCGTAAATGGGACCGATAGGTGGTCGGATAACTGAAAATGTTGAATAATCTGGAAAAGGAGCACTGATGTGATGCAGTGCATTAGGGCAACACTGCCACACGTAGCGCATCCCTCCATTCCTAAACAGTAGCAGCCTTACCTCCCAGACCCCCCTCAAGACAGCCACTAGAAGTTGCTACAGCCATTTTGAAAGCAGAGCTGGCGTTAGCATGAGTGACTGGGGATTGCTCCTGCCCTGACTTCACGACTAGATAACCAAGGATTGTAAATTAGGCCCAGGGGGTAGCCTATGGATGGTTAGGAAAGCCACTTGAGGGGTATAAGAGGAGGGTCAAATTCTGTTCATGAGGTAGACAGCCCTCATCACAAACCATTGGATAATCCTGAAAGTCAGATAATTGTTGCAAAACTGAAGAAGGATAATCAGGATTCTGCTGTAATGCAAATCTTATCTGTCTATATGTTCCACATCCGCTTATATCCTATGCTGCCTATTAAGAAGTTTTATTGTATATTGTACTGTGTGGATGTTGTAAGTAGTTTGGATCTGGAAAAGTTAGAGTTAACGTTTTGTCTGAAAATAATTGTAAGAAATTGTCGAGTGAGTTATTGAGAAATGCTAGTTTAGCAAATTCCACATTATTTTATGTAGTATTATGACATTTGTATCCCACATTATCCTGATCAAGTTCAGTTTCAAAGTGGCTCAAATAAAACATTAACTAATTGACAAGTTCAGATTACATTATATTAAATATACATTCAAAGCTCGTGATAGTACAATGCAATTAATGAGAATAATAGAGTAGAATTAAAAAGAATGAAAAATCTTAGATTATCCAGTGAATTCATTATTTTCAGCACTGAGATAAACCTACCAAGTAAGTTTTTAACAGTTTATGAATATAAGATAGTCATTTATTTGACTTAATTGTTTGGGAAAGGAATTCCATCTTTTAGTACATTGGTAGGAGAAACCAGCATTGTGGATTTTTTTGTATCATATCTTGCTACAATTTTGGAAGTGGAGAACTAGTATCTTTGAGGGGCCCTTTTACAAAGCGGCAGTAAGCCCAATGCGGGCTTACCGCTCACTCTTTTGGGACTGGCAGTAGTCCCACCCTGAGCACACGCCAATTTGCAGGGGGAAAAGAAAATCCCTGGAAATGGCTTGTGTGGCGGTAAACTGGTGGTAATCGGGCATCACCGCGCGTTCCTCAATGGGTGGTGGTAAGGGCTCCCCGTCGTATGGCCATGTGTGCCGGGGACTTTTTTACCCACTACAGTAAAAAGGGCCCTGGCATGTGGGAAAAATGGCCCCTACAGCTTGGTAAAAGGGCCCCAGAGTTTCTAGATGCATTACATATTGGCAATTCAATACAATTCAGCATATAAGATAGAGATAGACCATATATGATTTGATAAGCAAATACACATAGTTTGAATGTTATATATGCATTTATTGGAAGTCAGTGTAACTTTAATAATAAAGAAGTAGCTTTAGAGTAACAGGGGAGTACAACACAAGCCGCTGTGTTCTGGGCCATTTGTAATTTTCTCAGTAGTGAAACTTTTAATCCTGCATAAATTTCATTACAATAGTCAAATTTAGATGCTACTAGTGATTAAGGATCTAAAAATTGAGCTTAGAAAGTATGGTCTCAGTCTTTTTAGCTTCCATAGTGAAGATATTGGATACTATTAAGTATCTGAGGTTCAAATAATAACTGCTGATCAATTATTACTCCTCAAAAAGAAGGCCAGTATGTGCAGTGGTGTACCAGGGGGGGCGGTCCGCCCCAGGTGCACGCCACTGGGGGGGGGGGGGTGCCGCGTGCCTGTCGGCTCTTCGTTTTCATGCTCCCTCTGCCCCAGAACAGGTTACTTCCTATTCTGGGGCAGAGGGAGCATGGAAACAAAGAGCCGACAGGCGCGCGGCACCCCCCCCCCCCCAGCGGCGTGCACCCGGAGGGGTTCTTTCGCCGGGGGGGGGGGTCACGCTGCACCCGGGGGGTTATTTCGCCAGGGGAGGGTCTCGCTGTTCCGGGGGGGGGGGGGCGCTGCAACGGGGGGGCGGGGCGCATCGGCGATCCGCCCCGGGTGTCAGCACCCCTAGGAACGCCACTGAGTATGTGTAAATAGAATAGTCTTGTTTAATATAACCTTCTTTATCTATATTGACAAAGAGGGGCAAAAGGGTCTGAAATTAGCCAGTGTTTATGCTAGATGTCTTCCTCTGGAAAAATAAATCATAGTCTATTTTTTACCTACATAAGCAGGATATAGATGTTAGTTGAGATGTACTATGTAATAGACTTTTTCATGTTCTTACCATATATACTTCAGACTTTTAGCATGTTTACTTAGCTCAAGTTCTTCTTTGTTAAGATATTTTAATCTTGGAATGAGATTGTTTCATGACTGTTTCATGTTTAGCCAATCTACAAATGTAAGCAGTTTTCTGCTTATATAACTCGTGCCTTCCACCATGTCCAGCAAGGAGATCATGCAAGATAACTGCCCATCAATCTAGCATATGAGACCTTCATTGATGACATTTATTCTTCTAAATAAAAGATAGCTCAAACTGACAACTTTGTAAAGAATGCTATTTTAGTAGCCTGATTTCAACAATAGAATACTTTGCTATTATGGGGCTCATTTTCAAAAGAGAAAAATGACTCGAAAACATCATAAAATGGCATCTGGATGTTTTTCTCTGAAAAAAGTCCAAATCACGATTTTCAAAACTCTGATTTGAGACTTTTTTTCTCTGCAGTGTGTCTAAATCACAACAGGGCGGAATTTGGGTGTTCCCAAAACTTGTATGTTTTTCTGCAATAATAGAACAAAGCAAAAACATCTGGGGCTAAAAATTAGACATTTTGGTCTAGACGTATTTCAATTATGTTTTGTCACAAAAAGGTGCCCTAAATGACCAGATGACCACTGGAGGGATTAACCCTCCCCCTTACTCCCCCAGTGGTCACTGATCCCCCTCCTACCCAACAGAGATGTTAAAGAAACAGTACATACCAACTTCTATGACAGCTTCAAATGTTATGGCCAGTCCTATTAGAGCAGCAAGAAGGACCCTGGACTAGCCTAGTGGCCGGTGCAGTACACTGTAGGGAAGGGGACCCAGTCCGATAATCCACTTTGTTACACTTGTAGTAGAATGTGTGAACCTTCCAAACATTACCAAAAATCTACTGTACCTACATATAGGTGACATCTACTACTACTACTACTACTTAACATTTCTAGAGCGCTACTAGGGTTACGCAGCGCTGTACAAATTAACAAAGAAGGATGGTCCCTGCTCAAAGGAGCTTACAATCTAAAGGACGAAATGTCAAGTTGGGGCAGTCTAGATTTCCTGAGTAGAGGTGTAGTGGTTAGGTGCCGAAGGCGATATTGAAGAGGTGGGCTTTGAGCAGACATAAGTGCTATTGTAGTGGGGTATAGATGGGCATAGCATGTTATTGGTGGGCTCACCATACAATGTAAGGAGGTAACAGTGAGATGTGTACCTGGGACCTTTTATGTGAAGTCCACAGCAGTGCCTGCTAGGGTGCCCACTGCTCTACTAAGAATGTTGCCTCCGTCCTGTCCCCCCCCCCCCCCCCCCCACCAATACATCCTAATGGCTTCTTTTTTGTGCGTTTTTCATGGACTTTTTTTTTCAAAGATAAAAGATTCTAAAATATAGATAAAATAAAAGATAGATGCATTAAGCACAAAAACATATAACAAAAGGCCATTTACGAAAAAAAAAGTTGGACATTTTTCTGGTTTGAAAATGATCATGTTCACTACAGGATTTTTGGACATTTTCTGCAAATAGTCCAAAATCAGATTTAGACATATCGAAAATGCCCATCTACGTGTTTAACATTTTTGCTGCTGAAATTGTCTATTGCTTATGTCTAGATTGTTCTTGCTGTACAATGTCCTAGGTGAATTTCTTTAAAATGGCAATAAATAAAAATAAAACAAAACAGAGAAAAGAAAATAAGACTATTTATAGGACTATCATCTTATTTTCTTTTCTGTGTTTTTATTTTATTTCTATTTATTACCTTTAAAAGTGGACTAACACGGCTACCACATTACTTTACTTTAAAATGGCAGTAAATAAATCAAAATAGATGAAGTAATGAGTAAATGAAAATTGCAGCTCACTATAGACAGGGCTGGCCTAGAATGGAGAGGGCAGGTCCAAATTAGCAGGGTACAACCTGCTGGGAAGAGAGGGACTGTGGCACTGATAGCTGTTGTGCCAGCACTAGGCATTGAATTTGGCTCTCCGTGGAGTGAGGAAGGGTTCCAGAGGCGATCCTACCCGGGGGATTTATGATGCCTGTAAATTGGTTTAAAAGATTAGTATTTTTCCCTTTCTGATGAAGACTTTTGAAACTCGGCCAGAGTTAAAGGGAGCAGTTATTTTGATGGCAAGATTGGAATGGATGAATGATATGTGATTTTAATGAAACACAAGCACGAGCACAATATACCCCAAGGGAAGTGAAATAATTATGTGAATATGGGTGTATATCGCATTGTGGGTTGGTTTATGTAAGATATGTGGGGGAAGTGAGATCAGGGTGTCATGAATTAACATTTACCTCCTTTAGGTTCAAACAAATGTTGAATGGTATGTTTTATTATCCATGTATTAGATGGTAATAAGGAAAGCACCATAATTTATGGGTGGAGGTTTGAGCTCAAGTCTAGCAATATTTAATGTGAGTAGTTTATGACTTATACATATGTATTATAAATATACGCATACACCGGTGATTAAGATCTACATGGGCTCAGCTGTATGTACATACACAAATATTAGGAGGTGGAACATCATATGTGCAATGATGGTTCCATTGTGACACCACCACATATTCCTCTTGGGGATATAATGGGTGTAAACGGTATGGTCTGAGCACATTTAAAATAATTTAAAACACTTTATAGTATTTTTTTTTAAAGTGCATACATAAAAATAAAACAAGATAAATTATTTTGAACCCAAGTTTAATATAGTGAATTGAATTTAAAGTTGCCAGTCACCATTATTTATTTTCTCAGAATTGGAAGTTAGAGGCCTGGGAAGGTAAGAGGAGTGCTGGGAGAGGCTGTCCAGACATGGGACAAGTAAGTAGAGATAATCAGGAGCAATACTTCCAGAACTGGGTTGAAATTTAAAGGTGTCATGCCTAATTTTTTAAAGTATTATTTTTTAAGTAAAGAGCACCGGAGGGTAAAGGGGTCAACTAAAGGGTCATAAAGAGATCTAGTGGAGTCCAGGAAGAGTATCTAGAATGGAAAACATTTTATCCTTAAAGGAGCAGTATTCAAAATAGGGTTGGAGTTCTGGAGGGTGTCATGCAGGGGAGCAAATGGTTTATTGATGTGTGGGTGGGAGTAGGAGTGGTTTTTGAGAAACAAATAATAGTTTTGAATAGAATGCAGAGGTGTGAAAGGATTCTGTGGGCTTTTGAGAGCAGAGAGGACTCTGGATACATGGAGAAGTTAGGGGAAGGCTTTTTGGGATATTTGGGGCTGCTCGGAGTGGTTGCCTTCAGCACGTTGATGTTAAAACGTTTCAGGGAACCAAAGCACGAAAGACGTCCTTGGAAGATATGGTTTTTAGATACTTCCAAACAAGCCATAGGGATGTTGTTCGTTCACTTTGCTAATGTCTATTTATTAGGCCTTACAGGAGATGACCCTTGCTCACTGTACCTTATAAATTTCTTGCTGGATGCTACCTTGGGGATGCTCCTCATTTATGCGGGTGTTCGGGCAGTCAGCAGTCTAGTTGAATGGCAGCAGTGGGAGTTGCTTCGCTTTGGAGAATATGCAAAATCCATGGACCCTATCTTTCTTACTCATTCTTATTATCTTTGTTGTCTATAAGATACGTAAACGTTTACTATTTTACTATTACATTGTTTAATTGTATTTTAATGCACTGTAGTTTTCCCTATAGTCTTGTGTAAGCCACATTGAGCCTACTACTAGTGGGAAAATGTGGGGTATAAATGTGTATACTCTATAAACAAAAACTGGGAAATTCCAAACCCTTTTAATATAAATTCTACTACCCAAAACTGGTTTGAAAAATAAATAGAATTCAGTGGTGTAACACCCTGTAACTCAATATTCCGCAATCGGGATCATCTCTAGTAAATAAACAAGGAACCTCAAACCTCCTTATAGGGAACACACTGCTGCATTAGCTTGGTCCACTGTTTAAATGTAGGAGTAGAGTACTATCACTGGTTCCAGTGAGGAAAAGAAAAGAAAAAAAGCCAACCGCTTTTACTATCACTAAAACCAGTGATAGTACTCTACTCCTACATTTAAACAGTGGACCAAGCTGATGCAGCAGTGTGTTCCCTATGAGGAAGTTTGAGGTTCCTTGTTTATTTACTAGAGATGATCCCGATTGCGGAATATTGAGTTACAGGGTGTTACACCACTGAATTCTATTTATTTTTCAAACCAGTTTTGGGTAGTAGGGTATAAATGTGTTAAATAAATAAATATGTGAATGGAGTATAAGTGTTTGGGTCCATGTACTATATGAATGGTATGGTTTATTTTTCACTGGGGAAAGAAAGGCCTTCGGTACTTTTGGCAGCTTTAAGAGCACTCAATATTCCATAAATCAGTTCAGAATGTAGGCCCTACCCCACGCTAACATTTGATACCTGCTTGGTGTGACCCTGAAAACACCACGATAATCGAGATATAACTATGACAATAATTTTGATTTCGGTTTATTTGGGGGACTGTTAAACTATTTGTTGAGTGCTCAAAATAGAAGTGTTCTAAAATTGAGAGAAATTTTACAAAAGTGGTAAAAGTTGATTTCACTGGAAGTGTGGATGTGATAAGATTAAAACTGAACAGACTAAGAAATAATTTCACTGCTTTAGGAGTGAAAGATGGTTGCATGAGGTTTTAAAGTGGATGAAATCCTTAAAGACTAAGAATCATCCTCATACATATAGAATACATTACAACTGAGAAACATCCAGCTTGGATAAAAATGACTGAGAGTTCTACAAAGTTTTTGGCTGTAAGGCTGGGTAAGAGGAGTGAAACTATGCGTAAAGCCACAGATGCTTCTAGTGAATAAGAAGCTGCTTCCATCCCTAATGTAAGCTGATAAAAAGAGCAAGCTTTGGAATTTAGATAATTTGAGATTCAGAACTGTGACATATAGTGGTTAAGGCTGGACTTGCTGAGAGAATGAGGGCTGTGTGATACCCGCTGTATGAAGCCAAGATCTCTGTTAGACAGGGACTTTAATTGTGCTTTTATCTACATCTGATCCTAAGCTAATTGAAAACAAAAGAGCCTGATAAATGTAAGATAAGGCAAAGGGTCAGGACAAGTTAAGGATTTTCTTATTACTTTATTTTAAATTAGGTTAGAAAAAGGGGGGGGGCAGCAGAGTGGATAAGTGGCCTAGTGGTTAGAGCGGTGGACCTTGGTCCTGGGGAACTAGGTTTAATTCCCACTGCAGGCACAAGCAGCTCCCTGTGACTCTGGGCAAGTCACCCAATCCTCCATTGCCCCAGGTACAAACAAGTACCTGTATATAATATGCAAGCCACATTGAGCCTGCCATGAGTGGGAAAGCACAGGGTACAAATGTAATAAAAAAATAGAGAAGAACAAAAGAAAACTGGAGGAGATAAGCTTGAAGAAACAAGCCTAAAGACATTCAGGAAGAGATTTTAGCTAACCACCACTGGAAAATTATGTTTGATATCATTTTACATCCTAGCTAGAGGTATACAGTATTTTTGTTTTGTTTTTTTAACAATAGGGACTAAAAGACTTTAAAGTACATATTACTTTTAAGTAGGGCTGGATTTCAATTAAAAATTTTAATTGCAATTAATTGTTTGTTTAAAAGTTATAATTATGATTTAATATTGAGATTAAAGAACCAATTTCAGAAACAACTGTCTCCCACCCCCCCATCTAGCATATTCCACATGGTTCCCAGCATCTCCTCCCTCTTCCTCACCCACACCTTGCCACCTTATACTCTGACATATACCTATTTCTTCCCCACAAACCCCAGTATCTTCCTGTCCCAGTTTTCATCCCTCCTGCTGCCCCACTTCCATGCTGTGGCAGCTCTCCTTGCAGCCTGTTCCAGACCTTCCTTCTGATCCATCCCACCCAAGCAGAGACAAGAAGTTGCATCAGAGGGAACAGGACACATCATAGTCCCTGAGGCGCCGTCGCACACTCCTAATGAGATTGGGGCTGTCCCGCTGTATACGCCGGAACCAGCGTCTCAGGGACTCCAGGTCCCTTCGAATTCCAAAACAGCTGCAAGATACAAGTTTGTACACCAGGAGTCAGGGGATGGCCCTTCTTGCTTTCATAACACAAATTCATTTAGCAGCCAAATTGTAGAGACACACAAACTGATTGGGAGGCGGGGGGGGGGGGCATTACATTGGTATAGGTGATGTCATTGAGGTGGACATGAGGACAGAGAGTACCATTTGTGTGCAGTATTGTAAGGATGTGGGAATGTTTTTCCTTTCTAGTACATAGATTCTATTATTGCATATATCACTGATTACCCTTGAATGCAGACTACAGTTAGTGCTTACATTGCTGAGGTAGCTCTTAAATGTGGTGCTACAGGAGGGGGACCTGATAGCCCAGGAACAGTGGGTGGGGGGGGGGTGAAAAAAAACACCTTTCCAGCCTTTGTCGTATCTGTGTCCATGTTCTAATGGACACAGTCCTGGGGAGCTGGTGGTGGTGGTGCAGGAAGAGCCTGTGCCGGTGCCTCAGGCAGAGCTGCACCAGGAGCAGACTCTCCGCTAAAGTTTGGCTCTCGTCTGAGAGCCATGTTTCTCAGTGAATAACCATTGGAAAACATGCATCACCTTATATGGACACCCATGCGTGACGGATGTCCTTACATGCACAGTTCCATATATGGACGACCATCCCATATATGAATGAGTCCGCATATGGACTTCATAACCTATATATGATGGGTTGGCACGTGGACGACCATGACGCATGGACGTCCATGATGTGCATGGACCATCGTCACGCGTGCAGGGCCTTATTTGGATGAGTACGTGTTCATACGTGTGGAGCCTTCCTTATATAGATCATTGTCAAGAGTTCGAACCTCTTCATATATACACAATAAAATATGTATGTTCCTTAAATTTCCCATAGCTGCATGTTCCGCAAGTACAGTGCATGTAGTTGTGGATATCCAGGTATGGGAAATATAAGGAATATTCATAAGTGTAAAATACAGTAACAAGGACGTGTTTCTCACAGAACTGCCGAAGGACATGGGCCTTGTAAGATGGATGTCCTTCGGCAGTTCTGTGAGAAACACGTCCTTGTTACTGTATTTTACACTTATGAATATTCCTTATATTTCTCGTATCTGGATGTCCGGAACTAGATGCACTGTACCTACAGAACAACCAGGTACATCAGAGATGTCCAAACTATGGTAATAAGGATGTCTTTCTCTTTCAACCGCCGAAGGATGTTGATATGAAAGTACAGTGAATGTTTTAGGGACGTCCTTTTGCGGTTCTGGAAGATGGGCGTCCTTTTTACTATACTTTGGGTGTTTTGAACTGCGATAATGGAATGTCTAAGGACGTCCATACTATTTTTCAATTATACCTACCTGATTTTGGCCGACTTCGCGAGGGTGTCCTAATTCATACTTGGACGACCTTTCGAAAATGCCCCGTCCTGGGGGGGGGATGGCCGA
This sequence comes from Microcaecilia unicolor, assembly GCF_901765095.1. NCBI lineage: Eukaryota > Metazoa > Chordata > Amphibia > Gymnophiona > Siphonopidae > Microcaecilia > Microcaecilia unicolor. Next base: position 528,636,550 of record NC_044031.1, read on the forward strand.
TAGAGTCCCTGGTCTTGAACCGAGGGAGTTTACCACCTTCCTAGAGGACTCTCAGGATATTATTCTCATACAATGTTAATGACTTTTGTAACTGAAAAGGAAAAATTGATGATTTTGAGATTGTAATTCAAGGTAAAAAAAAAAAAAACATTTGTTTTATGGGCAGCCCATACAAATTTTTCCAGATGTGATGCGACCTACTCAAGAATGTAGGAAACAGTTTTAGCTTTAAAACCCAAGGTTATTGCCTTGGAGGCAACATTTTTTCTTCATTTCCCATGTAGTTGTCTAGTGCACTAAAGTAGGAAGAGGTTATGGAAGAAGGGAAATCTTAGATAATAGGGTTGTTAGGGTTATGTAGTTATTTTGGCTTATATAGAGAGTTTAATTACTTATTAATTTCCTAAAGGCCCTTTTACTAAGCCATGCTATAGGTGCCCTGGAGGGGCTTAATCGAACGGTGCCGGCCAAATAGATGGCCAGCCATCTATTTTGGTGGCGCCGCAAAGAGCTGTCCGGAACCGTATTATCAAAAAAGATGGCTGGCCATCTTTTGTTTTGATAATACGGTTGGGGCCGGCCAAATGCCATAGATCTCCAGGTTTGAGATGGCTGACTTTGTTTTTCAGCAATAATGGAAACTGGAACCGGCCATCTCAAACCCGGCCAATCCAAGGCATTTGGCCGTGGGAGGGGCCAGCATTCATAGTGCACTGGTACTTCTGGATATTTAGATCTTGCTGATCAGTTATGTTATGACTTACTTGTTCTGGAGTGCTGTATTTTGTGATACTGTTTTGAAAAATGTTCAATAAAGACCATACACTAGCACACCTTAGTAAACAAGGCCCTACATTTTTTCTTTTTTTTAGAAAAATCAGCCTCTCCTCTTGATGTGGACTTTAGAGTTGTTTTGTTTTTTGTTTGGGTATTTTTGCTCTATTTCTCTGCTGTATAATTCCCTCAGTGTTAACTCTTCTCTTGATCATATGATTTATGTACAAATATATAATTATATATTTCAATTTAAAAAACCAAAACAATAATTTTGGATGGGGCCTGCATAAGCTCTAGTGGCCTGTGCAGTTTCATTTAACTCTGGATATTCAATGCCGGTGCCTGAACATGGTGTGGCATTGAATATCCAGGCTCAATTATACCTGGTTAAAAAAATGTTGACCGCCGAGGGCTGAATATTGTCGTCACTAATTCTATATTTGCTGAGCTTTATGTTCTGCTTAAGTGACAAATGTGAGACACGTGCTAGCATGTGGTTTACATATGGATCTCTGACAGTCCAGATTCTTCTATTTTCCCATTTAAAAATATGTTTCTACTCTAGGGACCAGTGTAATATTTGCAATTCTGCTTTTAAATAGGTTCTACAGCTGGATATAGAGGCAGGGAGTTTGAAGGCAGAGCCCTGGGCAGCCATCCTCTTACTCAAGCATGGTCCTGCATCTTTCATGCGAGTACCAGCACTTTCTTTTCTAGAAAACTTTACTGTGCCTATGTGACAAGATTACATTTGATAGCTTGTACTTGAACTTTCACTGAGACTGATTCAGAAATAAAAGAACAGATTGCACTAAGTTTCACAAAATCACTTCTCAAAAGAAAGGTTCTTCAGACTGAGATAACTCTAAGTAATGTGAATAAGAGGATAATTTCAAAACAGACTAACTATAGTCACAGTTGTATGCATGAGTAAGACAAATTTTCAGAGAGAAAGCGTACACATAACTTTTCTTTAAAAATACCCCACACAAACTACCTGCACATATTTACACCTGGCTTATTTTATACACATAACATATTTTATAGTGCATATATGCAAAATCTAACCATTCCCAAATCCTATCTCCAGGAATGCAGCATGCACTTAAGTTTATATTCACAAATGGCTAGATTCTATGCATGACGCCTGAAAAAATCTGCACGGAAAAAAATATGCCTAGACGATTTCCCCAGAATATGCTTAAATGTTATGGAATAGGCTTAAATTTCTGCACATATCCACCTTATAATCGAAAGAGAAAAACGCCCATATTCCGACCTAAATCGGGAGATGGACGTCTTTCTCTCGCGGGCGCCCAAATCGGTATAATCGAAAGCCGATTTTGGGCGTCTTCAATTGCACTCCGTCGCAGGAATGAATAAGGTTGACGGCGGCATGTTGGAGGCGTGGTGAAGGTGGAACTGGGGCGTGGTTATTGGCTGAGGAGAGATAGGCGTCTTTAGCTGATAATCGACAAAAAAGGCGTTTTTACCGCGATTTTGGGTCACTTTTTGTGGACCCTTTTTTTCACGAACAAGTCCCAAAAAACTGCCCCAACTGACCAGATGACCACTGGAGGGAATCAGGGATGACCTCCCTGGACTCCCCCAATGGTCACTAACCCCCTCCCACCAAAAAAAACCCCACTTTAAAAAAGTTTTTTCCAGCCTGTATGCCAGCCTCAAATGCCGTACCCACCTCCATGACGGCAGAATGTGTTCTATCCTGTGACAGCCTTTTCCTGGTTCTGGTGTGGCTCTTGGGTGAGTGTGACACCTTTTCTGTTATGCGCACTGCAGAGTCACATCAGCAATGCATTGTCGTGGGTGTAGGGTATTGGGCTCCATGAATCCACTAGCTTGTGGCAAATGCACACGATGTTGGTAGTTGATAGGCTCTACTCCCATGGTGCTTTTCCCCCTGCTTACTGGGTCAGAGTGTGCCCTGTTTTGTTTCTGGTAGTCCATGAGGTAGTGGCCATTTTTGTAAGCCAGTTTTAGATCCCTTTCACGTGTTAGCCACGTTGCAGAACTTAGTTCTTACCTTGAATATGGTTGAAAGAGGGCATTGTACAGCATTCTGCCAGCTCTGACCTACTGCTAATCTCAGTACCAGGGAGACTCGTTGCCAGTGGGGCACAACCTCTGATCTGCAGTTAACTGAAAGCGTGCTTATTCCAATAAAGGACGTTTTCGGAGAGATTAGTCTTCAGGTGTCAACTGGTGTGCCAATGTTATATAGCAGCAACAAGTCCTAGAGGCCTGCGTGTATGCAGGTCCCTGGAGCACTTTTAGTGGGTACCGCAGTGCACTTCAGCCAGGTGGACCCAGGCCCATCCCCCCTACCTGTAACACTTGTGCTGGTAAATGGGAGGTCTCCAAAATCCACTGTACCCACATGTAGGTGCCCCCTTCACCCCTAAGAGAGCTATGGTAGTGTTGTACATTTGTGGGTAGTGGGTTTTGGGGGAGGGGGTTGGGGGCTCAGCACCCGTGGTAAGGGACCTATGCATGTGGGACCATTGTCTGAAATCCACCGCACTGACCTCTAGAGTGTCCATTTGGTGTCCTGGCATGTCAGGGGGACAAGTGTACTACAAATCCTGGCCCCTCCCATGACCAAATGGCTCGGATTAGGACGTTTTTGAGCTGGGCATTTTTAGTTTCCATTATCGCTAAAAAAAACAAACGCCCAGCTGAAAAACGTCCATTTTTTTCAAAAATACGGTCTGTCCCGCCTCTTCACGTACCCGTTCTCGGAGATGGACGTTCTTACACATGGGCGTTTGAGTTCGATTATGCCCCTCCACGTATAATACGCCAAGCGCCTTTCCACACGACCAAATTTGGGACATGTTTTACCAAGTATAAATCCGGATGCCTAAATTAGGCGCATAAGAGGAGATTCTATATATGGCGTCTAAAAAAAACGTTGCTGAAATCAGTGCTGACTAAGCGTATTTTATAATTGGTGCCTAAATTTAGACACTGATTACAGAATACAACAGGGAGTAGCTGTTTTAATTTTGAAACAATGTATGTAGTATCATGAGAATTTCAGCAGTCTATGATGTCTGAATTCTCCATGCTGTGCACAGTTCATTCAATGTCAAGGTTTGCTTTGTTGGCCTCTGTAGTCTTGCCAGCCAATAGGAGGAGGCTGTCTGCATTTTTCAGCAGCATTTTGTCTCTAGGTTCCTATCACTCAGCAGATAGCTTGGAGTCATTTCTTCTGTTACCTTTCTGTGAACTTGTTACTTACTGCACCTGTCAGGAAGTCATTTTTTTCTGGTATGAGAAGCTTCCAGAGAGGAGAACTAAAATAATTGTGGAGAAATCTCTGGAAACTTATAGAAAAGAGGAAGGTTTTATGGTAATTTGTCTCTCTTTTCTCCTTCCTTTGACCCAATGCTATGAGGGAGATCCCTCCTGCCCAGCCTGTGCAGTACCCTGAATGAATGATGAATCAGCCTGTTATACCCACATGGGTTACTACTGAGCAAGGATTCATAAGACCTGATCCAAAACCCAGGTGCTGGCTTGTGAAAGTGGGGAGGTATAGGGAACCTTCCCTTCCCACCCCTGTGTAATCCAGGAAAAGGAGGGAAGATTCATTCAGAGTAGCTGCTGTGTCATCCAAGCATCCTGCTGTTTTATCAACAAGAGCTTGCTGGAGGAGTAAAGAACTGTTTGTAACATCTGATAACCTCATCACTGCAGAGCCACCATGTCTATCTTCAAGATACTGGAGACCTTGTACATGTTTACCATCTTATTAAACCTTCATAATGGTTAACATCTACTTACAAAGAACAACAAATGTAAAGATGCCATGCCCTCACCTATCCGGTGCCTGGCTTGAGTACCAACGAAAATATGTATGTATTTTGTGTATGACTATAGGAAAGGAAAAAATCTATTGTATGTAGTTGCCATCTGTTAGCAATGTACCCTCATTGACTGGTTTCAGCAAAAGAACTGATATGGTCTCACTTATTGAATGAGGTGTGAAATCTGATGCTAAGCTTGCCTAGCCACCTAGGGAATCCTAGATCCGGCTCTGGTCCTGACCAATAAATAATAGTATGCACTACTCTTGTCCAGCTATACCAAGTATATTCTAGGCAACAGCCTAGACTACCTTAGAGTGTGGGGGGGGGGGGGGGGTGGTACATGTACATTCATTGGCACTAAACAACTCCTGGAATGTTGAGGCCATTGTTTACATTTGAATGGACTGCTGAATAATGACAATGTTACTATGGTTTGTGAGTTTCTTTTGCAGCAGTTTTCTGAGGCACTAAAAAGTAGAGCCGATGTTATGATATAAACTCTACTGTACCAGAATATAACTTGCCTTGAGCTACAATTGAAAAAGGAGTGAGTCAAATCCAAATAAACAAATATATTTTTGGTGAGGGATTTTATTTGTACCTTATTCCCTATGGATAGATTTCAGGGAAAGAAGGGCAACCTTCGAAAGCTAATCAAGAAATGTATTAAGTTATGTCCAATAAAAAAGGTATCATCTTATTTTCTTTTCCATGTTTTATTTTGTTTGATTTCTATTGATAACCTTAAGGGAAAGATTGCAAATAGAAAAGGATCATCAAATATTACAGTGTAATCTTACTGAGATGGGGCTGATGGATCCATGGCATTGCCTACATGTAGGTGATTGATATCACTTAACACATTCCCCATATACCCACATAAAAATATATAATACTTTCAAATGCATAGAGTGCTTATTTGAAAAAGGATTTTAAAGTATATTTATATGCTCATATATACTCTTAGACTATAAGTACATACAAGTAATGCCACACTGGGAAAAGACCAAGGGTCCATCGAGCCCAGCATCCTGTCCACGACAGCGGCCAATCCAGGCCAAGGGCACCTGGCAAGCTTCACAGACCAACTGGTCTTATTTTGTCCGCTGGCCGCTACTCATTGTATATATTTTTCCATTATATGTGCCAAAACTTACAGTCTTATGAACAATATCACAATCATAAAGAAAACTTAGCTTTATGGTTTTAGGTAATTGAGATCATACAGGGGTCTTTTACAAAGTGGCAGTAAGTCCAATGCAGGTTTACCGCTCGCTAAACTGGAAGACCCATCGGGCTATCACAGCAGCTGAGTGGTAGTTCCTACCCTCAGCGTATGCCATTTCCGGCACTAACATTTTTTAATATTCTTTTTAGTGCCAGTGTTAACCTGGTGGTAATAGGGGAGTGCTACATGCTGCCTGGTTACCGCTGCTTTAGCGTGGGAGCCCTTACCACCACCTCAATGAGTGGCGGTAAGTGCTCCTCCATGAAATGGCCACATGGCAAGTGCTTCAATTGACACACAGCCATTTCCTTTTTTAAAAAAACCCACAGCCTTTTACCTGCTGTAGTAAAAAATTGATATGGCTCAAAAATTACATATTTAACATTAAACATGGACAATTTTGTAGTCCACCTCACCCCTTTCAACCAAAAATGACACAGAAACAAATATCCATGGAATAACAGACAGGGTCACAACTTTATTATTCACAGAATTGACAAATAAATGACATATCAACACATTATTGCCATTCAGCCATAATTACAATCTTAATGAACTTCAATAACTATTTGACTAGACGGTGACATCCTAGTCATACAGATATCCCTATATGACTTCCAGCTTTCCATTAGCCCTTGTGATGATACAAAGGGCCATATTTATCAAGGCCTCGATATACTTTTCTCCCAGCACTCAAATCATTCTCAAGTGGTAACTCACGAAATATTAAACACTCAAATATTATAAATTATGGTCATATTGGCTAGAATATACCAGGGCATACCTTTTCAACCACCAAAAATGAAGACAGCAAATTGCTTGTCTTCAACTCCCCACCATCTCTGCAACCCTGATGTCTCTCCCAAGACTCTCCACAACATCTTGCGCAACCAACAAGAAAATATTTGATCTCTGAGAGATGGACCCAATCAAACCAATAAAGTCCAGGATAATGTATAGTTATTAATTCATGGTATACAATACAACCCTTTCACAGCATGAGAAACTTTTTTCTTAAATGCTCAATACCTTTAACTTTAAGAGCACCCTTTTATACTCTTCTATGAATAATGTTAGACCAAACCCCACAAACTCTCAGAGAAAGATCATAAATACCTAAAATATCCTTTTTCTTCTGCCTATTGAGGTCCACTCACCAATATATAAATCATTTCCCCCGACATGCAACAATAAAATATGAGGCTCAGCAAACCAACGCCTTACTTGTAACAAAGTCAGTAACATCTGATCCCATTGCATTCCTCCCCTGTTCCCTCTATGCTGAGTGGGAGTCTTCCAACTGCATTGCTTCCGGTGGGGGGGGGGGGGGGGGGGGATGCTTCAAACTTGTGTCTTCAATCGCTAGGGACAGGCAAGTTCCCTGAAATCCTTGAGAGTTTTCCTGTCCCTCAATATTGAAAATGTGATAGTGAAACAGCACCATCCTTGGGTAGGACTGTAGCTGGAGGACTCCGGCTTAGCTTAGAGGAAACAGTGCATTTCTTAACCCCAACCAATAAATCATAAATCATTGTGATGCCAATCTCAAAGGTTTCCCGTTTTCCACTTCACCTCATGCTTCTGTGCCCAGAATACATAGGAATCTCCACAAATCCAAACCACAATCTCTTCTGATCGCTGAGTTGAAGTAAAAACTGCAAAGAAGAATGAATATAACAAGATGAACTCCATCTATCTATGTGTTTTTTATTTATTTAGCTTCCCAGTAGTAACAAAGGAAAAAATAAGTAACATCTTACCAAAAAAAAAAGAAAAATATAAACATAATGTACTAAATAACGTTAAATTAACCCACATCACGGAAAGAGGACAACCTAAAAGAAAAAAACAGCTAATATTAGCTGCAAAGAAACATACTTATATTTTTAATATTCTCCACAGACATCCCATGTGCAGTTGCAAATGAGGCTGCCCCAATTCTAAAAGAGTGAGTCCCAAATGACACAGAATCAAAACCAGCTAACCTTAAAGCTGATTTTAGAACAGCAGCAAACTGATAACAAGTCAAATGAAACATATTAATATGAATTAACCAATAAATAACACCTTACTACTACTTATCATTTCTATAGTGCTATTAGATGTACGCAGCACTGTACACTTGAACATGAAGAGACAGTCCCTGCTCGACAGAACTTACAATCTATTTAGGACAGACAACAGGACGAATAAGAGATAAGGAAATTACTAAGGTAGGGATGTTAAAATAAGGGTACTGAACAAGTGAGTAATGGTTAGGAGTTAAAAGCAGCATCAAAAAGGTGGGCTTTTAGCTTAGATTTTAAGACGGCCAGAGATGGAGCTTGACATACCGGCTCAAGAAGTCTATTCCAGGCATATGGTCCAGCAAGATAAAAGGAACAGAGTCTGGAGTTAGCAGTGGAGGAGAAGGATGCAGATAAGAGAGATTTACCCAGTGAGAGTTCCTGGGGAGGAGTGTAGGGAGAGATGAGAGTGGAGTGGTACTAAGGAGCTGCAGAGTGAATGTACTTATAAGTCAATAAGAGGAGTTTGAACTGTATGCGGGAATGGATAGGGAGCCAGTGAAGTGACGAGGAGAGGGCTAATATGAGCATAGCGACACTGGCGGAATATAAGTCATGCAGCATAATTTTGAACAGATTGAAGAGGAGAGAGATGGCTAAGTGGGAGACCTATGAGAAGCAAGTTTCAATAGTCTAAGTGAGAGGTGATAAGAGTGTGGATAAGGGTTCTGGTAGGTGCTCAGAAAGGAAAGGGCAAATTTTGGTGATATTATAGAGAAAGAAACAACAGTTTTTAGCAGTCTGCTGAATATGTGCAGAGAAGGAGAGGAGTCAAAGATGACCCCAAGGTTACGAGCTGATGAGACAGGGAGGATGAGAGTGTTATCCAGAGAAATAGAGAATGGGGAAAGAGGAGAGGCTGGTTTAGGGGGAAAGATAAGAAGCTCAGTCTTTGCCATGTTTAGTTTCAGATGTCAGTGAGGAGTGTGGTAGCCGTGTTAGTCCACTCTTAAGGTTATCAATAGAAATCAAACAAACTAAAACATGGAAAAGAAAATAAGATGATACCTTTTTTATTGGACATAACTTAATACATTTCTTGATTAGCTTTCGAAGGTTGCCCTTCTTCCTCAGATCAGAAATAAGCAAATGTGCTAGCTGACAGTGTATATAAGTGAAAACATTCAAGCATTACTATGACAGTCTGACAGGGTGGGAGGAGGGGGGTGGGTAGGAAGTATGCATGGGGACATCAAAGCATATCATTGATATTCTAACAGGATGGGTGTGGATAGGTGAGGGGAGGGTGATCAACAGAGACATACAGCTTTATGGTTTATAATGGGCTAGGAACCCCAGATCCTTGTTAAGTCCTTTCTGTTGGGTGTTAAAATATTCAATCATTCTGACTTCAAAGGTCTTATGTTCTTGTATGGTTTTAAAGTTACCTTTCAGGATTCTCACTGTGAAGTCACTGGCACAGTGTCCTGGTCCTGTAAAGTGTTGACCAACAGGCGTGGGAACCCTGCTGGCACCAGTATTGTTCATATGATGTCTATGTAAATTGAATCTTGTCTTAAGCATCTGGCCTGTTTCTCTAATATAGCATCCTTCATTACATTTTTTACACTGAATGATATATACCACATTGGAAGATGAGCAAGTGATGTCAGTGAGACATCCAGGCAGCAATGTCAGATAGGCAGGCTGATACTTTGGCCTGGATTCCTGCTGAGATTTCTGGTGTGGAGAGGTAGATCTGGGAGTCATAGAGGGGCATAATCGAACGGCACCGGCCCGAACTGTATCATCGAAAAAGATGGCCGGCCATCTTTCATTTCAATAATACGGTTGGGGCCGGCCAAATGTCAAAGATGGCCGGGTTTGAGATGGCCGGCATCGGTTTTCGCCCATAATGGAAACTAATGCTAGCCATCTCAAACCCGGCCAAATCCAAGGCATTTAGTCATGGGAGGAGCTAGCATTTGTAGTGCACTGGTCCCCCTCACATGCCAGGACACCAACCGGGCACCCTAGGGGACACTTTTAAAAATGTAAAAAAAATAAATAAAATAGCTCTTTCTAACTCTTCCTACTTTCTTACCTATTTATATGTTACATCTTTGCTTTACCCTTCACTATCAATTATAATGCTCTATTACGTATTGTGTTGACATTGTAAATAGTATACCATGCCATACTTTGTATTGTTAAATATTTTTACTGCTGTAATTGTCTATTGCTCATGTTTGATCTATTCTTACTGTACACCGCCTTGAGTGAATTTCTTCAAAAAGGCAATAAATAAATCCTAATAAATAAATAAATCCATCTATATGGCTGGATTTAGCTATCTGGGTTCCAAATGGTGGAACTCAGTTCCCAAGGTCATAAGAAGCATCACAAACTACCTCCAATTCAGAAAAGAACTAAAAACATATCTGTTCAAGAAATGGTATGACTAATCACACAAATTACTGGTGTCAACACTACCTAAGACTCTTGCCTGGTACATATAAATTCACTAAAGGCACCAAATAACCTTGTACCCCTTCATCCAAAACACTGTAGATAAAAGATTCAACAAGCCAGCTTTTAAAGATAGCATTAGAAGTTTGTTATTGAGAAGCAGTATTACGCCACACAATCTAAGGAGTGTTTTTATTGAACATCTTTTGATTTTGAATGGAATACTTTGGTAACCCCTAATGAAGGCAAGTTAAATCTTGGCCAAGTTGCATCCATTTCCGATAAAATCATTGGTGAACTCCTGTTTGCTCTCCATTCCCTGAATCACTTCTGCTGTTGGTTTGCTCACAAGCATGTAAGTCAAAGTAAATGATAGTAGCTGTCCAGAATTCTTAAATTTCTTTCTTTGTCATTAAACTTCTGAAAATGATAGGCTAAATAATAATGACACTATTAAGTCTATAACAGGAATGGTAGAGTCTTACCACATTCTTTGTTCATGGAAAAAGTCTTTTTTAAAGAGCAAAGCAAATATTAAATCATATTTTCAGTCCTGCACAACTTTATAGTACAGAATCTTAAAGGGACATGACCAATTCTATTTGTATCTTTTTATTTTTCTGAAATGTGAGTTTGAAAGATAGCTTATATGAGCTACTCAAGTTATTACTGGAAACGATTTCTGATTTATAGCTTAACTTAACATTCACATTACAAAGGTAACCTCTTATTCTTGACCTACTGTCATAATCACTTTCATTGCCACTTTGTTGCGAACTGTCTTTAAATTGAACAGCAAAGAAGGAATAAAAATGTCAGAGGTACACATTTGCTGATATACTAGTAGTTCCATTTCTGTATTAAGTACTATCGCTAGACCTATTTTGGAACACACAAATAATGTCTACTTTTGGCTGTGACAATGCCCTCACTTGTAGTGATCAACAAATAACTGACTTATTTGTCCAACTATCTTTTGTTTGACACCAATACAGATCTAGTTTCAGAGATAGACTGGAACACCTTAATTCTTTTACAGAAATGCATTATTTGAGCTCAGTTACATGTAGCTACTTTGATTGAGTATTGTCACTCTAAATCAGGGGTTCTCAGCCAAGTCCTTGGAACACATCTAGCCAGCCGGATTTTCAGGATGTCCACAATGAATATGGTGTGCCCTACCTCCATTGTATGCAAATGTATCTCATGCTTATTCATTGTGGTGTGCCCCTAGGACTAGGTTGAGAACTCCTGCTCTAAATGTATATAATTTGACTGGCAAATTCTTTAAAAAGCCACTTTCGTTGTTGGCTAATTATACTTTTCTTGAAAAGTGGAATGTTGTATGCTCTTTAGATTTAATGCTCTTAATTATTGACACCATCAATCATGAAATACAGTATTATCAGGAGGAATATCAAGAGAAGCTTGAGGTGTTGCAATAAGACACACAGACTACTGTATATACTGAACAGTTGGAAAAATTCCAGCAACAGATGAATATTTTTAATTTGGAACTTGAGAAGGTTTAATTTAAAAAAGTTCCATCTGTCAAGGATGATTATGGCAAAGGATATGTTTATCCTTTGATGGACAAAAATAGAGCCAGAAAGACATATAAAGCAAGTAGCGTTTACTAACACATCTATTGATTCATCCGATGAAGGTAAGACTGACACAAACCATCTAATGCACGTGAAGTGACTACAGAGACTACTACTTCACAGCCCTGAAAACGAACTCAACAGGGCTCTGCTAAGATGACACAATTGGGACACCCTCATGAGCATCAAACTCCATGCCAGCCCCCACAATATCGCAGAATGTTTATAATCTATCTTTGATGATTTTGACAACTGAAGAGTATCAAATCTAGCAACATAGATTGTCTTTTTTCCCCATAAGACAGTATGACCCTTTTGAAGCTCAGGTCAATTTATTTAAGGTTCTTCAAAAATGCTCTTTGGCTATATTTTTCAAGGATGCTCCATCTATCTCTTCTACTGATCACATCTATAAGAAAAAATCTACTTGTGCCCGCCAAGCCCTTTGGACCCATTTCTTGGAACTTTTGAAAGATAGATATTAACAGATTTGGCACAGGTAGAATCCAAATGTAAGCTTCATGTATTTTCTAATATGTCTAGAAAGGAATGTACTGCCTTGCACTACCTCATTAATGATTCCACCATTATTATTAAGCCGACAGCTAAGGGAAGGGGAATGGTTATCTTGGATACTGATATGTATGTTAATGACCTTGCTCCACAATATTCAATATTCAAAAGTGCTATTCAGAGGAAATAATAAAGTAATATTGGATGTGTCAGAATCACATAATTCAACCCTCGGTCAACAACTTAGCCATTTATAAAATGGAGAATATGTAATCATCATTGATCCAGCAGTATATATCCACAATTTATCAAAGTAACACATCTTTTTTTTCTTTTTTCTTATTTCTTTAATTTTGAAGTGTCAGTTATACACAGAAGGAGACCCATCACACCGACATGAATTCATATTTTGCCCAAAGGCTGTCTCAAGGTCTGTCTCCATTCAAGTTCATTGGTCTGTTCTGCAGTTACATAATAACTTCATGATTCCCCCTCAGTCTGCTTTCATACTGGGAAAAATGTAAATGATCTTTTGGCCTTTTCTCATTTTTTTTAAAGGCTAACACCGATGCTTCCTTGCCTAGAGGACATTTCTGGTGTCAGCATGGCTCAATATGCAACCATGCTATTGAAGATGATTTGATGTCATCCTACATTACTTCTGCAATATCTACAGTATAATACATTATGCCAACTGGTTCAAGTAGTTTATTTGATCTGGTGTCCTTGTCCATTGATATATATAAGACATACGAAACATCAACTAAGAATTTGCATTTTGGACCATCTGAACTTCATTCAGTGTGGCAAGACAGAAGCTCCGTAGAAGAAAAATTGGCTGCAATGTCAAAATACCTTACATGATTTGAATTTCACAGTACTAGATATTTTATGCTTGTGCTGAGAGGGAAATGTTTCTGAATTATTGTTACACAAGGAGTAAAATTGGATTTATTAATGGAAAACTGTTAGCCTGATGGGGTTGAATCATAGTAGCAAAGTAAATGTCGGCAGATAAAGACCTGCACGGTCCATCCAGTCTGCCAACAAGGTGGCCAGAGTTGAATCTGGCATTCTGTACAGGTTTCACTTCTTCATGATTTAACACTGATATATGCGGAGGGGCATTTTCGATATGATGATCAACTGGTGAAATAAATATTTACTGGAAAATATTTAGAAATGCAAGTCCATTGTTGGGATGTAACCGCCGCACACTTTATCCAGACATGGACTCCTTTTTAAGATTCTTTGATTCCTAGATTATGTGGAAGGGCATAATCGAACGTGAATGTCCATCTCCGAGAATAGGTACGTGAAGGGGCGGGGCAAACCGTATTTTGGAAAAAAATGAGTGTCCATCTTTTTTCCGATACTACGGTTTATGCCAGCCAAATGCATTGGATTAGTGCGGATTTCAGCTGGGCGGTATCGTTTTTCAGCGATAATGGAAACCAAAGGCGCCCAGCTCAAAAATGACCAAATCCAAGGCATTGGGTCATGGGAGGGGCCAGGATTCGTAGTGCACTGGTCCCCCTCACATGCCAGGACACCAACCGGGCACCCTAGGGGACACTTGTAACAATTAAAAAACTAAAGTTAACTACCTCTGAAGTCCATAGCTCCCTTCCCTTGGTGCTGAGCCCCCCAAATCCCCCCCAAAACCCACTCCCACAACTCTACACCATTACCATAGCACTTATCCTTTGAAGGGGGGGCACCTAGATGTGGGTACAGTGGGTTTTGGGGGTGGTTTGGAGCACTCCCATTTACCAGCACAAGTGTAACAGGTAGGGGGGATGGGCCTGGGTCCACCTGCCTGAAGTCCACTGCACCCACTAACAACTGCTCCAGGGACCTGCATACTGCTGTGATGGAGCTGGGTATGACATTTGAGGCTGGCATACAGGCTGGGAAAAAAAAAGATTTTAAAGTTGTTTTTATTGGGTGGGAGGAGGTTAGGGACCACTGGGGGAGTCAGGGGTGGTCATCCCCGATTCCCTCCGGCAGTCATCTGGTTATTTAGGGCACTTTTTTGGGACTTGTTCATGAAAAAAAGGGTCCAAAAAAAGTGACCCAAATTCGCGCTAAAAACGCCTTTTTTTCCGATTATCAGCCGAGGACGCCCATCTCTCCTAGGCCGATAAACATGCCTCAGTCCCGCCTTCACCATGCCTCCGACACACCCCCGTCAACTTTGGCCATTTCCGCGACAGATTGCAGTTGAAAACGCCCAAAATCGGCTTTCGATTATACTGATTTGGGTGCCCACGGGAGAAAGATGCCCATCTCCTGATTTGGGTCGAAATCTGGGCACCCATCACTTTCGAAAATAAGGCAGATAGTGTATTATTGAAGGCTTTAAAATGTCAATAGGTTGAGCCTTTGGTAACCAACTTTTATATGTGAGAAATTGACTATGCTGTATATTGTTATTTTTGTTTATTTTTGACTATACATAGTGGAAACATTTGGATGATAGGTTAGGGTGGGTGAGAATTGCCTTATTGTGGAATGTATTACTATTGACTAATATGTATGCAATAAACAAGGACTTTCTAATATTTACCTGTATAGTAGGAGAAAAGGGCCTCATATGACCAGGTGCATTGACTTAAATAACCAAACAACTTCCAGCAAGTCAGCTTTTAGGCAGCTTTCTAATCATTGGTCCTGAAAAACTCCTATTACATTCACAAACAACATTGGTGACACTTATATTGTGTGCTATATTGCCTAATTCAATTGTATGTGTCCAATAATCAATCATATAACATTTAAATATTCTCTCAATCAATCTGTATCAAATTAGAGCACTACACAAGGAAGTGGGAATGGAGGAAGGCTAGATAAACCTCAAATTAGAGCACTTTATAATACATTTTAAATCAAATTGTCCAAACAAGTCAGCGGTTCAACTATCACAGAAATCCCAGCACTTATCTGTGCTCCCTGTTGCATACTGGTTCTTTTGCAGACTAAATAGCGAGTTCAGTGAAACATGGTTTTAAGCTATATTTCCTCTGAGGATGCCTCGGTGAAATGGAGAACCCCTTTAGGATTTAAGATAAGTGCTGGGATTTCTGTGATAGAAACTCTGCAGTATCAGGAAGAGTAAGACAGCAATCAATTAAAATGTCCAGGCAATTTGAAGATTGGGTGATGGGAATAGCAGGTGTAG
The DNA here is from genome assembly GCF_901765095.1 of Microcaecilia unicolor. Taxonomy (NCBI): domain Eukaryota; kingdom Metazoa; phylum Chordata; class Amphibia; order Gymnophiona; family Siphonopidae; genus Microcaecilia; species Microcaecilia unicolor. The sequence continues at coordinate 528,652,161 of NC_044031.1, forward strand.
CAGCAGCAACTTCAGTACAAGGCTAAGATTGAGCAACAGCAGTAGCAGGGACAGTGGCAAGTAGCAGTAGTAATAGTAGTGGAATGGCAATGCTAGCAACAGCAGCAGCAATAAGAGCGGCAGAAGAAGTGACAAACTGTTATCATCACGTTCCCTCTAGCCTAGTTGGCTCCTCCTCTATGCTCTCAGTTGGCAACCTGCCAAAATGCAAAGGATGCTTTGCCATTGACTGGCTGACTGACATGGCACCATCCCATGAAAATATGAAAGCATACCTATGCCTTTGCTCCGAATGTTGAAGCGGGTACTTTATATTTGGACTTGCTTTCTCTGAGTGCATTCTGTGAATGAAAATAACACATAGAACTGAGAAAACATGCATTATTTAACTTTGCTGAAAATGTTTCTTGTGGAGCAAGGTGCATATTTTTAGCCACTGTGAGGAAAGGTAATTGTCAGATAGCCACTTTATATTAGTATATTTACTCATGCAAAGAGTTTTTTTAATTCCCTCCACTTGTTTAGAAAAGATATTCTTAGCGCAGTGGTTCCTAAGCCTGGTCCTGGAGGCATCCCAGCCAGTCAGAGTTTCAGAATATCCACAATGAATATTCATGATTGAGATTTGCATGCACTGCCTCCATGGCATGCAAATCTATTTTATGAATATTCATTGTGAATATCCTGAAAACCTGACTGGCTGGGGTGCCTCCAGGATCAGGTTTGGCAACCACTGTCCTAGTGAACTATTCCCTATTTTGGGCTTCATTCACCTGAACTTGTACTTTATGTAACCAATAGAACAGTTTTGATTCTATATCCTAAAAGAAGCCAGCAAGAAAACTATGCATCTTGCACATTCAGTGTAAGTAGAGTTTACAGCGGATTTTAGGATGAACCTTAAACTAAGTTATACAGAAAACAGAGGTCATCTAAAATCATTTAGGTTAATCAATTTCATGTAATATGCTATCAGTATAGTTTGATACCATAGAAGTATAGAATTAAAGGCTAATATTCAGACCACAAGAGGCAGCCGGGCGCCTCCCACAGTCAGCGCTGAACCCATGCCATTTCTGGTGACCGGCACTGAATATCCAGTTTATTTTGGGCCGGTTCCAACTTAACCGGCCAAGCCGATATTCAGCACTAGCCACTTCAGTTGGAACCAACCAAAGATTGGCCTCCTATTGATGCGGCCAAATTTGGCTGCCAAACTTAGCCAGCAATGTGCTGAAAATCGGCTGATAACTGGCTACATTGAGTGATATAACTAGCTATCTGCTAGGCGCTAACTGGCAATATTCAGCATAAAGTAGCCAGCTATCTCCCGCTGAATATTGCCAGATAGTTGGATAAGTACTATTTAACTGGCTAGGTGCCATTCCTGGATGGTTATACAGTTTTGAATATCAGGAGGTCAGTGTCCTTCTGCCTATTGTAAGTGTATAATAGAGAATGTAGTATAAACAAAAATGAGGATGTTATAATGCTTTTATATCGCTCCATGGTGCGACCGCACCTCAAATATTGTGTTTAATTGTGGTCACCGCATCTCAAAAAAGATATAGTGGAATTAGAAAAGGTACAGAGAAGGGCAAAAAGAATGATAAAGGGGATGGGACGACTTCCCTATGAGGAAAAGCTTAAGCGGCTAGGGCTTTTCAGCTTGGAGAAAAGATGGCTCAGGGGAGATAGAGGTCTATAAAATAATGATTGGAGTGGAATGGGTAGACGTGAATCACTTGTTTAAGGACATAAGAACGTAAATATTGCCATACTGGGACAGACCGAAGGTCCATCAAGCCCAGCATCCTGTTTCCAACAATGGCCAATCCAGGTTACAAGTACGTGGCAAGATCCCAAAACAGTAAAAAACATTTTATGCTGCTTATCCTAGAAATAAGCAGTGGATTTTCCCCAAGTCCATTTTAATAATGGCTTGTGGACTTTTCTTTTAGGAAGTTATCCAAAGCTTTTTTAAACGACACTAAGCTAACTGCTTTTACTACATTCTCTGGTAACGAATTCCAGAGTTTAATTATACGTTAAGTGAAGAAATATTTTCTCCGATTCGTTTTAAATTTACTAGCTTGAAGCTTCATTGTGTGCCCCCTAGGCCTAGTATTTGATTCCCATTGCAGCTCCTTGTAACTCTGGGCAAGTCGCTCAACCCTCCATTGCCCTAAGTACAAATAAGTACCTGTATATACTATGTAGACCACTTTGAATGTAGTTGCAAAAACCACAGAATGGCTGTATACCAAGTCCCATTCCCTTTCCCTTCCCCTTGTGGAAAGAGTAAACAAGCGATTCACATCTACCAGTTCAACCCCACTCATTATTGTATAGACCTCTATCGTATCTCCCCTCAGCCATCTTTTCTCCAAGCCCTAGCCTGAGCCCGAGCCATAGCCCGAGCCCTAGCTGCTTTAGACTGCTGAGAGAAGATACGATAGAGGTCTATACAATAATGAGTGGAGTGGAACGGGTCGACGTGAATCGTTTGTCTACTCTTTCCACAAATACTAGGACTTGGGGGCACATGATGAAGCTACAAAGTAGTAAATTTAAAACGAATCAGAGAAAATATTTCTTCACTTAACGTGTAATTAAATTCTGGAATTCATTGCCAGAGAATGTGGTAAAAGCAATTAGCTTAGTGGGGTTTAAAAAAGGTTTGGATGGCTTCCTCAAGGAAAAGTCCATAGACCATTATTAAAATGGACTTGGGGAAAATTCAGCTTATTTCTAGGATAAGCAGCATAAAATGTATTGTACTGTTTTGAGATCTTGCCAGGTAACTGTGACCTGGATTGGCCACTGTTGGAAACAGGATGCTGGGCTTGATGGACCTTCGATCTGTCCCAGTGTGGCAATACTTATGTACTTATGTAACCCCCCCGGGATAGCACTCATTACAACCTTGCAATAACCTTATCTTCTTTGAAATGTGTTTTTGAGTTCATATATCCCAATTGTGTTTTGTTTGTAATATTTCCCATGATCTATGGATTTGTGAGTCCGTTTTTCTCAGACACTGATGTCAACACTGAGTAAAGGCATGAATTCAAGAAGAATTATTTATATTTTATAGAAAATAGATCCCATGACATTAATTTTAGCTCACTACCCTGAGCATAAAATTGTTGGCCTTGATCTGCACCATAATTTCCTTAAGGTCAGCCATGTACTTGAAAAACATCCACTGGGTTTACCTAAGCTTATAGTCAATATCAGCCAGACACATTATGTGAAGGTCCCACTTCAATTTACTCAGTAACCTTTGGTCTTGTCATGACACCCCCCCCCCCCCCCATTACTTCTGTATTATGTACTAGACTTCTACAAATCTAAATTTTGTAACTGCCTCTTTAGCAATATGTAAGTCACATTGAACCTGCCATACAGTGGGGAAATGTGGGATACAAATGCAATAAATAAATAATAGCAGAGATAAAGCCTTTTTGAATGTTGTTGGAACCTGATGCTCAGTTTTATGCCCCTAAACACATTTACAAGATTGAATGTAGAAGGATATATGCTTACTAGTATAAAAGGCCCGTTTTGGTAGGCAATGAAATGGGTGCTAGCAAGGTAATCCCCCCCCTGCAGCGTCCTTCCTGTCTCCCCTGCCCCCCCTGCAGCCACCTATCTGGTCTCAGGACCCCCTCCCCACCAACCCTCCTCTGCCCCTGCAGCCTCGCATGTGCAGCGGCCCTCCTCTCTCCCCTGCTCCCTTTGCAGCCACCCATGTCCAGCAACCCTCCTCTCCCCCTGCAGCTACCCATGTCCAACAACCCTCCTCTCCTTTCCCCTTGCCCCCCCTGTAGCCACCCATGTCCAGCGACCCACTTCTCTCCCCTGCCTCCCCTGCAGCCACCCATGTCCAGTGACCCTCCTCTCCCCCTGCCCCCCTGCAGCGTCCTTTCTGTCTCTCCTGCCCTCCCCTGCAGCCACCCATCTGGTTTCAGGACCCCCTCCCCACCTCCCTCTTCCCTGCCCCCCCTGCAGCCATCCATGTCCAGCGACCCTCCTCTCCCCCTGCAGCCACCTATGTCCAGCAACCCTCCCCTCCCCCCTCGGCGCATCACCCAAACCCCTACCCCCCAGCGCATCATCCAAGCCCCTACTCCCCCCTCGGGCACATCACCCCCCTCGCCACCCGCAGCCGCCAACGCTGTCCGGCCGCTGCTGCGTCTCCTATTGAGCAGCAGCGGCCGGTACAAGAAGAAAAAAAACAAAAAAGATTTTAAACCTGAAACACGGCTCCGTAGACAGCCATCTGGCATTGGCTGTCATCTCTGCAGCCGCTCCTCCTCTCCCCTGTGACATCACTGCGCTCCTCCGGGGTCTTCCTGCAGGGGCAGTGACATGGAGGGGAGAGGAGGAGCAGCTGCAGTGACGACAGCCAATGCTATAAAGCCACGTTTCAGGTTAAAAATCTTTTTTTGGCTTTTTTCTTTTTGTACCAGCCGCTGCTGTTCCACAGGAGAAGCAGCAGCGGCCGGACAGCATTAGTATTGGCGGCTGCAGGTGGCAAGGGAGTTGATGTGCCCGAGAGGGGGGGTAGGGGCTTTGGTGATGCGCCGGGGGGAGGGTCTTGGGTGATGCGTCGAGGGGGGTAGGGGCTTGGGTGCTGCGCCGGGGCGGAGGGGCTTGGGTGTTGCGCCGAGGGGGGGGGCACTGAGAGCTGATTGGTAGGCAGGGGGAGGAGTAGGGAAACACGCTCTGCGTGTTTCCCTACTCCTCCCCTTGCCTAGGAGCAGACCACCTCCGAGGGAGCCATGGTACCAGGCACATTAGAACATTGGAGGTGAGAATTATTATATAGGATGTTCCATCAGCTTAGCAGAATCTAAAGAGTCTAGGGTTCATGCAGGACCCTTACTAACTTGAGCTACCATAAGGGAGAATTCATCAAGCAGCATTAAGGCCTTAAGTCGCATTATTTGCTCCTTAACATGACTTAAATAGCCCTAATGCCACCTGACTAAAATTACTGCGGTGATAGTTAAGTTGCTATAGGTTAAGTAGTAATAAGATTCAAACATGTAAATGCATGTTTTGCATCTCATTACTATGAAAATATCCTAACATGACTTGTGGTGATACATCACAAGTCACATTAGGGCCTAAAAATCACGATAAAATAATTCCTGCTTTTTGCAGGTTTATTTCACTTCCTGGGAGCATTAGGTTGCAAAGCCATGGTCCGATACAGAGCAGGGTCCCCCAAGACTCAAGACCCCTCCCTGGCATAAGACCCACCCAGCTGAGGCCCCATTATTACCTAAGATTCCAGGTCTTCCACTTGTTTGAATCCCCACCCACCACAGAAGCTACTTTTGAAAGTATCAGTGGTCCAGGGTGGATCTTTGGGCAGGGGTGAGGCCCAGTCACTCCTGCCAAGTCCAGCACTTTCAGTAAAATGGTATCCCTACCAGTAGTTATGCAGAACTACCAATATGGGTCATGTTTCCATGAGAATAATTCTCCTTGCAAGGTGGATCACAAGCAGTGTTCTTTTAAAATGGGATTCAGCAACTTGCGGGATCTCAGTACTGCAGGTTGCTGAATCCAGTGGTGAATGAAGGTGTGGTAAAAAGGTGATCTTTTACTGCACTTTGCTGAATTCCCCAATAAGTGCCACCAAAATATGCTATTGAACCTGGTCGATTTTTCATCCCTGGTTAGGCTGCTAAGCAGCAGTTTTCTTTTTGTCTATGTTTGATATAATCCTCTTCCTCTAATCAATGGAACGCATGACTTCATTTCAGAATATGATGTTAAAAGAATTAGCAGTTGGTACTGTTGGACCCATAAGTGAAAGATGATGCTATGAAAAAAACCCTGCCTAAATATCTCCACTTTGAAAAGTCTATTCTTAAATTCAAAGCAGGGATGAAAGCTTACAATTTAGCTTTTGGAGATCATTGATGTTGCAAACTGAATTTGGCAAGCCACATCCGACCCCTCTGCAGCTTTTCCTTTTCTTTTTTCTTTTGATTTTATTCTTTATAGTCTATGCTTTTGTAAACCCCTCTGATATGTACAATGAAGTGTGGTACAGAAACAGAAACACAACTCATTTATCAAGTGAACCTTGATGAAAGACCTTAATTTTTATAGTCTATGATTCTATGGGCTAGAAACTTAGCAAGAAGGTTTTATTTATTTATTTATTTATTTATTGCATTTGTACCCCACATTTTCCCACCTATTTGCAGGCTCAATGTGGCTTACAGAGTGTTGTTATGACAAAGTCATGACAGGAAATTGGATACAAAGTAATCAGAAGATGGATGATGAATTAGAGAGGATAGTTTTAGGAGGTGATTTGTGTCTTCATTATTACAAGAAAACAATGGGCCAACATTCAGACTCTGTGGTTGGAGTTTCATATAAATACTGGCCTTGGGGTTTTGACGTTATGCCTAAATATTTAATACCAGTCAATATCTAGATAGCAGTGCTGATTAGCTGGGTATAACAGTGATCACGACTCATCCAGATAACTGTACAGGGTCTGCCTAGGACCACCCCAAACAATGCCTCTGAAAATCAGTGCATGGCCCTAATCTGCAGGATTTATTAGGGTAGCATGTTCAGTTACATATATAAGCCCTTTTAAATACTAGATCCTGAATATTCAACTAAAGCATTATGGGAAAATTGGTAACAAAAGTGTCTATTTTAAAAGCATCTCCATGTGTAAATAGCACCATTTACATGTATAAATTGGATAGACATGTAAATAGTGATTTTAAAAAGCCACATTACACTTGGAATTCCTCACCACACAGAGATGTCAAGGAATTATAGTAAAGAGGTGCTTTTGGTGAGGCAAAAACCTGCATGCATACTCTTGGTTTTACAAAGAGAATACACATCCTGAGAAAAGATACCCCATCAAGATCCCCACCAGCTCAGAGCCATGCACAGATGTTTTTTTTAAAAAGTGCTCATTTTGGACAGGGTTTTACACAAGGGATTAAGAAAATTACTCCTTAAGTTCCCCATTGTTTATTTTCATCTCCAAAATGAAACTTAATTATAGGGCCCTTTTATTGAAGCTTAATGTCGCTAATGGAATTCGCATGCACTAAATGCTGTGTTAGGAGATTTTGATCATGCTTTTCTAGAAAAGGGGGGGTAGGGAGGGAAGTGGAGATGGGGTGGTGAGGAGATTATGGAAGTAATTTTCAAAACAAAAAAGTCCATAAAACATCATAAGGTGGCGGGAGAATATTTTTCTCTCAAAAATATCCAAGTTGCAATTTTCAGCACCCCGATTTTAGACATTTCGCTCCACAGTTTGTCCAAATTTCAAGGAGCCATGATGGAGGCATGTTTTGGGTGGGACATGGGCAGTCCCAAAAGTCAGATATTTTGCTGTATTAATGGAACAAAATGAAAATGTCTAGGGCCAAAATTAAGATATATACAATCATGACTAAGTAACCAAAAAGTGCCCTAGATGACCAAATGACCATTGCAGAGATTAAGGCATAACTCCTCTTACTGCCCCAGTGATCACTGATCCCAGCCTCCTAAGGTATGACAGTAACAGTACATGCCAGGTTCTATGACAGCTTCACATATGATGGCCATTTCTATTAGAGCAGCAAGCAGGTCCCAGGAGTAGCCTAGTGGTCAGTGTAGTGCACTGTAGAGAAGGGGGCCTAGGCCCATATCCCTCTCTAACTGGTACACGTGGTGGAATGTGTGAGACCTTCAAAATATACTAAATACCTTCTGTACCTACATATAGGTGACACCTGCACGCTTGAGAGCTATTGTAGTGGTGTACAATGAAGTACAGTAGATGTTTTCTGCCTCTGAAGGACTTATCATACAAAATAAGGGGGTTATGGTGAGATGGGTACCTGGGACCTTTTATTTAAAGTGCACTGCAGTACTCCCTATGCTGCCTTACTACTCTGCTGGGATATCTTTGTGGCCAGTCTACTAAGAATGATGGCCCCCAAACATCCCAATGGATGGTTTTGGTGCATTTTGTTTCTTGGACATTTTATTTTCCAAAATGGTCCAAAAAAGAAAAACACACTGAGCACAAAATGTATGGGAAAATGGGATTTTTGAAGCAAAAAGATAGACATTTTCAGGTGCCAAAATAGCTATATTCACCACTCAGTTTTTTGACATTTCTAGCAAAATGTCCAAAATCACACTTAGCTGTTTTATCAAAAATGCCCCTCCACATATACGATTGTACTTTATGCAGAACTGATTTCTTGTAAGGTGGTTGACCTTTGAGATGGGTTTTTTTTTCATAATGTATTCTGATTGCAAAGTTCCAATAAAAATTGAATACTTAAAGTAAAAAAAGAAGCCCATAGGTATAAAATGGACTTCTTAGCATTTAGTATGTGCTAGTTCCATTCACACATGCTTAGCTTTAGTAAAAAGTCCCCTATAATTGTGGCCTCACTACTTAATTAGTAGCATTTAAATACAGTATTGGTTTGTAAAATGGGGCAACTACACATGTGTGCCACCACTTGCATGTGGAAAATGTAAAATCACCAATTACCTCACTTCTAAGTGGAAGCTGCCAGGTTCATATTGTTTGTTTTATCCACACGCATATTTCTAAAATGGCAGCTACTAGTGTGCATGCCAGCAGATATTCAATCACTTTTGCAGATATTTTAGAAAAGGTTCTACGTCAATAGAGGCTTTTCTAAAACACCACTAGAGTTGATCACATCTTCACCTGGATGTCTCAAATCTGATCTCTACATTCTATGTAAAATGGGCCTTAAAATCTAAATGAACCAGCCAAGAGATCTAGGTTTCTAAACTATAGGGATGTTATTGAAATGTTTAAAAAAGATACATTTTTTTTCTAAAATAAAATATGTTTCTTCACTGCTTTTCTTCTATTTGTTAAGCAATACGTTGGATAATAAATTAGATGAATGCTATAATTTTGCTGAACTTTGAATTAAATCTAATATTTTTATCTGACCTTAAGCACATTAGCTATTCAAGGTAAAAGAAAGTAAGATTGCTGTAACTATCAATGCAATAGCAAACAGTGGAGAAAAATCTAGGTTATTGTCATGGCAACAGAAAGTGATAGAACTTTGTTCTTTCATATTTCTCTGTAGATCTGTAATATTAGTTAATACAGGCATGTTAACACCTGAGATTTCAGCTATATAATATTGCAAATAGTAAAAATTATTAAGAAAATATTATATAATAATTCAAATTTTCTTTAGGACAATTAAAATACAATTCTAGAAAAGGGTATTAATTTTGAACCTATTCTATACGGCAATGAAGGCACCCATTTTTCTTTCTAGAATACCGTGTTAACGGTCATATACACATTTAGATGTGAGCACTTTCTTCAGTCATACAGATGATATATATGCTCAGCTCTTGATTGGGGAGATATGTCTGTAACACACATGGAGGGGCATAATTGAACGAAAACGCCTATCTCCATGGGCGTTTATCTCCAAGAACGGGTCCGTGAAGGGGCGGACCGAACCGTATTTTGGGAAAAAATAGACGCCCATGTTTTATTCAACAATGTGTGAGCTGGGCGTTTTTGTTTTTCAGCGATAATAGAAAATGAAAGCGCCCAGCTCAAAAACGAATAAATCCAAGGCATTTGTTCGTGGGAGGGGCCAGGATTCGTAGTGCACTGGTCCCCCTCACATGCCAGGACATCAACCGGGCAACCTAGGGGGCACTTTTACAAAACCAAACAAAAAGGTAAAAGAGCTCCCAGGTGCATAGCACCCTTCCCTTGTGTGTTGAGCCCCCCAAATCCCCCTCAAAACCCACTGCCCACAAGTCTACACCATTACTATAGCCCTAAGGGGTGAAGGGGGGCACCTACATGTGGGTACAGTGGGTTTGGGGGGGGGTTGGACGACTAATAAGCATTAAGCAGCACAATTGTAACAGGTAGGGGGGATGGGCCTGGGTCCACCTGCCTGAAGTCCACTGCACCCCCTAACAACTCCTCCAGTGACCTGCATACTGCTGTCAGGGAGCTGGGTATGACATTTAAGGGTGAAAATAAAAAGTTGAGAAACTTCATTTTTTGTGCTGGGAGGGGGTTAGTGACCACTGGGGGAG